>NC_044321.2:69215909-69829773 GCF_007474595.2 Lynx canadensis | reverse complement strand
TTTTATACACGTTTATCCTTCATGCTATTACCAGAGGTGGTTTTTTTTGTTGTTGTTTGTTTTTTTGTTTTTTTTGTTTTTCTGAGCTACTGATTTGACCATGCTGTTCTTCTGACTAAAATCCTTTCAAGATTCCCTGCTGCTTACAGGTTTCAAGTTCAGACTCCACAGTTTGGCTCCAACCACTCTTTTTTGAATATCACCTTTTGGTTCTCTCTTTCTTTACCCTTTACCAGGAATACTCCCTCCTACTTTCCTTTTTTCTTTCACTTTTTCCTTCTTTACTCTTTAGTGGGATTCCAGATCCTGAAAGACAGCTAGTGTCCCCTGCTCTTTGGAGCTTTCAGTGACCCTCTTCTACAGAGGAAATACATCTTTCCACTGTGTTCCTGTAATAGTTTTAATTATATTTATTATTTTAATCCCTTTAAATCCTTATTCTTTTTTTAAGATCCAGAACTCTTTTTTAAGTTTATTTTTTTGGGGGAGGGGCAGAAAGAGAGGGGGAGAGAGAATCCCAAGCAGCCTCTGCACTTTTAGTGCAGAGCCCAATGCAGATCTTGAACTCACAAACCATGACATCATGACTTGAGCCGAAGTCAGACACTTAACTGACATCATGACTTGAGCTGAAGTCAGACGCTTAACTGATTGAGCCACCTGGCCCCCCTAAATTCTTAGTCTTTAGACTGAGCTCTTCTAGGCTCAGAATTGTATTTATCTTACCTTTTTTCCTCATCACTTGTCAAAGTCTGCTTCATCCCTCTATTTTCCCTTTCTCCATTTTGTCTTTCTCCTTTTCTTTCCTTTAACAAATATAGAGAACCTACTACATACTTCCTCTGTTCAAGGAACTCTGTTTATTGAATGGGTGGGAAAAATATGAAATCTAGGAAGATATTACTAACTGTATTAGTCTGTTATTTTAATCATTTGAAGCATGAAGATAATAGGTCCTTGCCTTTAATGTAGAGCCAGCCTATCAATTTCACAAACACTTGGGAGATGTCTGGATAGAAGTATTAACGGGAAACATAAATGATAGTTCTTTTGGTTATGTATAATTTGAACTCAGATCATGTTCAATATTGAAATCTGTCCTTGGCTTTCCTTTGTCCGCCAGAGGCATGACTTCTGACTGTTGATTGTAGCCATGGATTAACCACATGCTTTTTTGCCTATGCTACTTTGGGCCAAATAGAGGAGAGTAATTTTGCTTGATCTCAGAGTAGTACTTCGATGAAAATTTATTGCTCCTAAAATACCTTACTGAAGAATAACAAAAGTAGATCGTTTTTATAGAACAAGTACCCTCTGCTAACAATTTAATGATCCTATGAGGTAAATGGTGGCATTCCCATTGATGGATGAAGAAACAAAAGCTCAGAGATGGCAAGTGACTTGTCTGAGGTCACACAGCTAACAAAGCAGCAAAGTTAAGATTCAAGCATAGGTCTGTCTGATTGAGACCATGCCCATTTCTTTATGCTGCTGTCCTTCTCTTGAACCCTCATTCTCAGACTCATGTCCAAGTTGAAGAGAGTGAATTTACCATGGTAATTGGAATTTGAGATATCAAATTACCGAATTACTTGATTTTTGGCAAGTTATTTAATGTTTCTCATCCCATTTTGTCACATGGATAATAATGCCTGCCTCCCAGGACTGTAATGAGGAATATGTGAGGTGATGTATGTGAAAAGATATTGTGAACCATAAAGCCCTATACTAATGCTTGGTGGTATATTATTAATGCTGTCTTTTTACATGCTTTAACATACTGATTTTCCTTCCCGAATATTTCCTGTTGTCCTTTTTAACTAAGATGCTTAGCAGCAACTTTTAAAAGCACAATAGTGACTGCATTTCATTAGTAAGAAAAGTTATTTCGTTAGGTGTAAAAAGTTCAGATAGTTTTAAGATAAAAGACAGAAAAATTGCAGTTTTAACTGAAGAACTAAGGGTGCTTAATTATTTAAACTTCTTTTTCTTAGTTCCTTCTATACCACACATTTTTACTATGTTTTCTCTTTGGATTTTTTTTTAATGTTTATTTATTTTTTGAGAGACAGAGAGAGACAGAGCATGAGCAGGGGAGGGGCAGAAAGAGAGGGAGTCACAGAATCCGAAGCAGGCTCCAGGCTCTGAGCTGTCAGCACAGAGCCCAACATGGAGCTCAAACCCACTAACTGTGAGATCGTGACCTGGGCCAAAGTTGGACGCTTAACTGATTGAGCCACCCAGGTGCCCCATCTTTTTCTTTGAATTATTATCCAAAGTTAAGGTTGAAAGTTTATGTTGGGCTTATTTCCAGTAATTTATATTTAATGGCTACCTTCAGTACTTTTGGTCAGAACTTTGTTTTTGAACCAAACACTATATGCCCACAGTAGTCGCCAGTGGAAAACTTTAGTTCTTCTGTGAATGCAGCTGGAGCTTGTGTTTAATGTGGTTTTTAACTAGATTGTGTCGATTTCTTCCATATGCCTATTGCTTTTTACATAAAAAGGATAACTGTTCTCTTTTCTTGAAATCCTTGATGCTTAGTGTGTAGTTTAAACCCTTGCCAAAAAAAAAAAAATATATGTGCTTCATTGTAGTGAGTCAGTGGTAGTATTTACAGAATTCCATTAAACTTTCAAAACATGCTTTGTCTGACTGATATAAATGATTCTTAATAGCTTCTGAAATGGTAGATCTTACGATAAAAAGTTATGGAACAGTCTTTTTTTTAATTTAAATGCTTTTATTTTTTTATTTTTTTAAATTTACATCCAAATTAGTTAGCATATAGTGCAACAATGATTTCAAGAGTAGATTCCTTAGTGTCCCTTACCCATGTAGTCCATCCCCCCTTCCACAACCCCTCCTGTAATCCTCAGTTTGTTCTCCATATTTATGAGTCTCTTCTGTTTTGTCCCCCTCCCTGTTTTTATATTATTTTTATTTCCCTTCCCTTATGTTCATCTGTTTTGTCTCTTAAAGTCCTCATATGAGTGAAGTCATATGATTTTTGTCTCTCTCTGACTAATTTCACTTAGCATAATACCCTCTAGTTCCATCCACGTAGTTGCAAATGGCAAGATTTCATTCTTTTTGATTGCCGAGTAATACTCCATTGTATATATGTACCACATCTTCTTTATCCATTGATCCATCGAAGGACATTTGGGCTCTTTCCATACTTTGGCTATTGTTGATAGTGCTGCTATAAACATGGGGGTGCATGTGTCCCTTCGAAACAGCACACCTGTATCCTGTGGGTAAATTCCTAGTAGTGCAATTGCTGGGTTGTAGGGTAGTTCTATTTTTAGTTTTTTGAGGAATATCCATACTGTTTTCCAGAGTGGCTGTACCACCTTGAATTCCCACCAACAATGCAAAAGAGATCCTCTTTCTCCACATTCTCGCCAACATCTGTTGTTGCCTCAGTTCTTAATGTTAGCCATTCTGACAGGTGTGAGGTGGTATCTCATGGTGGTTTTGATTTGTATTTCCCTGATGATGAGTGATGTTGAGCATTTTTTCATGTGTCGGTTGGCCATCTGGATGTCTTCTTCGGGGAAATGTCAATTCATGTCTTTTGCCCATGTCTTCACTGGATTATTTGATTTTGGGGTATTGAGCTTGATAAGTTCTTTATAGATTTTGGATACTAACCCTTTATCTGATGTGTCATTTGCAAATATCTTCTCTCATTCCATCATTTGCCTTTTAATTTTGCTGATTGTTTCCTTGGCTGTGTAGAAGTTTTTTATTTTGATGAGGTCCCAGTAGCTCATTTTTGCTTTTGTTTCCCTTGCCTCCGGAGACGTGTTGAGAAAGAAGTTGCTGCCGGCAAGATCAAAGACGTTTTTGCCTGCTTTCTGCTCCAGGATTTTGATGGCTTCCTGCCTTACATTGAGGTCTTTCATCCATTTTGAGTTTATTTTCGTGTATGGTGTAAGAAAGTGGTCCAGGTTGGTTCTTCTGCATGTTGCTGTCCAGTTTTCCCAGCACCACTTGCTGAAGAGACTGTCTATTCCATTGGATACTCTTTCCTGCTTTGTCAAAGATTAGTTGGTCATACGTTTGTGGGTCCATTTCTGGGTTCTCTATTCTGTTGCATTGATCTGAGTGTCTGTTCTTGTGCCAGTACCATACTGTCTTGATGGTTATAGCTTTGTAGTATAGTTTGAAGTCTGGGATTGTGGTGCTTCCCGCTTTGGTTTTCTTTTTCGAGATCACTTTGGGTATTTGGGGTGTTTTCTGGGGAACAGTCTTGAATGTACAATGTAGGGTATTAACTAGTCTATCCAGCTGAACATCTGAAATTGTTTTGTGATGAAATCATTCTTTGGTAATTTGTGATTTTTTTTTGTTAGTACTTGTAGTAGTAATATATATTTCCTTACATGATAACCAATTTTATATTGTGGCTTACTCTGATTCTAAAACATTAGTGGTGTTTTCAAACTGCTGTATTAACCAGAAAGTGAGATAATGTATCTTGTAAATGGTCTCTTTTTAAAAATAGTATTTTCTGGGGGTGCCTAGGTGGTTCAGTTGGTGGAGAGTCCGACTTTGGCTCAAGTCATGATCTCATGGTTCGTGGGTTTGAGCCCTGCATCAGGCTCTATACTGACAGCTGGGGGCCTGGAGCCTACTTCCGATTCTGTTTCTCCCTCTCTGTCTGCCCCTCCCCTGCTCACATTCTGTCTCTCTCTCAAAAATAAATATAAACGTTAAAAAATTAAAAAATAGTATTTTCTTATTCATCATTCGTTCATTTAGACAACAGTTGACATGCAGTGTTTTATTATTTTCATTTGTACAATGTAGCGATTCAACTTCTCTATACATTATGCCATGCTTACCACAAATGCAACTACCATCTGTCATCATGCATTGCTATTAAAATACCATTGATTATATTCTTTACACTGTACTTTTATTCCTGTGACTTATTTCATAACTGGAAGTCTGTATCTTCTGTTCCCTTTCACACATTTTGCCCATGCCCCCACTCATCTCCCCTCTGGCAACCATCACTTTGTTCTTTGTATTTATAAGTCTGATTCTGCTTTTGTTTGTTTATTCATTTGTTTTTTAGATTCTGCATATAAATTAGATCATATTGTATTTCTTTCTCTGTCTCATGGATTTAATTTAGTATAATACCCTCTAGGTTCATCTGTGTTGTCGCAAATGGCATGATCTCATCCTTTTTTATGGCTAACATTCCATTACACACACACACACACACACACACACACACACACACACACATATGCACACACACAACGACACAAATTCATTTTCCTCATCTGTCTGTGAGCACTTGGATTGCTTCCATATCTTGGTTATTGTAATCAATGCAGCAATAAACATAGTGGTGCATATATCTTTTGGAAATAGTGTTTTCATTTTCTTTGGGTAAATACTTGATACCGGAATTACTGGATCATATGGTATTTCTAATTTTAATTTTTTGAGGAACCTCCATACTGTTTTGCACTGGCCACACCAGTTTGCATCCCCACCAACAGTTCACAATGGTTCTTTAATCTCCATATCCTCAACACCTCACTACTTGTCTTTTTGTATTTGGCCATTCTGGCAAGTATATGATGATATCTCATTGTGGTTTTGATTTGCATTTCCCTGATGATCAGTGATGTTGAGCATCTTTTCATGTGTTTTTGGGCCATCTGTATGTATTCTTTGGAAAAATATCTATTCAGGTCCTTTGTCCATTTTAAACTGGATTACTTATTTATATAGGTGTTTAATTGTATAAATTATTTATATATTTTGGATATTAACCCTTTATTGGATATGTCATTTGCAAACATTTCCCATTCAGTAGGTTACTTTAGTTTTGTTGATAGTTTCCTTTGCGGAGCACGAGCTTTTTAGTTTTATGTAGTTTTGGTAGTTTTGGTAGTTTCCCTTGATTTAGGAGATGTAGAAAAATGCTGGTATGCCAATGTCAAAGAAATTACTGCGTGTATTTTCTTCTAGGAGTTTTATGGTTTCAGGTCTCAATAAATGGCCTCCTTTTAAACTAGTTAACCTATTACTTAAACTGAAAAATGTATCCCATTCCCCCTCATAGGCACTGTGGCTTTGGAGTTAGATTTGGTTTCAAACTTCAACAATAGAAAAAAATGTTAAAGCATTAGGAAACAAGTTAACATATTTGCACCTCAGTATTTACTTTCTAAAATGTGTATGCCAGTGGTGCTTCTTTCCCAGTATGGTTGAGAAAATGAGAGGAGCTAGTGTGGGAACGTAGCTCCTTTAATAACAAAGTGCTATATTAATAATATTTTGACAATTGCTCATTTATGGAAATTTTCATACAAAAAGAATTTCAGTATAGTACTTGATTTAAAAAAAATCTCTTCCACATAATAAAATTCTTAGTATAAGCAGTATACATTTAGCAAATATCCAATGGTATAATAGTATAAACTTTATCATTTTGAATATAAGGATGAGCCTCTTTTGTTAAACTCCTTTTATGCAGTGATGGCATGCATTGAACTATTTGTATAATATATAGCATGTATTATAAGCTATATTATAAGTGAATATATATATGTATGTATTTTTACATTATAAGTGATACAGGTGTGTATTTTCATAGGTTTGCCTGAATCCATCACTGCAGCTGCATGTTCAAGAAGTGGCCAGAGGGTTCTGCATGTTGATTCGTAAGTTTATCAATGGTAGCATTAATACTTCCTAAATATCTCTATACAGAATCACAATAAATACACACATGTGTGTGTTCATATGTGTCTATATTATGTATAAACTATTTAAGTTAGAAAAATGATTGGAATTGTTTTAGTTTCACCCAAAATACGTGAAATATATAAAATACAAGGTTTACAGTTTACTCTTCGAAGTAGTGATGTTTTCTTTGAGAATTAACCAAATGTAGCATAATTTTTTTCACGAGTGATTTTGTTTTTTAAATGATAAATAATTAATCCAAGAGACTGGGAAATCTCACACTTGCTTTTTTTCATATATAAGCGTGAGGCTGTATACAACCTGTATGTTCTATTTATTTTGGGTTTCATATTTTCTTTGTTTTTGAAGTATATTTCACATACAACATCATCTTAGTTTCCAGTGTATGACATAATGATTGGACCACTTTCATACATTGGAAAATATCACCACAATAAGCCTAGTTACCATCTGTGACCAAAGTTAAAACATTGTATTTTTTTGTGATAGGAATTTTTAAGATTTATTTTCTTAGTCTTTCAAATTTGCAATATGGCATTATTCAGTATAGTCACCATGCTGTACGTTACATCCTCATGACTTACTTTGTAATTGGAAGTTTGTGCCTCTTGGTCCCCTTAACTTATTTTGTATATACCCCCCCCCCCCAACCTGCACCCCTCAGCAACCAATAATCTGTTCTCTGTATCTATAACATTGGTTTTGTTTTGTTTTTCTTTTATAGATTCCATCCACATTTAAGTGAAATCATATGGTGTTTGCCTTTCTCTGACTTACTTCACTTAGCATAATACTCTAAGGTTCTATCGATGTTGTCTCAAATGGCAAGATTTCATTTTTTTTATGGCTGAGTAGTATTCCTGTGTGTGTGTGTGTGTGTGTGTGTATGTATAATCCTTTATCCATTCATCTATCAGTTTATACTTAGGTTTTTTTTCTCCATATCTTGGCTATTGTAAATAATGCTACAGTGAACATAGGGGTGCATATAAATTTTTGAATTAGTGTTTTCTTTGGATAAATACCCATAAGTAGAATTACTGGATCATATAGTGGTTCTGTTTTTAATATTTTGAGGAAACTCCATACTGTTCCTCCTAGAGGCTGTACCAATTCACATTCCCCCCAACAGTGCATGAGGATTCCCTATTCTCATCTTTACCGATTCCCTATTCTCATCTTTACCAACACTTATTTCTTGATTTAAAATTTTTTTTAATTAAAAAATTTTAATTCTGATATAGCTAACAATGTTATTAGTTTCAAGTGTACTGTATAGTGATTCAACAATTCTCTATATCACTCAGTTCTCATTAAGATAATTGTATTCTTCATCCCCTTCACCTATTTCACCCAACACCCGACTCACCTCCCCTCTGGTGTTTATTCTTTATATTTAATAGTCTGTTTTTTTATTTGTCTCTCTTTCCTTTGTTCATTTGTTTTGTTTCTTAAATTACACATATAAGTGAAAACATATGGTATTTTTCTTTCTCTGTCTGATTTCATATAGCATTATATTCTCTAGATCCATCCATGTTGTTGCAAATGGCAAGATTTCATTCTTTTTTTGGTGGCTAATATTTCTGCGTGTATGTGTGTGGGTGTGTGGGTGTGTATTCTTTATCCATTTGTATATCTATGGTCACTTGGGCTGCTTCCATAGTTTAGCTATTGTAAATAATGCTGCAGTAAACATAAGGGTGCATATATCTTTTTGAATTGGTGTTTTCATATTATTTGGGCAAATATCCACTAGTGGAATTCCTGATTATATGGTAATTCTCTTTTAATTTTTTGTGGAACTTCCATACTATTTTCCACAGTGGTTGCACTGTTTCCATTCAAACCAGCATTGCACAAGGGTTCCTTTGTCTCTACATCCTTGTCATACTTGTTTCTTGTGTTTTTGATTTTAGTGATTCTGACCGATGTGAGGTAATAAATCATTGTAGTTTTGATTTGCAATTCACTGATGATGAATGATGTTGAGCATCTTTTCATATGTCTGTTGGTCATCTGAATGTCCTCTTTGGAGAGATGTCTGCTCATGTTTTCTGACCATTTTTTAATTGGGTTAATTGTGGTTTTTTTGGAGTTGAATTGCATAAGTTCTTTCTATATTTTGGATACTAACCCTTTATCAGATATGTTATTTGCAAATATCTTCTGCCAGTCCATAGATTCCTTTTAGTTTTATTGATTTTTTTCCTTTGCTGTGCATAAGCTTTTTGTTTTGATGTAGTCCTAATAGTTTATTTTTGCTTTTGTTTCCTTTGCCTGAGGAGACATATCTAGAAAGATGTTGCTACAACTGATGTCAGAGAAATTACTGCCTGAGCTCTTTCATAGGATTTTTATGGTTTCTGGCCTCCCATTTATGTCTTTAATCCATTTTGAATTTATTTTTGCGTATAATGGAAGAAAATGGTCCAGTTTTATTTTTTGCATGTAGCTATCCTGTTTTCCCAACACCATTTGTTGAAGAGACTGTCTTTTTCCCATTCAATATTCTTTCCTGCTTTGTTGAAGATAATTAACCATATAATCATGAGTTTATTTCTGGGCTCTATTTTCTTCTATTGATCTATGTGTCTATTATTGTGCCAGTACCATACCATATTGATCACTACAGCTTTCAGTGTGTCTTGAAACTGGGATTGTGATACCACCAGTTTTGTTCTTTTTGAAGATTGCTTTCACTATTCAGAGTCTTTTGTGATTCCATATAAATTTTAGGATTGCTTGGTCTAGTTCTGTGAAAGAAGCTGTTGGTATTTTGATAGGGATTGCATTAAATGTGTAGATTGCTTTGGTTAGTATGGACATTTTAATGATTATTTGTTCTTCTAGTCCATGGTCATGGAATATCTTCCCATTTGTTTGTATCATCATCAATTTCTTTCCTCAATGTTTTATGGTTTTTAGAGTACAGGTCTTTTACCTCCTTGGTTAAGTTTATTCCTAGATATTTTATTATTTAAAAAAATATTTTTTAAAGGTTTATTTATTTTTGACAGAGAGAGACACAGAACATGAGCGGGGGAGGGGCAGAGAGAGAGGGAGACACAGAATCCGAAGCAGGCTCCAGGCTCTGAGCTGTCAGCACAGAGCCCGTCGTGGGGCTGGAACTCACAGACCGCAAGATCATGACGTGAGCCGAAGTCGGATGCTCAACCAACTGAGCTACCCAGGCGCCCCAGTATTTTATTATTTTTGGTGAAAGTGTAAATGGGATTGTTTTTTAATTTCTCTTTCTGCTTTTTCATTATTAGTGTACAATATCAATTGGATCTTTGTATCTTGTGATCTTACTGGATTCATTTATTCTAGTAGTTTTTTGGTGGAGTATAGTATTACGTCATTGACAAAGAGTGAAAGTTTTACTTCTTCCTTATCAATTTGGATGCCTTGTATTTATTTTTGTTGTCTAATTGCTGTGGCTAGGACTTCCAGTACTACGTTAAATAAATGTGGTGAGAGTGTACATCCTTGTCTTGTTCCTGATCTTAGGGGGAAAGCTCTGTTTTTTCCCCACTGAGGATAATGTCAGCTGTGGGCCTTTTCACATAAGGCCTTTATTATGTTGAGGTATGTTCCTTCTAAACCTACTTTGATGAGGGTTTTCATTGTGAATGTAAGTTGTACTTTGTCAGATGCTTTTTCTGCATCTGTTGAAATGATTGTATGTATGGTTTTTATTGCTGCTCTTGTTGATGTGTTGTATCATGTTGATTGTTTTGTAATTATTTTTTTCTTTTGAGATTTTTATTTTATTCATCTTTTAAAACTTTTATTTTTTATTTTTTTAATGTTTGTTTATTTATTTTTGAGAGACCAAGAGAGAGTGTGAGCAGGGGAGTGGCAGACAGAGAGGGAGACACAGAATCTGAAGCAGGCTCCAGGCTCTGAGCTGATAGCACAGAGCCTCATGTGGGGCTCGAACTCATGAACCACAAGATCATGACCCAAGCCGAAGTCAGATGCTTAACCAACTGAGACATCCAGGCGCCCCTCTTTTATTAATCTTTTGTAGCTATCTTGCTCAATACCAAATTAGTCAATTTATGTGTAGCACTATTAAGTTGTCTCAAAGTGTTCAACCTAGTTTTCATAGAATTAACATTCTTTCTGCTCATAATTCACATAACATAATTACATAATTAAGAATTAGGTACAAACAAAACTGATGATTCATAGGACAGAAGTCATTTGGAGACAAAGGAGTTGTCAGAAGTCTGCTCGCCCCCATTGTCTAGCACATCGTGGCAGGCAACGTTATACTGTATAGAAGGAGTAGGAAGTGCCAGTAATCTTCTTCAATGGATCTTCAGTTAAGAAGTCAATTAAGTGATCTTCTACTTGGAGCTAAAATGTTAACAATGGTAATTTCTAGTGAAAGTAATTTTATTTTATATATAAAATGGATTATTTGTGGAATTGTATCTATTAATTTTGCTTAGATGATAATGCATGAATTGAACAAATTTATCCCAATAATGTTCAGATCCTATAAACTTGTTCTTATTCTTCAAAACTTACTTATATATTTGTCAGTTAATTTATTTAAAATGAGAAAAATATCAGTGACTGACTACGCTTGTTCTGTATGTAAATTATTCTCTACTTTGGATCAGAAATCCTGCCAGACTAGAGATTACTTGGAAAAGAGTCAGGAATGTTGACTCAGAGTTCATCTAGACTGCAATGAAACCTGCTCTACCTCATAGATTTTTATTGGTCAAATTGCTCATTTCTGGCAGACCCAATTCTCTCCTTCCTTTGTCCAGTGATAAATAAACATTGACATTCATACTAAGTCTCCTTTTCTAGATCAAGTGAAAAAAGTACCATTTTTTTAATTCCAGTATATTCAACATATAGTGTTATATTGGTTTCCGGTATACAATATAATGATTCAATAATTCTATACCTTACTCAGTGCTCATCACATGATAAGTGTACTCTTAATCCCCTTCACCTATTTCATCCATCCCCCATTCACCCTCCCTCTGGTGACTGAATGATTTTTTAAATATATTGTTGTATTTGTTTTAGCAATATTTTCTTGATGATATTGGCATCTATATTCCTCAGAGTTATTAGCCTATAGTTACCTTTTTTTGTGGTGTTTTTATCTGGTTTTGGCTTCAGGATAATGCTGGCCTCATAAAATGAATTTGGAAACTTTCCTTCTTGTATGTTTGGGATAGTTTGAGAAGAGTAGGTATTAAATCTTTAAATGTTTGGTAGAATTTGCCTGTGAAGCCATCTAATCTTGGACTTTTGTTGGGTATAGGAGTTTTTTGATAACTGATTCAATTTCTTTGCTGGTAATCTGTTCAAATTTTCTATTTCTTCCTGATTCAGTTTTGGAAGATTACATGTTTCTACATATTTATCCTTCTTCTAGGTTGACCAATGTGTTGGCATATAATTTTTCATAATATTCTCTTATAATTCTCTTAGTATTTCTCTGGTGTTGTGTGTTTCTGTTCTTTCATTTCTGATTTTGTTTATTTTAGTCTTCTCTTTTTTTGATGAATCTAGATAAATGTTTATCAATTTTGTGAGCTTTGCAAAGAACTAGCTCCTGCTTTCATTGATGTGTTCTATTGTATTTTTAGTTTATGTTTTATTTATTTCTGCTCTGATGTTTATTATTTCCTTCCTTCTTCTGGTTTTGGGTTTTGTTTGTTCTTTTTCCAGCTTCTTTAAGTGTAAAGTTAGGTTGTTATTTGAGATTTTGCTTGCTTCCTGAGGTAGGCTTGTACTGCTATAAACTTCCCTGTAGAACAACTTTTGCTGGCTCCCAATGAGTTTAGATTGTTATGTTTTCATTTGTCTCTATTTTTTTTATTTCTTCTTTGGTTTCTTGGTTGATGCATTCATTGTGTAGTAGTATGTTATTTAACCTCCATGTATTTGTGCTCTTTCCAGATTTTTTTTTAATGTTGTTTTAGCCACTGAGTTTATTGTAATTTATTATGGCAACTACAGAATTTGACATTAGTATTTATTTTTTTGTGGTCACCTGTGCTTTCATTTATTTATTTACTTTTTTAAATTTAAGTCCAAGTTAGTTGACATACAGTGCAATAATTATTTCAGGAGTAGAATTTAGTGATTCATCACTTGCATATAATAGCTGGTGCTCATCCCAACAAGTGCTCTCCTTAGTGCCCATCGCCCATTTAGCCCATCCCCAGACCCAGCACCCCTCCAGCTACCCTCAGTTTGTTTTCTGTATTTAAGAGTCTCGTTGTGGGGCGCCTGGGTGGCGCAGTCGGTTAAGCGTCCGACTTCAGCCAGGTCACGATCTCGCGGTCTGTGGGTTCGAGCCCCGCGTCAGACTCTGGGCTGATGGCTCAGAGCCTGGAGCCTGCTTCCGATTCTGTGTCTCCCTCTCTCTCTGTCCCTCCCCTGTTCATGCTCTGTCTCTCTCTGTCCCAAAAATAAATAAACGTTGAAAAAAAAAAAAAAAAAAGAGTCTCGTTGTTTGTCTCCCTCCCTGTTTTTATCTTATTTTTGCTTCCTTTCATCTATGTTCATCTGTTTTGTTTCTTCATTTCCACTTATGAGTGAAATTATATGATATTTGTCTTTCTCTGACTTATTTCACTCAACATAATACACTCTCATTCCATTCACGTTGTTGCAAATGGCGAGATTTCATTCTTTTTGATTGCTGAGTAATATTCCATATTGTGTGTGTGTGTGTGTGTGTGTGTGTGTGTGTGTGTGTGTGTGTGTGTGTGAGAGTGAGTGTATACATCTTTATCCATTCCAAGATTTTTTCTTGTGGCTGATTTCTGTTATTGTATTGTAGTCAGAAAAGATGCATGGTATGATTGATTTTTGTTTTCGAATTTGTTGAAAATACATGGTCTGTTCTAGAGAATCTTTCATGTGAACTTGCAAAGAATGTGTTCTGGTGTTTTAGGATTGTTCTGAATATATCTGTTAGATCCATCTGGTACAGTGTGTTATTCAAAGCTACTCTTTCCCTTTTGATTTTTTGTTTGGATTATCTGTCCATTGATGTAAATGGAGTGTTAAAGTCCCCTACTATTAATTAATTAATTCCTTTATGTTTGTTGTTAGCTGATTTACATATTTGGGTGCTATCATGTTGGGTGCATGAATATTTGCATGTAATTTTTATATTTTCTTGGTGGATTGTTTCCTTTGTGATTATATATATGGTGTCATATATATAGTGTCCTTTTTTGTCTCTTGTTCTGTTTTGTCTGAGAGAACTGCTAGCCCAGCTGTTTTTCCACATCTATTTGCATGATAAATGCATCTCTATCCCTTCACTGTCTATCTGAATGTGTCACTTGATCTGAAATGAGTCTCTTGTAGGGAGCATAAAGATGGGTTTTATTTTTTTTTTATCCATTTTGGCAACCTGTGGCTTTTGATTGGGGTGTTTGGTCCTTTTACATTCAATATAATTATTGATAGATAAGTGTTTATTGCTATTTTCTTACTCATTTTATGGTCGTTTTTGTAGTTCTTCTCTGTTCCATTCTTCCTTTGCTGTCTTCTGTCATGGTTAGTTGGCTTTCTTTAGTAATATACTTGGATTCCTTTTTATTTTTACATATCTATTGCTGGTGTTTTGAGGTTACCATTCTGTTTGTATGTAACATCTTACGCATATAGCAGTCTGTATTAAGTTAATGATTGCTTAAGGTTGAGTTCAGTCTTTACTCCTTTACCCCCTAATGTTTTAGGTATATGATGTCATACTTTACATCCTTTTTTTGTGTGTGTGTGTATGTGCATTTCTTGACTGATTTTTCTAGGGATACTTAATTTTATTGCTTTTCTTCTTCCTATTTTCTTACTCCTGCTTATGGTTGGTCTTTTCCACTCAGAGTCTCCTGTAATATTTCCTTTTGGACTGGTTTAGCAGTCATAAATTCCTTTGACTTTTGCTTGTCTGGGAAACTATCTCTGTTTCTATTATGAGTGATAGCCTTGCTGGATAGAGTATTCTTGGCTGTGGGTTTTTTCTTTCAATACCTTGAATGTATCATGCCCCTCTTTTAAGGCTTGCCACATTTCTGCTGAAGAAAATCATCAGATAGTGTTATGGAATTTCCCTTATGTGTAACTGGTTTCTTTTGTTGCTTTGAAAATTATCACTACTTTTTGCCAGTTTAATTACTGTATGTCTTGGTGTGGACCTCCTTGAGTTGATTTTCTTGGGGAACCTTTATGCCTTCTTGATCTGGATTTCCATTTCTCCAGATTCAGGAAGTTTTCAGCTATTGTTTTTTTCAAATAAATTTTCTGCCGCCTGTTTCTCTCTTCTCCTTCTCAGATCCCTATAATGTAAATGTTATTATATTTGATGATATTGCTGAGTTCCAAAATGTATTTTCATTTATTACTATTATTTTTTTGTCTCTCCTGTTCACTTCAAATACTTTCCATTACTCTGTTCTCCAGGTAGCTGATCCCTTGTTCTGGTTTCTCTTGTCTGCTATTTAGTCCCTCTAGTGCATTTTTAATTTTAGTTATTGAGTTCTTTATCTCTGATGGGTTCTATGTTTTCTATCCCTTTGTTAAGGGTTTCACTGAGATCCTCCAGTGTTTTCTCAAGTCTAGTCCATATCTTTATGACCATTATGTTAAATTCTTTACCAAACGTATTATCTCTGTTTTGTTTAGCTTTCTTTGCTGGGATTTTGTCCTGTTCTCTCTCTCCTCATTTTGTATAATTCTCTGTGTCTATTTCTGTGTGTTAGGAAAGTCAGCTATGACTCCTTCTCTTGAAAGTAGTGGCCTTATCTAGAAGAGGTCCTGTAGTGCTCTGCAGTATAATGTTCCCTGTTTAACAGAGCCTGACACTTCAGGAGTATCTGCTATGTGTGTTGCATGTGCCATACTGTTGTGGCTGAGTTGCTTTTCCATTCAGTCCAGTCATCTCTGATGGCTCTCTTTGCCTATTGTGTTGGTTTGCTCCTTGTGTTGTTAGTTGGCCAGTCTTGGGCCCCCTTGGGCTTGAGTTGAGTCAGACCAGGCATTTGCCAGAGATCCAGTAGTACCAAAATGCTGGGTAGATTCCTTGTGTTGTCCCCTGAGAAGCTTTCATTGGTGGTCAGGGCCTGCAGTCAGACCAGTTTTCTGCCCCCGCCCACCATGGGGGCTGTCCTCAGAGTGTTGTGTGTGATTATTTTCCCCTCTTCCCAGGATACAAGTCACTTTAGAGTTGTGCTGGTCCCTGTAGGGGATGCTCACACCTTCTCCATGCTTGTGGCCCTGCTTTGGATGGGCTCTGTTCAAGGACATATTGAAGGGGGAATGTCTGCAGGAGAACACAGGGGCGGGGCTTGCTGTTTGCTGGTTAGCAGGTGTAGGGACTGTGCTTGTTCCTATAATTGTTCATGTGTCTAGGCTGGGAGGTAGCGGAGGGAAAGGGTGCCTGCCAGCTCCTTTGTTCCTGGAGAAGTCTCCCAGCAATCCTTGCCCATTCAGCACAGGCTCTGAAATTAGTAAATAAATCTCCTTCCCATATACCCTAGGTGTTTTTCAAACTGCTGTTTCTGCACTGTATCTTCACAGGGCTACTTGTTGTGCTGTCTCTTTAAGGGCAGGGACCTAGTTTCCTATAGCCCTCATGGCTCTCCTAGAACCAAGCCTGCTGATTTTTAAAGTTCCTGATGTGAAGCCATGCTGATTGCAAAATTATGCCCTTCTGGTTTTCAAAGCCAAGTGTTATGGGGATACATCTTCCCCATGGGAGCTCCCTGTTGCGACCGGCACAACAAACAGTGAGATCAGGGTCCTGAGGGTAGGGGAATGTAAGAAAGAAAAGAAGAGAAGCCAGTTTGGGAACAGGAGCGTCCCCTGGGCTGATGGCCCAAGTGACGGCTTTATTGTTGCTGTACACAATCTTTTATATCAAGACTCTTATGGATCAGGTCATTCTAAGAATAAACAGGTTTCACATGATCACTGCCAGCCAAAACATTTAGTTCTGTGTACCTTGTGAACTTTCTAAACGGGTCACAACAAGACCTTGTTGATAGATTGCTAGCAAAACACAGTTCCCATGTTTGTTTCTCTTTGACCCGGGGTAGAAAAAGGGGGGTAACATTACTGCCAACACCCACAGACCACAGGCTTCAGGAATTAGATTTCTCAGCCTTGACAAGGCTTTTGGTATGCCTTTGCAAGTGGGGGAATGGGAGGGGGAACCACCGGGTTGGCTGAGTCAACAGGGAGCCGTTGCTCGACCCAGTCTCAGCCTGGCACTAGGGTCCGGCCTCCCACAGTTCCCCATGCCTGGGGAGCCCTGGTGTGAGGGTCTGTTTCTCTCCCCCTTTTACCCTCTCCTTCCTCCCTAGGACAGTCCAGGGGTTCCTTTAGCTCTGGACCACTTCTCTGCCCTTCTTACCCATTCCAATGTGGACTCTTCTTCTCTACATTTTTCTGAAGAAAGTCTGTTCTGTCAGGTCTTCAAGTCATTTTCTGGGTTTTACAACAATGTGGGGTGTTATCTGTGGGATGAGGTAGCTTAGGATCTTCCTGCTTTGCCATTTTCTCCAAAAGTTCCTCTTGGATTTTTGATAATAGCCATTCTGACAGGTATGAGGTAGCATCTCATAGTGGTTGTGATTTGCATTTCCCTAATGATTAATGATATTGAGCTTCTTTTCATGTGCCTGTTGGTCATCCGTGTGTCTTTGGGAAAATGTCTATTTAGGTATTCTGCTCAGTTTTAATTGGGTTATTTGTTATTTTTGTGTTGAGTTCTTTTTATTTAAAAAAAAAATTAAATGTTTTTATTTATTTTTGAGACAGAGAGAGACAGAGCAAGAGCAGGGGAGGGGCAGAGAGAGAGGGAGACACAGAATCCAAAGCAGGCTCCAGGCTCCAAGCTGTCAGCACAGAGCCCGACGCGGGGCTCGAACTCACGGACTGTGAGATCATGATCTGAGCTGAAGTCTGAGGCCCAACTGACTGAGCCACCCTGGCGCCCCAAGTTGTTCTTTTTATATTTTGGGTCTTTTCCCCTTATTATCATTTGTAAATATCTTCTCTTTCAATAGATTACCTTTTATTTTGTTGATGATTTACTTCACTGTGCGTAAGCTTTTTCATTTAATGTAGACCCATTTGTTTATTTATTTTAGTTAAAAAATTTTTTTAATGTTTATTTTTGGAAGCGAGAGAGAAAGAGAGCGCATGCGCGTGCACACGCATGCGCGAGAGAGAGGAAGACATGGAAGCAGACTCCAGGCTCTGAGCTGTCAGCACAGAGCCTGACGCAGGGCTCGAACTCAAGGATGGTGAGATCAAGACCTGAGCCAGAGTCAAACACTGGACTGACTGAGACACATAGGAACAACTGTTTATTTTTGCTTTTGTTGCCAACACCTTTGGAGTCTGATCTAAAAAAATATTGCCAAGACTGAAATCAAAGAAATTACCATCTACATTTTTTT
Source organism: Lynx canadensis (assembly GCF_007474595.2). NCBI lineage: Eukaryota > Metazoa > Chordata > Mammalia > Carnivora > Felidae > Lynx > Lynx canadensis. The sequence continues at coordinate 69,811,567 of NC_044321.2, read as the reverse complement.
CTAGGTTTATTGTTTATGGTCTTACATTCAAGTCTTTAATCGACTTTGAGTTAATTTTTGTGTATGGTGTAAGATAGTGTTCTGGTGTCATTATTTTTCATGTGGCTGTCCAGTTTTCCCAGCACCATTTTTTGAACAGGCTGTCCTTTCCCCATTGTGTATTCTTGCCTCCTTTATTGTAAGTGAACTGACCATGTATGAATGGGTTTATTTCTGGGCTTTCTCTTCTGTTCCATTGATTGTGTGCCTGTTTTTATGCCAATATGATACTGTTTTGATTACAGTAGCTTTTTCATATTGTTCAAAATTGGGAAGTGTGATCCCTCCAGCTTTGTTTTTTTCCCCTCAAGCTTGCTTTAGCTATTCAGGGTCTTTTGTGGTTCCATACAAGTTTTAGGATTGTTTGTTCTGGTTCTGTGAAAATGCCATTTGAATTTTGATAGAGATTTCACTGAATTTGTAGATGGCTTTGAGTTAATTCTTCCAATTCATGAGCATGGAATATCTTTGTGTCTTCTTCAGTTTCTTTAATCAATGTCTTCTGGTTTTCTGTGTACAGATTTTTCACCTCCTTGGTTTAATTTATTCCTAGGTATTCTTTTTTGATGTGATTGTCAATGGGATTGTTTTCTTGATGTTGTTTTGATAGTTTGTTAGTATATAAAAGTGCAACATATTTTTGTTTATTTTGTATTCTGCACCTTACTGACTTCTTTTATTAGCATTAAAAGTTCTTTTGTGGAGTCTTTAGGATTTTCTTTATATAATGTCATGTCATGTGTAAATAGTGACAGTTTTCCTTCTTCCTTTCCAATTTATATGCCATATTTTTCTTGCCTAATTCCTCTGTCTAGGACTTCAATACTGTGTAGAATAAAAGATGCAATAGTGAACATCCCTGTCTTGTTCTTGATGTTAAAGGAAAAGCTTTTAGGTTTTCATTCTTGAGTATGATTTTCACTGTGAACTTGTCAAATAAGGCCTTTGTTGTTTTGAGGTACATTCGGTATATATCCAGTGTGTTGGAAGTTTTGTAATCATAAATGGATATTGAATTTCATCAAATAATTTTTCTACATCTATTGAGATGATCATACTTTTATGGTTCATACTGTTAATACTGTGTATCACTTTGATTTGTGGAGTTGAACCGTCCTTCCATTTCTAGAATAAGTCCCACTTGATCATGGTATATTACCCTTTTAACATATTGTTGAATTTGGTTTGCTGATATTTAGTTGAGGATTTTTGTATCTATGTTCATCAGGAATATTGGGACATATATATATATTTTTTACTTTTGTAATATACTTGACTGGTTTTGGTGTAAGCATAAGTGTAACTCTAAAATGAATTTGGAAGCTTTCCTCCTATTCAATTTTTTCAGAGAATTTGAGAAGGATAGGTATTAAATCTTTTTTGAATGTTGGTACGATTCATCTGTGAAGTCATTTGGTCTTGGGCTTTTGTTTATTGGGAGTTTTTTTTTTTGATTCAGTCTCTTTATTAGTAATTGGTGTATTCAGATTTTCTATTTCTTTATGATTCAGTTTTGGAAGACTAATTTTCTAGGAATTTATCCATTTCTTCTAGGTTATCCAATATGTTAATTTTTATAGTAGTTTCATATATGTAGTGGCATATAATTTTTAATAGTAGTTTCTTATTATCCTTTTTATTTCTACGTTATCTAGTTTTAACTTCTTTCATTCCTGATTTTATTTGAGCCCTCTTTTTTTTCTTAATCTTGATAAAAGTTTGTCAATTTTATATATCTTTTTGAAGAACCTGCTCTTAGTGTCATTGATCTTTTCTCTTTTTTTAGTCTCTATTTCATTTATATCTGCTCTGATCTTTATTATTTCCTTCCTTCTACCAGCTTTGGGGCTTTGTTCTTTTTTTCCTAGTTCCTTTAGTTGCAACATTAAATTCTTAATTTGAAATTTTTCTTTTTCCTTGATGTTGGCCTGTGTCACTGTAAATTTTTTCTTAAAACCACTTTTGCTGCATCTCCTAGATCTTGCTACATTGTATTTCCATTTTCATTTGTCTCAACGTATTCTTTTTTAAGGATTTTATTTTTTAAGTAAACTTTGCACCCATTGTGGGGCTCGAACCTACAACCCTGAGATCAAGAGTCACATGCTCCACCAATTGCGCCAACCAGGCATCCCATGTCTGAATGTATTTTTGACTTCCTCATTGACCCATTGTTTGTTCAGTAGTATGTTGTTTAATCTCCTCACATTCATGATTTTTTTCCCAGTTTTCTTACTGTAATTGATTTCTAGTTTCATATCACTGTAGCCAGAAAAGAAGTTTGATATAATTTCAGTCTTCTGGAATTTATTGAGGCTTGTTTTGTGGCTTAACATGTGAACTGTTTTGGAGAACGTTCCACATGCATTTGTGAAGAATGCATATTCTGCTGGTTTGGGAATGAATGTTCTGTATATGTCAACTAAGTCCACCTGGTCTAACATGTCAGTCAAGGTCAGTGTTTCCTTCTTGATTTTCTTTGTGAATTCATTGATGTATGTGGGGTGTTAGTCCCTCATTATTATTGTGTTGCTGTCTTTTTTTTCCTTTTGGTCTGCTAATATTTGCTTTATATATTTTGGTGCTTCTATGTTGGGTGCATATATAATTACAAATGTTATATCTTCTTGCTGGATTGACACTTTTATCATTATGTAGTATCCCTCTGTCTTTTATTATTATGTTCTTTGTTTTAAAGTCTATTTTGTGTGATTTAAGTATAGCTATAGCAGCTTTTTGTTTCCATTTGCATGGAATATACTTTATCACTTCACTATCAGTCTTTGTGTGTCCTTCCTTGTAAAGTGAATCTCTTGTAGGCAGTGTATAGATGGTCTTATGTTTTTATCCATTCAGCTACTCTGTATCTTTTGTTAGGAGAATTTAGTCCATTTGCCTTTAAAGTAATTATTGATTAGTATGCAGTTATTGCATACTAGTAGGTACATATTGAGAAGGACTGGACTTGTGAGACTCCTCTATTGTGTGCCCTAGCACCAGGGTAGGGTTTTTGGCAAGATTGTGTCTTTGCTTCTCCTACCATCTGGGTGTGGTTTTTTTATTCTTCATTGTGGAGAAGCACCTCATCTAGTTTTCACATATATTTCAGAGGGAAATGATCCATATGTAGGTTTGGTGTGTCCTTGGGAAGAGATTAATGCAGGATCTCATGTTACTGCCTTGCAGAAATCCTCTACCTTCTATTATTTAGATAAAGAAACGAGTGGTCTCCTGTAGGGGTGAGAAAATGTATATGAAGCATCAAAGAATCAAGTGTTGCCCTAGTTTTCTCCTTTCAATATTCTCCAACATTAAAGAGATTTCATGATATCCATGGCACTAATTTATGAGTGAAAGTAATTTTAATTTGCTTAACCCAATCTAGTGTTCAATATATTTTATGTTATTAAAGATGACATGATATAATAGCTATTATTTATGAAATGTTTGCTTAGTACTGTGTTAAATAGTTTGCAAATACTAAGTTATTTAATTCTTTTTTAAAAATGTTTAGTTTTGAGAGAGAGAGAAAGAGAGAGGCAGAGCGTGAATGGGGGAGGGGCAGGGAGAGAGGGAGACACAGAATCTGAAACAGTCTCCAGGCTCTGAGCTGTCAGCACAGAGCCCGTCATAGGGCTCGAACTCCTAGATCATGAGATCATGACCTGAGCTGAAGTTGGATGCTTAACCGACTGAGCCACCCAGGTATCCCAAGTTATGTCTTATTACATTTCTGTAAAAGTAGTATATTTTTTCCTCTTTTGCAGATGAGGAAGCAAATTAAGAGAATTGAAATAACTTGTCCAGTGTCACATATCTGTTAGGGGAAGAACCAGGATTCAAACCCAGGTCCATTTGATAGCAAAGCCTGTGCTCTTTTACTAAGAGAAGCTGTAGGGTTGGAAAACGGACACAAATACTAGACTTCATGGTCAAGAGACCTGATTCAAATCATGACTGTCACTGATTAGTTATGTGATTTAAGTTGTTTTCCTCAACTGTAAAATGTGGCTAGTTCACACAAGAGTCACTGCAAGGGTCCAGTAGGATATATGTAAACAGTTGAAGTATGGCTGGTGAGGTGTGACAATAAAATGCAGCAGGTTTCCTAAAAGGCTTTTCCTTTGGAATCATTGTGAATATGTTCAGCCTTGATTTTGGAGGGAAGTGTAGGAAAAAATCCTTGGAATGAATTCACAAATTTTTATGGATTTGAAACAAATGCCATTTTATCTTCAGGTCACTGATGTCCTTTTTTAAAAATTAAAAAAAAATGTTTATTTTTGAGAGAGAGAGAGAGAGAGAGACAGAGTGTGAGTGGGAGAGAGACAGATAGAGAGGGAGACACAGAATCTGAAGCAGGCTCCAGGTTTCGAGCTGTCAGCACAGAGTCCAACACGGGGTTGGAACTCATGAACTGCGAGATCATGACCTGAGCCGAAGTTGGATGCTTAACCGACTAAGCCACCCAGTTGTCCCTAGGTTACTAAAATCCTAATAACAGAAGCTTAATTTGCAAATGACAATTCTTAAATAGGGAGAATTTTTTTCCCATAGAGTTCCAAAAGATGCTAGGTTGATTGAGACAGTTATTTGCAGAAATTTTGATAAACCAGCCCCTTTCTAGATATTACTAATTTTAACTTGTTTTATTCAGTGGGTTTGGATTAGGATACATTTCACACAAATTATAAATCTACATGCAAAGGTAATTGATTGTACATACACATTTTTTCATTGCCTGTCTCCCTCCCTCCCTTCAGCCTCCTCCACTTGAGCAATTTCTTTAATATTCACCCTCTTTTGAAAAGAAAACATAAGAAAAATCGTTTTCTATTATATTTTCTATTCTCATTTTTGTTTGTTTGTTTTTAACTTTGAAATTACAACTATCCCTACCTCCTTGGGGGTTTGAAGAATATCAATCAGCTTTACAGCTAGAAGCAGAATAATCACAGATTCGTCCTATAATTTCCTTTTTTCCCCATTAATGAAAACAGTTTGATTAGCTTTTCCATGACATAAGAAGGGTTAAATTTTAGGATCTGTGATTAGTCTCAAGTAGTGGAGAGGAAATTAGCAGTCCTCAGTCCTTGTCAGTTGTGTCCTCATTCTTGTCTATCTCTCTTCCTTCTTAGATTTGTCTGTAAACCTAGCTATGCCTCGCTGGCACTAAACTCTGGTAATTGCCAGTGAAAGGACATTGGAGACTCCTGTCAATGTGTTTTCCTGTATCCACACTTTGCAAGGAGAGGAGGAGGAGGATTACATACAAACCTATGTGCTAGGCACTGCTTTAAGTGCTTTCGTTCCTATTTTACAGATAAAGAAACTGAGGCTTTAAAGTTAAGGTTATTGGCTGAGGTCATGCAGCTAGTAACACACACAGTGGGATTTGAACCAAGCTTCTTCTGATCTGAAAGCCTTGATTAATAGCACTGCATCAGTTCTCTTAGTTAACAGTTATTACCATGTATTAAGGGTTCCAAGATGACCAAACTAATGTCTCGGCTCTAAAGTTGCTCCTAGTGAAGTCAGAGGAAACATTCACGTAGTTCTAATTATAGGACAGTATAACAGAGGTCTTATATAGAAGTATATGCAGAGCTATGGAAGCACAGAGATTGTTTTTTTCTGGCTATAGACCTGCAAGCCTCACAGAAGATGATGTTGGATTTGAGTAGTTCTGACTGGTTTGACTAATTTCATCATTAGTTTTGTGATGCTGTAGTATTTTGTGCATAGGGAGTGGCATTAATAAAAGCAGAGACTTGCAGGCACTTGACTCACTCAGGCAATGCTGAGTGTTTGGTTGGGGGTGATGTATTGGATGCGTGGCAGAGAAGGGTGATTTCCAGAGATATGGGTGGAGAGTGAAGTTGGAAGTTTTGAAGGGTCCTGTAGTGATGCTAAGGATTTTGGATTTGACTCTAGAGGCATTAGTGAGCCATTAAACATCTTTAAGCCAGGGAGTGTGGAAATGTAATCTGCCAAGACCTGATCATATGGCTGTAATGTAGAGGTTAGATTGGAAGGAGAAGACACTAAAAACAAGGAAAACTTTGAGGCCACTAATGAATATATAAGATAAAAGATAGGGTCTGAAATAAGTCAGCAGTGGTAGGGATGGCAAAGATAGAAGGGTTTTGAGAAATGAATTAGAATTGACACAGTGAGGAAGGAATGATGAGTGAATTCAAGATTTTTTAGCATAGGCAGTTGTAAGAATGGTATTGGTATTTAATGAAATGGGGAAACTGAGAGGTGAAACCAAATTGGGGATGGGTAAACAATAATAAAATTTTTTGACTTGTAGAGATTAAAGTTAATCAGAGATATTTAATGAATGGACTTGTCCAATAAGCTGATGACTCATCTGTATTTTCAGCTCCAAAATAGCTGTGAGTCTGGAGCCCACCAATCTGTTCAGATTGCAGATACCGATTTGTAAGTCATCAGCGGAGAAGTGATAATTGAGTCAGTAGGAATACATGAGATCACAGAGGAAAACAGGAATTGAGGGCAACCTTTTTACATTTACCTACTCATCTATCTGCTTTGGTTGTCTACAAGTGGATTTGAATGGGTGGACTAGTGTCAATGACTAATAATTCTCAACATAGGAAGGTCTCCGTCCAGCTCTAATTACTGGGGACTCAGCCTGGTATTTCATTCTAGGAGACTGATGTGACTGCCAAAGCAACTTAATGTAGCCTCATGAGACACTTTTAAAACCAAATAAGGGCCTGGTCTTCCTCTCTAACATTAGATTTGCATAAACTACCAAGGAGGCCCACCTTCCTTGATCTTGGAATGAACATATGGTGAAAGGAGCTTGTTTTCTTGTGTGTCAGGTATGTGGAGCTTTTAGTAAATGAGAATTTGTGTAGATAGTAAATTCAGTATATTCTCTAGTCTATTCTATTATTTGTCAACCAGGAAGGTAGAAACATGTCATGATTTTTTATAGTATTACAATCAAATTTAAATGGGATAAATTCCCTTTTAATATGCATTGTATTTTGTAGTCTTTATAGCTGGCAAATCAATACTAGTAGACATAACACACTGTTATTTTCCTACTCTTATACAGAAAGATATTTGCACACATTAAAGTTGAGAAATGCAATAAAATTGGTTGTATTTTAGGTCCTGGAAATGAATAGTCCCTCCAGCTCTGGCACTAGAGTAGATGTAGTCATGAAATTATTTTCCCATTTTTGTTATCCAGATGAATTAGAGAAGCAAAAATTAGACTTAATTCCATGTAATGTCTGTAAACAGATCTCATTGCCTTTACTTACAGTAAGTCAGATCCCAGGATTTGTATTATATGCTTATGTTTATAATTTTAAATATTCCAATTTTGTAGATTATAGAAGACAATATTTATAGTGGAAAGAGTATAGATTTTGGGGCATGATATGCCCTGTGCTTTAATCCAGGCCATTTCTTAGCTGAGTGAGTTAAACAAGATACTCAACTTCTTGGTTGTTTTTTTCTAATTTTACGATAGGGATAATTATAGCACCAATCTCTCAGGATTCTTGTGAACATTAAGTGATAGTGACTAGAAAATGACAAGCTCCATAATACATATTATTCTATTTTTCTCCTTTCCCTTAACATGAATTAAGGCAGCATTTCTCAAAATATGTTTGTTGAACCCTAATCCCTCTAAATGATTTTTCAAAAAAAAAAAAAAAGCTCATATATCAACTAATTTTTTCCCTCTTGGTGAGAACAGACATTAACATATTTAACAGTACCAAGAAGCTCTATCTTAAATCATTTTTTTTTGGTAGTTTAATTTTTTTAGAACCCAGCATTTTCCAACTTTATTTTGTCATTGTATCATTTTATTTTCTTGGAACACCTATTAATAGATTATGTTATTAATGGGGTACATTTTGGAAAAGGTGAATTTAGTAATCAGGTCCAGGTGCTATTTTTTTATTTTTGAGTATAGTTGACACACAATGTTACATTAGTTTCAGGTATACAACTTAGTGATTTGACAAGTTTATACATTATGCTATGTTTTTCCCAAGTATGTGATATCTAAGTATTTGGCTTCATTGAACCACAGGTACATTATAATATCCTGTGGAGTAAATAATGCTACCCAGTTTAGAATTTTGGGATTATGTTGCAATGGATAGGATTAGGCTTTAGGAGAACTGAGTTGTTTTTTTTTATTTTTTTGTAATATTTATTTCTTTTTGAGAGAGAGAGAGTGAAAGAGAGAGAAAGAGAGCACGAGCAGGGAAGGGGCAGAGAGAGAGGGAGACGCAGAATCCGAAGCAGGCTCCACAGAGTCCAACGCGGGGCTCGAACTTGTTAACTATGAGATCATGACCTAAGCCAAAGTTGGAGGCTTAACCGACTGAGTCACCCAGGCACCCCTAGGAGAAATGAGTTTTAATCACAGTTCTGCCAATGGTAGCTGTGTAGCCCTAAGCTAGTGACTGAATTTCTACATAGACAAGTCTTAGTATCCTTATCTGTAAAATGATACCTTATCTGCCTCACAAGATTGTTGGAAAAACCCATGAAAAAATAGTTGTGAAAATAATTTTGAAAATTAAAAATGCTGTCTGTGGAAGGGGTGGTATTACTAACAAGGAAATGGAATTATAGGAACAGTGAATATAGAATAGGGGAGACCTAGAGGTTGATCTGTGCTGCTTCCCTTTTCAACTCCTGTATTTTTAATAATTAAAACAATTTGTGGGTGAATGTGCCTGAATGTCTGTAGCTCTGTCTTTTGTCAATGTCTTGTACTTGCTTACAGAAGGCATTTCCCACTATGGGATGTAGTTTAGCATCATGTCACTATGGGTGTTACTGAATATTCAATACTGAGTTATAATTATCATGCACAATGGAAAAGAAGATTCTTAGGATTTAATAGGCTCTAATAATTTATTACAGTTTTGAGATGTGGAAAGGTTGAAAAATTGTACCGTGAGCATATTGTTACTACCTAGATTCTGCCATTAAATTTTTGCTGTATTTGCTTTATTACATAACCACCCATGTATTCATTTTTCTTTCTATTATTTCATCTTATTCTTTATATGTTGTACACAATCTAGTACCTTCACTCTGGAACACATCAGCATGCATATTATTAACTAGAGTTCAGTATTTATTTATGGTTCTTTTTTCAGGATAAAATTACATGCAATGAAATGCACAGATCTTACATGTACCATTTAATAATGGGAAATGCATACACTTGTGTAATAACTACCATCCTAATCGAGATAAATAATGTCATTACTCTAGAAAGTTCTCTCATGTCCTATCCAAGTCAAGTCCTGCCCTTACTCCCACTCTGAAAGGCAATCTCTCTTGGGATATTTTTTACTGGATGTCATATCATTGGAATCATGAAGAATGTACTCTTTTTGGGTAAAAGGTTTTTTCAGTTAGCATACCTTTTGAAATTCATCTGTGTTGTTACCAGTAGTTTATTCATTTTCATTGATGAATAGTATCAATCCTGTAGATACACCTCAGCTTACTTATCCATTCTCCTACTGGTGGGTATTTGAATTCCCACCAGTTTGGAGCTCTTGAGTAATAAAGCTACTATGAAAAAGCTTGTACAAGTATTTTGTGAACACACACTTTTCTGGTTTGTAAATACCTAGGAATGTAATTACTGGGTCATAGTGTAGATATATGTTTAGTTTTTTCAGAGACTGCCAAGCAGTTTTGCAGTGTTTGTACCATTTTACATTCCCACCAAAATGTATGAGCATTCTGGCTCATTGGTGAATACACCAATATCTGGTATCGTCAGCCTTTTTAATTTTAACTGTTCTGGTGGATGTGTAGTGGTATCCCATTATGTTCATTTTTAATGCTTGTTTTAATGTGTACTTCTCTCCCATCCAAGTACTAACCTGGCCTGACCCTGCTCAGCTTCTGAGATCACATGAAATCGGGCACATTCAGGGTAGTATGGCCATAGACTAATGTGTACTTGTTTAATGACTAATGATGTTGAGTACCTTTTTATGTGCTCATGAGCCACATCTATCTTCCTTTGTGAAATGTCTGTTCAAACCCTTTGCCCATTTTAAAATTTGAATATTTGTCATATTATTAAGTTGAAGGAAATTTTTACATATCCTAGATACCAGTCCTTTGTCAGATGTGTTTTAGGAATATTTTCAACTAGTTTGTGCCTAACCCATTCAGTTTTTAAAAATGTTTTTTTAATTTATTTATTTGTTTATTTATTTTTTCATTCATTTGTTTATTTATTTAGCCAGGGAGGGGCAGAGAGAGAGAGAGGGAGGGAGAGAATACCAAGCAGGCTCCACAATGTCAGTGCAGAGCTGGATGTGGGGCTCAATCTCATGAACCATGAGATCATGACCTGAGCCGGAATCAAGAGTCAGACACTCAGCCAGCTGAGCCACTCTAGCATCCCGGAGCATCTTATTTATGACCTTGTGGTGACTTAAAAGAAATCTAAATATCTCAACAAGAAATAAAGACAGTTGTGGTTTTTTTTAAACACCCAGGATATTTTCTAGTTTTGTTGAATGTTATATTTAGAGGATGGGAAGGGATGGTGGAAGTATTCTCAGACAAGGGGAAAGAGAGTATACATTTCTTTTGGAAAGACCACTAATTCTAATACCCCCTCTCTCTTTACTCTTCCCTCTTCTCTATACTGGCTGTTGCCCACCTTCTCCTTCCGCCGTTCCCTCTGACCCAACGGATTACAGTTTCCAGGTTTCTTGATTCCAGTATGTTAATAAGGGTGGCCATCTAGAATTGTTACTATAGCTGAAATTCTATCTAAATTTTAAAGCCCACTAAAGATTCTTTTTTTTTAATGTTTATTTATTTTTGAGAGATACAGAGTGTGAGTAGGGGAGGGACAGAGAGAGGGAGACACAGAATCTGAGGCAGGCTCCAGGCTCCTAGCTGTCAGCACACAGCCTGACGTGGGGCTCAAACTCAGGTGCCATGAGATCATGAACTGAGCAGAGGTTGGATACTTAACTGACTGAGCCACCCAGGTGTCCCAAAGCCCACTAGAGATTCTGGATGGTATATGAATTTGCATTATCTCTGAGAGAACTATCGTATTATAAGTAAAGTACTGATCTGTATTACTAGATACACTTTCACAGATGTTTGATTTAACCATTTTCTGTGTTAGAGCAAGAAAATGATTAGTGGTAAAATACTTGAGCCTAAAGTCTGACTGTTCTGAAGGCCTATGTCAACATTTAGTTGAGGAGAAAATACATCAGAATATTGAGGGAATCTCCAGTAGCATTATGGATGAGTAATTTTGGATATTACATTAAAGGTTTTAGTTGTTGTTTCATATTAAAAAGAGCTTTTATAGATTTTTATTTTGTTAGAGAAAGATTCAGAGAAGCAAAATTGAAATAAAAGACAAAACCAAGAATGTGTCCCACCCCACAACCAGAGTGGATATTGTAGGTGGGACTAAGTGTACTTTGGGTCTCATCATACAAAGAATCAGTAAACACGAAGAGTTTTTCAAGAACTGGGAAGCCTAGTATGTAGTTCAGAATTAAAGAGTTCTTTCTGGTTGCTACACTGGTAACCTTCCTTCCTACTTAAGGAAGTTAATCAAACGTCCAATGTCTGCAAGGTTTACCTGATCTTAATTAGAAGACTTCTGGGTTCTCTAAAACAGAATGACGATCTTCAAAGAACTGTGGAATGAAGAATTAATAGTTCACCCAGTTATCAATGGGAATACTGTTCTTACTTTACTTATCACAAAAGTCTTGATGTGAATAATTGTGTCCAGGATCTACTTTTATTTTTGGCCCCGAAGGCTGAGAATAACACAGGACCACTAGATCTAGAGTAGCCAGTTGTGTGTGTGTGTGTGTGTGTGTGTGTGTGTGTGTGTGTGTGTGTGTTGGCATGGGTTATGGGTTTGGTAGTGGTGGTGACTGACAGTGGACATTTAATTGTTTATAGAAAACTTAGCAGTTTTTTCCACTGGCTTTCCTTGAGATCTACCAAGGTTTTTCTCCCTAGCCAGTTTTTTAAAACCAAGGAGTCAAATTTGTTCATGTTCCCTGCTCAATGCCCATATTAAGCTGTTCACAATCCCTGATCAGTGGCATTTGATCAGTGGAGAAATCTCTGAGGAGGCCAAAGAGATTTTTTAACTCCTTATACAATGAAAAGTTACCTTTGGGATCTGAGAGGCCCACTTGTATTTCAGCCTGGTATTTCAAACATCCCAATTAGGTTTTGATCTCTGAGGTAGCAATATTGAAATGATTTGAAGGGTTCAGGGTGGTTTGCTGATGGAATTCAATGACTTGATTTTTATACCCTTTTCTTTACTCTTATTTTTTCTTGTTACAGAAGAAGCTACTATGGAGGAAACTGGGCCAGTTTTAGCTTTTCAGGACTGTTGTCCTGGCTAAAGGAATACCAGGTAAACTTAGTTGATTTTTAATCTACTATGTTATATTTTGTATCACACAATAACCCTACATTGAAGAAAACCCTAAGCTTCTGTACAATAGACTGATGCCACATTTTTATTTATTTAACAAAAATTATGCAGTCTTTTTAGCTAATATTCTTCCAATGCCTTCAAAATATAGTTATCACTTTTTATTTATTTATTTTTTTTTCAACGTTTATTTATTTTTGGGACAGAGAGAGACAGAGCATGAACGGGGGAGGGGCAGAGAGAGAGGGAGACACAGAATCGGAAACAGGCTCCAGGCTCTGAGCCATCAGCCCAGAGCCCGACGCGGGGCTCGAACTCACGGACCGCGAGATCGTGACCTGGCTGAAGTCGGACGCTTAACCGACTGCGCCACCCAGGCGCCCCTAGTTATCACTTTTTAAATATACAGTACATAGATAAGTTGGCAGAAGAGTACATCATATATATTTGATACCATTTTTCTCATTATATGCCCAAATATAAGACAAGATTTTTTTCTCTAAAATAATCTTTCAGAAAAATATTCCAGTTGTTCATAAAGTCTCACATATTACTAGTTGTTCTTTCAGTCAGTATATGTTGAAAAAAAAAAACAACTATTTGGGGAAGATACATTAATTTTAAATGATCTGTGTCATTGGTGGTTTTACATATTTATAGAAGCCATCTGACAGAATCAGTAAAAACAAAAAGCAAGGAAAGAAGTTTAATGTATATTTAGTAGTTTTTATTCTAAGGTAGGATCTTGCTACTACAACTGTTGGATATCATTGTAAAGAAATTTTTGTAGAGGACATTTACAGCATAGTAATATGGGAGTTGGTTATGTCATGGAGTTTACTGAATTTTATGACAGATTTAAAAAGCTATCCTAATTTTATGTGAACAGTACATGTGGCTTGAAATGAATTTCCTACTGAGAGTAATTCCATCATACATGGAATCAGAAACTGCTGTATCTCAAAAGAATTTAGACAGTTGGGAAAGGTAGATGATATATCCTAGAAAATTGTATTCAGTTAGCTAAAAATCATATAGCTAAGACTTATTAAGCACTTAACATGTGCCAAGCACCACACTAAGCATTGTAGTTGCACTGATTAATTTATGATACAACACTTAAAAAGTGCTTCTGGTGATGACAAAGACACTGATGTTGAAGATGCAGTGAAGATTCAGTTTGAATAATATCATTGCATGAAATAAGAGTTCGGAGAAACAACCGATATTTTTAAAGTAATATTGCATGTAATACAAACTGTATAAATCAAGAAACTAAATGTTACAAGTAGACATTTAACTGTTTTATTTTTGTGCCTTAAATATTCATATATTTGTGTTGATCAGAAACCCTATTTTGAACCTTATTCTTATTAGGAAGTATGTACAAATGTGGGTCATCTTATTTAGTATATTTAGCAATAATAGTACTTCCATGAAAAAATTTAGTCTAGATGCTCACAACAAACACAACAAAAGTACCTCAGTTGTCTGAATGGAAAATATCTAGTGAGTGAAGGGAATTTTATAAAATGAGTTTTGCTAATAGGTTAGATTTATTAAAATAAAAATATTTTTATAGACATTTCTTTTATTTTGGTGCTCAGCATCTTGACTCTCTCACCATATCCTTTCCTTGTTTGCTCTTTGTCTCCTGCTCCACTGTCTTTTCTTCAGACTGGTAACCCCTATGTCTACACATTCAGAGTTCTATGTTTTACCTCCTCTCTACCTATATTGGGATTTTAACACTAATAATAACAGTTATAATAAAAAATGTCTACCCTACTTTTCTTCAGTTTAAAATGTTAAATTCAGGACAAAAAATCTTTTAAGATAATTATTATCCTACTTTATGAAATCTGTTAAGTTTAGAAATTTTCTGAGTTGAATTTACTTCAAGGATATTATAGTTATATTTTACTACTAGTTCTTTGAGAATATATAATACATTAAAAAAAATTTCTCTGACAAGATATGTGCCAAATAGTTTAAAATTTTAAACAGGTTAAAAATTGATTCTTGACATTTGGAAAAGGCATATCTTGACATTTCCAAAAATCTCCTGTGTTCAAATATTGCTGTACATACAATTTAGGTCCATAAAATGTAGTTAGGAATTATTGAAAATTTGTAGGGCCACTTCCAACCATTACAATTTACATACATTATTATACATTATTGTTTCTATTGTCTTTATGAATATAAAATATTTAGAGGGGGGCCTGGGTGGCCCAGTTGGTTAAGCATCTGGCTCCTGCTCAGGTCCCAATCTCACATTTCGTGGGTTTGAGCCTCTGTGAGATACCAGCTCAGAGCCTGGAGCTTGCTTCAGATTTTGTGTCTTCCTCTCTCTCTCTGCCCCTCCCCTATTCATGCTCGGTCTCTCTCTCTCTCTCTCTCTCTCTCTCTTTCTCTCTCTCTCTCAAAAAAATGAATAAAAATTAAAAAAAAATTAAAAATATATTTAGAGTCACTTATTATACAGATCTTAGTTATAGTGAGCTGAATACTTTTCAAAAATACTTTTGCATATAATCAAAATTTGACATGACTAGTGACTAACCTTCAAAGACCTAAAAGTAAGTAGAATGAAGTAATTGTGAGCCTGCTGTTTGGACAACAAAATGCAAAAACTTTATTATTAACAAGTAAAATGTACAACAGACACACTTGATTTTCAGCAGATAGAGGGTTAGTTGTTCTAGTTCTTAAACAGTGTCAAAACAGGCACATCCAATGTCCAATGACTGCATCAAAATGTCAGATATCCTGATAGAAATCTGTAAACAAGAGCTAGGTTTTGATAGGATAGGTTTTTACACAATTTTCTTCTCCTTCCTTTGACATGGTACACTATGCTAGAGTCACTTCAGAATTTTGATGGGATCAAAGGGAAAGCATTAATTTAGAAAGATATACAGTTTTACAGAAAAGTAGAGGATCACGTTGCTCAATTTAATTAAAATTTCTCATCTGTATTTTGTTTAGGAAAACAGTGACATTGTGAATGAAAATCCAGCATGGCAAGAGCACATTCTTGAAAATGAAGAAGCTATTGCTCTTAGCAGGAAGGACAAAACCATTCAACATGTGGAAGTATTTTGTTATGCCAGGTATGAAAAGTATTAATTTAGGGTAAACTGAGTTAATGACTTCTTAATTCACATGTATTCAAAAGAAGCCAACATATGACTGACATTGGTTGCTAAAAGTCGAATTGATATGATGGTTTCCCTTTTTTAAAATAGAACTTTCAGTTTTCTCTGCTTAGATGATGATTATGATAATAACATCCTAAATTAATGACTTGTGTCTTACAACAGTCCTGTGCTGGGATAGAGCACATAGTACTAGTTGCAGCTTTTACAGAATCCCCAGTGTAGCTAAAAGAGATTCATTTAAGGTCACATGGCTTGAAAAAGGCCACACATAGGCTAGATAGTGGTAGAGCTCAAGTTTAAAACCCAGGATAATTTAATTCTACTCCAGTGTTCTTCTAACTCTTCTGAGATAATATTCAGTGTAGGGTGCCTGGGTGGCTCAGTCAGTTAAGCATCCGACTCTGATTTCAGCTCAGGTCATGCTATCATGATTTGTGAGATTGAGCCCCATGTTGGGCTCTGTGCCGAAAGCATGGAGCCTGCTTGGGATTCTTTCTCTCCTCTCTCTGCCCCTCCCCTGCTCATGTGCATGTACTTTGTCTCTCTCTCTTTCAAAATAAATAAACTAAAATAAAAGGTAATATTTATCATAGCAAAATGGGAAATACACAGCACTATTCTTAGATAATACTTAGTGTAGCAAAATGGACAATTATAATTTTGAATTAAAAAAATCAGAATGACTGGTCATGACATTTGGAGACATTTTTGAAAATCAGGAGAGAATATTGGGAAGTCATATTTTAAGTGTCTCTTTCTAAGTGAGAATTCATTATATTTTTTTAAGTTTTTATTTTCCAGTTTGTTAATATACACTATTATTTGAGTTTCAAGTGTAAAATATAGTGATTCAGCAGTTCTATATGTACATCACTGGGTGCTCATCATGACAAGGGCACTCCTTAATCCCTATCACCTATTTAACCCATCCTTGCACACACCTCTCTTCTGGTAACCAACCATCAGTTCTCTATAGTTAAGACTCTGTTTCTTGGTTTGTCTAATTTTTTTCCCTTTGCTCATTTGCTTTTTTTTTTCTTAAATTCCACATATGAGTGAAATCGTGATGGTATTTTGTCTATCTCTCACTGACTTATTTTGCTTAACATTTTACTCTTTAGCTCCATCCATGTCATTGGAGAGGGCAAGATTTCATATTTTTTGTATGTCTGAATAATATTCCTTGTATATATCAGTTGATGGACACTTGGGCCATTTCCATGTATTGACTATGGTAAATGATGCTGCTATAACCATAGGGGTGTATGTATTCATTTGAATTATGGTTTTTGTGTTCTTTGGGTAAATACCAATAGTGCTATTGCTGGATCATAGGGTAGGTCTTTTTTTTTTTCTTTTTCTATTAAGTTTTTTTTTATTTTATTTTATTTTATTAATTTTATTTATTTATTTATTTTTATATATATGAAATTTATTGACAAATTGGTTTCCATGCAACACCCAGTGCTCATCCCAAAAGGTGCCCTCCTCAATACCCATCACCCACCCTCCCCTCCCTCCCACCCCCCATCAACCCTCAGTTTGTTCTCAGTTTTTAACAGTCTCTTATGCTTTGGCTCTCTCCCACTCTAACCTCTTTTTTTTTTTTTTCCCCTTACCCTCCCCCATGGGTTCCTGTTAAGTTTCTCAGGATCCACATAAGAGTGAAACCATATGGTATCTGTCTTTCTCTGTATGGCTTATTTCACTTAGCATCACACTCTCCAGTTCCATCCACGTTGCTACAAAAGGCCATATTTCATTTTTTCTCATTGCCACATAGTATTCCATTGTGTATATATACCACAATTTCTTTATCCATTCATCAGTTGATGGACATTTAGGCTCTTTCCATAATTTGGCTATTGTTGAGAGTGCTGCTATGAACATTGGGGTACAAGTGCCCCTATGCATCAGTACTCCTGTATCCCTTGGATAAATTCCTAGCAGTGCTATTGCTGGGTCATAGGGTAGGTCTATTTTTAATTTTCTGAGGAACCTCCACACTGCTTTCCAGAGCGGCTGCACCAATTTGCCTTCCCACCAACAGTGCAAGAGGGTTCCCGAATCTCCACATCCTCTCCAGCATCTATAGTCTCCTGATTTGTTCATTTTGGCCACTCTGACTGGCGTGAGGTGATACCTGAGTGTGGTTTTGATTTGTATTTCCCTGATAAGGAGCGACGCTGAACATCTTTTCATGTGCCTATTGGCCATCTGGATGTCTTCTTTAGAGAAGTGTCTATTCATGTTTTCTGCCCATTTCTTCACTGGGTTATTTGTTTTTCGGGTGTGGAGTTTGGTGAGCTCTTTATAGATTTTAGATACTAGCCCTTTGTCCGATATGTCATTTGCAAATATCTTTTCCCATTCCGTTGGTTGCCTTTTAGTTTTGTTGGTTGTTTCCTTTGCTGTGCAGAAGCTTTTTATCTTCATAAGGTCCCAGTAATTCACTTTTGCTTTTAATTCCCTTGCCTTTGGGGATGTGTCGAGTAAGAGATTGCTACGGCTGAGGTCAGAGAGGTCTTTTCCTGCTTTCTCCTCTAAGGTTCTGATGGTTTCCTGTCTCACATTTAGGTCCTTTATCCATTTTGAGTTTATTTTTGTAAATGGTGTGAGAAAGTGGTCTAGTTTCAACCTTCTGCATGTTGCTGTCCAGTTCTCCCAGCACCATTTGTTAAAGAGGCTGTCTTTTTTCCATTGGATGTTCTTTCCTGCTTTGTCAAAGATGAGTTGGCCATACGTTTGTGGGTCTAGTTCTGGGGTTTCTATTCTATTCCATTGGTCTCTGTGTCTGTTTTTGTGCCAATACCATGCTGTCTTGATGATGACAGCTTTGTAGTAGAGGCTAAAGTCTGGGATTGTGATGCCTCCTGCTTTGGTCTTCTTCTTCAAAATTCCTTTGGCTATTCGGGGCCTTTTGTGGTTCCATACAAATTTTAGGATTGCTTGTTCTAGTTTCGAGAAGAATGCTGGTGCAATTTTGATTGGGATTGCATTGAATGTGTAGATAGCTTTGGGTAGTATTGACATTTTGACAATATTTATTTTTCCAATCCATGAGCAGGGAATGTCTTTCCATTTCTTTAAATCTTCTTCAATTACCTTCATAAGCTTTCTATAGTTTTCAGCATACAGATCCTTTACATCTTTGGTTAGATTTATTCCTAGGTATTTTATGCTTCTTGGTGCAATTGTGAATGGGATCAGTTTCTTTATTTGTCTTTCTGTTGCTTCATTGTTAGTGTATAAGAATGCAACTGATTTCTGTACATTGATTTTGTATCCTGCAACTTTGCTGAATTCATGTATCAGTTCTAGCAGACTTTTGGTGGAGTCTATCGGAGTTTCCATGTATAATATCATGTCATCTGCAAAAAGCGAAAGCTTGACTTCATCTTTGCCAATTTTGATGCCTTTGATTTCCTTTTGTTGTCTGATTGCTGATGCTAGAACTTCCAGCACTATGTTAAACAACAGCGGTGAGAGTGGGCATCCCTGTCGTGTTCCTGATCTCAGGGAAAAAGCTCTCAGTTTTTCCCCGTTGAGGATGATGTTAGCTGTGGGCTTTTCATAAATGGCTTTTATGATCTTTAAGTATGTTCCTTCTATCCCGACTTTCTCAAGGGTTTTTATTAAGAAAGGGTGCTGGATTTTGTCAAACGCCTTTTCTGCATCGATTGACAGGATCATATGGTTCTTCTCTTTTTTTTTGTTAATGTGATGTATCACGTTGATTGATTTGCGAATGTTGAACCAGCCCTGCATCCCAGGAATGAATCCCACTTGATCATGGTGAATAATTCTTTTTATATGCTGTTGAATTCGATTTGCTAGTATCTTATTGAGAATTTTTGCATCCATATTCATCAGGGATATTGGCCTGTAGTTCTCTTTTTTTACTGGGTCTCTGTCTGGTTTAGGAATCAAAGTAATACTGGCTTCATAGAATGAGTCTGGAAGTTTTTCTTCCCTTTCTATTTCTTGGAATAGCTTGAGAAGGATAGGTATTATCTCTGCTTTAAATGTCTGGTAGAACCCCCCTGGGAAGCCATCTGGTCCTGGACTCTTATTTGTTGGGAGATTTTTGATAACCGATTCAATTTCTTCGCTGGTTATGGGTCTGTTCAAGCTTTCTATTTCCTCCTGATTGAGTTTTGGAAGAGTGTGGGTGTTCAGGAATGTGTCCATTTCTTCCAGGTTGTCCAATTTGTTGGCATATAATTTTTCATAGTATTCCCTGATAATTGTTTGTATCTCTGAGGGATTGGTTGTAATAATTCCATTTTCATTCATGATTTTATCTATTTGGGTCATCTCCCTTTTCTTTTTGAAAAGCCTGGCTAGAGGTTTGTCAATTTTGTTTATTTTTTCAAAAAACCAACTCTTGGTTTCGTTGATCTGCTCTACAGTTTTTTTAGATTCTATATTGTTTATTTCTGCTCTGATCTTTATTATTTCTCTTCTTCTGCTGGGTTTAGGCTGCCTTTGCTGTTCTGCTTCTATTTCCTTTAGGTGTGCTGTTAGATTTTGTATTTGGGATTTTTCTTGTTTCTTGAGATAGGCCTGGATTGCAATGTATTTTCCTCTCAGGACTGCCTTCGCTGCGTCCCAAAGCGTTTGGATTGTTGTATTTTCATTTTCGTTTGTTTCCATATATTTTTGATTTCTTCTCTAATTGCCTGGTTGACCCACTCATTCGTTAGTAGGGTGTTCTTTAACCTCCATGCTTTTGGAGGTTTTCCAGACTTTTTCCTGTGGTTGATTTCAAGCTTCATAGCATTGTGGTCTGAAAGTATGCATGGTATAATTTCAATTCTTGTAAACTTATGAAGGGCTGTTTTGTGACCCAGTATATGATCTATCTTGGAGAATGTTCCATGTGCACTCGAGAAGAAAGTATATTCTGTTGCTTTGGGATGCAGAGTTCTAAATATATCTGTCAAGTCCATCTGATGCAATGTCTCATTCAGGGCCCTTGTTTCTTTATTGACCGTGTGTCTAGATGATCTATCCATTTCTGTAAGTGGGGTGTTAAAGTCCCCAGCAATTACCACATTCTTATCAATAAGGTTGCTTCTGTTTATGAGTAATTGTTTTATATATTTGGGGGCTCCGGTATTCGGCGCATAGACATTTATAATTGTTAGCTCTTCCTGATGGATAGACCCTGTAACTATTATATAATGTCCTTCTTCATCTCTTGTTACAGCCTTTAATTGAAAGTCTAGTTTGTCTGATATAAGTATGGCTACTCCAGCTTTCTTTTGGCTTCCAGTAGCATGATAAATAGTTCTCCATCCCCTCACTCTGAATCTAAAGGTGTCCTCAGGTCTAAAATGAGTCTCTTGTAGACAGCAAATAGATGGGTCTTGTTTTTTTATCCATTCTGATACCCTATGTCTTTTGGTGGGCGCATTTAATCCATTTACATTCAGTGTTATTATAGAAAGATACGGGTTTAGAGTCATTGTGATGTCTGTATGTTTTATGCTTGTAGTGATGTCTCTGGTACTTTGTCTCACAGGGTCCCCCTTAGGATCTCTTGTAGGGCTGGTTTAGTGGTGACAAATTCCTTCAGTTTTTGTTTGTTTGGGAAGACCTTTATCTCTCCTTCTATTCTAAATGACAGACTTGCTGGATAAAGGATTCTCGGCTGCATATTTTTTCTGTCTAGCACACTGAAAATCTCGTGCCAATTCTTTCTGGCCTGCCAAGTTTCAAAAGAGAGATCAGTCACGAGTCTTATAGGTCTCCCTTTATATGTGAGGGCACGTTTACCCCTTGCTGCTTTCAGAATTTTGTCTTTATCCTTGTATTTTGCCAGTTTCACTATGATATGTCGTGCAGAAGATCGATTCAAGTTACGTCTGAAGGGAGTTCTCTGTGCCTCTTGGATTTCAATGCCTTTTTCCTTCCCCAGTTCAGGGAAGTTCTCAGCTATAATTTCTTCAAGTACCCCTTCAGCACCTTTCCCTCTCTCTTCCTCCTCTGGGATACCAATTATGCGTATATTATTTCTTTTTAGTGTATCACTTAGTTCTCTAATTTTCCCCTCATACTCCTGGATTTTTTTCTCTCTTTTTCTCAGCTTCCTCTTTTTCCATAACTTTATCTTCTAGTTCACCTATTCTCTCCTCTGCCTCTTCCATCCGAGCTGTGGTGGTTTGCATTTTGTTTTGCATTTCATTTAAAGCGTTTTTCAGCTCCTCATGACTGTTCCTTAGTCCCTTGATCTATGTAGCAAGAGATTCTCTGCTGTCCTGTATACTGTTTTCCAGCCCAGCGATTAATTTTATGATTATTATTCTAAATTCACTTTCTGTTATATTATTTAAATCCTTTTTGATCAGCTCATTAGCTGTTGTTATTTCCTGGAGATTCTTCTGAGGGGAATTCTTCCGCTTGGTCATTTTGGATAGTCCCTGGTGTGGTGAGGACCTGCAGGGCACTTCCCCTGTGCTGTGGTGTATAACTGGAGTTGGTGGGCGGGGCCGCAGTCAGTCCTGATGTCTGCCCCCAGCCCACTGCTGGGGCCACAGTCAGACTGGTGTGTGCCTTCTCTTCCCCTCTCCTAGGGGCGGGATTCACTGTGGGGTGGCGTGGCCCGTCTGGGCTACTTGCACACTGCCAGGCTTGTGATGCTGGGGATTTGGCGTATTAGCTGGGGTGGGAAGGCAAGGTGCAAGGCGGTGGGGGGGCAGGCTTAGCTCGCTTCTCCTTAGGTGATCCACTTCAGGAGGGGCCCTGTGGCAGCGGGAGGGAGTCAGATCCGCTGCCAGAGGTTTGGCTCCGCAGAAGCACAGAGTTGGGTGTTTGGGCGGAGCGAGCAATTTCCCTGGCCGGAACTGGTTCCCTTTGGGATTTTGGCTGGGGGATGGGCGGGGGAGATGGCGCTGGCGAGCGCCTTTGTTCCCCGCCAAACTGAGCTCTGTTGTCCGGGGGCTCCGCAGCTCACCCTCCCTTTGTCCTCCAGCCTTCCCGCTTTCTGAGCAGAGCTGTTAACTTATGACCTCCCAGACGCTAAGTCGCGCTTGCTGTCGGAACACAGTCCGTCAGGCCCCTCAGCTTTTGCCAGCCGGACTCGGGGGCTTTGCTTGGCTGGCGAGCCGCCCCTCCGCCCCGGCTCCCTCCCGCCAGTCCGTGGAGCGCGCACCGCCTCGCCGCCCTTCCTACCCTCTTCCGTGGGCCTCTCGTCTGCACTTGGGTCCGGTGACTCCGTTGTGCTAATCCTCTGGCGGTTTTCTGGGTTATTTAGGCAGGTGTAGGTGGAATCTAAGTGATCAGCAGGACGCGCGGTGAGCCCAGCGTCCTCCTACGCCGCCATCTTCCTGTCTCTCCCTCTATTAAGTTTTTAAAAATAATTTATTTTTTAATTTATATCCAAATTAGTTAGCATATAGTGCAACAATAATTTCAGGAGTAGATTCCTTAATGCCCCTTACCCATTTAACCCACCCCTCCTCCCTCAACCTCTCCAGCAACCCCCTGTTTGTTCTCTGTATTTAAGAGTCTCTTATGTTTTGTCCCCGTTTTTATATTTTTTTGCTTCCTTTCCCTTATGTTCATCTGTTTCATATCTTAAAGTCCTCATATGAGTGAAGTCATATGATATCTGTCTTTCTCTAATTTCGCTTAGCATAATACCCTCTAGTTCCATCCACGTAGTTACAAATGTCAAGATTTCATTCTTTTTGATTGCTGAGTAATACTCCATTATGTGTGTGTGTGTGTGTGTGTGTGTGTGTGTGTGTGTGTGTACATTTTATTTATTTCTTTATCCACTCATCCGTTGATGGACATTTGGGCTCTTTCCATACTTTGGCCATTGTTGATAGTGCTGCTATAAACATTGGGATACATGTGCCCTTCTGAAACAGCATACCTGTATCCCTTGGATAAATACCTAGTAGTGCAATTACTGGGTTATAGGGCGGTTCTATTTTAATTTTTTGAGGTACCTTCATACTGTTTTCCAGAGTGGCTGCACCAGTTTGCATTCCCACCAGCAGTGCAAAAGAGATCCTCTTTCTCCGCATCGTCGCCAACATCTGTTGTTGCCTGAGTTGTTAATGTTAGCTATTCTGACTGGAGTAAGGTGGTATTTCATTGTAGTTTTAATTTGTATTTCCCTGATGATGAGTGATGTTGAGCATTTTTTCATGTGTTTGTTGGCCACCTGGATGTCTTCGTTGGAGAAGTGTCTATTCATGTCTTTTGCCTATTTCTTCACTGGATTTGGTTTTTGGGTGTTGAGTTTGATAAGTTTATAGATTTTGGATACTAACCCTTTATCTGATATGTCATTTGCAAATATCTTCTCTCATTCCATCGGTTGCCTTTTAGTTTTGCTGATGGTTTCCTTCACTGGGCAGAAGCTTTTTATTTTGATGAGGTCCCAGTAGTTCATTTTTGTATTTGTTTCCTTTGCCTCTGGAGACGTGTTGAGTAAAACGTTGCTGTGGCCTAGGTCAAAGAGTTTTTTGCCTGCTTTCTCCTGGAGGAATTTAATGTCTTCCTGTCTTACGTTTAGGTCTTTCATCCATTTTGAGTTTATTTTTGTGTATGGTGTAAGAAAGTGGTCCAGGTTCATTCTTGTGCATGTCACTGTCCAGTTTTCCCAGCACCATTTGCTGAAGAGACTCTCTTTATTCCACTGAATATTCATTCCTGCTTTGTCAAAGATTAGCTGGCCATACGTTTGCAGGTCTATTTCTGGGTTCTCTATTCTGTTCCACTAATCTGATTGCGTATTTTTGTACCAGTACCATACTGTCTTTTTTTTTTTTAAATATGAAATTTATTGTCAAATTGGTTTCCACACAACACCCAGTGCTCATCCCAATAGGTGCCCCCTCAATGCCCATCACCCACTTTCCCCTCCCTCCCACCCCCCATCAACCCTCAGTTTATTCTCAGTTTTAAGAGTCTCTTATGTTTTGGCTCCCTCCCTCTCTAGCCTTTTTTTTTTCCACCCCCTCCCCCATGGTCTTCTGTTAAGTTTCTCAGGATCCACATAAGAATGAAAACATATGGTGTCTCTTTCTCTGTATGACTTATTTCACTTAGCATAACACTCTCCAGTTCCATCCACATTGCTACAAAAGGCAGTATTTCATTCTTTCTCATTGCCACGTAGTATTCCATTGTGTATGTAAACCACAACTTCTTTATCCATTCATCAGTTGATGGACATTTAGGCTCTTTCCATAATTTGGCTATTGCTGAAAGAGCTGCTATAAACATTGGGGTACCAGTGCCCCTATGCATCAGCACTCCTGTATCCCTTGGGTAAATTCCTAGCAGTGCTATTGCTGGGTCATAGGATAGATCTATTTTTAATTTTTTGAGGAACCTCCACACTGTTTTCCAGAGCGGCTGCACCAATTTGCATTCCCACCAACAGTGCAAGAGGGTTCCCGTTTCTCCACCTCCTCTCCAGTATCTATAGTCTCCTGATTTGTTCATTGTAGCCACTCTGACTGGTGTGAGGTGAATTACCATACTGTCTTGATGACTACAGCTTTTTTTTTTTTTGGTTGATTTTTTTTGTTTGTTTTTGATTTAACTTTATTTTTTATTTTTTAAAATTTACATCCAAATTAGTATATAGTGAAGCAATGATTTCAGTAGATTCCTTAATGCCCCTTACCCATTTAGCCCATCCCCTCTCCCACAGTCCCTCCAGCAACCCTCAGTTTGTTCTCCATATTTATGAGTCTCTTTTGTTTTGTCCCCCTGCGTGTTTTTATATTATTTTTGTTTCCCTTCCCTTATGTTCATCTTTTTTGTCTCCTAAAGTCCTCCTATGAGTGAAGTCATATGATTTTTGTCTTTCTCTGACTAATTTCACTTAGCATAATAGCCTCCAGTTCCCTCCACGTAGTTGCAAATGGCAACATTTCATCCTTTTTGATTGCTGAGTAATACTCCATTGTGTGTGTGTGTATGTGTATATACGTATATATGTATACATATATGTATGTATACATATATATATGCATATGTGCACATATATACGTATATACACATATGCATATATATATGTATACATATATACGTATATACACATACACACACACACACACACACATATATATATATATATATATATATATATATATACACACACCTCGTTTTCTTTATCCATTCATCCATCGATGGACATTTGAGCTCTTTCCGATGATTATAGCTTTGTATTTAATACATCTTGAAGTCCAGGATTGTGATGCCTCCAGCTTCGGTTTTCTTTTTTCAGGATTGCTTTGGCTATTTGGGGTCTTTTTTTGGTTCCATATAAATTTTAGGATTGTTTGTTCTAGCTCTGTGAAGAATG
This sequence comes from Lynx canadensis, assembly GCF_007474595.2. Classification (NCBI taxonomy): domain Eukaryota; kingdom Metazoa; phylum Chordata; class Mammalia; order Carnivora; family Felidae; genus Lynx; species Lynx canadensis. Next base: position 69,785,547 of record NC_044321.2, on the reverse strand, counting down.
ATGGTGTTATTTTGATAAGGATTGCTCTTTTGCTCATTTTGTAATTTGAATGGCTTTTTCTTGTGGGTTTTTGAGAGTTCTCTATATGTTTTATATATGTGTCCTTTGTTAGGTATATAGTTTGCAAATATTTCCCCCATATCTTAGCCTGTCTTTCATTCTCTTTAAGCAGGGTATTTTGTAGGTGAAATGTTTTAAATTTTGATGAGGTTCAGTTTATCACTTTTTTCTTTGGTATAGATCCCGAAGATTTTCTCTTATTTTTTTTTTTTAATTTATAGTTTTATGTTTTACATTTAAGTCCATAATATACTTTGATATACTTTGAGTTAATTTTTGTATAGGTTTGAGGTTTAGGTCAATGTTAATTTTTTTGTTTTACATATGGTTATCCAGTTGTGCCATTTGTTGTAAAGGCTGTTTTTCCTCCAGTGAATTAATGTGCATATTTTCAAAAATCAGTGGGCTGTACTTGGATGAGTCTATTTGTGGATTTTATGTTCTATTCCATTGACTTGTAGGTCTTTTCTCACACCAGTACCCCATTGTCTTGATTACTGCAGCTACATATTAGGACTTAAAATCAGGTAGAATAATTCCTCCAAATTTTATTCTTTTTTGTCAAGATGGTTTTAGCTATTCCAGAGTTTGAGCCTTTCCATGTAAATGATTTGAGAAGCTTTTCTAAGTCTAGAAAATGTTGTTGGAATTTTTTTGGAATTGCATAGCATTAATGCTAAATCAGCTTGGGGCATTGATACCTTTTTATTTTGAGTTTTCTATTTCATTGACAAGTTTTGTCTCTCCAGTTATGTAGGTCAACTTTGATTTCTTTCTACAGAATTGTGTAATTGTCACAGTCTCAATTCTGTGCATGTTTTGTTACTTGTATACCTAAGTATTTACTTGTCTGTGGGGCAATTATAAGTGGAATTGTCTTTTTAATGTTGGCTTTCATATGTTCATTATTGGTATTTAGAAATGCAGTTGGTTTTTATGCATTGATTTGAATCCTGAAATCTTGCTGAATTCACTTAGTAGTTCTGGGGATTTTTTTTTAGAGATCCCTTGGGATTTTTATGTACACAGTCATGTCTTCTACAAAAAGGAACAGTTTTATGTCTTCCTCTTCATTGGCTTTTTTTAAAGAGTCTATTTCCTATTGGGAGTCATGTGTTTTTCTGTACAGAGCCACATACCTCAGGTTAATTGTGTTTTCTACTTATCCTTAGCCTCACTTAAGTGAGCATTTTTTCTTTTTTCAGAAAGGAGGTTATAACTTCTTGATGGCTTTGTAATTTTATCCTAATGGTGGTCAATCATTAGGATCTCTCACTTGCTAATTTTCTTGGTTTTGTACACTAGATGTGCACATCAAATCCACAATCTGATCAAATGACAGGTTATCAGAATTCCTACACTTTATTGGTCATTCATACCAAGATTTTATTATAGCTTGTTGCTTCAAACAAATAGAAGTCAAACTTCAGTCCTTGATACACTACATAATATAGAATACTGTTTTCAGTATTTTGCTAAATTTCCAAAATATCATGTAACTACAGCTTTTTAATAATATGAATAATGACATATGACTTGTTTTCTGATTTTAGACCAGATGTGTTAGCTAATTTATAGAGATGATGTTATTAGTCCAAAATCTATGATTAGATCCTCACGTATGCCGCTTGTTATTTTGTCAAGGGAGAATAGAATATATATCTCATGGCTATAAACAGTATTGTAGCCATAACCAGTTGTCTCTTGATTTTTAATTTTTGATTACAAAAAGACCAGGACAAGGATGCAAATAAATCAGTGCAAACTCATCACCACTGCTTGGAAAATACCTCAAAGTACATGGAAAATCAGTAACCCCAGCCTCTGATATAAACATATAGGATACTGCATTATTTTTTGTTGTTGTTGAGTTTACTTGTTTTCAGAAGTAATTCTGAAGTGTTCAACCTTAAAGGTTTTAGTGATTTTTTGAACATTAAATTTAGTACTTTTGGTTATTGAAAAATTGGTCTAAATACTAAAATAGAAATTGTAGTGATAAACGTATTATCATAACGTTTGCCCACATATCACAGTCCATCAAGAACTATCCAGATTGTTTTGTTACATCAGAGATTTATTATCCTGAATGCTGCTTGAAATAAGTATGATAATATCCAGTTTGAGCCAAAAATACTTTTGCTATACATAGATTTTTTTTTCACTGAAGCAAATTTTGTAATTATGTAATTGGTTTATGGAAAAGAACTGAAAAAGAACTAGCATTTATTGGACATTGTGTATGTGGCAACTGCTATAACTTGGTGCTTTACATATCTTATTTCATTCAGTCTATAGTGTAGCCATGTACATGAGATGTTGGTGTATATCACAGATGAATAAACTGAAGCTCTGGGAGAGCTAGAGATAGCAGAGCCAAGGTTTGAAGCCATGTCTGTCTAACTCAGAAGCTTGTTTTGTTTCCATTTTTTCATGTTGTATTTTACACACAACAAGAGAACCATTGCATCACGTGAATAAAGTATTTCCTTTGTGAAGACTAGTACCTAAAGAGGTACATTTACTTCCTTACTTTACCAGAATACTATTTAGTAAAGTAGTAAATCTGTAATGAGGAATTAAAAATGCCTAACTCCCAGTGTTACAAAGTAAGGGGTGAATCCAGTATCCTTTAGTTGTGACTGTAGTTTATACACCATGGGTTTTTGTAGTTTACATGAGGGAGTAAAAGCAGCTACTGTTTCTTATTTTAAATATTCAACAGGATGAAAAGGCACAAGACAGGAATCCCCACCTTAGTTACACAAATCCAAAGAATTCTTAGATAAAGGATTGTTGCCTGTTAATTGCATAATGCCATGTAATTTCTTTAGCAAGAAGAGATTTTATCATTCTGAGGTATTGACAGTAACTTGTATTTTTCTGCCCTGGTTTTTGTCTTATTTTGCTTGTTTGTTTTTGTTTTCAAATATTGAACATTTTTTCTCCTTTTCTGGCATGATAATGTTAAAAAGCAGGATGAAAACTTTCCTCTTAGATTTTCAAATGAACCAGCTCTCAAGTTGATAACAAAATAAAGATACTACTTTAACAGTAATCTAAAATTCTCCTTTTATTAGTTTGGATTCTAAAATTTTAACTTAAAAATTATATAAGTAACATGAGTTTCCTGGCAAAAATTGAGTAATCTCAATAAGGAAAAAGAATAAATTTTAAAAATGAAAAATCACCTGTAATACAATTTAGAGGAAGCTGTTTTTTATTACTGTGTATGAATAAGTTTGATTTGGCTGCAAGTGACACAGTGCCCAACTAAAAGTGGTTTAAACATGTAGAAGAATAAGTAAGTGGGGAGGTGAGGAGGTGGGTTGGTCAGTAGGGTTGGTCATTGCAGAAATTGCAGAATTTGTTGAGCATTTTTTAAAGTTTTTATTTAAATTCCAATTACTTAACTAGAGAAAACAAAGGGATGGTTACCTGAGGGAAGGTGAGTGGCAGAGGTGGTGGGTGACAGGGTGGGGGTGTGAGTGGGGGGGTTGTTAAATAGGTGATGGGGATTGAGGAATGCACTTGTGATGAGCACCAGGTGGTGTATGGAAGTGATGAAGTACTATATTGTACCCCTGAAACTAATATTATACTCTGTTAACTGGAATTTAAATAAAAACTTTAAAATACATTCCAGTTAGGAGTACCTGGGTGGCTCAGTTGGTTGAGCATTGCACTCTTGATTTCAGCTCAGGTCATGACCTCACCATCGTGGGATAGAGCCCTGTGTCGGACTCTGTGCTGAGCGTGGAGCCTGCTTTGGATTCTCTCTCTCTCTTTCTCTCTCTTTCCCTCTCTCTCCCCCTCCCTCTTCCTTCCTTTCTCCCTCCCTCCCTCCCTGTCTTCCTCTCTGCCTCCCTCCCCTGCTCTTGTGCACTCGCGCTCTGTCTCAAAAAAAAAAAAATTCCAGTTGATATACAGTGTAATATTGGTTTCAGGTGTACAGTAGAGTGATTCAACAATTCTATACAATATTCAGTGCTGTCATGATAAGTGTGTTCATTGCTCCCTATCACCTATTTGACCTGTCCTGCCACCCACGTCCCAGCTTGGTAACCATCCATTTGTTCTCTATAGTTAAAACTGTTTATTGGTTTGTCTCTCTTTTTTCTTTTCACTTGCTCATTTATTTTGTTTTTTTAAATTCCACATATGAGTTAAATCATAAAGTATTTCTCTTTCTCTGACTTACTTATTTTGCTTAGCATTTTGGTCTCTATCTCCATCCATGTTGTTGCAAATGGCAAGATATCATTCTTTTTTTGAGGCTGAATAATATTCCATTATAGATCTACATCACATCTTCTTGATCCATTCATCTATCCATGGACCCATGGGCTGCTTCCATAATTTGGCTATTATAAATAATGCTGGTAACAAACTGAGGATTGATGGGGGGTGGGAGGGAGGGGAAGGTGGGTGATGGGTATTGAGGAGGGCACCTTTTGGGATGAGCACTGGGTGTTGTATGGAAACCAATTTGACAATAAATTTCATATATTGAAAAAAAAATAATGCTGGTATAAACATAGAGGTGCATGTATCCTTTTGATTTAGTGTTTTTGTATTTTTGGGTAAATACTCAGCAGTACCATTCTTGGAGTGTAATGTAGTTCTATTTTTAACATTTTGATGAGTCTCCATCCTGTTTGCCACAGTGGCTGCACCAGTTTGCATTCCCACCAGCAGTGCAGGAGGGTTTCTTTTTCTGCATGTCCTTGCCAGCATTTGTTTTTGGTGTTTTTGGTTTTAGCCATTCTGAAAGGTGTGAGGTGGTATCTCATTGTAGTTTTGATTTGCATTTCCCTGATTATGAGTGATGTTGAGTATGTTTTCATGTGTCTGTTAGCCATCTGTATGTCTTTGGAGAAATGTCTGTTCATGTCTTCTACCCATTTTTTAATTGGATTATTTGTTTTTGGGGTGTTGAGTTTTATAAGTTCTTTGTATATTTTGGATACTGACCATTTATTGGATATGCCATTTGCAAATATCTTCTCCCATTCTGTAGGTTGACTTTTAGTTTTGTTGTTTCTTTCTCTGTCAGAAGCTTTTTATTTTGATGTAGTCCCTAAGTTTATTTTTGCTTTTGTTTCCCTTGCCTCTAGGAGACCTAGAAAAATGTTGCTTTGGCCAATATTGGAGAAGTTACTGCCTATGCTCTCTTCTAAGAGGATTTTTATGGTTTCTAGTCATGCAGTTAGGTCTTTCATCCATTTTGAATTTATTTTTGTGTATGATGGAAAAAGTGGTTCAGTTTTATTCTTTTGCATGTTGCTGCCTAGTTTTCCCAGCACCATTTGTTAAAGAGATTGTTTTTTTTCTCCACTGTAAATTCATTCATCCTTAGTTGAAGATTAATTGACCATATAATCGTGGGTTTGTTTCTGGACTTTCTATTCTGTTCCATTGACCTATGTGTCTATTTTTTTTGCCGGTACCATACTATTTTGAATACTACAGCATTGTAATATAACTTGAAGTTTGGAATTGTGATACTTCTAGTTTTGTTTTTCTTTTTCAAGATTGCTTTGGCTATTTGAGCTCTTTTGTGCTTCCATACAGATTTTAGGGCTGTTTGTTCTAGTTCTGTGAAAAATGCTGTTGCTCTTTATAGGGATTGCATTAGATCTATATAGATTGATTTGGGTAGTACAGAATTTTTAATAATATTTGTTCTTCCAGACCATGAGCATGGAATGTCTTTGCATTTCTTTGCATCGTCTCAAATTTCTTTCATCATTGTTTTATAGTTTTCAGAGTACAGTTCTTTCACCTTATTGATTAAGTTCCTAGATATTTTATTGTTTTTGGTGCAATTGTAAATGGGATTGTTTTCTCAATTTCACTTTCTGCTGCTTCGTTATTATTATTTTTGCTTTATTATTGTAATGGAATGCGATAGATTTCTGTGCATTGATTTTGTATCGTGCAACTTAATTCATTTGTCAATTCTAGCAATAATTTGGTGAAGTCTTTAGTATTTTCTATGTATACTACTATGTCATTTGCAATTAGTGAAAGTTTTACTTCTGTCTTATCAATTTGAATGCCTTTTATTTCTTTTTATTTTCTTATTGCTGTGGCTAGAGCTTCCAGTACCATGCTGAATAAAAGTGGTGAGAATGGACTTCCTTGTCTTGTTCCTGATCTTACAGGAAAAGCTCTTAATTTTTCACCATTGAGTATGATGATCCTAGCTCTGGGTTTTTCATATAATACCTTTATCCTGTTGAGGTATGTTCCCTCTAGACTTACTTTGTTCAGGGTTTTTATTACGAATGGATGTTGTACTTTGTCAAATGTGTTTTTCATCATCTCTGAAAATTATCATATGTTTTTTTTTCTTCCTCCTATTGATGTGATGATGTGTCATGTTAATTGTTTTGCAAATATTAAACTACCCTTGCATCACAGGAAAAAACCCCACTTGATTGTAGTGTATGATTTTTTAAATGTATTGTTGGATATGGTTTGCTATCAAGGATTTTTGCAACTATGTTTATCAGAGATGTTGACCTGAAGTTCTCTTTTTTTGTGGCGTTTTTATCTGGTTTTGGTATCAGGGTGATACTGTCCTCAAAGTGTAATGCCCAAAGTTCCGAAACCTCCCACAAAAGTCCACCAGAGTCGTAAGTCAAAGCCAAGCGGCAAGGGTCGTTTATTGCAGGTTCGAACCTGGTCCTCTGCGCACTCGTCGCCGGTGACGCAAGAGGCCACGATCAGGGTTGGTACAGCGTTTTTATAGACAGAGACAAATAGCACAGGGGAGGTTTCAAATTATGAGGGGCCTGATTAGTTGATTTTAAAGTAAGGACATTTGTTGTTCTCTGATTGGGCATCCTTTGTCTGTCCTTTGGCGGGAAGGCTTTGTCCGTTACTTGTGGGAGGAAAAAAGGGGGAAGGGGGTAGGGTAGGTGGGGAATGTGCTAAGCAAGCAGGTTTACAGAAGCGAGAAATGCCGGTTAGTTTATGTATAATCACTCATTCCATTACATATCAGACTACATTTAGGAAGGTTTACAACCCATTCTACTACACAGCGGGTTACATTCAGGAAAGGCCTCACAATGCTCGTAGCAAACAGCAAGCAAAACAGACTTCTCAGCAATTGTATTTCTTATCAAAGATCCATAATAAGCAGAAAAGAGAACTTTAGCTTTAAACTAAGGCAGGGCTGTCATTTGGATTTAAAGCTGTTCTTTTCATTCCCCCCTTTTCCTTGTGCCTAAAGAGCCAATCTTGGGTCTTTTAAGCCTCTGTTTGTAATGTCTCTAGCGGTAGGTACTGAGTTCGTAAGACCATTAATTGTACAGCATTGAACCTGTCTTGGACAAAATTAATAATTTTGTTTATGATGCAGGGGCCTAATGTGAGAGCGAGAAGTAGGATGGCTAGAGGCCCGAGTAAAGCGGAGAGCAGGGTAGTTAACCATGGGGACGCACTGAACCAGGATTCAAACCATCCAGCCTCCTGTTCTCTTTCCTTTTTTCGTTTATTTAGCCCTTCTCGGACCTTGGCCATAGAATCTCTTACTATTCCTGTGTGGTCAGCATAGAAACAACACTCTTCTCCTAGTGCTGCACAGAGACCACCTTGCTGTAGGAACAGCAGGTCTAATCCTCTCCTATTTTGTAAAACTACTTCCGAGAGGGAGGTTAGGGACCTTTCAAGCGAAGTGATGGCAGTTTCAATTCTTTTCATATCTTTGTCAACCGCTTCTCTAAGTATACTAAATCCCTTGTTTTGTATAGTTAAGGCCGAGATCCCTGTCCCTGTTCCGATGGCCCCGAGTCCGAATATGGTGGCTAGTGTTAGAGCCCCTGCAGTAATGAGTGCTCTCTTAGTTACTCTTTTGGGTGCTATCCACATCTGGTCTACATACTCAGTTGTGTGGTATATGATTTTTGGGAACACAATTACCATTACACAGAATTCTGACTGATTGAACATATCCTTGTAGAGACAAGGGGTTAATCCCGCATAAGAACAAAGCCACCATGAGTTATTTGGTGGAATAATCCAGTTTTCTGAAGTATTGAATATATTTCTGTTACTTATGCATAAGTGGCTATATTTTGTTGGCACTGTTCCTATACATGTCCCATTCCCCGTAAGCACTGGTAGTGTGAGGCCGGGTCTTCTCTGTCCCCAACTGCAAGCATCTGAGTTGTTCGCAGTGCTATAATTTCCTACTATTGCTACTGACTCGTAAAATGGAGGCTTTGTGGAATAGCACAGCCAACAAGCTTCTGTTTCATTGGGTTTAGTATGGTTTAAGGCCTTATAAGTGGTATTCATCATTACCCATAAGGGGTCATCTTTGAATGGGGTTTGAATTTTTGGGGGTTTTCTTGGAGTAGTCCCGGTTACAGTGACCACCTGAGTGGCCAGAGGATTAGTACCCTTATTTGTGGACCTCGGGGTAGTATTGGGCTTACTTGTGGGCCATACTGACTGGTTTGGCCCTAGTAGTGTTGGTGAGGCTTTGGGTTTTATTTTTAATCTTATCTGAATAACAGTTGCAAAGTAAGGCGGTCCCCGATACAGGTAAATTCCCCAATTTAGTCCCGTAATCCATCTCGTCTCCTTTTTTCCGTCCTCTAGGAATTTGATACGAATAAGGTTACAGGCACGGGTTTGCTTGGGACAGGGGCTGGCAAATTTCATGTCAATATAATGGGGTTTTACCTCCCATTTCCAGCTTCCATCATTGGTAGTGACACAACTCCAAGCCTTACAGTAGAGGGATTCGATTCCTCCACAGGTTTTTTTCATTGCTCCTGTTCTGAACCCGGGACATGTATAAAACCCACTAGATCTTATACGCTCTTTTTCATTTTCTGGGGTTCCGGTCCATGACGGATTAGGACGCTGGCGGCTTCCATTGGGGGGAAGTACCCCCATGGTTATGGCTACGTCCTCTAGGTTAAAATATAGATCAGGCCACCAGGCATTTAGGGGAGTATCGTCTGCTGTGGTAGTATTATAGACTTCCTGGGTTTCTAAATTAGAAACCTCCCAAGTTAAAGTATAGGGTATATGGGGGTTGCTCGCAATACTTATCAGTCCGTAGGAGGTGAGCAGGAGCACGCTAATGTGTGTTCCTCCGATCATTGTGGGTCAGGAGCTGCTGCAACAGTCTTGGTATGGGACACCCAGGCCTTTGGTCTCAGCCGGTTTTCGGGGTCCGGTTTTCGACGCAGAGTCAATTTTAAAGGATGGGTCTTACTCTGGTCAACTGTCCAGGCGGTGTTGGCTTCCGGCACGAAGTCTTCTCGAACCGCAAAGGGATCAGCTGGTCGGGCGTGGGCGTAATGGATCCAGGTGGCAATCCCGTCGACTTTGAGAGCAGTGGGTGAGGTTAGGATCACAATGTAGGGTCCCTTCCACCGTGGTTGGAGGGTCTCTTGCTTGTGTCTCCGCACGTATACCCAATCTCCGGGTCGGTAGTGATGCGGCTCAGGAGGGGGCCCGCTCTCATAAATGGCTCTCAATCTGGGCCAAACTTCCTGGTGTGTGTGCTGGAGTTCCCTCAGGGAAATAAGAAGTTTATGATCATCAAATTCAGTTAACACATTAGACTGTAGGTTGGGAATTATAGGGGGGGGCACTCCATACATGATTTCAAAGGGGGTTAATCCCAGTTTGTAAGGGGAGTTCCGCACCCTGAACAGAGCGTAGGGGAGTAAGACTACCCAGTTAGCGCCAGTCTCCATGGTCAATTTGGTTAGGGTCTCTTTTAGGGTTCTATTCATTCTTTCTACCTGTCCTGAGCTTTGGGGTCTATATGCACAATGTAGTTTCCAATCGGCCCCAATAAACTGCGCTATCCCTTGTATTACCTTTGAAACGAATGCTGGTCCGTTGTCTGATCCTATTAGGGTAGGGAATCCGTACCTGGGCATGATGTCTTCCAACATTTTCTTTGCTACTACCTGCGCAGTCTCATGCTTGGTGGGGAAGGCCTCTGTCCATCCTGAAAAGGTATCTATAAACACTAACAAATATTTGTATCCATATTTTCCAGGCTTTACCTCAGTGAAGTCTACTTCCCAATAGGCTCCCGGCCTGGTTCCGCGGGTTCTGGAGCCAGGGTTTTTCCCGTGGTTGGTGGCGTTAGTTAATTGGCAAGCTTTACAGCTAGTAACTATCTGTTCAATTTTTGTCCTAGAGTCTTTAATGGTGACCCTAGCATGTCTTATTAAGTCTTGCATTTTTCTTGTGCCCATATGAGTGGCTCGGTGCATCTTGGATAAGACTTTATTTCCCATTTCTTCTGGGAGGATTATGCTACAGTCTGCTGCTCTCCACCATCCATTAAGGCACTGAGTCATAGGCAATTTTTGGATCCAGCTTAGGTCTTCTTTAGTGTAGGTGGGACTTTCTGGTAAACTAGCTGAACCGGGGTCTGGTAGGGTGGTCATTAAAGCACAGTCCACCTGTAAGGCCACCTCTCGGGCCACCTGGTCAGCCAAATTATTTCCTCTGGCCACCAGTGTGACCGGTTTTTGGTGGCCTGGGCAATGTATGATGGCTAGTCGTTTAGGCAGCCAGAGTGCCTCATCGAACAAGGTGGGTGAGTTTTTAAATCCTTGGGGGAGCCGGGTCCAGGTGAGTTGCCCATTTATGCCTCTCTCAGGGTCGGACCACTCGAAGGCGAAGAGCTCTTGGCTTTTGGGGGCCAGAGGCAGGCTGAAAAAAGCATCTTTTAAATCAAGGACAGTATACCATTGTCTTCCTGGGCTGAGGGCATTTAGGAGGGTATAGGGGTTGGGTACTGTTGGGTGTATGTCCATGACTCGGCAGTTAACTTCTCTCAGATCTTGTACCGGACGGTAGTCCGCACTGTTAGGTTTTCGTACAGGCAGCAGGGGGGTGTTCCAGGCTGAATGGCAGGGACGCAAGATGCCTAAGTCTAGGAGGCGACGGATATGTGGCGTGATGCCATTTCTGGCCTCCATTGACATCGGGTATTGTCGGACCCGAACTGGATCTGCCCCTGGTTTCAGCTCTATGAATAGAGCTGGGCGATGTTTAGCCAACCCCATACCCCCGGTTTCAGCCCATGCTTCTGGAAACTGCTGGAGCCAGGGCTCTATGTTTTGACTTTGTGAGGGTGGCCCCTGATGGAGTCGATATTCATCTTCTAATCTTAGAGTAAGTATGGTAATGGGTTGGTTGTGAGGGCCAGTCACTTGGGGGCCCCCTGGCGTAAAATGAATCTGGGCCCCCATTTTAGTGAGTAAGTCTCTTCCTAATAAGGGGCAGGGGCTGTCGGGGATGACTAGGAAGGAATGGGTGACCTTTCCATTTCCTAGGTCCACAGTCCTCTGGGTGGTCCAGGGATATTTTTTTATCCCGGTAGCCCCTTGGACCCAGGAAGATTTTTCAGAAATTTTTCCATGGGGTCTGATCAAGACCGAATGTTGTGCCCCTGTGTCGACTAGGAATTGAACTGGGTTCCCCTCCACTTGTAGCGTTACCCTAGGTTCGGGGAGGGGATCCGAACCCCGTCTCCCCTATTCTGCATCTTGAGTGAAGAGGGCGGGTGTGGTTTTTGGCTGCCACGGTTTTTGATCATGACGTGGCTTTTTCTTTTTAGGGCATTCTCGGGCCCAATGGCCTTTTTCTTTGCAATAGGCACATTGGTCCTTATCTAGGGACTTTTGTTTATCCAGGGGCTTTTGGACAACAGCGGCCAGGACTTTGGTCATTTCCTCGGTGGCTTTAAGTTGCCTGTCCTCTGGAGTCTCTCTATTATTATAGACACGTTGGGCAATGCGGAGTAAGTCCTGAATCTGTTTTCCCTCTAGGTCCTCTAGTTTCTGGAGTTTCTTTTTAATATCAGTGGCTGCCTGATTTACAAAGGCCATTACAACAGCAGCTTGATTTTCGGGGGCCTCAGGGTTCATGGGGGTATACTGTCTGAAGGTTTCCATTAATCTTTCTAAATAAGCAGCAGGGCTCTCTGTCTTACCTTGTATTACTGAATACACTTTTGCCAAATTAGTGGGCTTGCGTGCAGCAGCCCGGAGACCCGCCATTAGAGTCTGGCGATAAATGCGCAGCCGTCCCCTACCTTCTGCCGTGTTGTAGTCCCAGCCATCCTGTGGGGGTCGGGTCAAGGGAAAAGCTGCATTAATGAGATCAAGGTTAGCAGTGGGTTGACCGTCATCTCCAGGAACCAGCTTTCTTGCTTCCAATTGAATTCTTTCTCGCTCTTCGGTGGTGAACAGGATTCGGAGGAGCTGCTGACAATCATCCCAGGTGGGTTGGTGGGTAAACATAACACTGTCTAAGAGACTTATTAAATCTTTAGGGTTGTCAGAAAATCGGGCATTCTGGGTTTTCCAGTTATATAGGTCACTGGTAGAGAAGGGCCAGTATTGAAGTCGGGGGTTCCCCGTACCATCGGGAGGCCCTATTTCCCGTAAGGGTAAAGCTACGGTGGAGTCAGGAAGGCGGAGTCCTGGCTCATGAGGGGCCCGCCTACGGGTGCGTCCAGCCGGCCTTTGGACTTCGCCCCCACTAGGCATGGGCGCGGGTTGAGCCTCCCTATTCTCTAGTTCTCCTATGGGCTGGGCTACGGGAGGCTCTGCCGGCGCAGCAGGGATAGGGGCAGCTTGCGGAATGAGAGGAGGAACCTGGTAAGGGGGAGGGTCAAGGGAAAGTAAGTCTTGGCTGTCGGGGAGAACAGGGGGTGCAGTTGGAGTTGGCGGCTTGGGTGGGTTGATAGGTTTAGCCGCTAGAATTTTGCATGGCCCTGTTGTTAAGAAAGAGGCCATCCAGGGAGGTGGGTTTTCTACTAAATCTTGCCACACCAGAATATAGGGAATCTGATCCGAGTGACCTTCTTTCCCTGGTAGGAAAATTATTGATTTTACTTTAAGGACCACGGGGAGGCAGAAGGTTCCCTCTGTAGGCCAATTGACCCCAAAGGTGGGCCATTCAGAGCGGCAATAGGTGATCAACTTCCTTTTGCGAATGTCTAGGCTTAAGTTGTGTCCCCTAGCTTTTACGTCCCTGAAGTTGGTGAGAAGGAGGGAGAGAGGGGTGCTCTGCGTTTGGCCCATGTTATGATTCTGAGGAAGAGGAGAAGAGAAGGGGGCGCGGGCAACACGGACGTGGGGGAAGGGGCGCCGCTGGCCAGGGGGCGGGAGGGAAAGCCGCAGGGAGCTGAGGAAGGAGGAGAGAGGAACAAAGGATGGAATAATTAATTCTGATCAGCCGAGAAAACACTTAATTCCAATAAAACATCCGACCCATGAAAGAAAAACAAGAACTAACAAGAATCTTTCGCAGCGGTTCCAACTTTCTGGTGCCATCTCGGCCAGCCCAACAGAGAGGGTTGTGGCTAGGACGGCGGTAATTACAAGGGCCCAGGGGTGACGATACATTTAGACTGACATAGAAGCACTCGCGTACTCGCCCGTCCGCGTCCCTCTCGGGAACTTAGGTGCCTCTTAGCATGGGCGGGCAGGTATAATCCCCCTGCTTGGATCAAAATAAATTTTGACCGCCTTAAGCCGTATGAGGATCACCGCGGAAGTCGGGTTAGAGCCCACTCGAATCCCGTAGCTTATGCCGTGGGACTACACATAGGGTAAGTCAGGCGCGTGCCCCTGACTCCCAACAATCATTCCAGTCAGTTTAACAGACAGACACACAGACACACATCACATCAAAATACGGGTAACAATTGGCATGCCTAGATGGTTTTTCTTTTAGACGCGTAGAGATATTTCTTAGCACTCTGGTAGTTCATAAAGAAAATGAAAGTATTTAGTTCGCAGGCGCGTTGGGCGTAAGCAGCCCACAGAAAAGAATCCTGATGGGCCAAAAAGGTCCCCCGATGGACCAAGAAGGTCCCCAGACGGGCCAAGAAGGCCCCAGACGGGCCAAGAAGGCCCCCAGATGGGCCAAGTAGGCCCCAGACGGGCCAAGAAGGCCCCCAGATGGGCCAAGAAGGCCCCAGACGGGCCAAGAAGGCCCCCAGACGGGCCAAGAAGGCCCCCAGATGTCAGTGGACGTCTCCAACTGACCCCGGCTGGGTGCCCTATAGCGCGTCCGCCAGGGTCACACCAGCTTCCAGACAGAACCGGTTCTCCAGAGAAGAAACACAGATCAGAGAGAAAAGGAAGAACTTTAGAGCCGGCTTACTTACCGATCGGAATCAGATACGACCCGTTGACCAGAAGTCTGGTGGGCTCGGGGGGGATCTCGGTGGGACCTCCAAATGTAATGCCCAAAGTTCCGAAACCTCCCACAAAAGTCCACCAGAGTCGTAAGTCAAAGCCAAGCGGCAAGGGTCGTTTATTGCAGGTTCGAACCTGGTCCTCTGCGCACTCATCGCCGGTGACGCAAGAGGCCACGATCAGGGTTGGTACAGCGTTTTTATAGACAGAGACAAATAGCACAGGGGAGGTTTCAAATTATGAGGGGCCTGATTAGTTGATTTTAAAGTAAGGACATTTGTTGTTCTCTGATTGGGCGTCCTTTGTCTGTCCTTTGGCGGGAAGGCTTTGTCCGTTACTTGTGGGAGGAAAAAAGGGGGAAGGGGGTAGGGTAGGTGGGGAATGTGCTAAGCAAGCAGGTTTACAGAAGCGAGAAATGCCGGTTAGTTTATGTATAATCACTCATTCCATTACATATCAGACTACATTTAGGAAGGTTTACAACCCATTCTACTACACAGCGGGTTACATTCAGGAAAGGCCTCACAATGCTCGTAGCAAACAGCAAGCAAAACAGACTTCTCAGCAATTGTATTTCTTATCAAAGATCCATAATAAGCAGAAAAGAGAACTTTAGCTTTAAACTAAGGCAGGGCTGTCATTTGGATTTAAAGCTGTTCTTTTCAAAAGAATGAATTTGGAAGTTTTACTTCCTCTTCTGTTTTTTAGAATACTTTCAGAAGAATAGGTGTTAACTCTTCTTTAAATGTTTGGTAGAATTCACCTGTGAAGCCATCTGGCCATGTACTTTTATTTGTTGTGAGTTTTTTGATTATTGATTGAATTTCATTGTGGTAATTGGTCTGGTCATATATTTTATTTCTTCAGTTTTGGTAGGTTATATGTTTGTAGGAATTTTTCCACTGTAGATTTTTCAATTTGTTGGCATGTCATGATTTAGAATATTCTCTTATGGTTTGTATTTCTGTGGTATTGGTTGTTATATCTCCTCTCTCATTTGTAATTTTTACTAATTTGGGTCCTTTCTCTTTTCTTTTTGATAAGTCTGGCTAGAGGTTTATAAATTTTATTATTTTTTTCAAAGTATCTTCTCCTGGTTCTTATTTGAGAGTTTTCTTTCATCTGGAGGTAGACCTGTATTGCTATATACTTCCCTCTTAGAATTGCTTTTGCTGCATCACAAAGGTTTTGGACAATTGTGGCTTCATTTTCATTTGTTTCCATTTATTTATTTATTTATTTATTTATTTATTTATTTTTACTTTTTTAATTTCCTGGTTGACCCATTTATTGTTTAGGAGCATGTTGTTTAACCTCCAGATGTTTGTGGTGTTTCAATTTTTTGTCTTATGGTTAATTTCTAGTTTCATAGTGTTGTGGTCAGAAGGGGTACATGATATGACTTTAGTCTTTTTGAATTTGTTAAGATTTGTTTTGTGGCCTAATATGTGATCTGTTTTCGAGAATGTTTCATGTGCACTTTAAAATAATGTGTAGGGACACCTGGGTGGCTCAGTCAGTTGAGTGTCCGACTCTTGATTTTCAGCTCAGGTCATGCCCTGTGTCGTGGGATCAAACCCTGCATTGGGCTATGTGCTGAGTGTGGAGGCTGCTTGAGATTCTCTCTCTCCCTCTGCCCCTCTCCCTGATGGTGCTCTCTCTCTAAGATTAAATGAATGAATGTGTATTCTGCTGTTTTAAGATGGAATGTTATGAATATACCTGTATAATCCATTTGGTCTAGTGTGTCATTCAAAGCCATCATTTCCTTGTTGACTTTCTGTTTAGATAATCTGTCTGTCAATGTAAGTGGCTTGTTAAAATCCCCTGCTAGTATTGTATTATCATCAATTAGTTTCTTTACGGTTGTTATTAACTGTTTTATTGTATTTGGGTGCTTTTTGTTTGGTGCAGAAACATTTACAATTGTTATTATCCCTTTGTTAGATTATCTTTTTTATAATTATATGGTGTCCTTTGTCTCTTGTTGTAGTCTTTGTTTTAATGTCTGTCTTGTCCAATATAAGTATTGCTGTCCTGTCTTTCTTTTGACATTCATTTGCATGTTAAATGTTTCTCCATCCCCTCACTTTCAATGTGCATGTAAACGAGTCTTGTAGGCAGCATATAGATGGGTCTTGTTTTTTTATCTAATATGTTACCCGATGTCTTTTGATTGGAGCATTTATTTCATTTACCTCCAAAGTGATTATTGATAGATATGTATTTATTGTCATTTTGTTACTTGTTTTGTGGTTGTTTTTGAAGGTTTTCTCACTAATTGAGCATCTTAATCACATCATAGCTTTGGCGTAGCTGCTCTGCCCTTCTCTTAGCTTTCTGTATAGAGTTACAAAATGGTTGCCACAATTCTAAACAGGTTTTCATGCAGTAAAAAGATCTAATTATTGTGGGAAGGAGGAGAGTTTTTCTGACAAAAGTATTATTATTATTACACTAGAGAGTCTTCATCAAGAGCCCCTAGTACACTCTGCTTTGTTTCATTGGCTAAAACTAGATAACCAGCTCACTTCTAATTCAATTACCAGCATAGGGCTGTAAATTGGTATAGTTGTCTTTAATCAGCCATGATCCTTTCCCTAGTTCTGGGCACCTTCTGCCTGATATTGGAACAGAATTATGGCTCTTTTGACAGGGAGGAAGAGACTAATTGGTTGCTGAGGATACAACCAGTAGTACTTGCTATACATCATCATTTTATGAAATTTTATTCCTGAAGAAATGTTGCAAGAAGTTGATATTTCAGCTATATTCTACAATATGTGTTAACATTTGAAGTTGGTAAGAGTAGGGGAATGTATCTACCAATATATTTTATTGTAGCAATTCAAAATTGAATATAGTGGCTTTTTAAAGTGCTAGTTTCTGGAACAATGACTTTTGGATAGTGTGATTTTTGTAAGTTTTATTAGTAACTGTTAAACAATTATTTGTAGGAATAACCAGCTAGGTAGTAGCAGTTTAACATATACTGTGCAAATCAGAAATGATTGGTCTTAGAACAAAGCACATACAACTAAGTAAAAGAATTAAAAGTTTTGCAACAAGCTGTACATTTTATAAGTGACATTGGATTTCATTTCTGCAGTCTTTTTTGATGTTGAACAGTTTTATAAGAACTAAGGCAGATTTTTTCTCCTCTATATGTTAAAATCATAATAGCATTTTGCACTCATAGTTTGCATTGAGAGTTTATAATCCAGCCACATTCATTTACAACTGGCAAAGGTGTTCTTATAACTTTTAAATACTTATAAATTTGAGTTATTAATTTATTCTGGAGTTTTCTTCAAAAGGTTGAATTGTCCTTTTTAATGTTTTTTTTTTCAAACCACAATATAAAGCTTTAAATTTGAGGAACGATAAGTTCTTTTTGATTAACAGAATTTTGCTTATTGGTGCATTAAGTGGAATTTTGGAAATTTTCTGGTGTCTTTGTAACTTCTAGTTAGGAATTAAATTCAACTTTAGCAGAAGTCCAAAAATACTGTTAATTGAGAGTAAGGACACTATTGTGTTTTTATTGCATATGATTTCCATAGTGCTAGGGATTTCACAAAATGATGTTGAGAACACTAAAACTTACAAATTTATGGATGTAGGATAAATTCACAAATAATTTCTTTCTTTATACTTACACATTTAAGTATTGTGTCATATCTTCCAGATTGTTAAGCATTAATACATTTCATTCACTGTAGAAAACCCCTTTATTCAAAATGTAATAGAGAGCCATTGACAAGATCAATTTGCTATGCTGTTTCCACAGTGTCATCATCAAGGTCTGTAATCAGAAGTTGCCTTATTTTGTCTTATCTGTATAATTGATTGTCATGTTATTTCATAGTTTAATCTGTAGGTGTGGAACTTTTACTGAAGGTTGTCACGTTAGTTCCCTCATGAAATACACTTTGGTTTATTTATAGGTTTTAAATAGATTGAATGTAGAGCATGAACAATTCTATAGAAAATACACAAATCACATTGTTCTTCAATTTTAATGTCACTAATGGCAATGATATTGTGGGGTTATGGCCACAGAGCTTTCAATGTGTGATCTCAAAAACCTAGGTATGTGTATTTTGAGTTGTCTCTTGACCTGTGTGAAGTGTAGCAGTATCTTATATTTGATAAGTATTTCATGTTTGATTAGTCTTTTAGATTTTATAAAATATTTTCCATATATGTTAGCTCATTTATGTTACAGCAGCCTCATGAAAGGTAAGAAAGGTGGACTGACTCCCATTTTACAGATGAGCAATCTGAGAGATTAAGTGAGTTGCCTAATATCTGCTAATTCATGCATCTAGGTCTAGAACTTTTCTCACTAAACTTTCCTAGATCTAAAAGGTATGATTAGAACATGAATAATATCAAGGTTTATTTCATTATATAAATTAAAATTGTTGTATTATAATCGTTAAGATCCTGGCATTTTATTTCTTTTGGGGAGGGGACTATAAATACTCTATTTTTTTCCCAAGCTTTTATTTAACTCCAGTTACTTAATATAGAGTGTAATATTAGTTTCAGGTGTAGAATTTAGTGATTCAACACTTACATACAACAAGTGCTCTCTTAATCTCCATCACCTATTTAACCCATCCTTCTCACCCACCTCCCTTCTGGTCACCATCAGTTTGTTTTCTATAGTTAAGAGTCTATTTCCTGGTTTTCTCCTCTTTTTTCCCTTTCTAGGTCCGTTTGTTTTCTTTCTTAAATTTCACATATGAGCAAAATCATACAGTATTTGTTTTTGTCTGACTAACTTATTTTGCTTAATATAACACCCTCGAGTTCTATTCACATTGTTGCAAAGGGCAAGATTTCATTCTTTTTTTATGACTGAGTAGTATTCCTGTGTGTGTGTGTGTGTGTGTGTGTGTGTATAGATACCACATCTTTTCCGATTCATTTGTCAATGGACTTTGGGGCTCTATACAAAATTTGCTATTCTTGATAATACTGCTATATATGTCAAGGGGCATGTATCCCCTCAAAATAATATTTTTGTATTCTTTGGGTAAATAGTAGTACAATAGGTGGATCATATTGTAGTTCTATTTTTAACATTTTGAGGAACCTCCATACTGTTCCAGAGTGGCTTCACCAGTTTCCATTCCATAAACAATGTAAGATGATTCCCCTTTCTCCATATCTTCACCAGTACCTGTTGTTTCTTGTGTTCTTAATTTTATCCTTTCTGGACATCCAGATGGCCAACAGGCACATGAAAAGATGCTCAACATCGCTCCTCATCAGGGAAATACAAATCAAAACCACACTCAGGTATCACCTCACGCCAGTCAGAGTGGCCAAAATGAACAAATCAGGAGACTATAGATGCTGGAGAGGATGTGGAGAAACGGGAACTCTCTTGCACTGTTGGTGGGAATGCGAACTGGTGCAGCCACTCTGGAAAACAGTGTGGAGGTTCCTCAAAAAGTTAAAAATAGACCTACCCTATGACCCAGCAGTAGCACTGCTAGGAATTTACCCAAGGGATACAGGAGTACTGATGCATAGGGGCACTTTTTATAGCAGCACTCTCAACAATAGCCAAATTGTGGAAAAAGCCTAAATGTCCATCAACTGATGAATGGATAAAGAAATTGTGGTTTATATACACAATGGAGTACTACGTGGCAATGAGAAAGCATGAAATATGGCCCTTTGTAGCAACGTGGATAGAACTGGAGAGTGTTATGCTAAGTGAAATAAGTCATACAGAGAAAGACAGATACCATATATTTTCACTCTTATGTGGATCCTGAGAAACTTAACAGAAACCCATGGGGGAGGGGAAGGAAAAAAAAAGATAAAAAAGAGGTTAGAGTGGGAGAGAGAGCCAAAGCATAAGAGACTCTTAAAAACAGAACAAATTGAGGGTTGATGGGGGGTGGGGGGGAGGGTAGGTGATGGGCATTGAAGAGGGCATCTTTTGGGATGAGCACTGGGTGTTGTATGGAAACTAAGTTGACAATAAATTTCATATAATAAAAAAAAATATCCTTTCTGACAGGTGTGAGGTGGTATCTCATTGTGGTTTTGATTTGTATTTCCCTAATGATGTGTGTTGTTGAGTATCTTTCCATGTTGGGCCATCTGTGTGTCTTTGGAAAAAAAATGTTCATTTCTTCCCATTTCTTAAATGGATTATTTCTTGGGTGTTGAGTTTTATAAGATATTCATAGATTTAGGATACTAATCCTTCTTCAGATATGTCATTTGCAAATATCACCTCCCATTCTGTAGGTTGCCTTTCAGTTTTTTTGATTGTTCCCTTCATTGTGCAGCAGGTCTTGATTTTGATGAAGTCCCACGTTTATTTTGGCAGTTGTTTCCCTCGTGTCAGGAGACATATCTAGTAAGAAGTTGCTATGGTTGATGTCAAAGAGATTGTTGCCTGTGTTCTCCTCTAGGATTTTAATGGTTTCCTGTCTCACATTTATGTCTTTCATCCATTTTGACTTTATTTTTGTGTATAATGTAAGAAATTTGTCCAGTTTCCTTCTTCCACATGTTGCTGTCCAGTTTTCCCAACACCATTTGTTGAAGAGACTGTCTTTTATACACTGGATATTCTTTCTTGCTTTGTTGAAGATTAAGTGACCATATAGTTGTGGGGTCATATATGGATTTTCTATTCTGTTCTATTGATTTTTTAAAAATTTTTTAAAATGCTTACTTATTTTTGAGAGAGAGAGACAGAGTACGAACAGTAGAAGGACAGAGAGAGAGAGAGAGAGAGAGAGAGAGAGAGAGAGAGAGAGAGAAACACAGAATCCGAAGCAAGATCCAGGCTCCAAGCCATCAGCACAGAGCCTGACGCGGGGCTCAAACCCACAAACTGCGAGATCATGACCTGAGCCGAAGTCAGACGCCTATCCAACTGAGCCACCCAGGAACCCCTATTCTATTCCGTTGATCTATGTATCTGTTTTTGTGCCAGTACTATACTGTCTTGATGACTACAGCTTTGTAATACAACTTGATGTCCAGAATTTTGATGCCTTCTGCTTTGCTTTTGTTTTTCAAATGCTTTGATTATTCAGGGTCTTTGTGTAGTTCAATACAAATTTTAGGACTGTTTGTTCTAGCTCTGTGAAAAATATTAATAGTATTTTAATAAAGAGTGCATTAAATGTGTAGATTGCATTGGGTAGTGTAGACATTTTAACAATATTTGTTTGTCCAATCCATGAACATGGAATGTTTTTTCCATTTCTTTGTGTCATCTTCAATTTCTTTCATTAGTGTTTTATAGGTTTCAGATTGCAGATCTTTAACCTCTTTGGTTAGGTTTATTCCTTGGTATCTTATGGTTTTTTGGTGCAATTGTAAATGGGATTGATTCCTTAATTTCTCTTTCTGTTTCTTCATCATTGGTGTATAGAAACACAATAAATTTCTGTACATTAATTTTGTATCCTGTGACTTGACTGAATTCAAGTATCAGTTCTATCAATTTTTTGGTAGTCTTTTACATTTTCTGTGTAGAGTAAGGTGTCATCTGCAAATAGTGAAAGTTTGATTTCTTCCTTACCGATTTGGATGCCTTTTATTTCTTTTTGTTGCCTGATTGCTCAGGCCTGAAATTCCAGCACTGTGTTAAATAACAGTGGTGAGAGTGGACCTCCCTGTCTTGTCCCTGACCATTCTCAGTTTTTCCTCATTGAGGATGATACTAGGTGTGGGATTTTTCAAATATGGCCTTCATTATGTTGATGTATATCCCATCTAACTCTACCTTGTTGAAGGCTTTTATCATGAATATATGTTGTACTCTGTCAAATGCTTTTTCTGCATCTTTTCAAAGGATCATATGGTTCTTATCCTTTCTTTTATTAATGTAGTGTATCACATTGGTTGATTTTTGAATATTGAACCATCCTTGCATCCCAGATAAATCCCACTTGATCATGGTAAATGATTCTTTTGATGTACTGTTGGATTCAATATGGTAGTATTTTGTTGATAATTTTTCCATCCATGTTCATCAGGGATATTGTCTTGTACTTCTCTGTTTTGTCTCTTGGTCTGGTTTTGGAATCAAGTTAATGCTGGCCTCATAGAATCAATTTGGAAGTTTTCCTTCCATTTTTACTTCTTGGAATAGTTTGAGAAGAACAGGTCTTAACTCCTCTTAAAATGTTTTATAGAATTCCCGGTGAAGCTGTTTGGTCCTGGACTTTTGTTTATTGGGAGATTTTTGATTACTAAATGAATTTCTTTGCTGGTTATCACTTCGTTCAAGTTTTCTATTTGTTCCTGTTTCAGTTTTTGACATTTATATATTTCTAGGAATTCATAAATTTTCTTCCAGTTTGCCCAATTTGTTGGCATATACTTTTTCATAATGTTCTGAAATAATTGTTTGTATTTCTGTGGTGTTGGTTGTTAAACTTCTTTTCCCATTTGTGATTTTATTTGGGTCCTTTCTCTTTTTGATAAGTCTGGCTAGGGGGTTATCAATTTTATTTATGTTTTTCAAAGAACCAGCTCCTGGTTTCTTGATCTGTTCAGAATTTTTTTAGTTTTCTTATCATTTCTTTCTGCTCTTCTATTATTTCCTTTCTTCTGCTGGCATTAGGCTTTGCCTGTTCTTTTTGTAGCTCCTTTAGGTGTAGGGTTAGGTGATTTATTTGAGATTTGTCTTGCTTCTTGAGGTAAGCCTATATTGTTATATACTTCCCCTGTAGGACCACTTTTGTTGCATTCCAAAGGTTATGGACTGTCTTGGTTTTATTTGGTTCAGTGTTTTGTTTTATTTTGTTTTAATTCCTTGTTTTACTTCCTGGTTGACCCATTCATTCTTCAGTAGCATGTTGTTTAACTTCCATGTATTTGTGGTCTTTGCAAGTTTTTTCCTGTGATTGACTTCAAATACCAGCCTTGTGGTCAGAAGAAATGCATGGTAGGATCTCAATCATTTTGTACTTGTTGAGGCCTGATTTGTG
Source organism: Lynx canadensis (assembly GCF_007474595.2). NCBI lineage: Eukaryota > Metazoa > Chordata > Mammalia > Carnivora > Felidae > Lynx > Lynx canadensis. Next base: position 69,762,299 of record NC_044321.2, on the reverse strand, counting down.
ACCTAGTATTTGATCTATTCTGGAGAGTGTTCCATGTGTACTTCAAAAAAATGTGTATTCTGCTTTAGGATGAAATGGGATGTTAAAGTACCCTACTATCATTGTAGTATTATTCATTAGTTCTATTTATGTTTGTTATTAATTGTTTTCTACCTTTGGGTTCCTTCATGTGGGAAGCATAAATATTTACAATTGTTAGATCTTTTTGTTGGATAGTCTCCTTTATTATGATACAGTGACCTTCATTTCTTGTTACAGTCTTTAAAGTCTAGTTTGCCTAAGTATTGCCATCATGGCTTTGTTTTGATGACATTTGCATGATAAAGATTTCTCCATCCCCTCCCTTTCAATCTGCAGGTGTCTTTAGGTCTACAATGAGTCTCTTATAGGCAGCATTTAGATGGGTCTTGTTTTCTTATCTATTCTGACACTATATGTCTCTTCTTATCCATTCTGACACTATATGTCCCTTGATTGGAGCATTTTGTCCATTTACATTCAGAGGAATTATTGATAGATATGTATATATTGCCATTTTATTACTTGTTTTGTTATTTCTGGAGATTTTCTCTGTATCTTGCTTGTCTTTGTCACTTTTGGTTTTCCTTTCCAGTCAAAGAGTTTCCTTTATTATTTTTGTAGGGATGGTTTAGTGGTCACAGATTGCTTCTGGTTTTGTTTGTCTGGGCAAGTGTTTATTTCTCCTATTCTGAATGCTAGCCTTACTGGATAGAGTATTCTTGGCTCTATATTTTCCCCATTAATCATGTTTAATTTATCATGTCAGCCCCTTCTGGCTTGCCAAGTTTCTGTGGACAGATCTGCAGGTAGTCTTATGGGTCCTCCCTTGTAAATTAGCTACTTCTTTTTTGTCTTGCCACTTTCTGTTCTGTTTGTTTGTTTGTTTATATCTATATTTTGTAAACTTAATTACCATATGGCTTGGTGTTGGATTGCTTTAGTTGATTTTGATTAGAGTTCTCTGTACTACCTTCTGGATATAGATGTCTGTTTCCTTCCCCAGATTAGGGGAGTTTTCAGCTATTGTTTCCTCAAATAAATTTTCTGCCCCCTTTTCTTTTTTTTTTTTCTGAAACTTATATAATACAAATGTTACTGTATTGTGTTTGATGTAGTCACTGAGTTCCCTAAGTCTATTCTTGTGATCCAGAATTCTTCTTTCTCTCTTTTGTTCATATCTGTCCATTATTTAATCTTCTATATCGCTGATTTGTTCCTGTGCTGCTTCTATCCGTGTGTCATTGCATTCAGTCTGTTTTGAATCTCTGTTATTACATTTTACATTTCCTTCTGATTGTTTTTTAAGTCCTTTATTTCTGTGGTAAGGGTCCCCCTGAAGTCTTCCATTCTTTTCTCAAGCTCAGTGATGATTGTTGCTTTAATACTATATCATGCATATTACTATGTTTTTTTTTTTTTTTTCACTTAGATCTGTGTGACCTTGTTGTTTCATTTGGGATGATTTTTTGTCTAAGGCTCTGTCGTCTTCTCTGTGTTAGAAAACCTGTTATGTTCCCTGCTCCTGAGAGTAATGGCTTTATGAAGAAGTCATATAGTGTCCTGGGCCTGGTGCTTTAGGGAGTATCTCTGGTGTGTGCTGTGTGCACTCTACTGCTTGTTTTGGCTGCTCTATCCTTCAGACCGGTAGTCTGCAGAGGCTCTCCTTGCCTGCATTGGGCAGTATTTATTCCTTGGCCTGTGTGTGGCAAGTTTCAACTAAATGTGTTCTGTGGTCTGCTTGTTCAGTGAGACCTGATACTACTTCCAGTAGAAGTGAAGCTTTGCAGAACTCTCTTGTCCCTTGATGTGGACTGGTTTCTGCTGGTCTTCTGGGGAAGGGCCCCGCCACCCTGGGTCTGAGTCAAACATGACCTAGAAGAGCAGTAGGTACACAGTTCAGAGGTGTTGGACCTGGTGTAAGCAAGTTAGGCAGCCATTGTAGGTGGTTTACATTGTGGTGTTTACATCAGGCATTTCTATGTTTATGCTCAGGAGTCGAGGAGGAAAATGGTGCCATGCAGCTCCTCTGTCCCTGGAGAGGGGTCTCAGTGCTTGTTGTCCTTAGGGAAGGAGTTTGAGAAGAGAGAATAGTCTCCCTCCCGTGTGTCCCAGGAATTCTTTGGATAGTTGTTTTCTTTTCTTTCTTTCTTTCTTTTTTTTTTAATTATTGTCAAGTTGGCTAACATACAATGTATACACTGTGTTCTTGGTTTTGGGGGTAGATTCCCGTGATTCATCACTTACATACAACACCCAGTGCTCATCCCAACAAGTGCCCTCCTCAATGCCCCTTTCCTCTCTCCCCCGCTCTCCTCCATCAACCCTCAGTTTTTTCTCTGTATTTAAGAATCTTTTATGGTTTGCCTCCCTCCCTCTCTGTTTGTAACTATTTTTCCCCCTTCTCTTTACCCATGGTCTTCTGTTAAGTTTCTCAAGTTCCACATATGAGTGAAAACATATGATATCTGTCTTTCTCTGACTGACTTATTTCACTTAGGATAATACCCTCCAGTTCCATCCACGTTGCTGCAAATGGCAGGATTTCATTCTTTCTCATTTCATTGTATATATAAACCTCATCTTCTTTATCCATTCATCAGTTAATGGACATTTAAGCTCTTTACATAATTTGGGTATTATTGAAAGTGCTGTTATAAACATTGGGGTACATGTGCCCCTATGTATCGGCACTCCTGTATCCTTTGGATAAATTCCTAGCAATGCTATTGCTGGGTCGTAGGGTAGTTCTATTGTTAATTTTTTGAGGAATCTCCACACTGTTTTCCAGAGGGGCTGCACCAGTTTGCATTCCTACTAACAGTGCAACAGGGTTCCCATTTCTCAACATCCTTGCCAGCATCTGTTGTTTCCTGAGTTGTTAATTTTAGCTACTCTGACTGGCGTTAGCTGGTATCTCAGTGTGGTTTTGATTTGTATTTCCCTGATGATGAGTGATGTTGAGCAACTTTTCATATGTCTGTTGGCTATCTGGATGCCTTCTTTGGAAAAGTGTCCATTTATGTCTTCTGCCCATTTCTTTACTGCATTATTTGTTTTTCAGGTGTTGAGTTTGGTAAGTTCTTTATAGATTTTTGATGCTAACCCTTTATCCAATACGTCATTTGCAAATATTTTTCCCATTCCGTCAGTTGCTTTTTAGTTTTGTTGATTGTTTTCCTTTGCAGTGCAGAAGCTTTTTATCCTGATGAGGTCCCAATAGTTCATTTTTACTTTTGATTCCCTTGCCTTTGGAGATGTGTCGAGCAAGAAATGGCTGCGGTTGAGGTCAAAGAAGTTGTTGCCTGTTTTCTCCTCTAGGGTTTTGATAATTTCTTGTCTCACATTTAGGTCTTTCATCCATTTTGACTTTATTATTATTTATGGTGTAAGAAAATGTCTAGTTTCATTCTTCTGCATGTTGCTGTCCAGTTCTCCCAGCACCATATGCTAAAGAGACTTATCTTTTTTGCATTGGATACTCTTTCCTGGTTTGTCGAAAATTAGTTGGCCATACATTTGTAGTGCCAATTCTGGGTTCTCTATTCTATTCCATTGGTCTATGTGTCTGTTTTTGTGCCAATACCATGCTGTCTTGATGATTACAGCTTTGTAGTAGATGCTAAAGTCTGGGATTGTGATCCCTCCGGCTTTTGTTTTCTTTTTCAACATTACCCTGGCTATTCAAGGTTTTTTGTGGTTCCGTACAAATTTTAGGATTGTTTGTTCTAGCTGTGAGAAGAATGCTGGTGCAATTTTGATTGGGATTGCATTGAATGTGTAGATTGCTTTGGGTAGTATTGACATTTTAACAATATTTATTCTTCTAATCTATGAACCTGGAATGTGTTTCCATTTCTTTGTGTCTTCAATTTCTTTCGTAAGTTTTCTTTAGTTTTCAGCATATGCATCTTTTACATCTTTGGTTAGGTTTATTCCTAGGTATTTTATGGTTCTTGGTGCAATTGTAAGTGGGATTGATTTCTTGATTTCTCTTTCTGTTGTTTCATTATTGGTATATAGAAATGCAATCGATGTCTCTACATTGTTTTTGTATCCTCCAACTTTGCTGAATTCGTGTATGAGTTCTAGCAGCTTTTTGGTGGAGTCTGTTGGGTTTTCCATGTAGAGTATCATGTCATCTGCAAAAAGTGAAAGTTTGACTTATTATTTGCCAATTTGGATGCCTTTTATTTCATTTTGTTGTCTGATTTGTGACGCTAGGACTTCCAACACTATGTTAAGCAACAGTGGTGAAAGTAGACATCCCTGTCATGTTCCTGGTCTCAGGGAGAAACTTCTCAGAACAGCAGGCTGTTCTCCCCGCCCCTTCTCCACAGTTTCTTTTGCCTCCCTGGCGCTCATCTGGGATTCAGACCCTGACATCTTAAACAATCTCGCTCCGCTCTCCCTGGTACAAGGGAAGTGCCGCTCCGCCCTGCCAATAAAAGGTCTCTAGCTGGCGGGTGCAGGTGGGGATCTTTGTCCTTGGAGAGGCTATATACCTTCTTCCCACAGCACTCAAGGGAGGGGGTTGTTTTCTCCCATTTGGACTGTGTCTCTGAGCTAGTTACTGAGCCTGGGGCTGGCTCTCCTCCTTCCCAGGTGGTCGAACAGGGGAGCTGGCCCCAGTCTGGAGAAAGCCCCGCAGTTAGAGATTGGATCTTTCTCCGTTTTTTTTTTTCCGATTCGCAGTATGTGTTTTTTTTGTTTTCCAAATACAATCCAACACTTCTACAGCCTCTTTCTTTTACTTTTGTTTCTTCACAGAAGGGGATCCATCCCCTCCGTGCCTACGCCACCCGTTTTATCTCTCCCAGTTTGCAATCACGCACCTATGGCCTGCCAGGTTGTCCCCGTGGGCCCCTGGAGACATCCCTGTCACTCTGCAGCCCTGGCTCTTGGAATTCCAAGTCCTCTGGCCTCAACACTGCTGTGTTTGAGGGATGATGTAACTTCGGGACCGCCTACTTCCCCGCCATATTGGATTCTTTCGGATAGTTGTTTTCAAGCTGCCTGCTCCCAGGTTGTTTGCCTGTCTTCTCTCCAGTAGCAACACAGTGCCCTTCTGGGTCTATCCCAGCCAAGCCTGCTGACTTTAAAAACTCCAGTCTTTAGGGAAGTGGTGTTATGTAGGGGCCTATGCTGGTCTTCTTGGGAAGGGTCCCATTGCACTGGGACTGAGGGAGAGAAGGGTAGTAGTGCTGGAGTCAAGGGGTATGGGACTTGGAGCAAGCTGCTTAGGCAAACAGTGTGGGGCAGAGGTGCCCTAGACAGGTGGCGAGACTTTTATGCTGTGGAGTTGGGGAGGGAAATGACAAGGCAGGTTCCTTTGTCCCTGGAGAGGTGTCTCTGTGAATGCTACGTCTCAGATCTCAGGGATGTTTTCCAAGCAGAGCGAATAATCTCTCTCCTATATGTCTCGGTTCTTCAAATGTCTATTTCCATGCCATCTGCCCCACCACCACTGGGTTTGTTTGCCTGCCTTCTCTCCAGGAGTAGGGCAGTACTCTCTAAGGGCTCTATCCCAGCCTAACAGTAGACATTTAAGGCCCCAGCCAGTGGCTTTAGGGAAATGTTCTCCTCGTGTGTTCCCCCGTACGCTCCTATCTCTCTTTGCCTTTCTCTGAGACCAGGGCTTCCTCCTCACCCGCCCCCCCCCCCCCCACCTCACACACCATAGCACCAGAGATCTTTTACTCCCCAAACCATGGCTCTGTACTTCCTACCTTCCTCTATGTGGCCTCTTCTCTCCTTCTAGTTGTGTCAGTCCTCAGGTTGATTTCTTGGGTATTCAGAATGATTTGATAGTTATCTAGTTGTGTTTGATAAGATCAGCCTGGGGTCCTACTATGCTGCCATATTAGCTCTTCTCCTCAACATTTTATTTCTTAATATTTAAGTTAATGTTCTTTCATTGTACCTTTTTTAGTATAGTGTTTATTGTATTAATTTTAATAAGACATTTTATTAAGTATACTTAGACTTTTGAGTTATAATTTATTGCTTTTCCTGGCCTCATATCTTTTATTTTCAACAAATTCAGTTAGTTTCATATTTAAGTGTGTGTGTGTGTGTGTGTGTGTGTGTGTGTATAGGCAATGAGAAACCACTTATTCATCAAGCATTTATTAGATAGCACATCTATAGAGCAGTCAGTAGGTGTTGTGAGGGACACATAAGGAGATATATTAGGGTTTTCCCTCAGGGGAGTTAAAGTCTACTTCAGAGGTAAAGCATATACTGGACAACCAAAGGACTGGTAAAGAGAACTGATAAATAAATGCAAGGTAAACTGCATTGTATGTATTGTGGGGGCATGGAGTAATTAGAATGATATATATGGTTGGTTTAAGGAAGATTTTTTGGAAATATTTAAATTTTTTATAACAGATTTTTAAAATATGTAATTATTTTTGAGAATGGGAGAATTATCATGTTATGGGGAGTAAGATGAATAGCCCAGGAGAAACAAAAAATATGAGCCAAAACATGGAGATTAGACTTGATAGATTAAGAGTTAGAGATGGTATGTCAAAGCAGAAAAGATGAGACCAGAAAATTGTGTATAAAGAGGGTGATTTGGGTTAGAGGCAGGAAGAAGATTTTATGGGGTAGGGTTTAGAGATCATATAAGGAAGAGCTGATATATGTTCTTGAGCAATTGGTTAGCAGATGTTTACTTCCCAAGACCTATTATATATTGTTGAGTAGCAGGGAACTCAATGAAGTATAGGTTCTGTGGCAGGTAAACCCTCTAGGTGAAATGCATGATGTAGATGGACTGAACAGGAGCCAGTTTTATCAGTGAAGGCAATATGGACTTAGAATGTTAGTAGTAGTGTAACTTTGAAAGTGGGACTTCCAGTAGAGTAATAGACACTAATACAAAAAATATAGCAGGAAAGAATACAGAAAGATCCTCTTAGATACCACATTGTGATAAGCCAACTTAAACTTTATGACAGACTTTTTCTAGCTCTGTCACACCATCAATAATAAAAATAATAATCTTTGGGGGTGCCTGGGTGGCTCAGTTGGTTAAGTGTCCGACTTTGGCTCACGTCATGATCTCATGGTTCATGGGTTCGAACCCCGCATCAGGCTCTGTGCTGACAGCTCAGAGCCTGGAGCCTGCTTCAGATTCTTTGTCTCCCTCTCTCTCTGCCCCTCTCATGCTTGCTCTCTCTCTCTAAAATAAATAAACATTAAACAAATAATAATCTTATTATTAATCTTATTACTGTGACAGGCTTTTTGCTTGTGATACCATGATGATTAATTTATTAATCTTCAAAACAATCATATATAACATCCATATTATAGATGGATAATTAAGGTCAGAGAAGATAAATAACTTTTCTGAATTCACAGAGTTATCTAATCACAGGGTCAGGGTTTGAACCTTGTGCTGTTTATTCTGAAGCCTGTGCTCATAAGCACTTTTGATTTGTTTCTAAAATATAGTTGCCCTGTCTTCCTTAAATTCTCAAAAGTGTACATGAGACATGCCCTGTTAAACTCTGAAATCTTTATGTCTATTTTTCAAGTATCAATTATATTTCATGTTGTATTGGTACCTTAACAGATGAGTGTTTAGTGTGTGGTTTACATAAGGCAAAATGTATACTAAACTTGATAATATAAATGGGGCAAAGAAATAAAAAATTGCCATTAAAATAATATAAAAATGGAGTCGGTACAGTTAGCAAAAGTGTATTGTTATAATTTCTCATTAGTCAGGATTTGCATGAAGATGTTGAAGAAACTGGTGCACTGCAGAAAAATCATGCTTCTGTGACATCTGTGAACCCCACAGAAGGGGAACATTCTGCCTATCTGCCTTCGGAAGATGAGTCATCGTGCACTGTGAGTTGTCAAATACCCACAGAACAAACTCCAAACAGTGATCTAGAGAGTTCTCTAGAAATAAATGATGTTGAAGCAACAGGGGAAGAAGAAAAGCATTGTGATGATAAAACTTGTGTGAAGTCAGCTTCAGAAGAAGAAACAAGTGAAAATGTGCTTACAACAGAAGACACCACACTGCAACCAAGGAAAAATAGGATTACTTACTCACAAATTATTAAAGAAGGCAGGAGATTTAATATCGATTTAGTATCAAAGGTAAGTACCAGTTTTCATCATCTTATAATAAAACAATACTAATTTTTAGTTGATTGAAAATAGCATCTGGGACCATATTCCCAATTTTCATAATTTTATTTTCTGAAGTGTAAAACATATATTTTTATAAAGAGATAGTATCCAGAAATTAATAATTCAGTTAAAATATTCTTTAAATATAGTTAAAATGCATTAAAAAATGCTCAGTAGTATATCACAATGATACTTTTATACTGGAGCACAGAGTCCACTCTAATATTCTTCTGCATAGACACTATGAATTCTATCAAGAGAAAAATTCTAACAAACCTAATTAAAAATTCATGTTATTTATAGTCAGTTTATTAAATGAACTTGTTTTCAGCTCGTCTATATAGTAACTATTTTAACAACTATTAACAACTGTTAACAACAACTATTTTAACAATGATGATAAACATTCTAAATAAACCAATGCATTTTTGAAAATCATCTATTTAGATATGAGGGCTTTGGAGGATAATTTAATTGTGGGGGACAGGGAGGGTGGGAAGAATGCAATATCTGGTTATGTTTCAATCCTTAACTCTAATGTTAGGCCATTGTGACTTCAGAGGAGGTACCTGAGTCTTTGGAGGGTATAATGTTGTATTGGGTTTATAGGAAGCAAGGTTAATATAAGTGCAAAAAGAATAGAAAACCAGTAAGATAAAGGATAATGGTCTTTAAAAGTTAGATATAGGGCTTGGAGAAAGTAGAAAGAAACAGAACAAATCCCATAAATTGGGAGTAAGCAATAAGAAATCAAAAAGAAGTATGGGAGGGTAGTAGGTAACATTAGAGTTGTCTCAGACTAGGCTTTTCAATTTAATGTGCTCTCTTGAAGTTTCAAGTTACAGAATAGAGAGACTAATCAATTGCATGTTCCCCACATTTTGCTGATACAATCCCAGTACTCATACTACTGCTCTTTTTTTTTTTAACTTTTTTAAAAAAATGTTTTTATTTATTTTTGAGAGACAGAGGCAAAGCAGGAGTGGGGGAGGGGCAAAAAGAGAGGGAGACACAGAATCTGAAGCAGGCTCCAGGCTCTGAGCTGTCAGCCCAGAGCCCGACTCAGGGCTTCAATTCATGAACCGCGGGAACATGACCTGAGCCGAAGTCGGACGCTTAACCCACTGAGCCACCCAGGTGCCCCATACTGCTGCTCTATTTGAACCTGATGCCTAAAATTATGAATATATTTTTATTACTCTTTGCTTCTTTCTATCACATAGCTCTCTGTGTCTGATTCTGTCCTGGTCTGAATTGTCCTGGTCTGTCCTGGTCTGAATTCATATTTCTGTACCATCTATTCCACCTTCTCCAGCTACGATGATCCTGCCACACTTTGAAATCTAGAATTTTTTTCCATGTTACCTTGGCATTGATTTCTTAGTAGCAGTTTAATCATATTTTATTAATAGTCTTCCTGTTTTCATGATTAGAAAATAAGTTTTACCAAACCAAAAACAACAACAAAAACCTGTAGTAGTCATGTAACAAATGGGCTTTGTTCTGAGAATTTCATTTTTAATTAGTTACTTAGGATTTGGAATGCCTAACATAAATGATGATATAAGTATTGGTTAAGAACCAATGCTAGTTTATAATAGTCTAACCCTTGTGGTAGCTGAAATAGTGTATAAGTATTACAAAGGAAAATGGTAGAAGATGGTGCTGTATCAATTTTTGGAATTAGTGTAGGAAATTATTCACTTGTATAAAAGAAAGTGAATGTTGATTGTAGTAGAGGCAGAGATTATTTGATTAGATGCTGAGACATTTGAGGAGACTTTAAAGGAGATTTCTGGGTATTTTCATGACTCTGAATGGTTCATAATAGTGGTTCTTTTAGGGTAAATTAAACACCAATGTGTCTAGAGGAATCAAGGCAGTTGTACTTTGCCCTGCATAGTTTCCATGGTATTATATATTTAAAAAATAATAAACTCATTCTACAAAAGTAGAAGTGACTAAAGAATGTTTAACCATCATGGGGAGCCTGGGTGGCTCAGTTGAGTGAGCATCCGACTTCAGTTCAGGTCATCATCTCACAGTTCGTGTGTTTGGGCCCCACGTCGGGCTCTGTGCTGGCAGCTCAGGGCCTGGAGCCTGTTTCGGATTCTGTGTCTCCTTCTCTCTCTGCCCCTCCTCTACTCATGCGCTGTCTTCCTCTGTCTCTCAAAACTAAATAAATGTTAAAAAATTAAAAATAAAAAAGAATGTTTAACCATAGCAATATAAGAGGTTTATTATTATTTTTTAATGTTAGTTATTTAATTAACATTTATTGAGTACCTGCTGTGTGGAAAGCAGTGTATTCCATGATATTGGGACAATCAGTTACTCTTTGGAAATTCTATTCAAATTTCAGTTATTGCATCTAAATTTAGGATTGCCAAACACCTATTTTTATAAATTTATTTATTTTGAGGGAGAGAGAGAGCGAGTGACTGCAAGAGCATGCACAAGCAGGGGAGGGGCAGAGAGAGCGGGAGAGAGAATCCTAAGCAGAGTCCATGCTGTCAGTGCAGAGTCTGAAATGGGGCTAGACCCCATGAACCGCAAAATCATGACCTGAACTGAAATCAAGAGTCCGATACTTAACTGACTGAGCCACCCAGGTGCCCTGCCAAATATCTGTTTCAAGCCCTACTTCTTTCCAGTTTGATGTCTCCAAACTACTCGACATTTCTGCATGTTTCTATCTCAAGGTCATGGTGGTAAAACTGACACGTAACTGTAGTGCTTTACAGTTTACAAAACACACCCACATATATAGCCTTTTAAAAAGTAGTCTTATAAGGGTGCCTGGGTGGTTCAGTAGGTTAAGCATGCGACTTCGGCTCAGCTCATGATCTCACGGTCTGCGAGTTTGAGCCCTGCAACAGCTCAGAGCCTGGAGCCTGCTTTAGATTCTGTGTCTCCTTCTCTCCCTGGCCCGCACTCTGTCTCTCTCAAAAATAAATAAACATTAAAGAAAAAGTTAAAAAGTAGTCTTATAGCTTAGGGGAGGTTATTTAATAAAATACTTTATAGTATTATACGGTTTAGACTAATAGGGAGAAATCAAAGTTGAAGTTCTTACAATTAAAACTCATTTCTAAGAAACTCTGTACCCTTAATAATTATGGAACCACATGCCAAGTGAAGCAAAAAATGATTAATTATTAAATCTCATTCTCCATAGTTTAATCAAATTGAATTATTCTTTTTTATTTATTTTTATTGAAGTATAACATACAATGCTGTATTAGTTTCAGGTGTAGAACATATTGATTGAATAATTCTATACATTTCCTCATTGGGCACCATGATTACTCACCATCTGTCACCATACCACATTATTATAATATTATTGACTATATTCCCTGTGCTGTACTTCTCATCTCCATGAGTTGTTTATTTTATAACTGGAAGTTTGTACCTCTTAATTCCCTTTATTTCACCCAACTCCACCCACCTCCCTCCCTTCTGGCAACTACCAGTTTGTTCTTTGTAGTTTAGAGTCTGTTTTTTGGTTCTTCATTTGTTTTGTTTTTTAGAGTACACAGGAATGAAATTATATGGTATTTGTCTTTCTCTGACTTATTTCACTTAGTGTACTACCCTCTAGGTCCATCCATGCTGTTGCAAATGGCAAGATTTCATTCTTTTATGGCTGAGTAATATTCCATAGTGTGTAAGTATATATACATACGTACATACATACATACATGTATATTGTGTATATGTGTGTGTGTATGTACACCACATCTTTATCAATTCTTCTATTTTTTTAAGTTTTTTTTTTAACGTTTATTATCCAGAGAGAGAGAGACACAGAGCATGAGCAGGGGAGGGGCAGAGAGAGGGGGAGACACAGAATCTGAAGGAGGCTCCAGGCTCTGAGCTGTCAGCACAGAGCCCGACGCAGGGCTCAAACTCACAAACCGCGAGATAGGACCTCAGCCGAAGTCGGTTGCTCAACCAACTGAGCCACCCAGGCACCCCATATCCATTCTTCGATTGATGGATACTTGGTATTCTTTGACCTCTCATCACTAATTTCTTTTAGATCACTTAAAGAGTGGTGAAAAAGAGGCTTAGGTTTAAATACCATACTTACTTGTTACTACTAATTAAAACGTGTTTTCACTCTTCAGTGTAATCATAAATGCATTATTTTAAACCTGGCATTAAATCTTAAGCTTCATTGGATCTTATTAAGTGAAAATACATCTTTTGTTTGATGTATTAATATTTGTGAAATATTATGACTACTGAGGGATCATTGAATTTCAAGTATTTGTTTTTAAACAAATTAGGTATTTGAATTACCTGTTTTTTTTTATTATAATTACAGAATTAAGACTTGGCAATATATTCCTAAAAACTTGGGCTATATCAGCTGTGTAGGATATTAGGCTGAAGGTAATGAAATAACATGGTGTATTTACTCAGAGTAATTGGATTACTTAAAAAAAAAAAAGCAATGTCACTTTTGTTCTGCACAATGCTGGACTAATAGTTTATAAAAATTCACTAAGTGATACTGTTATACATAGTCTTTACTGACCTTTTGGATACTCAAGACTAATGGTTTGGATTAATTTTCAAAATTCCTTTTTTTTTTTTTTTGTAGTAAAGCTAATTGTCCCCCCCCCCCATTACAGATGTAACATTTACATTTTTAACATTTATTGAATTATAGACACTTAAAGGTATATCAGTGTAGGGCATAGCCAAATCTGTTGCAATTAACCATGTGGTTAAATTTATAACATGCTAGATAATACTGTTGAAGTTGTTTTTGTCTTTCTGATATCAGTTACAAGACATGTAAAAGATTAAATCAATTCTTCACGTGCATGCTGGCAATAACCATCATTCTCACTTCTTGAAAAAGACATACCTCATATGAATCTAGACTACTAGGATTATAGGGGGACCTTATAATTCAGTTCTTTTGGTGGCAATACATAGCCAATCTTTTTCTTTTTGGTCGGTGAGGAGGTCCAGGGAGCTGGTTTCTTTTAATTTTTAAAATTTATTATTATTAATAATTTTTGAGAGAGAGGGTGTGAGCAGGGGGGGGCAGAGAAAGGGGGGACAGAGGATCTGAGCGGGCTCTGTACTAACAGCAGCGAGCCTGATATGGGGCTCCAACTCATGAACCCTAATGCTCAACCAATGGAGCCACCAGGAGGCCTCCTGGTTTCTTTTTAATAACCACCTGGCCTTATGTAAGGATACAGTCCCTTATTTAAAACCGTTGGGCATGGTATGTTCTGTTATTTAGATTAAAAAAATTATTTTAGAAAGTAATACAGTACATATGTTGATATGCTATATATGATGTGACATTCTTAGGGTCTGAGGAGGCACTTTATAATTAAACCTATCAATATTTTTGCAGTCAAATATATGAATATGCACAGTAAGTGGGGCAAATAGAGAAGAGCCTTATATCAGTTTGAGTCATTTTGTTGCCAAACTAGTTATGAAAAACATTGTATTCCAGAGTTTTTTGGGTTTTGAATTTCAGATAATCCAGAGTTTTTGGGGATTTTGAATTTTAGATAATCAACCAATTGTAAACCTGTTGTAATTTGTGTTCTGTACTCCAATATTAATAAGTATAATGCTTTTTAACAATATTTTAAAATATAACAAAATTATGTATCTCTATTTAGTGTTTATCAATTTTTCCACAATTTTACCTTTTATTTCATATTGTAAAATATTTTCTTTGTACAGCTGCTGTATTCTCGAGGATTACTAATTGATCTTTTAATCAAATCTAATGTAAGTCGATATGCAGAGTTCAAAAATATTACCAGGATTCTTGCATTTCGAGAAGGAAGAGTGGAACAGGTACTTTGCTGATCAAGTATTGTAACTGGATATGAGCTTAAGTTATTATGGTTTGTTTTGGAAGGATAAACAAATAAGATTATTATTTTCCTGGCAAAGCAGCAAATTCCAATCCTGAATGGTAAATGTAAATAGTAAGAAATTACTCAATTAAAACTTCTTGTGTTAATTTTTTCATAAGTTATTCTGCAGCCTGATGTTTCTGTTAAGAAAATGTTAATTTCAGGCATTATTGCTAGATTTGAGCTGTCCTTTGTTCCCAGGTAGAGGTGACATGCCATTGGCTTTGTAATGGCATAAGGAGGAACTTGGCAGAACTAAGTAAGAGAGCTCACAAGTTAATTAGCTCTGAGGTCAACAGAGATGTCGGTAGAACTGATGGAAAGTAACATGAAACAGCCTGACTAGAATGGTAATACTGATCTTGTTATAGTTAAAGGGAAAAAAATGTAATTTGGAATACTTCTATCACTAGGAAGCAGTTTCCTAACTTAAAATCATGTTTTTTAGGTTCCTTGTTCTAGAGCAGATGTCTTTAATAGCAAACAACTTACTATGGTAGAAAAGCGAATGCTAATGAAGTTTCTTACATTTTGTATGGAGTATGAAAAACATCCTGATGAATATAAAGGTATTATTTTCCATTAAATTGTGTTCTCTAATTATTTGAACTTTCTTATTTTAATATGCTTGCTCTGATATAGTGAGCCACTCATTACTCTTTTAAAGTACATTCTTATTCTCCACTATCCAGTAGGTTAGCCATTACCAACATGTAGCTATTTAAACTGAAATTAATTAAAATTAAATAAAATTTAAAATTCAGTTCCTCAGTTGGACTGGCCATATTTGAAGTGCTCAATAGCCATAGAACATTTTAATCATTGTGGAAATGCTGTGCTGGGTGTTAATTTCTATTCTTGCTAATTAAATACTGCTGTCAACTGGTTCTTCATAGAGGATATTCTCTTTTAATTGTTCCATTATTTTTTTTATCAGTTAAGAAATGTGTATTTTTTCATTTTCCCAGGATTACTTTTGCTTGGTATATTGAATTATTCATTTTGACTGATTAAGAAAAAGAGGCTAGATGGTATGGGGAGTGTGAACCATCTCAGTAAAATTTTATAATTTGTTTTTTTTTTTCTTTTGTCATGGAATTGTGTTTCCTACCATTAACAGTCCAATTAATTACATTTTTTTTTCTGTTCTTGCTTTAAGTGAGTAGTTTTTAGGGGTCTCATATCTTTTGAGGTATAAGACATTAAAACTGATTCCATTAGCCACACAGAAATTAGCTTCATTACTTTTTAGTCATAGTTCATTGTTCTTAGTTTTAGTAAAAAATACACCTTTCAAAAAATCAAGTACATATAAACCACAATTTCTTTATCCATTCATCAGTTGATGGACATTTAGGCTCTTTCCATAATTTGGCTATTGTTGAGAGTGCTGCTATGAACATTGGGGTACAAGTGCCCCTATGCATCAGTACTCCTGTATCCCTTGGATAAATTCCTAGCAGAATACTATGTGGCAATGAGAAAAAATGAAATATGGCCCTTTGTAGCAACGTGGATGGAACTGGAGAGTGTAATGCTAAGTGAAATAAGCCATACAGAGAAAGACAGATACCATATGGTTTCACTCTTATGTGGATCCTGAGAAACTTAACAGGAACCCATGGGGGAGGGGAAGGAAAAAAAAAAAAAAAGAGGTTAGAGTGGGAGAGAGCCAAAGCATAAGAGACTGTTAAAAACTGAGAACAAACTGAGGGTTGATGGGGGGTGGGAGGGAGGGGAGGGTGGGTGATGGGTATTGAGCAGGGCACCTTTTGGGATGAGCACTGGGTGTTGTATGGAAACCAATTTGTCAATAAATTTCATAAAAAAAAAAAATCAAGTACAACTCTCATTGTTTTCACCAAAAAATTGGCCAATATCATTTGTCATATGTATCATTTGTCATATTTAATATTTCAAAGTATAATTATTGACATTATTCTGCAGTTTTAATGATAATAAAGTAACATTGCCAACTATGGAACCCTATTTTGATGGTTAATGAATGATTGAATGTTTTTCTAGTTTTAAATCTGTAAAATACTAAACAAAGATTCGCCATTTAAAGCTTAAATATTGTGTCATCAATCCAGTCAGGATAGAGAGATTGTTTCTATCCTGTCCCCCTGCCCTGGGCCTAAAATCTGTGATCTCTGTCCAAAATGTAATATTACCACCTGGGTCCTCTGCCAAGTGTCTTAAACAGGCTTGATCTCTTTTGTGCAGTCGTTTTAAATTGAAGTTTTGTTCTGATTTTAACTGATAAATTTTCATCTTTTCATAGCCTATGAGGAGATTACATTTTCTGAGTATTTAAAAACTCAAAAATTAACCCCCAACCTCCAGTACTTTCTCCTGCATTCAATTGCAATGACATCAGAGACAGCCAGCAATACCATAGATGGTCTCAAAGCTACCAAAAACTTTCTTCACTGTCTTGGGCGGTATGGCAACACTCCATTTTTATTTCCTTTATATGGTCAAGGAGAACTTCCTCAGTGTTTCTGCAGGTAAGACTGGCATTGGTTTTCTTGTTTCTTTTTAAGTTAATACTTCAATAACAGATGAAGATTTATTTATTTTTAAAGCGTATTTATTTTTGAGAGAGAGTGCAAGCTAGTGAGCACATACCAGCAGGGAGGGACAGAGAGAGAGGGAGAGAGAGAATCCCAAGCAGGCTCTGCATTGTCAGCACAGAGCCTGATGCAGGGCTCTATCTCATGAACGGTGAGGTCATGACGTGAGCCAAAATCAAGAGTCAGACGCTTAACCTACTGTGAGCCACCCAGGCGCCCCACAGATGAAAATTTAAAAACAAAAATGACATTTATTCAAGATTTAGTATATGCAAACATACTTGTTGTTTTATTCTTTTCTAAATCCATATATTGGTCTACCTACCTGTCTAAACGATATATTCAGTTTGCCTGTTTTTGAACTTCATAAAATAGAATTCTACTGTAAATTCCTTATTTCACTCAATATTATGTTTCAAAGCATCATTTTTGTTGTATATAATTATAGTTATTTTCATTGCTATGTAGTATTCCGTTGTGAATATTTCATAATTTATTTTTCTGTTTTTCTTTTGATGGATACAGGATGTTTCCAGTTTTTGTTTTTGCTGTTATTAACATCCTTGTGTGTGTTTCAGGATATACATGCTCAAGAATTTCTCTAGCACACATATCTAGGAGTGGAATTTCTAAGTCATGGGATATATGAATGTTCATACAAGATAGTACCCAGCTTTTTCTCCAGAGTATTGTATCAATTTACTTCCCCCAGCAGTATATAAGAATTTCCATAGCTTTACATTTTGCCAACATTTGTTATTAGATTTTTAAGTTTTTGTCAATCTAACTCACATAAAATATCTTCTCATTATACCTTTATTTTGCATTTCCCAGATCACTTAATGAGGTGGAACGTCTCCTCATAAGGTTATTGGATATTCATGTTTTCTTTTTGGGGGAAATGCATGTTCATATGTTTTGCCCTTTTGTCTATTTGGTTACTGTGTTTTTCTGATTGATTTGTAGGAGTTTTTATTCTGAATACTAATCTTTTCTTAGTTATATGTGTTGCATGGAGGTCATTGAGATTAATGTAGTCAAACATAACAATCTTTTTTATACTTAGCACTTTTAGGATAGTGAAGCATATAGTTTAAAACCTGGGCTGTGGAGGGGCGCCTGGGTGGCTCAGTCGGTTGAGTGACCG
The DNA here is from genome assembly GCF_007474595.2 of Lynx canadensis. Lineage (NCBI taxonomy): Eukaryota > Metazoa > Chordata > Mammalia > Carnivora > Felidae > Lynx > Lynx canadensis. The sequence goes on along the minus strand of NC_044321.2, from coordinate 69,744,492 downwards.
ACCTCAGCTCAGGTCATGATCTCAACGGTTTGTGAGTTGGAGCCCCATGTCGGGCTCTGTGCTGACAGCTCAGAGCCTTGAGCCTGCTTCTGATTCTGTGTGTCTCTCTCTCTGCCCCTCCCCTACTCATGCTCTGTCTCTCTCTGTCTCAGAAATAAATAAACATTTAAAAAAATAAAAAAAAAAAAAACTTGGGCTGTGGAGACAGACTACCTGGATTTAAGTTCTGGCTCTTCCATTTATTAGCCATGTAACTTTGAGCAAGTTTCACATTTTCTCTAGTATGTTTTCAGAGAATCAACTTTTGGGATTTTTGATTCTTTCTGTTATAGCTTTGTGTTCCTAGTTCATTAGTTTCCATTCTTTATTATCTCCTTTGTTTTGTTTTCTTTGGATTTTGTTCAGCTCATCCCTCCTCTTTTCTGCCTTCCCAGTTCTTGGGCTGAAACCCAATGAGTTAAACATTTTTATTCCTTATTTTCCAATATAAGCATTTAAAGTGATAAAATTCTAACTATTGTGGCTCTTCACAGTTATTATGTATTATTTTCATTATTTTTTAGTCCTAAGTACCTTAATTTCTATTATGATTTCTTCATTTACACATAAGTTGTTAAGAGAGGTTTTAAAATAGCCGATTTGGTGGATCCTTTTTCTCTAACCATCTAATTTTATTGTAGAAAATTAAGTTGTGTCTGGAAAATATGTTTTTATGGTATTAATACTTTAAACTTTATTACTTAGTATGTCATCAGTTTTTATAATTTTTCCATTTGTGCTCAAGAAGAATGTGTTTAGTTCTAGGGCTCAGGGTTCTCTAATTACTGGTCTTAGAGTTTAGTAAGTCAGGCTTTGAGTTGTAATTTTCGAATTTTATTGAGGTTTTTTTTTCCTTTGGTCTACCAGTAATAAAGTGTTTTGAAATCTCCCAATATGATGTTTGATTTGTCAGTTTCTCCCTATAATTCTATCAGCTTTTACCTTATATTTATTTTGAGGCAATTTATTAAAATCATATAAATTTATAACTTTAATCTTCCTGATGAATTTAATATTTTACATGATTTTCTGGCTTTCTCTACCCATAATAATGCATTTTTTAACTTAAAGTCTACTTTGCCTGATATTCAAATAGTTACTCCAGTTTATTACTATTTGCCTGTTATGTCTTTCTTCATCTCTGTTTTTCAACCTAAGTCTATATTTGGGACTATAAATAGCAGATTATTACATATTTTTCATCCTGTATGGCAATCTCAGTTTTTTACCAAGCAGGATGAGTCTTGTTAATAGGAGTCTATTCCTTCCTTCTGAAGTACCTAAAGTTCCTCTAGTTTACATCTGTTGGCAGTAAATGCCTAGTTTGTGTGTATATGAACATAAGTATTTTTTTGCCTTTTCGTCTTGAGTGAAGATTTGTGAGGTAAACATTTCTAGGTTGGCATTTCTTTTTTCTCAGTACTTTAAAATTCTATTCCATTGTCATTTGGATTCCTTTTTGCTGTTGAAAAGTTGATGTCAGCCTAATTGTCATTTCTTTATAAATGATACTTCTTTTCGCATAAGTTGTTTTTAAGAGTGTCTGCTTTTGGTGTTCTGCATTTTCACTACAGTGAATTTAGATGTTAGTTTCTTTGTATTTATATAACTTGGTATAGGTTGAATCATATATAATTAACAATATTAAACCATTTTGGCCTATGATTCCATATGGTTCAAACAACTGCAATGTATTTCCTCTGTGAATTGTCATGTATCATTTTGGAAAATTATCAGCCAGTATCTTAGAAAATAACATTTTCCTTCATTGTCTCTCTTCTCATCTTTTTGGAATCCTAAAGAGAAATGTTTTAGAATTTAGCATTCTCTCATCCCTACTTCTTAGTCTCTATTTCATACTTTATATCTCCTTGTTATTCTGGCTATATTCTGGGTGCTTTATTGAGATCTCTTTTCCAGTTTAGTAATTCTCTGTACTTCTGTAAAATCTGTAGTTTAACCCTTGCATTTTTTTTACCTCATTTAATTTTTCATTTATAGAAGCTCTGCTCCTCCTCTACTCAAATCTTTCTTGTCATCGATTGATATTCTCTCTTGCTTGTTCATTTTTTTCATATATTTGACATTCTGCCATGTATTGTTTCTGTTGATTCATGTTATTGGTTTAGTTTCTTGTGCCTTGCTTATCTTTGATAGTTTATATTTGATTAGTTTTAATCTTTGGAAATCTAGGGACCCAGATTAAGGATGCTTTCCTTCAAGGATTATTTGTGTTCACTTCAGCCAGAAGGCAATAAAATTTGGGACCATTTCAGCTCTTTCAGGGGAGAAGTTGCTTGATAAAGGAGCCCCAGATACAGCTCCCACACTGATGAATACAAGCAAGAAGACTTTTTTTTTTTTTTTAACATAAAGGTAAAAGCTTTATTAAAAAGGCATTTCTTAGAACAAACTGATAGTTACTAGATGGGAAGTGGCTGGGGGAATGGGTTATATAGGTGATGGTGATTAAGGAGTGAACTTGTGATGAACACTGGGTATTATATGAAAGTGTTGAATCACTCTTGTACACCTGAAAATTTAATTACACTGTGTGTTAACTAACTGGAATGTAAATAAAAACTTAAAAAAAAAGAAAATGCATCTCTTAGTGACATGACTTTTTAAAAATGTGGTTCATGTATCTTGGGAAGAAAGTTAGTTATGGCTAGAATGAAGGCTTGCTTTTGGTTTTAAATAGCAGTGTTTTTTTCTTAAAACTTTGAATTCAGCTCAGGGTTTTTACTGTGTGTGTGTGTGTGTGTGTGTGTGTGTGTGTGTTTGGGTTTGGGGTTAGGGAGTTTCTTGCAGACATTTCGCTTATTGCCTTCAATCTCAGCAATGAAGTAAAAATTAGTTTAATACAAAAAGTCATTTTTGGTTAGAAACAAGAGACCCCTTCAAAGTGTGCAGTCCAGTATATTGCTGGAAGTAGATATCCATGTTTCTTAACCATGTGGTTGACAAATGGAGGTGAGAATGTTACAAATTTGAAAGTAATTTACTTCTGAATATGATAGGTCTCTATGTTTCCAGAAGAGCTCTTCCTCCTCCAATTACTTGCCAAAGTAGACATGAATAGGGAGTGTCATTTCCCACAGGACCAGAGGTCCTCCTATCAATTTAAATTAAAAAGGAAGAGGGAGGCTCTATGTTTTTTTTTTAACTTTATTTATTTTGAGAGAGAGCATGAGTGGGGACGGACAGAGAGAAGGAGTGAGGATTCCCAAGCCCACCAGCACAGAGCCCCATGCGGGGCTCAATCTCAAGAATTATGAGATCTTGACCTGAGCCAAAACCAAGAGTAGGACTGATGCTGAACTGACTGCTGAACTGGAGCCACCCAGGTGCCCGTATGGTTTTATTAATCGTTCTTTTCCTCTTCCTGTGGCATTGCCTGATTCAGAAGCAGTCACACTGTTTTCTCTTGTGTTGCTACTAACTACTCACTCCTACAGAGCTTTTAGGTAAGGAATACAAACAGAAGGAACAGATCACTGGGCAGTGAGTAGAAGCTCACTTGTTTACTTACTAGCCTTTTTTGAAAATGAAATATTTAGCCTCATTCCTATTTTTCCACTAAATCCCTGTATTTCCTTTCCTAACTCAGATCATATCTTGTAACTAGTATCTGGTGTTTGTTTATTTGTAATTTTTGTTTTTAATTTGAAGTTTATTTATTTTGAGAGAGTGGGAGGAGCAGAGAGAGAGAGAGAATCCCAAGCAGGCTCTCCCTGTCAGTGCAGAGCTTGATGCAGGGCTTGAACACATGAACCCTGAGATCATGACCTAAGCTGAAGTCAGATGCTTAACTGACTGAGCCACCCAGCTCCTCTATTTGTTGTTGTTGTTGTTGTTGTTTTTTAACGTTTATTTATTTTTGAGACAGAGACAGCATGAACAGGGGAGGGTCAGAGAGAGAGGGAGACACAGAATCTGAAACAGGCTCCAGGCTCTGAGCTGTCAGCACAGAGCCCAATGCGGGGCTCGAACTCATAGACCGCTAGATCATGACTTGAGCCGAAGTCGGACGCTTAACCAACTGAGCCACCCAGATGCCCCCCTATTTGTTGTTTTTAAAGAAAAAGACATTGAAAAGTTTTGATTGTCTTGTACTGTTATAAACCTCATAATGAGACCTATATGTGTTGAATCCTAAGCAAAGAAGACATTTTTGCCATAAAATGATTGCAACCTCTTTCAGAGTGAATTGTTGCCAGTCTTCCATATCTTTTTATCCTCTGCAGAGCCTATCTCAGAATTCTGTGTACAGTTCAGATTTAATGTTTATTATAAAAAGTATACCTCACCCTCCAATTTGAAGTGATTCTTTCAGGAGATTATGTAATTAAATGTATATATGTGTAGATAATTGATTAAAAACAAAACAAAAACTCCTATGTTTGAAGTAGCATATTAAACTTCTGGGTGATTCTTTGGTAATTAAAGTAACTCTGAGGTCTTCCTATGTAAAAGTATATATAAAATATATACACACTAATACACGTACACATATATATGTGTGAATTGTAATAAAAATGCATTTACTTAGCCTAGGTGTATTAACTTAATTTTATATTTGATTCTCTACACAACACTTTATAATTTCATATAAATATTGTTTTGTTTATATCCTAAAGTAGTAACATTGCTACCAACTATACATCATAGCCCGCACTTTTTATCACCAGGTTACTAGAATGAAGTGTCACCTGTTCTGTGATTTCTAACCACCATTCTATATTCTGGTTTAATATAAGCCCCTTAAGCATTTCTCAGCCAATTACAGTGGGTTCTCATCAAGGCTACTATTATGAATGGCATGCATATTTATGTGAGGATTCAAAGACATTTGCAAGTCCTATCCTTGCATTCTAAGTGAATAACATTTTAACTATTAGAGTTCACTTTCATGAATAAATGCTCTTTGAGTTTTTTATCAATTTATATAGGTAGATTATTTTGAGTAAAGAATATGAAGCTTATTTATTGTACTAGCTACTACTCATTAATATGTCATAAATTGAACCACTTTGGAAGAAAAGTCATTGAAATCTATTTTTCTTGTATAGGAAGCCATAGAATTTTCCCTACCATATATTAGTTGGTTAATATTTTTTTCTGGCACACTGTACAGGTTATGTATGCAGTATACATGTTTTTAGATTCTCACAATATATCTTCCAAAGAGAAGTCCTTTTTAAGCTCTAATTTATTTCTGTTATCTGTGGTTGGTAACATATCAGCCTTTAGAAATACTTTCTAGTTCAGAATAGGTTTCATATACTGTGTGATAACCTGTAAAATTGAGCAGTACCAGCGGGATCAAACAAACATTACATTTTTTTTATATTTTCTTTATTTATATATAAAGTTTATTTATTTATTTTGAGATAGAGAGTATGTGCACACAAGCAGGGAAGGGACAGAAGGAGAGACAGAATCCCAAGAATGCTTCACACCATCAGGGCAGAGACCAATGCCAGGCTCACACTCACAAACTGTGAGATAATGACCCGAGCTGAGATCAAGAGTAAGACACTAAACCAACTGAGCCAGCCAGGCACCCCATTCACTTTTTTAATAAGTAGACTTAGACTGCCCAGAGATTACTTGTTTTTTGTAAAAAGAGTGTATTTAACTGATAATTTCCTGGGTAATTCAATCTTCCATTCTTTCCGTGGCCTAAATTTTATTTCTTTTTTTCCCTTTAATGTAGTAAGATTCTTGAAACATAAAGGATGAATTTTTTTAACTTTTAACATGTAATATAAATATTGTGCATACACATGCACATATGAACACCACCAAATACTTTTTACTAGGTGTTCATACTCAAGTGACATTTTTTGAGTATTGAATGTGGAAAATCAAATAGATCAAGATCTACCTCAGGAAATTTTGGAACACAAATTGATCTTTAACTTAAGTTTTTAAAAAGAGAGAATGAGAGAACATCAAAGTCCAAAATATGTAACTTCCTCAAGATTATAGGAACAGCGTGGAAAGACAGGAAAGGGAATCTCCCATTTGATACATTCATTCAGTAGTGGCTTGAAGAATGATGCCTACAAGGGGCCACAAAGATGCTATGGTGATTCAGTTATAATCCAGGACTTTGTTTTTTAATATAAATTGTAAAGCATTTTATACTGTTTTATGTTTTTCCTCAGCGTTAGTCCAAAGTCCAAGAACAAAACATACACATTACCAAATATTTATTGTTATAGTTGGAGAACACATTAGCAAACATCTTTCAGACCAAAGTAACCTGCCTATTTTATTCTCTAATAACCAACATTTTTTATTCAGGGAATTTTCAGAAATCTAAGAGACATTTTTTCCCCACCCACCAAAACAAGTTACTCCAGACAGCACAGGGGAAGTGCCCTGCAGTTCCTTCCACTGCAGGGACTATCCAAAATGATGAAACGGAAAAATTCTCAAAGGAAACTCCAGGAATTAGTGACAGCTAACTAATTGATCAAAAACGTTTTAGGCAATATAACGGAACAAGAATTTAGAATAATAGTCATAAAATTAATCTCTAGGCTTGAAAAAAACATAGAGGACAGCAGAGAATCTATTGCTACAGAGATCAAGGGACTAAGAAATAGTCATGAGGAGCTAAAAAAAAATCCTATAAATGAGGTTCAAAATAAAATGGAGGTGACCACAGCTCGGATTGAAGAGGCAGAGGAGAGAATAGGTGAATTAGAAGATAAAATTATTGAAAAAGAGGAAGCTGAGAAAAAGAGATAAAAAAATCCAGGATTATGAGGGGAGAATTAGAGAACTAAGTGATGCAATCAAATGGAACAGTATCCATATAATAGGAATTCCAGAAGAGGAAGAGAGAAAGAAAGGGGCTGGAGGTGTACTTGAACAAATCAGAGCTGAGAACTTTCCTGATCTGGGGAAGGAAAAACACATTGAAATCCAAGAGGCACAGAGAACGCCCTTCAGACGTAACTTGAATCGATCTTCTCCATGACATATCATAGTGAAATTGGCAAAATACAAGGATAAAGAAAAAATTCTGAAAGTAGCTAGGGATAAACATGCCCTAAATATAAAGGGAGACCGATAAGACTAGCGGCAGACCTATCGACTGAAACTTGGCAGTCCAGAAAGGAATGGCAGGAAATATTCAATGTGATGAACACAAAAAATACGCAGCCAAGAATGCTTTATCCAGCAAGTCTGTCATTCAGAATAGAAGGAGAGATAAAGGTCTTCCCAAACAAACAAAAACTGAAGGAATTCATCACCATGAAACCAGCCCTACAACAGATCCTAAGTGGGATTCTGTGAGTTAAATGTTGCAAGGACCACAGAGTACCAGAGTCATCACTACAAGCATGAAAGCTACAGACATCACAATGACTCTAAACCCATATCTTTCTATAATAACACTGAATGTAAATGGACTAAATGCTCCAACCAAAAGACATAGGGTATCAGAATGGATAAAAAAAAAACAAGACCCATCTATTTTCTGTCTACAAGAGACTCATTTTAGACCTGAAGACACCTTCAGATTGAAAGTGAGGGGATGGGGAACTATCTATCATGCTACTGGAAGTCAAAAGAAAGTTGGAGTAGCCATGCTTAGACAAACTAGCCTTTAAATTAAAGGCTGTAACAAGAGATGAAGAAGGACATCATATAATAATAACAGGGTCTATCCATCAGGAAGAGCTAACAATTATATATGTCTATGCACCGAATATGAGAGCCCTCAAATATATAAAACAATCACAAACATAAGCAACCTTATTGATAAGAATGTGGTAATTGCAGGGGACTTTAATACACCACTTACAACATTCGATAGATCATCTAGACACAGGATCAATAAACAAGGGCCCTGAATGATACACTGGATCAGATGGACTTGATAGATATATTTAGAACTCTGCATCCCAAAGCAACATAATATACTTTCTTCTCGAGTGCACATGGAACGTTCTCCAAGATAGATCACATTCTGGGTCACAAAACACCCCTTCATAAGTATACAAGAATTGAGATCATACCATGCATACTTTCAGACCACAATGTTATGAAGCTTGAAATCAAGCACAAGAAAAAGTCTGGAAAACCACCAAAAACATGGAGGTTAAAAAACACTCTACTAAAGAAGGAATGGGTAACCAGGCAACTAGAGAAGAAATTTAAAAACACATGGAAACAAATGTAAATGAAAATACAACAATCCAAACGCTTTGGGATGCAGTGAAGGCAGTCCTGAGAGGATAATACATTGTAATCCAGGCCTATCTAAAGAATCAAGAAAAATGCCAAATACAAAATCTAACAGCACACCTAAAGGAAGTAGAAGTAGAACAGCAAAGACACCTCAATCCCAGCAGAAGAAGAGAAGCAATAAAGATCAGAGCAGAAATAAACAATATAGAATCTAAAAATAAATGTAGAGCAGATCAATGAAACCAAGAGTTGGTTTTTTGAAAAATAAACAAAATTGATAAACCTCTAGCCAGGCTTCTCAAAAAGAAAAGGGAGATGACCCAAATAGATAAAATCATGAATGAAAATGGAATTATGAAAACCAATCCCTCAGAAATACAAGCAATTATCAGGGAATACTAGGAAAAATTATATGCCAACAAACTGGACAACCTGGAAGAAATGGACAATTTCCTAAGCACCCACACACTTCCAAAACTCAAGCAGGAAGAAATAGAAAATTTGAACAGACCCATAACCAGCGAAGAAATTGAATCAGTCATCAAAAATCTCCCAACAAATAAGAGTCCAGGACCAGATGGCTTCCCAGGGGAGTTCTACCAGACATTTAAAGCAGAGATACCTATCCTTCTCAATCTGTTCTAAAAAATAGAAAGGGAAGGAAAACTTCTAGACTCATTCTATGAAGCCAGCATTACTTTGATTCCTAAACCAGACAGAGACCCAGCAAAAAAAAAAAAAAAAAAAAAAAAAATCAGAACTACAGGCCAATATCCCTGATGAATATGGATGCAAAAATTCTCAATAATATACTAGCACATCGAATTCAACAGCATATAAAAAGAATTATTCACTATGACCAAGTGGGATTCATTCCTGGGCTGTAGTGCTGGTTCAACATTCTCAAGTTAATCATTGTGATACATCACATTAATAAAAGAAAAGAACCATATGATCCTGTCAATCGATGCAAAAAAAGCATTTGACCAAATTCATCATCCTTTCTTAATAAAAACCCTCAAAGAAGTTGGGATAGAAGGAACATACATAAACATCATAAAAGCCACTTATGAAAGGCCCACAGCTAATATCATACTCAATCGGGAAAAACTGAGAGCTTTTCCCCTGACATCAAGGAATACAACAGGGATGTCCATTCTCACCACTGTTGTTTAACATAGTGTTGTAAGTGCTATCATCAGCAATCAGACAACAAAAGGAAATCAAAGGCATCAAAATTGGTAAAGATGAAGTCAAGCTTTCGCTTTTTGCAGATGACATATTATACATGGAAAACCCAACAGACTTCACCAAAAGTCTGTTAGAACCAATGCATGAATTCAGCAAAGTCACAGCATACAAAATCAATGTACAGAAATCAGTTGCATTCTTACACACTAATAATGAAGCAACAGAAAGAGAAATAAACTGATCCCATTCACAATTGCACCAAGAAGCATAAGATACCTAGTAATAAACCTTACCAAAGATGTAAAAGATCTGTATGCTGAAAACTATAGAAAGTTTATGAAGGAAATTGAAGAAGATGCAAAGATATGGAAAAACATTCTGTGCTCATGGATTGGAAGAATAAATATTAAAATGTCAACACTACCCAAAGCTCTCTACACTTTCAATGCAGTCCCAATCAAAATTGTACCAGCATTCTTATCAAAGGTAGAACAAGCAATCCCAAAATTTGTATGGAACCACAAAAGACCCCGAATAGCCAAAGTAATATTGAAGAAGAAGACCAAAGCGGGAGGCATCACAATCCCAGACTTTAGCCTCTACTACAAAGCTGTAATCACCAAGACTGCATGGTAGTGGCACAAAAACAGACATATAGACCAGTGGAATAGAATAGAAACCCCAGAATTAGACCCACAAAAGTATGGCCAACAAATCTTTCACAAAGCAGGAAAGAATATCCAATGGAAAAAAGACATTCTCTTCAACAATTGGTCCTGGGAGAACTGGACAGCAACATGCAGAAGGTTGAAACTAGACCACTTTCTTACACCATTTACAAAAATAAACTCAAAATGGATGAAGCACCTGAATGTGAGACAGGAAACCATGAAAACCCTAGAGGAGAAAGCAGGAAAAAACCTCTCTGACCTCAGCCACAGCAATTTCTTACTTGACACATCCCCAAAGGCAAGGGAGTTAAAAGCAAAAGTGAACTATTGGGACCTCATCAAGATGAAAAGCCACTGCACTGCCAAGGAAACAATCAACAAAACTAAAAGGCAACCAAAGGAATGGGAGAAGATATTTACAAATGACATATGGGACAAATGGCTAGTATCCAGTATCTATAAAGAGCTCTCCAAACTCCACACCCGAAAAACAAATAATCTAGTGAAGAAAATGGCAGAAAACATGAATAGACACTTTTCTAAGGAAGACATGCAGATGGCCAACAGGCACATGAAAAGATTCTCACCATCACTTCTTATCAGGGAAATACAAATCAAAACCACATTGAGATATCACCTCCTGCCAGTCAGAGTGGCTAAAATGACCAAGTCAGGAGACTGTAGATGCTGGCAAGGATTTGGAGAAACGGGAACCCTCTTGCACTGTTGATGGGAATGCAAACTGGTGCAGCTGCTCTGGAAAACAATGTGGAGGTTCCTGAAGAAATTAAAAATAGATCTATCCTATGACCCAGCAATAGCACTGCTAGGAATTTACTCAAGGCATACAGGAGTGCTGATGCATAGGGGCACTTTTACCCCAATGTTTTTAGCAGCACTTTCAACAATAGTCAAATTATGGAATGATCCTAAATGTCCTAAATGATCCTAAATCAAGTGATGAACAGATAAAGAAATTGTGGTTTATATACACAAGGGAATACTACGTGGCAATGAGAAAACATGAAATATGGCCTTTTGTCGCAACGTGGATGGGACTGGAGAGTGTTCTGCTAAGTGAAATAAGTCATACAGAGAATGACAGTATATGTTTTCACTCTTATGTGGATACTGAGAAACTTAACAGAAGACCATGCAGGAGGGGAAGGGGAAAAAAAAAGGTTAGAGAGGGAGGGACCCAATATATAAGAGACTCTTAAAAACTGAGAACAAACTGAGGGTTGATGGGGGGTGGGATGGAGTGGAGGGTGGGTGATGGGTATTGAGGGCACCTGTTGGGATGAGCACTTGGTGTTGTATGGAAACCAATTTGACAATAAATTTCATATTAAAAAAATCTGTGAGACATTTGTTAAACAGATCAACATATTAGAAAACCAAGAGAATTATTAAAATTGGCCAAAGATTATGCCAGTGGAAAATTTTATGAATTTATCTATTCCTTTGCATGTGAAGTCAGAGCAAAATTGAGAAGGCTTCTTTTTTTTTGTAATTTAAATTTTAGTTAACATATACTCCAATATTGGTTTCAGGAGTAGAATTCCGTGATTCAACACTAGCTATACAGCATCCATTGCTCATCACAAGTTCCCTCCTTAGTAGCCATCACTTACTAGCCCAACTACCACTCACCTCCCTCCATCAATCCTTAGTTTGTTCTTTGTCTTTAGGAGTGTCCTCTGGTTTGTTTTCCTCTCTCCTCTTATACCCCCCTTTCCACATGTTAATCTATTTTGTTTCTTAATTTCCACAAATTAGTGAAATCATATGGCATTTGTCTTTCTTTAACCTATCTCATTTAGCATAATGCACTCTCCATCCACATCGTCACAAATGGCATGATTTCTTTCTTTTAGATGGTTGAGTAATGTTCCATTGTATATGTATACCACATCTTCTTTATCCATTCATCGGTCAGTGGGCATTTGGGCTCTCTCCATAGTTTTGCTAATGTTGATAATGCTGCTTTAAACATTGGAGTGCATGTACCCCTTTGAATCTGTATTTTTGTATCCTTTCGGTACATACCTAATAGTGCAATGGCTGGATTGTAGGATAGTTCTATTTTTAGTTTTTTTGAGGAACCTCCGTACTCTTCTCCAGAGTGATTACTCCAGTTTGCATTCCCATCAACATTGCAAGAGAGTTCTCCTTTCTCAGTATCCTTTCCAGCACCTGTTGTTTCTTGTGTTCTTCATTTTAGCCATTCTGAAAGGTGTGAGGCGGTATCTCATTGTGCTTTTGATTTGTATTTCCCCGATGATAAGTAATGTTAAGCTCTTTTCACATGTGTGTTAGCTAGCTGGATTTCTTCTTTGGAATAGTGTCTATTCATGTCTTCTGCCCATTCCTTAACTGGTTATTTGATTTTTGGGTGTTGAGTTTGATTAGTTCTTTATAGATTTTGGATACTAACGATTTATCAGATATCAGATGTGTTGTTTGCAAATATCTTCTTCCATTCCATAGGTTGCCTTTTAGTTTTGTTGATTGTTTCCTTTGCTGTACAGAGCTTTTTATCTTAATGACGTCTGAATAGTTCATGTTTGCTTTTGTTTCTCATGACTTCAGTGATGTGTCTAGTAAGAAGTTGCTCTGGCTGAGGTCAAAAAGGTTGCTGCCTGTATTTTCTCTAGGATTTTGATGGTTTCTTATCTTACATTTAGGTTTTCCATCCATTTGTTTATGGTGTAAGAATGTGGTCCAGTTTTATTTTTCTGCATGTTGCTGTCCAATTTTCCCAGTAGCATTTGTTGAAGAAACTTTTTTCCGTTGGATATTCTTTTCTGCTTTGTCAAAGATTAATTGACATATAGCTGTGGGTCCATTTCTGGGTTTTCTATTCTGTTCCTTGGATCTTTGTGTCTATCTTTATGCCACTACCATACTGTCTTGATGACTATAGGTTTGTAATATAGTTTGCAATCTGAAATCGTGATGCCTCCAGTTTTTTTTTTTTTTTTTTTTTTTTTTTTTCTTTTTCAGGATTACCTTGGCCATTTGGGATCTTTCGTAGTTTCATACAAATGTTGGGATTGTTCTAACTCTGAAAAATGCTGGTGGTATTTTGATAGGGATTACATTAAATGTGTAGATTGCTTCGAGTAGTATAGACATGTTAACAATGTGTGTTCTTCCAACTCATGAGCATGTCATGCTGTTCCATTTCTTCAATTTTTTTCATAAGTGATTTATAGTTTTCAGAGCACAGATCTTTTACCCTGTTTGGTTAGGTTTATTCCTAGATATCTTATGCTTTCTGGTGCAACTGCAAATGGGATCAATTCCTTGATTTCTTTTTCTGTTGCTTTGTAAGTCAGGTTGAGGTTAAAAATGTTATAACCAAGATGCGAACCCAAATGGAGGCCATAAAAATAAGGTTGGACAAGGCAGAGGAGCAAATTAGTAAATAAAATTATTGAAAATATGAAGCTGAAAACCAGAGGGAAACAAAATGGATCCCAGAAGTAAACTTAGAGAATTCAGCAACTTATTAGAATGGAAAAACATTCGTATCATAGGTCTCCCAGAAGATGAAGAGAAAGGGGGGCAGAAGGTTTATGTGAGTAAATTGTAGTTGAAAACTTCCTTAATCTGGGGAAGGACAACAATCATTAAAATCCAAGAAGTGCAGAGAACTACCATTAGATTCAACAAAAACTGACCATCAACAAGGCAGATCATAGTAAAATTCACAAAATACACAGACAAGGAAAGAATCCTGAAAGCAGCAAGGTAAAAAACAGCCCTTTACATACATACAAGGGTAGACAGATCTGTCCATAGAAATTTGACAGGCCAGAAAGGAGTGGCAGGATATAGTCAACAGTCAACATACTGGATGGAAAAAAATACATAGCCAAGAATACTCTATCCAGCAAGGCTGTCATTCAAAATAGAAGGAAAGATCAGGAGTTTCCCAAACAAAAATTAAAGGAATTTGTGACCACTAAACCAGCCCTGAAATAAGTTTTAAATGGGACTCTTTGAGTTGGGGGTTGGGGGCAAAGTCCAAAAGTAACAAAGAGTAGAAAGGACCGGAGAACATTAATCAAAACATCAACTCTAGAGATACCCTTCCACTCCCATAAGTATGGGTTAGATTATAGGTCTAGATAGTTTAACAGTACATTATTTTTTTTCCCTTTAGCAGCATTTTCCTTAATTTCTTTTCTTATAAAAATCTCCTATTCTGGTAGTAATATAGCAAGAAAAATTTAGAAATTAAAGAATGCTTTTATATTGTTTTGACTGGTTGTCTAATTTTATTAATGGGGAAAGATAAAAAAGACTGAGTCTAGAAACCAGATATCCTGGTATGCATTCTTCATGACTTACCTCTTATATGATTTGTAAACATTTTCTGAAAAAAATTAAAAGGAGACAATTAATAAAAATATTCTTATTTTGGAGGGGTTTTAAAAATATTTGTGGTCTTTGTCAGCTTTTAACAACTTATAATTTGCTATGACTTCTTAATAGTCACTTTGCAAAAATAAATAAATAAATAAAAACAGACTAGAATAAGGGCTATTCTTAACAGTGTTTTAGAAACATGTTCCTGTTCTGTGCCCAGCAGGAAATAGCAGTTTAGATGAATAAAGAAATTCTTTCAACTTCCCATATTTTACCTAATAGACAAAGGTAAAAGGAAAAACATCATGAAGCAATAAATTTCCCCTCTACCCCTATAACTTGTATGTGTGCATTTGATAAACATTAATGTAGATGAGCCCAGTAGCAGTTAGATTTTATATGTTAGATTTTATATGTTTTGGAGGCTAGTTAGCATTTCTCTCTTTCATGCCCCCAACACCATTGGTTTCCTCCCATAGTGTCATAGATAGAACTCCATGATACACCTAAATTATAGGAACTGGACCTATATCTAATTGGTATATTTGACCAGTCCAAATTGTATGTATTGTAAAGCTTGATTTTTGAATTGAGCCTTAAATCTTTTGAAATTGGATGTTAACAATTTGCCTAAGTGAATTCAGTAGAAACATTAATTAAATGAACATTGAGTACATAAGTTGAGTACATAGGTACATTGAGAGAACATTGAGTACATAGGTTAAAAAATATTTTCATTGTGGCTCACTACACACTGTTGTTTTGCAACACTGCAGCTGACTAGATCTGCATTGAGATATGCCAAAAGTTCTTAATCTAGGGTTCAAGGGTCCTTAGAACTTACATACAAAATATTATATGTGTGTGTTTATGAAAAGAATTCATAGTTTCATCGGATTTTCTTAGTCATTCAGGACCTAAAAACAAGGATTGAGGGCCACATACACCCCAATGTTTCTATTGATAATAGCCAAAGTATGGAAAGAGCCCAAATGTCCATTGACAAATGAATGGATACAGAAGATGTGTGTGTGTGTGTGTGTGTGTGTGCGCGCGCGCGCGCACACACACTCACTGGAGTATTACTCGGCAATCAAAAAGAATGAAATCTTGCCATTTGCAACTATGTGTATGGAACTAGAGGGTATTATACTAAGTGAAATTAATCTGACAAAGACAAATATATTACTTCACTCATATGAGAACTTTAAGATACAAAACAGATGAACATGAAGGGAAACAAAAATAATATAAAAACAGGGAGGGGGACAAAACATAAGAGACTCTTAAATGTAGAGAACAAACACAGGGTTGCTGGAGGGGTTGTGGGAGGGGATATGGGCTAAATGGGTAAGGGGCATTAAGGAATCTACTCCTTAAGTCATTGTTGCACTGTATGCTATCTAACTTGTATGAAATTTAAAAATAATAATAAAATTAAATTTAAAATAAAAATTTAAAAAAATTGAACAATAACAAGGATTGAGAACTAATGTTATGAATTTTCAATAAAAAAACCCCATTCTTTATTTTTACTCAGATAATCATTCCTTAAGATCTTGTAAAAAGAAGAGGTCCTAAAGAGTTGATAACAAAGGTGCTTCTGGGGTGTAAAGCCTGGAGAGAGATGGGAGGAGTTGGAAAATGTTGCTATTGGAACTGTAACTTACAGGCACTTCTTGGGATAGATGCAAGCGAATATTTATGCTCTAGTATTGTGAAGAAGTAGTTAAGTATATTATAATGAACAAGAGCGTGCATTTTTTTTTTTATGAAATTTATTGACAAATTGGTTTCCATACAACACCCAGTGCTCATCCCAAAAGGTGCCCTGCTCAATACCCATCACCCACCCTCCCCTCCCTCCCACCCCCCATCAACCCTCAGTTTGTTCTCAGTTTTTAACAGTCTCTTATGCTTTGGCTCTCTCCCACTCTAACCTCTTTTTTTTTTTTTTCCTTCCCCTCCCCCATGGGTTCCTGTTAAGTTTCTCAGGATCCACATAAGAGTGAAACCATATGGTATCTGTCTTTCTCTGTATGGCTTATTTCACTTAGCATTACACTCTCCAGTTCCATCCACGTTGCTACAAAGGGCCATATTTCATTTTTTCTCATTGCCACATAGTACTCCATTGTGTATATATACCACAATTTCTTTATCCATTCATCAGTTGATGGACAAAGCAGGAAAGAACATCCAATGGAAAAAAGACAGCCTCTTTAACAAATGGTGCTGGGAGAACTGGACAGCAACATGCAGAAGGTTGAAAAGAGCGTGCATTTTAGAGCCAGATCAATGGGAGTCAAATCCTGGTTCTGCCATTTACTTGCTGTGTATCCTTGGGCCAGTTATATAACCTCTGTCCTCCAGTCTCTTCATTTTTCATGGGGATGATAATAGCGTCTACTTCATAGGTAGTAAGGATTAAAATGAATTATATCTAGAAAGTGCTTAAAACATTGATTGCCTTACTACGTAAGTGTTAGCTGTAATTACTATCACTGTTAGTATGATTATTACAATTATTGCTGCTGCTATTATTGCAGAATGCCATCAGGGTAAGTATGAAGCCGAATTAGGGACTGAGCCAGAATTGGTGTTCTAATATAGTGGGTCAACAAGTTTTTTTTTTTTGTAAAGGGTCAGATAGTAAATAGTTTTGGCTTTGCAAGACATGTGGTCTCCATGGAAACTGTTCACAGTCAGAGATAATATGCAAAAGAATGGACTTGGCTGTGTTCCAAAAACTTTATTTACAAAATAGGTGGTGGGTTTTCTGACCCCAGTTTAATCAGCCGAATAGTCTTTTGTCTACCAAATGTAATAATAATACTTTAAAAAAAACATATTAGGACATATTACAAGATTGCCTCAATGCAATGCCTGGTGTATATTAGTCATTCATTAAATATTGATAGATTAATGAATAGTATGTATTTATGAATTGCTGCAAAAAAATTGTGTCAAAGAAATGATAGAGCAGTGTTTCTCAAACTTTCACCTGTGTCAGAATTTAACACCATTACTTGCCCCATTCCCAGAGTTTCTGACTTTTAGATCTGGTGTGAGGCCTGAAAATTTGCATTTCTAATAAGTTTCCAAATGTTGCTAAAGAGTGAGTAACCAGGGAAATTGCTCTCTAGGCAGAATTCTGATCGACAAGATGAAAAGGATTCAGTCAGTGACAGAAAGCTTGTGAAGAAGCATCTATGTCATTTCTTGTAAATTTGTTTATTTCCATTTCTTCCTATTTAATTCAACAGCAAATTTTTAAAGCATACATTCTCTGCCTAGTACTCTTCTAGGTATGTAAATATATATGAAAAAGAATATGACATAAACAGACTTTGATGTCAATGTCAGGAGTGTTTACTCCAGTTGAGGAAAGAAAATGTGCATTTATGGGCCAATTACAGAATAAGAAAATATATTTCATCACGTTCCAGAGTGTGTCATGTAGGTATGAATGACATCTGTACTCAAAAATGATCAGAAAGAATGTAAAGAGATATGATATGAAATTACTTTAATCAAGGCAAATAAGATGATGGTTTGATGGAGTCTGGAATCTCAGAGTGCTCAGTTAACCTATCCATTTCCAGAAAAGAGCAAGAAGATTGGGTTCTACTCTGAGCCAAGTACCATCATCAGTCTGACCCTCCTGTCATTGAACATGGCCCAATTATGTGAGATAAAGAATTGTTTTGAGGCTTTTGGTTTAGGCAAGAATTTCTCTTTCTTATCTTTGACAGGATATTTGACATTTTTGGCAGGGTAATTCTTTGCTGTGTTGAGGGGATGGGCTGTCCTATACATAATAAAATGTTCAGCAGCATCCATGGCCTCTGCCCACTAGATGCCACTTCACCCATCTACTTGTGACAGAAATGTCTCCAGACATTGCCAAATATCCCCTATGGACAAAGCAATCCCTGTTTGTGAAATAATGGTTTAGTCCAGTTCAGTATATATCGAATTGGTATAGTTGACTCTAGCCAAAATGTTGAAAGGCATGGAGAATAAAATACTCTTGCAGTTCTTCTTACCATCTTATTACTCAGTTTTTGGTTCTATAATCTGGAGCTATGTAAAAAAAAAAATTTAAAGACCAGACATTTTAAGAGGAATTTGACATTTGAATCAGCAGAATAATTTACTCAGGTAATTTAGCAAAGTTCTTATAGAAGATGCTAAATAGCCATTAAAAAGCAAATTCTTGGGTAACATATCGTCTTATAGTTAGAGAAAAAATAAAAATACTGAAAAAAAGAAAACAAGCACACTCACTTTTATTAAGAAATACAAGCCTTGTTCCTGACCCTCAAATCTCACCCTTAGAGTTAACTATTGTTCAGTTGTATATCTTCCCATTTTTTCCATGCTTATATAGGCATCTATACATATGTGTATATGCATGCATCCTTATAAAATTTTAATGGCTGAATAGTTCTCTGGTATATGGATGTATATAACATAGTCTACTTAACCATTTTCCTGTTGTTGGTGTCACCATACTAAAATTAAAATTATGTCTTTATTATATAAGAAATATAATTTCATATGCAGATATTTTTTTTTATTTGGCCATTTTCAGTTATAAGCAGATTTACAGCCATCCTTTTAAAAACACATATCTGATAGCTTAATAAAAGAGACAGCATTAGAAGGCTGGGTAAGAGGTTCTTCAAATTCAGAGTCTTTAACCTGGCATCCAATACCTGGAATCAATCATCTTGTTTTTGGGTAAATGCTCAGAAATTGCATGTCAAATTTTGTGTGTGTTTTTCTAGGAAGGGGATTCATAGTTTCATCAATATATCAAGGGAATCTCTCACCTCCCAAGAAGATTAGGAACCACTGAGCTGTACTATCTTAGTTGAGAATTGCCCTCATTAAATTAGAAGAGCAATGTTGAATAGGTTAACCAAAAGTTTGTTTCCCAAAGGTTAAAGTGCTGTTGTTTGGATAGTTTTTATAAATTGTAGAATTCTAGAAGGTAAAATAAGCAGAGCAACATACCTTATTTTCTGAACCTTTTGTGTATGATTTTAAAGACAGTTTTCCTTCTAGTTAATAGTTGGTGTTGGCATAGAAATGATACATAAGGTATAGAGGGTAAGCATGATTATGTTTGTATGATCATTTGTTTGTTTTTCCCTTGAGGAGAGAATATTGTATGGGCTAAACAGCAGGGTGGTAAGATAATCCATCATTTTGAAACCTGTTCTCTGGTGATGGATGGATAGATTGGTAAAGTAACTCAATCATCTTCATTTTTTTCCAGGTTATTCACAGTTCATTGAGCATTGTCATTAATAAAGCAATAGAATGCCTTTGTGTCCTTGCCTGCATTATTCCTCAGATTGTGACAGGAAAAGACTTTTAAATGGGAATAACTTCTTATTAAAACTTATATATAAATGTGTGGTGCTAGAGCATTTATTGTGGCTCTCATAAATATATTAGAATTATGTTGGCTACACAAATTACATAGTTTGTTTCTATTTTAATAATAGCCCCCTTCAATGCTAAAATTCCAAATACTAGATTATCTTCATAGGTAGGTACAAAAACTCACCCAATTGTTTTTTCCCCAGGTTACATAATGTATACTACTCCAGATCTTAAAATAATTCTAATAGGTTGTGTTGGAGTGAAAGGTGACTGGCTTCATCTAGAGCAAGAGTGATATCTGAATTAAGTCCAGTGTTTGGAGCTGAGATTTTAGTTTGATTAAATTGAAAGTTAACACTGTGTTATTGCATACAATAATGTTTTAAGGATCAATCAAAAACAATTCTCGAACTATCTCTTTGAAACCAATGTGCTATTGTGTAAAGTCTAATAGAAGCAATGTGGAGTGTGTCTATTTTCATGCCAATTCAAGAAACAAACAAGAACCCTAAAGGCAGCCAAATTACAAAGATCTAAGGATTTACTTGTTAGCAAGTGTAAGTCTATGTTAGATACCTGGGTTTCCGTGTTTTCTCTACTATTCCCTTGTTTAAGTTGTTTTTTGTTCCAAAGTGATCCAATTAGC
This sequence comes from Lynx canadensis, assembly GCF_007474595.2. NCBI lineage: Eukaryota > Metazoa > Chordata > Mammalia > Carnivora > Felidae > Lynx > Lynx canadensis. The sequence continues at coordinate 69,723,960 of NC_044321.2, read as the reverse complement.
ATAAGTGCATAGAATTGTAATGAAGCTGTTCATTTCCAATGTTTTCATCAATTTGCCTTCTACTTTGGTAGGGACTGTTCAAAAACTGTTTGTTTTTTTTAATTCCTTGTCTTGTTTCATGAAAGTTATAAGGTTTTCCACAAGTTACAAAAATATCTGTCTCAGAATTAGATTCTGGTTCTAGCTCTGTCATGTTATTTGCATGAACTTGAACATGTCATTTAAATTCTCAGAGCCTCAGTTATTTTACCTGTATAATGGTAATGGTAATTAAATCTAATCCTAACTCCTGCTATGGGTCACTGTGAGACTCATATGTAACAATTTTAGGGAAAATGTATTGAGGATTGTCCAACAACGATATTTGGAAGATTGTCCAAATAGAGTATTATAAAAGTTGTATGACTTCACGGTGTTGGTATTTGGAGTGAATGTTTTTGTAATTACTGAATCATATATTATAGACTGTTCATTCAGTTTATACAAGCTAGATTTGGTATTTAGAATTTAATTATGTAATTAAATTACCTCATACTATGTCTGTTTATGGATATATTTGCAGTAGAAAATATTGTCCTCTCTATGTCTCCTATGGTTTCTAGTACATAGCCTTTTACAAAATGGGTATACCATAAATACCTCCTTACTACTTAATTTGGTATGTTTTACTCATGTAGTTAACTGCTTTGATATAACTGCTTAGAACGTTGGCATATAGTAGGTGTTTAAATCCAATTTAAAAATTGGATTAGAATTTACCATGGAAAGAAATTAAATATGGCATGCCAGACACTATTTTTTTCATGTACTGAGAAATGATTTATTAAAAAGAATTCTGTTGGAGCTGAAATAACTGATATAGCTTTTAGCAATTCCTCTTCCTTATTTCTCTGTTCCTTCATGCCTTATCCCTCCCCCCTTCCTTCTCCCCTCTCCCTAAATTAGGCAGTAGGTTCTCACTTGCTCATTATAATGAAATAGGAGTTTTATCCCAAAAATGCCACTTCCATATGGTAAAACTTCACTGATTTTAATTTCAAGTTAGGGTTCATAATAATTTGAATGTTTTTACTTTGTATGTAAACAGTTTGTTAAATGAATAGCATGAACAAGAAAGTATATGTAGCCTATTCAAGAAACCAAACTAATTTCAACTGTTTTTTAAATGACTCTTGTAGTCTTTAATTCATGTACACTTGAAAGTCATAAACCTGTCATATATAATTTACACTTACACTGGTATCCTTACATTATTTCATACAAATGCACATGTATCTGTAAACAGCCCTATCTTTCAAATTTTTTGCTTTCCCATCTGGATTTTTAAAAGAAAAATGGGGGGGTGCCTGGGTGGTTCAGTCGGCTAAGCATCTGATTTCTTGATTTCAGCTCAGGTCACATTCTCACAGTTCATGAGACTGAGCCCTGCATTGGGCTCTACACTGACAGCACGGAGCCTGCTTGGGATTCTCTCTCTCCCTCCCTCTCTCTCTCTCTGCCCCTCCCCTGCTTATGCTTGTTGTCTTGCTCTCTCAAAATAAATAAACATTAAAAAAATAAAAGAAAAATTGGATGCACAGTGTGGGTATTTTTCTTAAGTAAATTTCTCTTGACTATGTTAGAATTTGAAAATACTCATTTTTTTTGAAAAATTTTTTATGTTTATTTATTTTTAAGAGCAAGAGAGACAGAGCATGAGCAGGGGAGGGGCAGAGAAAGGGGGAGACACAGAATCCGAAGCAGGCTCCAAGCTCTGAGCTATCAGCACAGAGCCCAACAAGGGGCTTGAACTCACAGAACATGAGATCATGACCTGAGCTGAAGTCAGATGCTTAACTGACTAAGCCACCCAGGCGCCCCTGAAAATACTCATTCTTGAATCTACAGCCCTTAATCATGGTCCTATATGCATTGATCCATATTCTTCAGGTGCATTTAAAAATGGAAGTAATTAACCCTAAAATAAGCTTTTGAACAGTAAACATTTATTGAATGAGCAATTAATCTTGATCTTAATTTTATGTTTTAACATATTATATTCTGAGATGTAGCACAGTGTAGTTGTTAAGAGTAGAGACCCTTACTCCAGACTTTCTGTTTGAATCCTGGTTCTTCCATTTATCTACTGGTTAAATACTGCCATATATCTACTGGTTACATTCTTTCACTTTCCTCCTTTACAAAAAAGGAATAAAAATAGTATCTACCTCATAAGGTTGTTATGAGTTTAAGGAAATTATTATTTGCTAAGCTCTTAGAACAGATAAGCACAAATAAGCACAGCATGAGCCTTTGTTATATAAAGTAAAATCATTTCCAAACCATGCTAATTTCCTGTGCATATATGAATTCACATTCTTTGGTATAGTGGAGTGGTCCCAAATGCCTAATGAATTGACAGCCAAACTTCTGACTAAAGTTCCCACCCTCTATGATGTTTTCAATATCAGAACTTTACTGTCAACCTGTAGTAGTTTTCTCACAGAGTTGGATGTATGAAGATTAGAGCTGCTATTGTCTGAAATCTAGTGCAGTACCTTATTCCCCTCCCTGGAATTTTCTCGTTTCTCCCTTCTTTTGTGAGGTTAGATGTATTTTAACAAGCAAATACATATGAAAACCAACATTAATTTTCACTATACTCCTAAAGTAGAAATAAAAACCATTATGGAGTGTCTTTTTAGGATATGAATATTTTAATGTGTGAAAATAGGCTCTTAAGACCAGCAAGCTAAGGCACTGTCTGGATGGTACAGATAAATCAAGTATGAGTCAGAAGATCTTGGTTTTCTGTTTCTACATTTTAAATACTCTGGCCATATGAGACTGTTCTACTTATCTCCAATACAGTTTCTGTTTTATATTGGAAATCTAACAATGTTAAAACTTACATGAGAAAATAAATATTGCTTTATTTCTGAATAGTTGCTGGGGAGAAAATAATTTTCTTCAGAATGTAAACTTTGGAACTGGTATTTTTAAGGCCTCGGTAAACACCATGATGCTTACTTATGTTCAGTCAGTTGAACATTCAGACTAAATATTTCTGCTGTTAACATTCCTGTGGAGATCATCTTAGCTACAGAAATATACTAATAAAATTGCCTTAACCAATGCAGAAAGGTTTTTAAAATACCCTCTTATATGATCTGTAATTAGTGTGATTAAGAAAATTAGTCTGTCAACCTTGCAGGTTAAACTCGAACTTCTATGCATTTTGTTCCTCCTGAAAGATTTTTTTAAAGATTTACTTATGTATTTATTTATTTATTTTTGAGAGAACCAGAGAGTGTGCGAGTGGGAGAGGGGCAGAAAGAGAGGGAGAGAGAGAATCCCAAGCAGGTTTAGTGCTGTCCGTGCAGAGCCTAACATGGTGCTCCATCCCATGAACCATGAGATCATGACCTGAGCCAAGATCAAGAGTTGGAAACTTAGCCGACTGAGCCATCCAGGAGCCCCCTCCTGAAAGCTTGGGTAAAATCTCTCATGTTTTCTCTAGGGATACGAAGCTAAGTTTTGTAAACTTGTGTGAGTTGATTTCCTTAATGTCAGTTTGGATTATATAGTTATATGTTGCAATGGTATGAGAAAAACACCCTACTTGTCTATGAGAAATAAAAGCAAGGTAGCAAAAAGGATACTGAAGACAGCAAAGCACAAAATTATAGTGAAAGGTAGTTGAGTAGCTGTGAGGTTCTCTGTGTTGCAGGATGCTCTCTTGTTTTTTGTTAAGAACAGAATATTTAGACAATCAGTAGTTCACAACCCTTTTCTTTGACAGCATACATGATGGATGCATTTGCATGTTTGACCCATTCCCAGGGATATTCCCAGCATTTGTAGAGGCTTTGCCATAGATTAGAGAGGCTGCAGGCTCTGTATAGGTCCCACTGTAACACTGCCTTTGTTTTTCTCTCACAGACTTAGGGAGCACTAAGAATATAGAATACGAAGGTTGAGAACCACTATGTTATTAAACTAAGCATGAAATTCATACTAGATCTGGAATTCACCTAAGAGTGATGACTTTTATCGGCCTTGTTAATGGAAGTTGGCTTATTGTTTGTTTCCTTGTGATTTAAAGCAAAAGGAAACATTTTATGTGTCTTGTTTGGAAGATAACAATAGTATCTAAGATATATGAGCTTTAGCTCTATATGGTTCTAGGTTTTTATCTATTTTTAGTTTCCTAAAGCTGATTGAAAAGATGTATTTTGAGCAATGCATATATTAATTAGCACAGGATTCTATTTACTCTTGATATTTTCTTAACTAACTTGGTACTTTTTACTCTCTGGTTATAGGATGCAGCAAGTTGACCTTAATTTTTTTTTCCCCTGAAAGGAAATATTTTTTTCTTGTTCTGCTTACCAAAATAATCCATGCTTCTGATAAGAAATTTAGGCAATAAGGAAGATATGAAGAACATAAAAGTTAAATTGATGAGATGATTTTTACCAGAATTACTCCTTTTGGTTTGGTTTTAAAATGGCTTTTGTAGGGACACATGGGTGGCTCAGTTGGTTAAGCATCCTACCTCAGCTCAGGTCATGATCTCACAGTTTGTGAGTTAGTACAGAGCCCTCTTGGGAGTCTCTCTCCCTCTTCTCTCTCTACCCCTCTCTACTCGCGTGTGTGTGCGCGCGCACTCTGTCTCTTTCAAAATAAATAAATAAAGTTTAAAAAATTGCTTTCGTAAGCTTCTTTGTCTTTACTTTGACCATCATGTTACTTACATACATCCCAACCTTAATTTGTGTATACTGTCAACATACTTTCATGCTGGAAAACTAAATTCCTTCAGATTGCTCAATATGGTAAGAATCATTTTATAAACAAATTTGTTGTTTTTTAAGTTTGAAAATTTTAAAGCTTTCTTTTTCCCTATCATGGCTTCTAGTGTCGTAAGCATGTTTTTACTGTTTCAATATTTACATAGTTTATTGACAAATGAAGAAACTTGTCCTTCTACAAATAACTTGGTAAAAACTTTAATTTCCCATGAGAAGAAGAGTAACAAGAGTTAATAAACTTTTTTTATTTTTATTTTTTAACATTTATTTTTGAGACAGAGAGAGACAGAGCATGAGCAGGGAAGGGTCAGAGAGAGAGAGGGAGACACAAAATCTGAAGCAGCCTCCAGGCTCTGAGATGTCAGCACAGAGCCCGAGGTGGGACTTGAACTCATGGACCGCAAGATCATGACCTGAGCCGAAGTTGGACACTCAACTGACTGAGCAACTGAGGCGCACCGTTAATAAACTCTTATATGTAACTCATTTATGAGGGAAAGTAAGTTATGGGAAAGGATTATATACATCATCTTTATGTTTTAAGTGTTATCACAAGGTTTCTATGAGGACTGTGAGTACTGTAAGAGGTCAAGCCATCAAATTAAGGATTTTTTTTCCCCAGATGTAGGAATAATGTAGAGAACAGTTCAGTGTTTATAGGTTTATATACTACTGTTTACAAAAGTAAAGAAAACTATTATGATTATTGAATTAGAAACTAGAAGTTTCACTGAAATCCACCTTTTCTACATTAGAGGGTTTAAAAACTGCATGAAAATACACAAAGTTTCTGAGACTTTGAGGACTTACACTGGTTCTGATCTCACATTTTCCTATGTACTAAATATGTTCCCTTTGAAACAGATTTCTTCCTTGGCCAAAGAGCCCCTAAACCTGTCAGCAAATATGTACTCTTGTTCACAATCACAAGGGGAACCTAGGAGAGTGTTCATTGTGTGTGTGTTTTTTTTTTTACTACCAATACATTTCCAACTTTGGTACGTTATGTGGCAACCATATGTATTTTATCTAAGCATACATGCACTCACACACATATATACTCACTCAGGGCATGTTAGGTATGGGTAGCAGTCACTGAGTTTTTGGCCAAAGACTTAAAACTAATACTGTTGTTTTACAAGAAATGTTCAGGGAGCATTGGCTATAAACTTGGACTTTCTGTTTTATCATATGCAAATTTAGAATAAAAATTAGAATTTGTTAAAAAAATATGGAGAGCGTTACACGTAAAATGCTCTTCTGTAGGTGCCAGACATTCATTGTTGAAAACAGAGAAATTCTCTGGTTGGGAGGAGTTGTTGAAGAGTGATGGACACAGAGTAGAAAGATACCATTTCTTTTTAAATCTTTCAACCATGTGAAGTTAGTTTTGCGAATGCAGGAATAGTTCAATAAAAATATTCAATATATAAGCAATTCCACCCCCCCCAAAAGAAAAATACTATGGTTATCTTCATAGATAAATCCATTTCATAAACATCCATTCTTTTTTTAATTATTTTTTTATTTTTAAAGATTTATTTAAATTCTAGTTAACATATAGTGTAATATTAATTTCAGTAGTAGAATTTTTGTGATTCATCGTTTACATACAGCACCCAGCGCTCATCACAAGTACCCATCACCTTAATACCCATCACCCATTTAACCCATCTCCCTGCCTACCTTCCCTCCGGTAACCCTCAGTTTGTTCTCTATAGGTAATAGTCTGTTTTATGGTTTTCCTGCCTCTTTTTCCCCCCATGTTCATCTATCTTCTTTATTAAATTCCACATAATGAGTGAAATCACATGGTATTTGTCTTTCTCTGACTGTGTTATTTCACTTAGCATAATACACTTTAGCTCCAGCCATGTCTTTGCAAATGGCCACATTTCATTCTTTTAGATGGCTTTGTAATATTCCATTGTATGTATGGTTGTGTGTGTGTGTATGTGTACACACATGCATGTATACACACACACACACACACACATACACATATACATACACATATACCACAATGTCTTTATCCATTCATCAGTTGATGGATATTTGGGCTCTTTCCATAATTTGACTATTGTTGATAATGCTGCTGTAAACATTGGGGCAGATGTATCCCTTTGAGTTAGTACTTTTGTATCCTTTGAGTACATACATAGTAGTTCAATTGCTGGATCATAGGCTGCTTTTAGTTTTAACTTTTTGAGGAATCTCTATACTGTTTTCCAGAGTGGCTGCATCAGTTTGCTTTTCCACCAACAGTGTAAGAGGTTTCCCCTTTTTCCACATCTTTGCCAACACCTGTTGTTTCTTGTGTTGTTGCTTTTAGCCATTCTGGCTGGTGTGAGGTGTTATCTCATGTAGTTTTGATTTGTATTTCCCTGATGATGAGTGATGTTGAGCACCTCTTCATGTATCTGTTGGCCATCTGTATATTTTCTTTGGAAAAATGTCTATTCAGGTGTTCTGCACACGTTTTAACTCGATAATTTGTTTTTTGGGGGGTATTGAGTTGGAGTTCTTTATATATTTAGGCTACTAATCCTTTATCAGATATGTCATTTGGAAATACCTCCTCCCATTCTGAAGTTTGCCTTTTAGTTTTGTTGATTGTTTCCTTCCTTGTGCAGAAGCTTTTTATTTTGATGAAGTCTTAAAAGTTCATTTTTGCTTTTCTTTCCCTTACCTCTGGAGACTAAGTGTCTACTAAGAAGTTGCTATGGCTGATATCAAACAGGTTGCTGCCTGTGTTCTCCTCCAGGATTTTAATGGTTTTCTGTCTCACATTAGGTCTTTCATCCATGTTGAATTTTTTTTATGTGTGGTATAAGAATGTGGTTGACTTTCATTCTTTTCCATGTTGCTGTCCAGTTTTCCTAACACCATTTTGAAGTGAATGTCTTTTTTCCATTGGATACTCTTTTCTGCTTTGTTGAAGATTAGTTGACCATATAGTTGTGGGTTCATTTCTGGGTTTCCTGTTCTATTCCATGGATGTATGTGTCGGTTTTTCTGCCAATACAATATTGTCTTGATGACTACATCATTGTAATATAGCTTGAAGTCCAGAGTTGTGATACCTCCAGCTTTGGTTTCCTTTTTCAATATTGCTTTGGTTATTTGGGTCTTTGGTACCATACAAATCTTAGGATTGTTTTTTCAAGCTCTGTGAAAAAATTTGATGGTATTTTGATGGGGATTGCATTAAATGTGTCTATTGCTTTGGATAATATAGACATTTTAACAGTATTTGTTTTCCAATCCACGAGCATGAGATGTTTTTTTTTTTTCCATTTTTTGTGTGTCTTCTTCAATTTCTCTTATCAGTGTTTTATAGTTTTCAGAGTACAGATGTATTACCTGTTTGGTTAGTTTTATTCCTAGGTGTCTTATGGCTTTTGGTGCAATTGTAGATGGTATCAATTCCTTGATTTCATTCTGCTGCTTCATTGTTAGGTATAGAAATGCCACAGATTTCTGTACGCTGAGTTTGTATCCTGTGACTTTGCTGATTTGTGTGTGAGTTCTAGCAATTTTATGGTGGAATCTTTGGGTTCTCTACATAGAGTGTAATGTTGTCTGCAAATAGTGAAAGTTTGACTTTATTTTTGCCAATTTGGATGCCTTTTATTTCCTTTTGTTTTCTGATTGCAGAGGCTTAGACTTCCAGTATTATGTTAAATAACAATGGTAAGAATGGACATCCCTCTCTTGTTCCTGACCATAAAGCTCTTAAGTTTTTCCCCACTGAGGATGTTATTAGCTTATTAGCTGTGGGTATTTTGTATATGGCCTTTATGATGTTGAGGTATGTTCCCTCTATCTCTGCTTTGTTGAGGATTTTTTTTATGTTTTTATTTTATTTTTGAGAGAGAGACCGAGTGCGAGTGGCAGTGGGGCAGAGAGAGGGAGACAGAATCCAAAGCAGGCTCCAGGCTCTGAGCTGTTGGCACAGAATCAAGGTATTTTGGAATCAAGGTATTGCTTGTCTCGTAGAATGAGTTTGAGAGTTTTCCTTACATTTCTACTTTTTGGAACAGTTTGAGAAAAATAGGTATTAACTCTCCTTTAAATGTTTGGTAGAATTCCCCTGGGAACCTGGACTTTGGTTGTTGGGAAATTTTTGATTACTGATTCAATGTCTTTGCTAATTATTAAAGTTAGTTTATGATGAGGGGCAGGGGAGAGAAATGACACCTGCCAGCTCCTTTGTCCCTAGAGAGGCAATGTGACCTCTCTCTGATGTACTCCAGGAAGGGGGAACCACCTGTCCCAGTGTCCCAAGGGATCCTCAGATCATGCAGTATGCCTGCAGGCTATCTGCCCTCCTTCTCCACAGGAGCACTACAACACCCACCAGGCTTTACACCTGGCCACGTCGTGGACCTCTAAAACTCCAGTCTTTGAGCCCTGGGATTGTAAAAAAAAAAAAAAAAAAAAAAAAAAAAAAAAAAAAAAACAACTCACAATAATTAGCGCTTCTCATTTTCTCAGTCCATGGCTTTAGGGAAGTGTTTTCCTAGTGTGATCCCCTATGTGCTCTTCTCTCTCTCCCTCCGTCCTTCCCTCCCCTCCACAGCACCAGAGATCTCTTTCTTCCCCCAAATCACATTTTCACACCTTCTACCTTCCTCATTGTGGCCTCTTCTCTCCCTCTCATTGTGCATCTTGTTCTGTCAGTCCTCAGATCCAGTTTTTGGGTATTCAGAATGATTTGTAATTTATCTAGATGAGCTGGTAGGACCAGGCATGCCTAGGGTCCTCTACCAACTCTACCATCTTAGCTCCTCTCAGAAAGTCGAAAGATAATATTTACAAGAGTGATATGTATTGTGAAGGGAAGGGGAGGGGAGGGGTGGGGAGGGAAGGGAGGGATATGGAGTGATATTGCAGGAAGTGACTTGGCATGAGTAGGGAGTTATCCCTTTAGATGCTGTGATTGTCAGGGAAGGCCATGTAGGAGGGTGGTATTTGAGTGTAGTGAAACTAAAATATGATGATAAGGCATAAGCCTTTGGAGTTTTGAGGAAAGAGCTTCCTAGGCAGCAGGAACTGTGATAGAGGTCCAAGGTAGGGTCTTTTGAGATATAGAAAGATTAATATGACCAGGACAGAGGGAGCAAGTTCATCAGGAGTGGAAGTTGTGACGGTATATCAGTCTTGGCCATTGGTGAGCATAGAAATCATTGCTACCTGCTTCTTTACAGCATTGCTAAACCCCAGTAATTTTTTACATTCAAGCATTCTAGCTTTCAAAATATGATTCATACTTGTGGATTAGTATTTTACTTCTGTGGGAAAATATGCATCATCCTTAATTTCCTTTATTGGTTTGATAATGGTTGTATAATTCAACAGTTTCGATAATAGGAACTTAGCTGAAGGTCTAGAGGACTTTTTAAAAAATAAAATGAAATGTAGCATTAAATCTAGGACACAGAATGTTCTGTGTGTAAAAATAGATTAAGTGATAATAACATATTAACATGAGCCTTTTTCATTTTTCTTGTGATCTCCCTCCAAAGCTGTCAGGGCCCTGTGCCTAGTATTTATCTTAAGAGGCAGAGAAAGTCTCTTGCTACCCTTAGGAGAAACTTTGGTTAAGACAGAGACCTACTGTTAATTTTTCATATATAGGATCCCACATGCATAATTTTAGAAATGAAAATATCACCTTACATTTTATGTTCATGAATTTGGAGAATATTTTCAGAGATTCTTTATGTTTTCAAATTCTAAAACTTTAATACAGTTGGCTTTTTATTCTTATAATTCCAAAATTACTACAAATGAATACATATAAAATAGTTCTTCCATTTTGAAAATACAGAGATTAGATGAAGGGACACTTTCTGTTTTGTTGGATTTGTCTTGGGACAATTACATCCACACGTTATTTCTCTTGTGGGAACAACAGACGTGATAACCCTGAAGTCTGTTTTCTTGTTACGTTAGTTTTTAATTAAAGAAAACAGCTAGTTGAAGGCAATTACTTTCTGTGAAATGTAATGAAGATTTATTTTGGAAGTGACCTTCACTTTATTAGCCAAAGCAGTAATCAGAATTAATAGAATAATCAAATTATATACTAATAAATCATCATGCATAGTGTTGTCAAAAGTTCAGCTATTAATGGATCCCATTGTTTTGCACCTGTATTAAAAAAATTACAACTGCTGATTTCTACCTTGATAGGCACTGAAATTGCTTTTTTAAAGGCTATGTAGGATAGCCTTTTTTTGGCCTTTTACCAGCCAAAATTTTTCATAACTGTTAATTTATCTCTGATACAATTTGCTGTACCAGGGCAAAGTTGAAATTGAGTTCAATGTTGGTTTGCTCTTTCAGTAAAATCTGACTCACTGGAAGCACTACTCGATTAATTACAATTCTATTTGTTTAAATGTTAATGGCATCAGTTAGATTATACTCCAAAATACACAATTATCTCAGTAATGTGTTAGATGGATATTAGGTTGCTTTTGTAAATTTACTTGATCTTGTTATCAACAAGTAATTGAAATGGCAGTTTAATATTTGAAACTTACGGAAAAAAGTCATATCTCATGATAGACTTAGTGTTGCATGTTTCTCAGAAAGAATTTAGATAGATTCCCATGTTCTTTTTAACTTTAATTACAGTTGGGCAAATGGTAAATTTCCTTGCTGCTGAGCTTTGTATTCTTTTATGGTTGCGTGTATGGAAATGGTAGGTCTCCAGCATTCATGTTGTATAGTTGATAATACTTAAAAACAAGCTCTAACCATAGCTTTGTGCAGTCAAGCATTATACTGTCTCAGAGCCTATTACAATAAAGTGAATTTTGAAAAAATATCTAAGACTTTGTGAAGTTAAAAAACAAGTTGTTTTTTTTTAAATTAATGTGCAATTTAATTATTTTATATATTTTAAGGTGCCTTTTTTCCCCTCTAATTTAACAAAAGCAAGACATGTTCACAAGTGAGGAAAACTGTCTTTACTCGTAGTCATTAGGCAGACCTAGATATTAATTTCACATTAATGACCATTGCTTATTTTTCAAATTTGTATTTGTTAATTTCTTAACTCTACCAAATGTCTGAAAAGTATGAAGAGTAATTCTGTGTAAATAGTTATTAACTGAACTATAAATGTGTTAGTATTCTAATAAGAGGAATTCACAATAAGTTTTAAATTTTTATTTATCACAGGCCCTCATTTCATAGGTAGATTTTTTTTAATCTAAAAACGAAGCTGAGATAAATCTAGATTCACAGGCTTTCCCAAGATACCACTGTTACTTGTTATAGTCAGTTTGAAATGGAAACACCCTGCTTGTTTTCAAAAAAATAAATCGTGGCCACCTCAGAACATCAAATTCCTTTTTCTTTTCCCACATGTTCTAGAGCTAATAAAATGAGTGGATGCTCAGAATTTTGCCAGTTCAGTTAACATTTGCATTTTGTTGTCTTTGATTTCTTCTAGAAAATCTATATTTAATATTTTTATATACAACATCCTGAATAATAGTTGTTCAACACAGAACATTTGTGACAAAGTAAATCAAAATATAAAAGAAAACTTACTGAACAAATGAGTCATAGGTATTGCAATGACAGATGTCTACAGGGATCAGGCAGGTCATAGGAAGTGAAGTGGGCTGGAAGAAGATGGTTGAAGCAGTAGAAACCATGGATAACATTGAGCACAGGACACATCTAAAGAGAGAAGATGCTATGTGACCCTAAGTCTTAATTGAAGGCCTAGTGTTGCCAGATTTTCTCTTCTTCAAAGAAGCCAGAGATCCAGATTATTTATGCTAAAGTAACTTTTTTCTTTTAAACTGTGAGGTAATACAAAACTTATCTACAAGTAGATTTATTGCATGGATATCCAGTTGGTAACTCCTTGCTATAATAGGTAAATGACAGTTTTCATTTGTACATGTCAGAGAATGATATCTTTCGCCAAACTGATGTTTTAAAAAACTTATAGCCATTCCAAAATGCATCTTCATTATATTACTCATAGTTAGCAACCATGATATGTAGCCATGTATATATCACATCAGAAGTCTAGATTTGGATTTTGAGTTACTCTATAAATTGAGCACCCCTTAAGGAAACAAGCATTCCAGTGGTATTTTTCTTCTCATAAATCAACAGCCTGCTAAATCTGTGGTTAACTTTCGACTTTGTCCTAACTGCTGTGTTATTTCTTTTCACTTTCTTAGAGTTCTGCTTTCCTGAGTTTCTACTCTTCTGCCATGGTCAGGACTATAATCTCTAGCTGCTCTCCTGTTCCCACTATCTGCGTCAACATGGCACTTCCAGTCGCATTCTCTTATTTGTCACATCAGATGCAAACACCTGCCTTTTAGCCTATTCTGTAATAATTTTATCCTTTAGCTCCTTCCTGTCATTCCCATTTGTACACCCACTCAGTTATTTTGGTATCTGTGCACACTGTTACCTTTCTGCACTTTCTCATATTTTCCCACCTTTTAGGAGCTGTAACCAACCCCAACAGTCTGACCTGTTTGTCTTCGAGGCTTGACACAGGCCCAGCCATCAGATCTTCCACTATCTCTGGCTGCTAGAAGCTGTATGTTTTTACAGATATAATTTTTTTTATTTTTTTTAACGTTTATTTATTTTTGAGACCGAGAGAGACAGAGCATGAACGGGGGAGGGTCAGAGAGAGAGAGGGAGACACAGAATCTGAAACAGGCTCCAGGTTCTGAGCTGTCAGCACAGAGCCCGACGCAGGGCTCGAACTCACGAACCGCGAGATCATGACCTGAGCCGAAGTCGGACGCTTAACCGACTGAGCCACCCAGGCGCCCCGAAGCTGTATGTTTTTAGACAAGCAGTTTAACTTCTCAGGAACTTGGTCTAGCTGTTTTAAGGTTTCCTCTACTTTTGACATGCTGTAACTACTCTTCCAACACATGTTGATCTCTCTTTTCTTTCATTTCCCTTGTAATACTTCTAGTCTCTACCACAAAGTATATAGTCTTTAATTTTTCTTCAGTTGTTACATTTAATAATATCATTTTTCTCATGTACTTAACAGAGGGCTAAGTCTGTGCATCTTTTACTTTTGCATCTACTATGCAGCTAGTATAGAGCGGGTGGCTAGTTGGTTGATTCAACAATTCCAGTTTTATACATAGCCCTAGGTGAATCATGTTCCAGGTTAGTACCATTAACCTTTGAATTGAGAATGCTTGCAGGTCTTTCCTAGGATTTGCCTAACACAAATGACTGTCCTTCATATTACTTCACTGTATAAATTGATACATGCCAACCAAGGAGGGGGGAAATGAAAGTATTGGTGACTAAATGTCAGCACAGAGCCTGATGTGGGGCTTGAACTCACGAACCATGAGATCATTACCTGAGCTGAAATCAAGAGGCGGACACATGATTGCCTGAGCCACCCAGGTGCCCCAAACCAATGGACTTTAAAATAAGATAGTCTGGGGTGCTACGCTGGTTAAGTCTGTTAAGCCTCCAACTTTGGATCAGGTCATGAGCTCGCATTTCATAGATTGGAGCCCCACATTGGGCTCTGTGCTGACAGCTTATAGCCTGGAGCCTGCTTCAAACTTTGTGTCTCCCTCTCTTTCTGCCCCTTCCCTAGGAGGGGCAGTTAATCAGTTGATTGGGGGGTATGGAGAAGGTATAGAGGGTATACAGTTTAAAGAAGGAGCCCAGGAACCATTGAAGAATAAGGCTATTTGACCTGACAGTTAATTTTTTAATAAATAGCTAAAGGGTGAAATTGTTGAACATGTAACCTACAAGAAGAAAGAACCTGGTTTCTGTAAGATAATTATACATCAGCCATCTGACAGGGTTCTTTGAGGGGGTAAATAAGTAGTGAAGAAGGAGTCAGTGAACATTTAGATTTTCAGAAAGCCTTTGATAAGATTTTATACCAAAGACCACTTAAAGAATGTCCTCTCACCAATGGGATTGGGGATAATATTTAGTCATGCATAGAGATCTAGTTTAAACACAGGGAAAAAGATCTGGTTTAAATGAACTCTTATTTGCATGGGGAGATTTTTACAGTAGGCTCTCCCAAGAAATGTTTACAGTTGTTTTTTTTTTAACATTTTTAAAATGATTGTGGACAGTCTGCATTGTGACACTGAGCTGCTTCCCAATTTATAGTTGACACTGAGGACTTCTGGATAGTAAAATACTGAGCTGAAGATTATTAGTTGGAGGATTATTTCATAAGACAATGTGAGAAGGCAGGAAAATGGCATAAGTGACCATATCTCTAAGTAGATGGATCTGCACATATTTTTCAACCTATGAAGTGGGTTATTATGTGGACCTTGGAAAACATTAGCTTTGGGTATTCTTGTGTCTGCATTCAGAAAGACCCACTCTATACTGGATATATGTCATGAAGGGCATTACAAATAAAAGTATATTATTGTCCTGATTTAGAATTGATGCCTACTTACCTGTGTTATTGTACAATTTGAGTTTTGAAGACTAGACAGCAAGTGGATCAATGACTTAAGAATTATTAATATAAGAAATGAATAGATCATGTACAGAATGTCAAATCAGAGAAAGAGTTAGAAAAAAGAAATTAACCAAAAGAAATGTCACGGAGAGCCTAAGTAGATTTACTATAGACTTCTTTGCTATATCTTAAAACTTTGAACCTAGGGCTTTCTTTTGAATTTGAAAGATCTCTTTTTAAATAAATTTGCCTGGAGTTCCTTGGTAGCTCTGTTGGTTAACCTTTGACTATTGATTTCAGCTTAGGTCCTGATCTCACAGTCATAAGATCAAGCTCTGTGTCAGGCTCAGCGTGGAGCATGGATCCCACTTGGCATTTTCTCTCTCCCTCTCTCTCTGCCCCTCTCCCACTTGTGTGTGTGCCCTCTCTCTTTCTCTCTCTCTCTCAAAATAAATAACCTATAACTATAAATAAATCAATTAATTTGCTTAAGTAGATATGTGACAGATTTTAAAAAAAAACAAAAAACAAAACATGAAGGTGTTAGTCTGTGTGTTCAGACCAAAATGTTCAGTTTCATTAAGAGCTTATAGTATATTTATTTATTTTTTTTATTTTATTTTATTTTTTATATATATATGAAATTTATTGACAAATTGGTTTCCATACAACACCCAGTGCTCATCCCAAAAGGTGCCCTCCTCAATACCCATCACCCACCCTCCCCTCCCTCCCACCCCCCATCAACCCTCAGTTTGTTCTCAGTTTTTAACAGTCTCTTATGCTTTGGCTCTCTCCCACTCTAACCTCTTTTTTTTTTTTTTCCTTCCCCTCCCCCATGGGTTCCTGTTAAGTTTCTCAGGATCCACATAAGAGTGAAACCATATGGTATCTGTCTTTCTCTGTATGGCTTATTTCACTTAACATCACACTCTCCAGTTCCATCCACGTTGCTACAAAAGGCCATATTTCATTTTTTCTCATTGCCACATAGTATTCCATTGTGTATATATACCACAATTTCTTTATCCATTCATCAGTTGATGGACATTTAGGCTCTTTCCATAATTTGGCTATTGTTGAGAGTGCTGCTATGAACATTGGGGTACAAGTGCCCCTATGCATCAGTACTCCTGTATCCCTTGGATAAATTCCTAGCAGTGCTATTGCTGGGTCATAGGGTAGGTCTATTTTTAATTTTCTGAGGAACCTCCACACTGCTTTCCAGAGCGGCTGCACCAATTTGCATTCCCACCAACAGTGCAAGAGGGTTCCCGTTTCTCCACATCCTCTCCAGCATCTATAGTCTCCTGATTTGTTCATTTTGGCCACTCTGACTGGCGTGAGGTGATACCTGAGTGTGGTTTTGATTTGTATTTCCCTGATAAGGAGCGACGCTGAACATCTTTTCATGTGCCTGTTGGCCATCTGGATGTCTTCTTTAGAGAAGTGTCTATTCATGTTTTCTTCCCATTTCTTCACTGGGTTATTTGTTTTTCGGGTGTGGAGTTTGGTGAGCTCTTTATAGATTTTAGATACTAGCCCTTTGTCCGATATGTCATTTGCAAATATCTTTTCCCATTCCGTTGGTTGCCTTTTAGTTTTGTTGGTTGTTTCCTTTGCTGTGCAGAAGCTTTTTATCTTCATAAGGTCCCAGTAATTCACTTTTGCTTTTAATTCCCTTGCCTTTGGGGATGTGTCGAGTAAGAGATTGCTACGGCTGAGGTCAGAGAGGTCTTTTCCTGCTTTCTCCTCTAAGGTTCTGATGGTTTCCTGTCTCACATTTAGGTCCTTTATCCATTTTGAGTTTATTTTTGTAAATGGTGTGAGAAAGTGGTCTAGTTTCAACCTTCTGCATGTTGCTGTCCAGTTCTCCCAGCACCATTTGTTAAAGAGGCTGTCTTTTTTCCATTGGATGTTCTTTCCTGCTTTGTCAAAGATGAGTTGGCCATATGTTTGTGGGTCTAGTTCTGGGGTTTCTATTCTATTCCATTGGTCTGTGTGTCTGTTTTTTTGCCAGTACCATGCTGTCTTGATGATTACAGCTTTGTAGTAGAGGCTAAAGTCTGGGAAGAGCTTATAGTATATTTAAAGAATAGTCCAGAAACAGTGCTTTTCCATCAAAAGCTCCATTGATTGCAATAGGCTATATTGGAGAATCATTGAGTTAACATAGGGTTTCTGGTATACATCTGTACAGGGGAGCCATTCTACATGTGAAGTGTAGATACAGAGCCTAGGTTGTGACCCAAGCATATCAATTGACTTCCAGTATTTTTGGAAGGCTTTTTTTTTTTTAAGATTGAATGATGATTTTTTATTTTTTTAAAAAAATCCAGTATAATCAACTACAGTGTTATATTAGTTTCAAGTGTACAATATAGTGATTCACCAATTCTATACATTACTCAGTGCTTATCACACTAGGTATACTGTTAATTCCCTTCACTCATTTCACCCACCCACCCACAAAAGAAATAAAGGGAACTAAAGAGTGAAAATAAAAGGATTGAATGATGACTTGTATTCTATAATTTATACTAATTAATTTAGGGTCCCTGGTACAGTTATTAATGAAGATCTGTTTCTGTCATACAATACATAGTTTTATTGTGACTTTTCCTATAGAAGGTTAAATTTAAGGAGAGCTGGAAAAGCTGAAAAAAAATATATCATCTGCAGAATGTCACCAAGAACAGAGGAAGCTAGATATATGGCTTAGATCTATAAAATAGAGGCAATTTCTGGGAGTGAGTTTTCTGAAGGCTATGTATTGCTTTTTGACAGTTTTTTTCTAAGATAAGCATGATGATTATGCCTTTCAGGAATGACAGCAATGCCTAAAGGGTGATCTATCTGTCCACAACTTTTTCCAAGAGTGTAAAATTTGCATCAAATGCCCCATTGAACTTAGATACTTGTGACATAATTTCGAGTTATCAGCAGTGCTGTGTCTTTCCAGGTCCATGTTAACTTTTTTAAGGTCAGAAACTAGTGCCCTCCTATCTAGATATTCCTACTCAGAGTATTAAGTCATACAGGTAGTAAGTAGGGGAATCAACATAGGCACCTAGGCAATCTCAGTCTATAGATTATCACATTAATTTCACAACCATCTTCAAGAGATGATCTCTGTATAATTTGTACATCATGACTGAGATTATACACTTAACTTCTATTGACCATATAGTTTTGGTGATTGCTGCTTGCCAAACAAGTTCCTTTGGGTTCTATCACCATGACCAATATCAGGTAGGGCTTGCCAATTTGAACATACCGGATCACTGTCATTGAGGCCATGTTGTAATGGACCACTCATTTGAGATTTTTTTTTTAATTTTTGTTTTTGATGGTCTTGCTAAATAGTCTAAAACTTCATAGGTAATGAATCCTAAGAACTTATACCAAGGAATGAGGTGTGGCTTGGGAGTGTTATGAACATAACTGTTTCCTGAGGCTACAGGAGTCATTACCTATTATTTAGCTCTTGCTCTTAAGAAAGCACTTAGTTCTGGGCCAATAGGAAGTCTGTGCTGAGTTGGATGACTACCACTTGAGTTGCAGAGGGGATCTTGAGTAGGGGAATAGAAATGAAGCTGTCCAATTTCACATTCCCAGGAGACAGACTAACTGCAGCAACAATAATACTTCCCTTCCCCCTACTTCCTCCTAGAGGAAAGATACCAAATACCAAGAAGGGGAAAAAAAAAGGGATTGTAGTATAAGTAAACACATGACTAAGAAATATAAATATGTAACCAGTAAACATGATGTAATATAAATATGCAATATAAGTTTGTAACCCATAAACATGCTATATGCTGCATAATATATCTTACAACTATGCTTGTGTATTTAAGTATATAAAAATAAACATATACATACAAGAAGGCTTCCCCACATACATCTTTCTGGCCAGCAGACACTGGATAAACATGATAGAAAACTCAATGTTGTTTTAAATATAGTACTCTGATAAATGTATATGTCTCAGTATAGTTATAAGTAAATAAAACAGTTGAACTTTATATACATAGATGCAATCACTGAAGCTCAATTGTCTTAATTACTACTAAATGAACTTCTGCTTTCCCAGTACAACTTAATCTGGGTTGTCACTAAAGTACAGTGATAGGTCACTTGGAATTCTCTTTTAACAGACCTTTAATAGCATTTGGTAAAGTATTTCAAAGGTATTTTTGTAGTGACTTTTTGTAAAAACTATAAATATACTAAATATTTAGTATATTTGTAGTTTTTTTTGTTTTGTTTTTCTTTTTTTTTTTTTTTAGGCAAATCCCATAAAATGTATACTTGCTTGCCTCTGGGCCCCATAGTACCCTAAGGTAGGTGTACAGAGCTACCTTGCTAGGCATTATGTTAGACCCCAGGATGGGTAGTATGAATTCCACCAAAGCTGGGGCATAACTAGCATCTCAGTATTATTCACTGTTGTTGGTGGCTTAATTGTCCATCATTAAAGCTGTGTTAACTCTTAGGTCACTAGGCTGCCATTTAATGCACTGGAAAAAAACATGTCTTGTGGAACCTTATTACCTCCAAATAATTCATGGTAAAGTGTTTGCCTTTTTCTATTTGCAAATCTCTAGTTTGCCAATATACTTTATAAATTACCTCTTAAAACATGGATTGAAAAGTATTCATAATTTGCTCTAAATATTCTAAAGGTGAGTATTTCCATGGTTATTCCTACTGTGAACTTATGTTCTATGCAAAATGAAGTAGTCATAATCCATTTAATATGTACAGATAGAGAATAAACATGTACTTGTGAGTTAAAATGTGTAGAAATTGAGAAATTGTTATTCTTTGTAATAATCTTTGCAATTTGTGAAGAATTAGAGAGTAACTTGGACCATCTGACTCCATGTTGCTTTCTTTCATAATGCCAAAAAAAAAAAAAAGATGATACTGACAGTGAGGCAGTTTGTATGATCCTTAACAGGAAAGCCACTGGAACCATACTGCCTGAGTTTTCATTCAGCAATACCATTTACTAAATGACCTTGAGCAAGTCACTTAACCTCTCTTTGCCTCAGTTTCCAAGTCTGTACAACTCTGCCTATAGGATGCAATGTGTTAATACATGTTAAAGCTTTTGGCATATAGTGAGTACTCAATGCTGTGACGATTATTTGTATTGTTGTCATTGGCTTTTTGCCCCAAAGACCTGTGTGTAGCCAATTGTTATTTCCTAACTTCTATGTAAATGTCTATTTGAGTATGTGTTTTTTTTGTTTTGTTTTGTTTTGTTTTTGTTTAAGTAGGCTCCATACCTAGTATGGAGCTTGATCTCCTGACCCTGAGATCAAGAATTGAATGCTCCACCAACTGAGCCACCCAGGTGCTCCTGTAATTTGAGATTTAAATGCAGCTCTCAAAATACTGCTTGGTATTGTGCCTCTCATGCATGTTTTTTCTGAGACTGATTGCCACCAGTATTTCCTCAGTGACTCATTGCCAGCAAATAGCTCTCAGCCAAAATTTGTTTTCTTCAATTTTCTCATTTTCCCCTGCAATTTTTTCAAACTAACCAAATACAAGGTTGCTCGTTGGTGAGTCACAGACCAGGTAAGTTGTCATACAAAGGGAGGAGCAAATAAGATCATGGGGAAACTTCCAAAGCCCTGAGGACTCCTGGAGCAAATGTGAATGGTTTCCTTTTATTTATGGTTAAGATGAATATTTAGAATATTCTCAGGTCATGATCTCTCATGTGAGTTTGAGTCCTTCCTCAGGCTCTGTGCTAACAGCTCAAAGCCTGGAGCCTGCTTCAGATTCTGTGTCTCCCTGCGCGCGCGCTCTCTCTCTCTCTCTCTCTCTCTCTCTCTCTCTCTCTCTCACACACACACACACACAAATAAATAAACATTAAATTTAAAAAAAAAAAGGTTGAATATTTAGAGAAGACTTGTCATCCTCTGTAGAGGCAGACATAGGTCACAAATGGGCCTTAAAGAAACATGCCTATACATAGATTGTATGGAATGGAAATGAGGCTTATGCTTCTACTTGGGCAGAGACTTTAGTATTATAAAGAGGTAAAGGTAGTTAGTTGTCAGTCATTCTAGAGGTCACTCCATAGTCCATCTGTGCAGGTGTAAGTCAGGGGTTGCACTCAAACTGATCTGGGCTGGCTAGAGGTGTTCTCAGGGCAGTCGCTATGGCTTGAGGGGTAGTTTTGGTTTCCCTTTGCTTGAGTTAAGACATAAGATGGAAAGAAGAGCTTAAGGAAAAACGTGGGACAAAGGTCAGTGAGTACAAGCATGTGGGCAGTAAAGGTTAGGTCTTGAGGTCTAGTTGGTGACAAAGCCACTGGTTTTTGTCACTTGGACATAAAGGTATGTGAGGAAAACACAGATGTGAGAGAAAACAAATGCCATCATTGTGAACCACACATATTTTTCCCTAACAGGCATGACTGGAATGGAAAACCAATGAGAAGCAGCATGGAAAAAAAAATATTTATATATATATATATATATATATATATATATATATATATATACAATTATACACTTTGCAGTTGCATAAATTTATGGTAGATATCAAGTAATTCTTTCCAAGAGCACAAAATACTTCCTATGTTCTTGTTTAAAACTAAGAGGAAATTGGTTGGATTCTGACTGTATCTGATTATTGGACTTCTTCCTTTGTAATATTCACCATCATCTACACAAACCAATTCTTAACATTCTTTTACATTCTTGTGTTCCTTCCATATATGTCCACTATTAATTAAATCATGTTGAAAACCAGGCAATTTGTTGATTGCTTACTAAAATAAAGTTATAGCTGCCTCTATTTCATTTTATATTTAACTGTATTTTTCAGAGGCCTCTTTCTTTTACCCTAAAACTTAATAGAAATTAATTTTCAAACAAAGGGATACTTGATAATATATACTAAAGTAGAAATGTATTTCATAGTATAATATATAATGAAAGCAGGTCTTTGTAAAAAATTACCCTTAATTTTAGTTAAGAGGATTTCTCATGCTTTTGATAATGCCATAATAGTCTGTGACATAATATTTTGAATCTTTAAAAAATTTTTAAATTTATTTTTTTTTTATTTTTTTTTTAATTTATTTTTGGCACAGAGAGAGACAGAGCATGAACGGGGGAGGGGCAGAGAGAGAGGGAGACACAGAATCGAAAACAGGCTCCAGGCTCCGAGCCATCAGCCCAGAGCCTGACGCGGGGCTCGAACTCACGGACCGCGAGATCGTGACCTGGCTGAAGTCGGACGCTTAACCGACTGCGCCACCCAGGCGCCCCTAAATTTATTTTTTGAGAGAGAGAGAGAATGAGCAGTGGAGGGGACAGAGAGAGAGGGAGAGAGAATCACAAGCAGGCTCTGCACTGACAGTGCAGAGCCCAATGCGGGGCTTGAACTCACGAACGGTGATAATCATGACTTGAGCCAAAATCAGGAGTCGGTTGCTTAACCGACTGAGCCACGCAGATGCCCCTAATATTTTGATTTTTTAACATTATACAACTTCTTACTGATTCTGAACTCGATTCCCTGCTTTTCTTGGAATGTGGGAAGATATTTAAAAATTGTTTTTCCCTGAGGGGGGTAATTGGTGTGTGTGTGTGTGTGTGTGTGTGTGTGTGTGTGTGTGTGTGTGTAAAAACATGGACCAGTATGACTGAAATGAAAAACTATAGGTCAGTTGTAACAACTCAACTGTAGCTGCTTATCAGAAACTTGGAAACTCTGATGCTGCTACATACATAACAAAAAGATATCCCAGGCAAATGAGAATGCTGATTGTATAGTTTTTAACTTGATTTTCCATTTTGGGACCTTAGCCTAATTTAGCCTATTTATTTTTAGTGTGCCAGTAATATGTCATGTGCATGTGGCCTTTTTTAGTATCATCAGGAAATTAATGGTGAAGGTTGGGCTGATTATCTCAATCACGTCAATATCACTGTATCACTATTCCCCTACCAACAATAGGAGGTAGAATACTGCCTGGGAAATATAGCTAAACAGTCTAATAGATGATTTTTTTCTGACCCACTGTAGGATCTGTTGAGTACAGTGTCTCAAATAGTACCAGGTATACCTGAACAATTAATAAATATCATTCTATAATTTGGTATGTGACTGGAACAAGATTAGCAAGAAAGGAGAATATCTTGCAGCAAGTGTCCTGGGTAAAATTTGCATTCTAAAGGGTTTTTAAGCACATGAAATTATTCTTGCTTGCTCTAATGTGCCTTTTCTTGTATTCTAAATTTCTCAATGGAAAAAAAAAAAAAATCTATGTTGTCTTATAGCAGAATGAATTGTTACCTGACCTATCCTAACTAGCTTGGTCATGTTCACTAAAATGAATTGAATTTAGAAAGATAATAGAAGTATTATGCCATATAATGAATGCCACTTATCTCTATCATTGGTTTATATTTTTCATTATAATCTGATTATGAAATATTTCAAGAACACTTCAGAAAGTACAGAGAATAACATAAAGATCACCCATATCACCATTCACAGTTTTGTAATATCTTAACATTTTGTCATATTTGCTCTCAATATATTTTTTTAAGAAACTTGAACATTTGAAACTTCTGGGGTAACTTTTACTCCCTCTCTTCCCAGAGATAACTACTATCTTGAATTTGGTGTTTTTAATTCCCTTAAATGTATCTGCACTTTTAGTACATATATATGTATCCATAAATTATATATAGTAGTATTTTGCAGATGAAGTTTTGAAACTTGTTATAAATGATATCACTCTGGACGTATTCTTCCCCAACTTGCTATTATCACTCAATTTTTATGTTTTTGCCATTTATCTATGTTCATAGATAAGGATGGAGTTCATTTAATTTGCTTATAGTATCCCATTGTACAATGTGAAAGGTTAAGGCAACTGTGCAGTTAGAGGGTGCGGTCCCCATAAGACTGCCCATATTTCAGCTACCCCAAACCATTTGTTGAGTCAGTTAATTCTAAGGGTAAGGTATTTTTCTTCATCTGTTGTATAATACTAGATTATAAACTCAACAAAAGGGGACTCTATCTGTGGCAATTTCATGTGGCCTCGTATCACTCCAGAAAGTTATAGCAATTGCTTCCACCAAGTCTCTAGAGGTACTAGTGATTCAGAGCCACTTTTCATGGTATTTTATTAAGGGTTTCTTGGATCATGTGGTACGATTTCAAATCCCCCACCTGTGTGAGGACAGACCATTGGTTATAAATACAGAGGTATAATTTTCCTCTACCCAAGGCTTTAGATAAAACAGGTTTTGTGTTCTCCCTCTTATAGTAAGTGAATTTTCCCCCCATCACCTTTTCACTGAAATGTAGTCCTTTAAGGATGAAGACATTATGAGAGAATATCTCATTTTCTACTCCCTGCCTTATTTGGATCCTAAGGCCTCTCCTGTACCTACGTGGACATCAGAATCCAAGCCCTTAGATTCATGAGATCAGCAAACTCCTTAGAACTTCTGCAACATTAACTCATGTGCTTACTGCTCTAGTTTTCATTTTCCAATGTAGTTTTGCTTATGTTTATGGTAAGCAAAATCTCCAGGGGTCTCCCACAGTCTTCCCTGCTTATTTCCTTCTTAACACTTCTCTGTGGTCACTTCTGTTGGGGGACTCATACATTACCCCTTGATGCTATTTGTAGCCTTTGTATCTTAGGAAGTTAGTAGGTGGCTTGAGGGAATAGCTTCGCTTTGCTTAGGGACGCTTTTGGCTTGGTCATAACTCTAGGCTTGCACATTGTGTTATTAACAGTAGTACCTCTTGATGCATCAAAATTACTAATCTTCTGAGGGATTCTTAATTCCATGGCAGAGAAAATAACAAGTTATCAAAATCCTTTTTCTGTAAGATCAGGTTTTAAATGTAAGATATTTAAAAGAAAATAATGCTGCCTTAATGTTCAATTCAAGAATCCTAATTCACACTTTCCTATTCTATTCCCAGGATGTGTGCTGTGTTTGGTGGAATCTATTGTCTTCGCCATTCAGTCCAGTGCCTTGTTGTGGACAAAGAATCCAGAAAGTAAGGATGATATAAGTTACATTCCTATAGCCACACCCCAAGCACAGGTGAAAAATGCTAAAGTCAATTTAAAAAAAAAAACAAAAAACATGATTCTTCAAAGATCGTCCTTGGCATTAATAACATATCAACCTTGATTAAAAGTAATTTGTGTTTAGACCCTCGAGAACAAAGAAAGTTCAGAATATAGAGAAACTAAATTAATTTCCCTGCAATGTAACTACAGCTCCTGATCATCCAAGCTTGGAAGACAAATCATTTCAGCCTCCCGGGGTGGGTGGTGAGTGATGTTAGTTTTCCTTGTGGCCTTACCTCCTCTAATTGATTTTTATCAGATGACAACAAAGCCCTCTGCTATTGCATTTTTAAAAATGGAGCTCACCTAAAGACTCATCAAATTAATCTCTGCTGATAATGCATGTCACTCCCAAGAGAAGACACTTTAATGATTTTTTTTAGGTAGAATGTTGTCATTAAACTATGCTGACCTGTTACCTGAGGATCAATTCTTTTATAATCATTTTAGGCCTGCAGACTGGCTTAGGATTGAAATAAGAATTTACGTGCTTTTAAAAAATGCTGAGAATGTGTATTTATCTCTATGTTTTTACATTTCAATTATATTTTTCTAGGATTTATTATTTAGTTACTAAGATACACTCTTGTCTGAATTACACTAAGTAGTAGTCTTTGATTTCTAGGTTTTACATTAAAACAGGATGAAGTTTTAGGAGCTGTTTAAATTGCTATGTATTTTTATTTCTAGTTACGTGTTAAGCATCTACAAACCTATATCTCTTGTATGACTTTTTTAGGGGTATATAAAGAAATAGTATTGTTCAGGCCATAACATACTTTAATATTTTCATCAGGAAGCTTAAAACTATAAAATTTAAGCTGTTTAATTTTACAGTAATTTTGTATAGTCTAAGTGGCATAATTTCTTATAGACTAGTTATAACACCAGTGTATTTTTTTTAAATTTTTTTTTCAACGTTTATTTATTTTTGGGACAGAGAGAAACAGAGCATGAACGGGGGAGGGGCAGAGAGAGAGGGAGACGCAGAATCGGAAACAGGCTCCAGGCTCTGAGCCATCAGCCCAGAGCCCGACGCGGGGCTCGAACTCACGGACCGCGAGATCATGACCTGGCTGAAGTCGGACGCTTAACCGACTGCGCCACCCAGGTGCCCCAACACCAGTGTATTTTGAGATATCGTAGAGAGAAATTCAAGTCTAAAACATGTAATATTTAAGCAGTGACTTTGCTTTAGAAAGTAATTCTCTAGTATAAGATATAGACACACAGCTTAAAGGCTTGTAAAGTACTTTTAGCACCTTAATGCAAAGGTACTACATAAATGAAAAATGATAATCTGTCCTGAAAAATCTATCTTTGAAGACCCAGGATATTCATATTCTGGGTCATGAATTACTTTGTGGAGGATGAGGAAGGAATTTTTAATCCTCTTAGAGTCATTTTTCCTTATACATTCATATTGAATCATGAATGTGTTCCCATGATGGAAAGCCTGATAATGAATTGTTTATATCGTACTTATTTACTCAGATCCTGTTACCTTTTTGGGGCCCCTTCCAGGTGTACCTGTTGCTCTTAGTGACATGAAAAAGTTACATGGCTCATATTATGTTTCTTTTTAATGGATACCTTAGTACAATAATAGCATTAATTTACCTTAACATTGACTTAGTTTTTATTATAGACTTTGAACAGAGGAAATCTTCTTTATGATCTGCTACAGATTTCAGTTGCAACAGAGAGCTGAGGACTAAGGGTCTAAAGACCAAACTTCGGTAATTTTCAAATTTTAATGTGCCTGAGAATCACCAGGTGAACATGTTTTGGTTTTGTTTATTTAAAGGAGATTTCTGTGCCTCACCCTCACAGAGTGAAATTGGATACTGTGCTTAGAATGGAGCCGTGGAATTTGCAGTTTTGAGAACACCCCAAAAGAATCTAATATAGGTCCTCCTTAGATGACACTAAGAAACACTGATCTGTAAATGTAAAGTTCAGGAGTTAGCCAGTGTTCCAAGATAGACTGAGGGCTCTAGATCTTAATTCATTCTAAGCCCCTATCAAGGTGAACCTTCCAGATCTACTGGAGTCAATATAAATTTTATTGTTTTCTGTTTTCTGTTATTTTCATTAAGCTATAAATGTTTTTATTTCCCCCAAGGTTTCATTTAAATTCCAGATAGTTAACATAAAGTGCAATATTAGTGTCAGGTGTAGAATTTAGGGATTCATCACTAACCATGCAGCACCCAGTGTACCAAATGCCCTCCTAATGCCCATCACCTGTTTAAATCCTCCAACCTCCCTTCTAGTAACCATATACTTGAGTCTGTTTCTTGGTTTGCCTGTCTCTTTTATTTCCCTGCTATGTTCATATGTTGTTTCTTAAATTCCACATATGAGTGAAATCAAATGGTGTTTGTCTTTATCTGACTGAGCTACATACATGTCATTGAAAACAGCAAGATTTTGTTCTTTTTATGGCTGAGTAGTATTCCATTGTGTGTGTGTGTGCATGTGTGTATATACACATATTCTTTATCTATCTGTTCTTTATCCATTCATCAGTTGATGGACATTTGGGCTCTTTCCATAATTTGGCTATTGTTGGTAATGCTGCTATAAACATTGGGGTGCATGTGTCACTTCAAATCAGTATTTTTTATTCTTTGGATAAATACCTAGTAGTACAGTTGCTGGATCATAAGGTAGTTCTGTTTGTAACTTTTTGAAAAACCTCCATACTGTTTTCCAGAGTGGCTGCACCAGTTTGCATTCCCACCAACAGTGCAAGAGGGTTCCCCTTTGTCCACATCCTCACCAACACTTCTTGTTTCCTCTGTTGTTAATTTTAGCCATTCTGATTGGTGTGAGGTGATATCTCCTTGTAGTTTTAATTTCTATTTCCCTGATGATGTGTGATGTTGAGCATCTTTTCATGTATCTGTTGGCCATCTGTGTGTCTTCTTTGGAAAAATGTCTATTCATGTCTTTTGCCCATTTTTTACCTGGGTTATTTTTTTTTTTTTTAAAGATTGTCTAATTTGTGGGCCACCTTGGTGGCTCAGTTGGTTAAGTGGCTGACTCTGGATTTTGGTTCAAGTCATGAACTCATGGTTTGTGAGTTTGAGCCCCATATCGATCTCTGTGCTGACAGTGTGGAGCCTGCTTGGGATTCTCTCTCTTCCTCCCTCTCTGCCCTTCCCCTGTTCTTTCTCTCTCTCTCTCCCTCTATCAAAACAAATAAATACACTTAAAAAAAAGATTGCCTAATTTGTTGGCACACAGTTTTTCATAACACTCTCTTATAATTGTATTTTTGTCATGTCTGTTGTTATTTCTCCTCATTTGTGACTTTCTTTATAGGGTGTTTTCTCCTTTCTTTTTGATAACTCTGGGAAGAGGTTTATCAATTTTGTTAATTTTTTCAAAGAAGCAGCTCCTGGCTTCATTGATCTGTTCTAATGCTTTTTTGTTTGTTTGTTTTGTTTTGTTTTGTTTTTGTTTTTAGTTTTTATATCATTTATTTCTGCTCTATTCTTTTTTATTTCTCTTTTGCTGACTTGATGCTTTGTTATTCTTGTAGCTCCTTTAGGTGTAAGGTTAGGTTGTTTATTTGAGATTTTTCTTGCTTCTTGCAGTAGGCCTGTATTGTAATATATTTCCCTCTTGTGACCACTTTTGCCGCATCCTAAAGGTTTGGACTGTCATGTTTTTATTTTAATTTGTTTCATCAATTTCTTCTTTGATTTCCTGGTTGACCCATTCATTGTTTAGCGGTGTGTTGTTTAGCCTCCTCCATGTATTTGTGTGGGTTTTTTTTTTTTTTTTTTTTTTGTGATTGACAACAATTTTATAGTGTTGTGATCTGAAAATATGTATGGTATATGATCTTGATACTTTGGGGTTTGTTGAGGCCTGATTTGTAACCTAGTATGTGATCTGTTCTGGAGAGTGTCCCTTGTGCACTTGAAAAGAATGTGTATTCTGCTGCTTTAGGATGAAATGATTTGAATATATCTGTTAAGTCATCTGGTCCAGTGTGTCATTCAAAGCCACTGTTTCTTTGTTGATGTTCTGCTGAGGTGATCTGTCCATTGATATAAGTGGGGTGTTAAAGTCCCCTACTATTATTGTATTATTATCAATGAGTTTCTTTATATTGTTTTATATATTTGGGTGTTCCAAGTTGGGAGCATAAATATTTAAAATTGGTAGATCTTTTTGTTAGATTGTCCCTTTTTTATGATATAGTGCCCTTCATCTCTTGTTATAGTCTTTGGTTTAAATCTATTTTGTCTGATACAAGTATTGCTACTTTGGCTTTCATTTGACTTCCTTTTGCATGGCAAATATTTCTGCATCCCCTCACTCTAAATATCCAGGTAACTTTAGATATAATATAAATTTCTTGTAGGAAGCATGTAGATGAGTCTTGGTTTTTTATCCATTCTGACACTCTATATCTTTAGATTGGAGCATTTAGTCCATTTACATTGAGAGTAATTATTTAGAGATATCTATTCAGTGCCATTTTATTACTTGTTTTATCATTGTTTCTCAAGATTTTCTCTGTTCCTTTTTAGTCTTTGTTACTTTAGGTTTGTCCTTCCCACTCAAAGAATCTCCTTTAATATTTTTGACAGGCTGGTGTTCTGGTCACGAACTCCTTTAGTTTTTGTTTGTCTGGGAAACTATCTCTCCTTCTAATGTGAATGATAGCATTGCTGGATAGAGTATTCTTTGCTGCAGTTTTTCCCATTCTGCATTTTGAATGTATCATTTCACTCCCTTCTAGTTTGCCAAATCTCTAGAGAGATATACAGCTAGCCTTATGGGTCTTCCTTGGAAAGTTGGGGACTTCTTTTTTCTTGCTGCTTTGATGAGTTTTTTTCTTTCTAGCTATGTTTTACAAATTTAATTACAATATGTCTTGGTGTTTGTCTGCTTTTGTTGATTTTGATAGGAGTTCTTTGTGCCTCCTGGATCTGGATGTCTGTTTCCTTCTCCAGATTAAGGAAGTTTTCAGCCATTATTTCTGCAAATAAATTTTCTACTCCACTTTCTCATTTTATTCCAGGACTCCTATGATCTGGATATTATTTGATAGAGTCACAGAGGTCCCTAAATCTTTTCTTGTGATCCATAATCCTTTTGTCTCTTTTGTTCAGCTTCACTGTTTTCCATTATTCTGTCTTCTATATTACTTATTTGTTCCTCTGCTTCTTTTATCATTGTTGTCATTACATCCAGTCTGTTTAGAATCTATCTCAGTACTGCATTTTTCATTTCTGATTGTTTTTTAACTCTTTTATTTCTGTGGTAAGGATCTCCCTGAAATCTTCCATTCTTTCATCAAGCCCAGTCTGCATCCTTATGATTGTTGCTTTAAATTCTTTATTCAGGTATATTAGTTTTTCTATTTTGCATAGATCTCTGGCCATGACCTTTTATTGTTTCCTTTGGGATGGATTTTTCCATCTTGGCATTTTGTCCAAGTCTCTGTTTTCTTCTCTGTGTTAGAAAAGCCTGTTATGTTTCCTTCTTCTGAGAGCAGTGGCTTTATGAAGAAGAGGTCATATAGTGTCCAACACCTGGTGCTTCAGGAGTGTATCTGGTGTATTCTGGGTGCACTCTGATGCTGTGTTTTGGCTGCTCTGTCCTTCAGGCCAGTGGTCTACAGAGGCTCTACTTACCTGCAGTGGCCAGCTTGTGGTGAGTTTTAAGTAGATATGCTGTGGTCTGCTTGTTAAATGAGACCTGTTGCTGCTTCTACTATAAACTGACACCTTATAGAATTCTCTGTTCAGGAAATGTGGTATTTGCAAGGGTTCCTGTGAGTCTTCTGGGTAAGGGGCCTGCTGTGCTGGGACTTTGGCACACTTGCCAAGAAAGCTGTAGCAGCAGTGAGCAGAGAGCAGCGGGGTAGCACTTGGTGTAAGAAGGTTAGGCAGACACTGTTGGAGCTGTGCTTTTTATTGAAACTTACTTATACTGAGGGGCAGGTGAAGGAATTGGCACCAGCCAGCTCCTTTGTCCTCAGAGAAGGGTCTCAGTGCTTGCTGCTCTCAGGGAAGCACTCCCAGAAGATCAAATAATCTCTGTTCATATGTCCCAGGCATTTTTCAGATCATCATTTTCATACTGTCTCTGGATTGCTTCACTGCCTGGAGGAGCACAGTGCACTTTGGGCTTCATCCCAGCCAAGCCTGCTGAGTTTTAAAACTCCAAACCTATGGGAAGTGCTGTGGCAGGAACTTGAGCTGGTCTCTGGAAGAAGGGCAGTCACACAGAGGCAGGGGTGTGGGATTTTGAGCAATCTAGCTAAACAGCTAGTGTCAGGATGAAAAGCCCTTAGGAGGTGTCTCTGTGCCTATGCTGACGGCAGGGGAAGGCAATGGCTACCAGTGGGTCCTTTTTTGCCACCTCTCACAGATGCGCTCCAAGAGGAGAGAACAGTCTCCTGTGTGCCTTAAGAGATTCTCACATTGAGCTGTCTGCCCCTGGATTGGATGCCTGCCTTCTCTCCAGGAATAAGCCAGTGCTCTCAGGGTTCTATCCCAGTTAATCCTGTAGACCTCTAAAACTCCAGTCTTTAAGCCTGGCTGGCTGCAAAACTCATGAAAATCAACCCCTTTCATTTTCCCAGCCATTGACTTTGGGAAAGTGTCCTGCTTATGTGTTCTCCTGTGTACTCTTCTTTTTCTCTTGCCTTTCTCCGTGATCACAGCTTCCTCCCCTCCACAGCACTTGCGATCTGCTTCTTCCCCAAACCATGTCTTTGTACTTCCTTTCTTCCTCGATGTGGCCTCTTCCCCTCTAGTTGTGGAATTTGTTCTGTCACTCCTCTGTTCAATTTCTTAGGTATTCAGAATGATATGATAGTTCCCTATTTGTGTTCAGGGAATGAGAGAAGCCTCGGGTCCTACTACTACACAGCCATCAAAATCCTCTCCTGAATTTTAGTTTAGTTTATTTTAATTTATTTCAATTAGTTATTTGTTTATTTAAGTAGGCTTCACATCCAGCATGGAGCCCAACACGGGTCTTGAACTCACAACCTTGAGATCAAGATCTGAGCTGAGACCCAGAATTGGATGCTTAACCAACTGAGCCACCACCTAGGCCCTTCCTCTCTTGAATTTTAAACAGCGGACTGCTACTTATTTAACATTTTCTTTTATGTCTTAATGGAAAGACCTCAAGTATAATAATTATTGCCTAATAACTCCTTAAGGATGCATGGTCAGGTAGCCCTCGAATGAGAGATGACCTGGAACTCTATCCCTGCCATGAATGACAGTGAGCAAGTCACTTTTCTCTGGACCAGTCCCTTTATCTGTAAAATGAGTTAGATGGGCTCTGTAGTAATCACCCAGTCTCCTCCCCTGTATATAACATGCTTTGACTGAGTTAATAAAAGTACTTAGAGGAGTGCCTGGGTGGTTCAGTTGGTTGAGTGTCCGACTTTGGCTCAGGTCATGATCTTACTGTTCGTGAGTTCAAGCCCCACATCGGGCTCTGACAACTCAGAGCCTGGAGCCTGTTTCAGATTCTGTGTCTCCCTCTCTGCCCCTTTCTCTCTCTCTCTCTCTCTCTCTCTCTCTCTCTCTCTCTCTCTCTCTCAAAAATAAACATTAAAGAAAAACGTTTAAAAAAAGGTACTTAGTACTTTTTCCTTAATATTTATAAATAAATTATCCTAAATTGTTTTATATGCTCAAATATAGACCATTCTTATATATTGGTTAAACTTCAGTCCCAGTGAGAAATCAAAAAACTTTTGAACAACTTGAATGTGTTTACTTTTATGGATATGAATGGAATAGCAAAGTGTCTACTTACACTACTCATTTTATTATTATTATATTAGACCTCCAATTCTCCAAGGAATGTTTTTTTGTTGTCCCTCTTGGTTGTTTAAGATACAGCCATTTTGGATTCTGTTTGTGATTCTCTTCAAAATTTATTCCAAGCCATAATTACTTCCTTAGTAGTAGAACAGTTTTTAAATTTGACCTGCATTTATAGTATTCTTGATATCTACAATATTCTCACTATAGTGTATTGTTTAAATGATCTTTAAAAGTTTTGGGGCGCCTGGGTGGCGCAGTCGGTTAAGCGTCCGACTTCAGCCAGGTCACGATCTCGCAGTCCGGGAGTTCGAGCCCCGCGTCAGGCTCTGGGCTGATGGCTCGGAGCCTGGAGCCTGTTTCCAATTCTGTGTCTCCCTCTCTCTCTGCCCCTCCCCCGTTCGTGCTCTGTCTCTCTCTGTCCCAAAAATAAATAAACGTTGAAAAAAAAAATTAAAAAAAAAAATAAAAAAAAAAGTTTTATTCAAGAGATAGCCAATACTTAAAAATTGTAAATTCATACCTTCACTAATAATTACCAAATTTATAGTAAGTTTTTGCATTTTTAATAAAAATCCCATTCTGTCAAGTCTTATAGTCTCTATAAATAAATAAAGCTAGCATTGATTAAAGTTGACTCTAGCTAATTTTTCTTTTCCAAACACTACCTTGATGTTCAAAATCAAATACTCAAGAGAGTAGCAGGAGGTAGTTTGTCAGGACTTAAATTTAAAGAGAGGGATAATTTTTTGAGGGAAGAATCTTGAAGTTATATTTAGATATATCCAGCTTAAATTTCTTTCTTTTCTTTTAATATTCATTTTTGAGAGAGAGAGAGTGCATGTGAGAGTGGAGAAGGGGGCAGAGAGAGAGGGAGGCAGAGGATCTGAGGCAGACTCTGCACTGACAGCAGAGAGCCTGATGTGGGGCTCGAACTCACGAAACCAGATCATGACCTGTGCCCCCAGCATATATTTCTTTTTAGGAATCACGGTTGACTAAACAATTGTTTATTCTAAGTATAATTAGAATATCAATAAAGAAATCAGCAAGAATTTACGTTTGTCTCCTTATGGTATTAGATTACCTCCCTCTCCCTCTTTTTCTATTTGGTATATTTGTCATCCCCTTTCATGTAGTTAAGAACTACTCATGCTTGAGGTCTAAGGTATAAGTTTATTTTCTGATCCCACAGACTACATCAGAACCCTTTGCTAGCCCCCTGAGTCAGGTCCCTTTATATGATTGTTTGTAAGTTCTGTGTAAGAAAAGGCACAATCTTTCTACTATATGTCCAGAAGCTAAGCACGTTCTTATCACCCATTACACTCGTAGCTATCTGTTAAATGAATGAATGAATATTAAAAACTGATAGTCTTTTTGGTGCTTTTGTTCACCATTCATTAAGGAAAGCTATAGAAACATAAATGATCATAGCATTGAGTTCAGTATGGTGATTACATGTCAAAGTAATGTACAAACTTTAAGAGAAGAAATCTAAAATATGTAACCATACTTACTTTCAGCTAGATCTTATTTTTCTTTTTTGTTTAATTTGCTTTTCCTGAGAGCCACATTGACTGTGCTCTTTTTGCTATATTATCCATTGGCTCTGCTTTTTAATTTTCAGAGGACGTAGGTCTCAGTAGTCTTTTCTATACCCTGTCACTTAACTCTAATACTGAACCCCTGTGTTAACTGTTTCTGTGAATACCGAATGCTCTTGTTGAGTAGCTTTATTTTTCTTTGCAGCTGTGCTGTGTAAAACTCCTATAAAGTGGATTTGGCCATTTAGCAGTACAATATTTGATACTAGGGTAAGGTATGGATGACCTTGGACCAGATATGTCTGTAACCAGTAGTCTGAATCTAATTACTTCAGCAGTGTTCTTTTGTACTTCAGCTGTCTCACGTACTAGAATTCCTGCTGTGACTATTTCTTAGAGTTATCTTTTTCCTGATGTCAGGAATAACTATACGTGTTATATCTGTCCCAGATACTCAGAAGTTAGTAATAAATAATATGTTAGAGCAAGTGTGAGGTACTTATCTTAACTACCATTGGTCATTGTAGGAAAATTGCTGAATTTCTTGATTTTAGCATTTCTCATTTGCAAATGGTAGCGGTAATATTCTATACATTTAACCTCCAACCTCCATGCTAGTTGCTATGGGAATAATGAAATGAGTAAAACATGGACTTTGCCTTTGTGTACGAAGAGAGAGGTAAACAGTGCAGACTCTAAAGTCAGATAGACCTGGATCTATATTGTGGCTTCCCCCCCTTACTAGCTGAATGAGCTTTAAAAGTTATTTAACCTCTCTGTGCTCCAGTTTCTGTATAAAGTGGGACATGACAGTAATACCTTATTGGGTTATTATGATTATTAACAGATAAAGCAGGTAGAACCATTTGTTATACACAGTAAGAGTTCAATACATGTTAACTAGTTGCAGTTATTACTTTAATTGGATACTTTGGAATCCCATGGAGAATATATATCCTGAAGATCCTTTTGTGCCCACGCTAAGGAGTTTGGACTGTAATTAGTGGGTAAATAACAAGATTAGGTTTGCTACTTTATTAATTCTGGCATTGATTTGGAAGAAGCACCTTGATGGTAGGAGATTGTTTTGCCTCCTAAATCAGAGGTTCTGATTCTTTGTTTTTGTCTCCACAGTGTTCACATGCACAAAATGCTTCCATTGTTCAGCCGTCTATGCAACAAGTATTAGTTGTTTTCTGTGTCCCATGCATTAGGAATATAGCCGAGAACAAGACAATTATGGTCTTTGTTATTATGGAGGTTAAAGTCTACAGGAGGACATTAAAGAAAAAATAAATTTATGAAATAATTACACATTGAGATCTTTTTACTCTGCAGATCTAGCTCTGTTCCTCCCTGTGAAAAGCTTCAGTGGCTTTATATCACTTCAGAATAAAGTATAAGACCCTTCAACATGACATGGGAGGCTTTGGGATCTGGCCTGTGCCTGTTCATCTCTCTTTCCTCCCTGCTTCCATTTTACTGTCATTTAACACTGAAATGTTTGTGGTTCCCTATACTTTTCTTACTTGCCTCTGTATCCCTGCAAATGCTGCCCTTCTACTTGAAATATTCCTATTTGCTTACTTAACTAGATATCATCCTTTAAAAGCAGCTAATGTTGGGGTGCCTGGGTGGCTCAGTTGGTTAAATGTCTGACTTTGGCTCAGGTCATGATCTCATGGTTCATGGGTTTGAGCCTTGTATCGGGCTCTGTCCTTCAGATTCTGTGTCTCCCTCTCTCTGCCCCTCCCCCACTTGTACTCTATTTCTCTCTCTCTCTCTCTCTCTCTCTCTCTCTCTCTCTCAAAAAATAAACAAACATTTAAAAAATCTAAAAAATAAGTAAAAGCAGCTAATGTTATCACTTTCTCTGAAGAGCATTCCTTATACTCCACCTTTCCCCCCCACTCCCCCAAGCTGAGTTAGATACCTTCCCTTAGTACTCTAATGATGTCCTCTTCTCATTTCTTATCCCTGGACTTGGGATTTGTCTTATAATTGCCTTCATTATATTGGGAGCACCTTAAAGATAAGATTTTTTGTTTAATTTTTTTTTAACGTTTATTTATTTTTGAGAGAGAGAGAGAGAGAGAGCATAAACAGGGAAGGGTCAGAGAGAGAGGGAGACACAGAATCCGAAACAGGCTCCAGGCTCTGAGCTGTCAGCACAGAGCCTGACTCAGGACTCGAACCCACGAACCACAAGATCATGACCTGAGCTGAAGCCGGATGCTTAACCGACTGAGCCACCCAGGCACCCCAAGGATAAGATATTTTTATTCTTATCTCTTAGAACAGTGCTTAGCACATGATTGTTATGCCATCATTTACATCAAACAAATGAACTACTGACTCTTAGTAGTTCATTATCCTATTAGACTTAACACGCATCTTAAGGCAGTGTAGTAGAGATGGAGAGAAGAGACTGGTTTCAAAAAATCTTTGTAAGTTGGAATCAAAATTAAGTAGCAGATTAGATATAGGAAGAGAGTTTCTAAGCTAGGGAAGCTAACCACCAGTCGTGTCATTACATGAGATTGGTATTCCAAGGGGGGGAAAAGGTAAGGAGTCATGATGAACTCAGTTTGGGGTATGCTAGGTTTAAAAAGGGTTTGGAGTCTGTCTAGAAAGAAATAGATATTAGACATTTAAAAATATGGATACAGAGCTTGGGATTGGTCAGAGCAAAGAGCCATAGATTTTGGAGTTACCTGTTAATGGTGTCTGAGACGACTGGAATGAATTTTCACCCAAGAAAGATGAAAGATAAGCATTTTGAAATAGTTTCCTTGAAGAGGTAACATTTGAACTAATGTGTTTTAGAAAGCATGGAAGGGCATAGTGAGCAGAGAATTATTTTACTTCCATCACTGATTGGGATCTTCTGATATCATTAATTAATGTATTTTTCTCTTTATTATTTCATGTGATTTCTGCATTTTATCCTATAATTAGGATATTAAAATTTTTTTAACATTTATTCATTTTTGAGAGTAATAGAGACAGAGCATGAGCAGGGAAGGGGCAGAGAGAGAGGGAGACACAGAATCTGAAGCAGGCTCCAGGCTCTGAGCTGTCAGCACATGGCCCGATGCGGGGCTCAAACTCACAGACTGTGAGATCATGACCTGAGCCGAAGTCGGACGCTCAACCGACTGAGCCACCTAGGTGCCCCTGTAATTAGGATATTAATTCTGAAGATCACAGAGATTGGATACCTGTTGTGGTATATTTCTCTTCTGGGCCAAATTCTACATAAAGTTTTCATCTCGCTGAGCATTTTTCCTTATCATTTTTCTCTATATGTTCTCATGTCATTGAACCAAAAATTGAATAACTGTTGTGATTTGTTGATTTAGAAAACTCACCTCTAGAAATGTTCTGTCTGGCTTAAGTGATTTTTATGGTGATCATTCTTATGATGATTCTTATGACAAGCTTGGTCCTTATGTCTATGTAATTGAGCACTCCTATCATGTCCCTTCTCAGTGTACTATTTCTGAGGCTCAGCAAGGCCCTCAAGTAAATCCAGAATGCTGTTAATCTTTAATGGCTTCCTCAGGTTTATGTGGGAAGAGTTTTAATGTCTCTGGCAACACTGTTTCATGTTACTGTTTTCCATTACTTAAGTATCATCTAATTTTTTATATTCATCTTTATAACACGAAGTCTAAGTATAGGTCCCAAATTAATATTTCTTTCTTCGTTGTTCCCCTAATTAGGCCTACTACCTTATAATAAGTCAAGTATCTGGGGGGAAAACAAATTTTATTCCTTAGTTAAACATTCTTTGGTTTGAACAGCCTTGCTCAGGCCTTAGTACTTCATAGTGAGACTATCAGGTGAGTTGTGTTACCATCATCTACCAGACTGGGCATATATGACCATCACATCAGTTTCTGCAGAAATCATATTATTATTATTATTATTTTTACATTTATTTATTTTTGATAGAGACAGAGCACAAGTGGGGGAGGGGCAGAGAGAGAAGGAGACACAGAATCCGAAGCAGGCTTCAGGCTTTAGGCTCTGAGCTGTTAGCACACAGACTGATGCAGGGCTCGAACTCACAAACCACGATATCATGACCTGAGCTGAAGTCAGACACTTAACCGACTAAACCACCCCGGTGCCCCTGTCACTATTATTTTAAATGTTTATTTTTTTTTAATTTTTTTTTCAACGTTTTATTTTTATTTTTGGGACAGAGAGAGACAGAGCATGAGCGGGGAAGGGGCAGAGAGAGAGGGAGACACAGAATCGGAAACAGGCTCCAGGCTCTGAGCCATCAGCCCAGAGCCTGACGCGGGGCTCGAACTCACGGACCGCGAGATCGTGACCTGGCTGAAGTCAGACGCTTAACCGACTGCGCCACCCAGGCGCCCCTTAAATGTTTATTTTTGAGAGAGAAAGAGAGCATGCAAGTAGGGGAGGGGCAGAGATAGAGTGGGGGACAGAGGATCCGAAGCAGGCTCTGTGCTGACAGCAGTGAACCCAATGTGGGGCTCAAACCGTGAACTGTGAGATCATGACCTGAGCTGAAGTTAGACTCTCAACTAACTGAGCCACCTAGGCACCTCTATTATTATTTTTACTTTAGCAGTAGCTCTTGACTTTTCTCCACCTAGCACAGCCTAAAACTACAACAGTAATGGTGGCATGCTTGATAGTGATTCTCCGTTGGGATTTGGGAGTTTATCAGAATCTCCAGGGGT
This sequence comes from Lynx canadensis, assembly GCF_007474595.2. NCBI lineage: Eukaryota > Metazoa > Chordata > Mammalia > Carnivora > Felidae > Lynx > Lynx canadensis. The sequence goes on along the minus strand of NC_044321.2, from coordinate 69,684,473 downwards.
ACTTATAATTTGAAAAAGTCCCCCAGGTGTGATTCTGATTTGCTCCCTCTTCCTCCTCCTCCTCCTTCTCTGAGAATCTCTGTTTCATCTAGAAGCTTCAGCATAAATAGGCACATTTAGTGGTATATTATCCTTGCATAGATGAACTCCCTAATCCCCCACACCTCCCCTTTGAGTGGTCCCCAGTAGTTCTTTCTAATATCATGACTTATGAAACTAGTGTCTACCTGTTACCAAGGTTTAGCTACCACCGAAGCAGCCCTTTTAGTGTTTGGAAGCCTGCAAAACAAGGGAGCCTCTACTAGCTTGAAGGCCAGGTTTAATTGTGTGGTTTATTTAAATGGGAGCCTTTTGCAAATGCTTACTAGAGTCCAGGATTTATATTAATACCATTCTCCCACCCCCATCAATTTCATTCCAATATTTTACGATGAATATTTTCAAATCTACACCAACGTTGAGAGAATTTCAGGATGAATACTTGCATAGCCACAATCTAGATTGTTAATCTAGGTATAACATGATTAAGCAAGTAGATTAAAATGTTAATTGTACCGAAATATTCATCCCTCTGTCCATCTGTTCACCTTTTTAAGCATTTCATGGTAAATTATAGGTATCAGTACAACTTCCCCTACGTACCAGCATTTCATGGTAAATTATAGGTATCAGTACAACTTCCCCCACATACCAGCATTTCATGGTAAATTATAGGTATCAGTACAACTTCCCCCACATACCAGCATTTCATGGTAAATTATAGGTATCAGTACAATTTCCCCTAAATACCATGGCATGTCTATCATTAATAAGAGTTGAATATTTATTTATAGCTTTTTCTTTTTGATGTAAAATTTACATGCAGTGAAGTGCCCAAATCTTAAGTACTCATTAGCAGAGTTTGGATAAATGACATATGTGAGTAACCCAAAGCCTTATCAAGATATAGAAGATTATAACACCCTCTTTTTTTCCGCCCAGATTATTCCCTCTTGACTTCTATAGTTTCTGACTTAAAGGTAAGAAAAAGGCTTGTCAGTGCTTGTAGGACAAACAGGGATCAGTGTTTAAGGATGGATCAGTACATTTCTCTTTTCCATTGCCTAAAGTACCTTGTGTTTTAAATTGTATATGCATGTTTTAAAGTAGGATACTGAGTAAATAACTTATGTTTTCAGTTTTTAAATGATTATTTTGGGAAATACTGTATCTAAATATAAATACCTTATATCTATTTAGTTAAGTATTTTATAAGTCAAAAGCTCTAGTTTAATGAAATGTGAAGAAATATGCATAGAAACATAAGTGGGGAAGAGAAAGGAATAAGAGGTGAGATGGGGAAAAATCACATAAATAATAACGTAATATAATTTACACTATGTATTAATGTGTGGCTAATTGATTATATATTATGTATATCTAACATCATGATATAGTCTATCCTGAAAACAGTGGTATGCCATTTATTCAAGAATATCAACATATAATAATCTGCCTTTAGGAAATACACATTAAATTCCTCTCACTGTTGGTCTTCGGTGTTTTTCATTTTATTTTTAATGCCTTTATATCTGGTAAATATCTCTTATTTGGCTTATTTTTAGAGTAATGTAACATACTTTAATGTATATCAGTACATTTCAAATATGGTATAAGTTTTAAATCATTTGCTTGCATTTTATGAAGAGTAACTGATAAATGTATTTCTAATAATTCTGGTTCCAAAAGGAGAAGCTTTGACAAAAGTAAATTGTGATATTTTCATAATAAAAAGATATGGCAAACATGCAGGCATTTGCATATCTTTCCTGAAATATTGTATACTGGGTTTGTCAGTGCTGGTAAGTCCATTTCAAGGATGTTTCCCTTAGTCCATTAGTTTGGATAATGAGCCCTATAAAGTACATTTATAACTTGTGGCACTGCAAGGAGAAGGATTCTAATTTTCATCCTTTTATCTAGACACATTGAAAGAAGGTCAATAGAGGGTTCTATATGATTCATTGTCCCAACACATATCAGATGACAGAGACCTGATAATCTCCATGAATAAGTGTTTTCCTTGTTTAGAAATAGCACTTGAAAGGAATCTTTCTGTGATTATCCTTTGAGGTAAAGTGGAAACATTAAAAGAAGCTTTATCCCTCTTTTTTTTGTTTGTTTAAAACATTTTCACATGTGTGACCAGATAGCTATTGTTGAACAAAAGATAAAGCAACACTTAACAGAAAAATTAAAAACCTTTAGTGGCTTTTACAGACTGAATGATGTAACAAGATATTTGACCAATTTTTCTTTCCTCCTTTTTCTTAGATTCATTAAGGAAAAAAAAAGTCTGTTTTCTAAACAAAGGAAAAGCTTGTATGTTTCTAAACATTAGAAAGCTTATACTTATAGTGTAATACTTGTACTAACAATATTCTTAATGGAATTCAAAATAAATATTTAAATTGTATTCCATGCTTATGGTTTAAACACTTCAAAATAGCAACAAGAATATATATTCTGTAATTTAGTGTCAATTTTATGTCAAAATGTGAAATTGTATACTGTATTAAAGGGTTTATTAGATTCAAAATTATAGCTGATATTTATTTTTTTAGTTGTGTAATCATTAATGAGAACTTTTTTGCTATGTTTATCTTCTTTGTAGATGTAAAGCAGTCATAGATCAGTTTGGTCAGAGAATAATTTCTAAGCATTTCCTTGTGGAGGACAGTTACTTTTCTGAGAACACATGCTCACATGTACAATACCGGTAAGGCACCCCTCCATCCTCCGTCCAAGGGATGGTGAAACATAGGAAAATTTAGCTGTGGTGATTATATTGACACTTCTGTATGTCTGTGTCCTTCAAGTTAGATGCAAATGTATACCAAACCAATAATATATCCAATATGTCTGCTGTTCTCTTATAGAGTCTGGTTGTAGAGGAGTACAGTCTAATTTTGACTCCTTTGCATCAGCTGGGGTTTGTCTGCAGCTCCTTTCGCAGGCCAAGGAAAGATTAAAGCAGAGCTTGACTTGGTTTGGGGAGGTGACACTTTTATCACGACTTAAATCTTTGAAACATGCCTTCTGGTAGTTATGTAACTATAAATGAAACTTATCTGTGGAATCTGAATAACTGATTAACTGTTTTGTGCGTTACAGGCAAATCTCCAGGTCAGTCCTGATTACAGATAGATCTGTACTAAAAGCGGATTCAGATCAACAGGTAATTTTAGTTCTGTACTTTTTAATAAATATTGCTACATTAATTTATACAGTAATATGTATAAATTAATATTGGTGAAATAAAATGTATTAAGCCATAAACTGATGTATTTAATGCATTTTTTAAAATACCTAATGGCAATTCTGTAATAATCTTGGTTTTTAAAGATTTTCTTCTAGCAGAACAAATAATTGCATCCATTACATAAGGTAACAGATTTAATCTATGCAGACTAAATCCTAGTTTTGACAGCTAGTCTCTGAAATTGAAAATATATAGTTATGGGAAGAAGAAGAGAAACCCCAGACAATACATTTAAAACTCTTGGAGGAAAATGCTTATGGTAACCAACCCGAGAGCAATGGTGGCAATCTCACCATTAGGCCTGGTGTGAATGAGTACCAGCACACATCTGGTTCTGATACTTCCTCATCACCATTGTTCCTTTCAGTACCTTTTTCCTTCTCCTCACTGCCTGTTCTCTAGGAACATCTTTATGCATATGATTTTTCCTCAGTTTGTATTCTTAAATTCCAGAAGTATGCCCCCTTCTTCTGATCATATCATGCAGTGACTGATAAAATCAACTTACTTATTAGTTTCGTGTAACTCTCAGACCTTTTCTACGTGTTACTGCTAAACATAGGTTCCAAAAATTCCTTAACTTAGAAGTTTTCTGATTTAAAACACATCTGTTTTGCATATGAGCATAAATATTTTCTATTAATGATTGTGTAAACAATGAATTTCTTTTACATGCCATCCAGTGTTCTGAGATCTAAAGAGACAGTGCTAACCAAGATAGGATCTCTTCCCTCATAACTTGCAGTCTGAAAGATACACGTATAGACAGATGAATAGCAGCTATAGTTCAACATGACAAGTGTGAACAAAGACTGGTACAGCAGCTATTTTAGTGCTCATCACACTCTTCTGTAATTGCCAGTTGACTTGTGTATCTTCCAGTAAACTATAAGCCTTGTGAATGTGTTGAAGAGTGACAGAGAGGCAGAAAAATGAAGAGAGAAAATAGAGACAGTTCTGTAGAAGCTGAACTGAGAAGAGTAGGAAACAGGAAGTGATTCCTGAAGAGAGATGTGGAAGTGAAGAGGGCTTTTCTTTTCTTTTTTTTTTTATGTAGATTTTTATCTATATTATCTTCAAGGAGTTTTATACTTTTGTGTTTTACATGTAAGTCAGGGGGATCCTGGGTAGCTCAATCAGTTAACAGCCCAATATTGGCTCAGGTCATGATCTTACAGTTCATGAGTTCGAGCCCCGTGTCGGGCACTGTGCTGACAGCTCAGAGCCTGGATCCTGCTTCGGATTCTGTGTCTCCCTCTCTCTCTGCCCAACCCCACTCACACTCTGTCTTTCCCTCTCAAAAATAAATAAATGTTAAAAAAATTATGTCTGTGATGCATACTGTGTAAATTTTGGAAGGATATAAAATCTGTGTATAGATTTATTTTTTTTTTAATTTATGTCCAAGTTAGTTAGCATGTAGTGCAACAATGATTTAAGGGGTAGATTCCTTAATGCCCCTTACCCATTTAGCCCATCCCACCTCCCACAACCCCTCCAGTAACCCTCTGTTTGTTCTCCATATTTAAGACTCTCTTATGTTTTGTCCCCCTCCCTGTTTTTATATTATTTTTGCTTCCCTTCCCTTGTGTTCATCTGTTCTGTGTCTTAAAGTCCTCATATGAGGGAAGTCATATGATATTTGTCTTTCTCTGATGAATTTGCTTGGCATAATACCCTCTAGTTCTATCTGCATAGTTGCAAATGGAAAGATTTCATTCTTTTTGATTGCGAAGTAATACTCCATTGTATATATATACCACATCTTCTTTATCCATTCATCCATTGATGGACATTTGGGCTCTTTCCATACTTTGGCTATTGTTCATAGTGCTGCTATGGACATTGGGGTGCATGTGTGCCATTCAAACAGCATACCTGCATCTGTTAGATAAATACCTAGTAGTGCAATTGCTGGGTCATGGGGTAGTTCTATTTTTAGTTTTTTGAGGAACCTCCATACTGTTTTCCAGAGTGGTTGCACCAGTTTACATTCCCACCAACAGTGCAAAAGAGATCCTCTTTCTCCACATCCTCACCAACATCTGTTGTTCCCTGAGTTGTTAATGTTAGCCACTCTGGCAGGTGTGAGGTGGTATCTCATTGTGGTTTTGATTTTTATTTCCCTCATGATGAGTAATGTGGAGCATTTTTTCATGAGTCGGTTAGCCATTTGGATGTCTTCCTTGAGGAAGTATCTATTCATGTCTTTTGCCCATTTCTTCACTGGATTATTTGTTTTTGGGGTATTGAGTTTGTTAAGTTCTTTATAGATTTTGGATACTAACACTTTATCTAATATGTTGTTTGTAAATATCTTCTCCCATTCTGTCAGTTGCCTTTTAGTTTTCCTGATTGTTTCCTTTGCTGTGCAGAAGCTTTTTATTTTGATGAGGTCCCAATGGTTGATTTTTGCTTTTGTTTCTCTTGACTCTGGAAACCTGTTGCGTTAGAAGTGGCTGCGGCCAAGATCAAAGAGGTTTTTGCCTGCTTTCTCCTCGAGGATTTTGATGGCTTCCTGTCTTACATTTTGAGTTTGTTTTTGTGTATGGTGTAAGAAAGTGATCCGGGTTCATTCTTCTGCATGTTGCTGTCCAGTTTTCCCAGCACTTCTTGCTGAAGAGACTGTCTTTATTCCATTGGATATTCTTTCCTACTTTGTCAAAGATTAGTTGGCCTTATGTTTGTGGGTCCATTTTTGGGTCCTCTATTCTGTTCTATTGATCTGAGTGTCTGTTTTTATACCAGTACCCTACTGTCTTGATGATTTCAGCTTTCTAATACAGCTTGAAGTCCGGGATTGTGATGTCTCCTGCTTTGGTTTTCTTTTTCAAGATTGCTTTGGCTATTCGGGGTGTTTTTGGGTTCCATAAAACTTTTAAGATTATTTTTTTCTAGCTCTGTGAAGAAGACTGGTGTTATTTTGATTGGGATTACATTGAATATGTAGATTGCTTTAGGTAGTATCAACATTTTAACGATATTTGTTCTTCCTATCCAGGAGCAGGGAATTTTTTTCCATTTTTTTGTGTCTTCTTCAATTTCCTTCATAAGCTTTCTATAGTTTTCAGTGTATAGATTTTTCACCTCTTTGGTTAGATTTATTCCTAGGTATTTTATGGTTTTTGGTGCAATTGTCAATGGGATCAATTCCTTGATTTCTCTTTCTGTTGTTTCATCGTTGGTGTATAGGAATGCAACTGATTTCTGTACACTGATTTTATATCCTGCGACTTTTCTGAATTCATGGATCAGTTCTATCAGTTTTTTGGTGGAATATTTAGGGTTTTCCATATAGAGTATCATGTTATCTGCGAAGAGTGAGAGTTTGACCTCCTCCTGGTCGATTTGGATGCCTTTTATTTCTTTGTGTTTTCTGATTGCAGAGGTTAAGACTTCCAATGCTATGTTGAATAACAGTGGTGAGAGTGGACATCCCTGTCTTGTTCCTGACCTTAGTGGGGAAGCGCTCAGTTTTTCCCCATTGAGGATGATATTAGCGTTGGGTCATTCATATATGGCTTTTTATGATCTTGAGTTATGGTCCTTCTATCCCTACTTTCTTAAGGGTTTTTATCAAGAAAGGATGCTGTATTTAGTCAAATGCTTTGTCTGCATCTATTGAGAGGATCATATGGTTCTTGTCCTTTTTTTATTCATGTGATGAATCACATTGATTGTTTTGCAGATATTGAACCAGCCCTGCATCCCAGGTATAAATCCCACTTGGACGTGGTGAATAATTTCTTTAATGTATTGCTGTATCCGGTTGGCTAATATCATCTTGAGGATTTTTACATCCATGTTCATCAGGGAAATTGGTCTCTAGTTCTCTTTTTTAGTGTGGTCTTTGGTTTTAGAATCATGGTAATGCTGGTTTCATAGAAAGCGTTTGGAAGTTTTCCTTCCATTTCTATTTTTTGAAACATCTTCAAGAGAATAGGTGTTAACTTTTCCTTAAATGTTTGGTAGAATCCCCCTGGAAAGCCATCTGGCCCTGGACTCTTGTTTTTTTTTTTTTTTTTTTTTTTTTTGGAGATTTTTGATTACTAATTTGATTTCCTTACTGATTATGGGTCTGTTCAAATTTTCTGTTTCTTCCTGTTTCAGTTTTGGTAGTGTATATGTTTCTAGGAATTTGTCCATTTCTTTCAGATTGCCCATTTTATTGGCATATAATTGCTCATAATATTCTCATTATTGTTTTTATTTCTGCTGTGTTGGTTATGATATCTCCTCTTTCATCTTGATTTTATTTATTTGGGTCCTTTCCTTTTTCTTCTTGATGAAACTGGCTAATGGTTTATCAGTTTTGTTAATTCTTTCGAAGAACCAGCTTCTGGTTTCATTGATCTGTTCTGTTTTTTTGGTTTCGATAGCATTGACTGCTGTTTTGATCTTTATTATTTCCTGTCTTCTGCTGGTTTTGGGTTTTATTTTCTGTTCTTTTTCCAGCTCTTTAAGGTGTAAGGTTGGGTTGTATATCTGAGACCTTTCTTCCTTCTTTACGAAGACATGGATTGCTATATACTTTCCTCTTATAACCGCCTTTGCTGCGTCCCAGAGGTTTTGGGTTGTAGTGTTGTCATTTTCCTTGGCTTCCATGTACTTTTAATTTCCTCTTTAACTTCTTGGTTAGCCCATTCATTCTTCAGTAGGATGTTCTTTAGTCTCCAAGTATTTGTTACCTTTCCAAACTTTTTCTTGTGGTTGATTACAAGTTTCATAGTGTTGTGGTCTAAAAATACGCACCGTATATTCTTGATCTTTTTGTACTTGTTGAGGGCTGATTTGTGTCCCAGTATATAGTCCATTCTGGAGAACGTTCCATGTGCATTGGAGAAGAATGTATATTCCACTGCTTTAGGATAAAATATTTTCAATTTATCTGTTAAGTTCATCTTCTCCAGTGTGTCATTCAAAGCCATTGTTTCCCTGTTCATTTTCTGATTAGATGATCTGTCCATTGTAAGTGGGGTGTTGAAGTCCTGTACTCTTATGGTATTATTATCAATGAGTTTCTTTATGTTTGTGATTAATTGATTTGTGTCTTTGAGTGTTTCCACATTTGGAACCTAAATGTTTACAATTGTTAGGTCTTCTTGGTGGGTAGACCCCTTTATTATTATATAATGCCCTTCTTCATCTCTTGTTACAGTCTTTATTTTGAAGTCTAGATTATCTGATATAAGCTTAACTGCTTTGGCTTTCTTTTGTTGACCATTAGCATGAGATGGTTCTCCATTCCCTTGCTTTCAATCTGAAGGCGTCTTTAGGTCTAAAGTGGGTCTCTTGTAAACAGCATATAGATGGATCTTGTTTTCCTATCCATTCTGTTACCCTGTGCCTTTTGATTGGAGCCTTGAGTCCATTGACGTTTGAGTGAGTACTGAAGGCTATGAATTTATTGCCATTATGTTACTTGTAGTGTTGGAGTTTCTGGTGGTGTTCTCTGGTCCTTTCTACTCTTTGTTGCTTTTGGTATTTATTTATTTACTTACTTATTTACTTACTTACTTACGTACTTATATATTTCATCTTTTCTCCCCTCAGAGAGTCCCCATTAAAATTTCTTGCAGGGCTGGTTTAGTGCTCAAGAACTCATTAATTTTTGTTTGGGAAACTTTTAATCTCTCCTTCTATTGTGAATGACAGCCTTGCTGTATAAAGAATTCCTGGTTGCATGTTTTTCTGATTCAACACATTGAATATGTCCTGCCACTCCCTTCTGGCCTGCCAAGTTTCTGTGGATAGGTCTGCTGCAAACCTGATCTGTCTTCCCTTGTAAGTTAAGGACTTTTTTCCCTTGCTGCTTTCATGATTCTTTCCTTGCTTGAGTATTTTGTGAATTTGACTATGATATGCCTTGTTGATGGTCCTTTTTTGTTGAATCTGATGGGAGTCCTCTGTGTTTCCTGGATTTGATGTCTTCCTTTCCCCAGGTTAGGAAAGTTTTTTGCTATGATTTGCTCACATAACTCTTCTACCCCTTTTTCTCTCTCTTCATCTTCTGGGACCCCTATGATTCTGATGTTGTTCCTTTTTAATGAGTCACTGATTTATCTAATTCTTAAATCGTGCTCTTTTGCCTTAGTCTCCATCTTTTTTTCTGCTTAATTATTCTCCATGAGTTTAGCCTCTATATCACTGATTATCTGCTCTGCCTCATACATCCTTGCTGCCATGGCAACCATTCGAGATTGCAGCTCAGTTACAACATTTTTTACTTCATCCTGACTAGGTTTTACTTCTTTTACCTCTGTAGATTCGGGTTCTAATCTATTTTCAATCCCATCTAGTATTCTTCTTATTGTGATTCTAAATTCTGGTTCAGACATCTTGCTTTTATCTGTGTTAGATAAGTTCCTGGCTGTCGTTTCTTCCTGCTTTTTCTTTTTGGGTGAATTTCTTCGTTTTGTCATTTTGAAGAGAGAAAAGGAATTAATGAGGTAAAAAATTTTTTAAATTAAAAAAAATTAAAATAAAAAAATTAAAAACAAGAAACACACACACAAAATGAAATAAATGATGCTATATCCTAGGTGTGCTTTGGTGTAGGTGTTGAAAGGGGCTTGATAGATTAGAGATAAAGTGGAAGAAAAAAAATGCAAATCGTTTGAAAATTTGGAAAAACATATACACTGAAATAGAATAAAATGAAATGGTATAAGTAAAATAGAGTTTGAAAAAATTTACACAAAATAAAAAATATAGTAGAAAAAATTTAAAGAAAAATATTTTTAATAAAGATTGAAAATAAAAATATTTTTCTCTTTCTGAATTCAAGAAAAAAGAAACGAAAAAGAGAAAAAAAATTTGAATAGATCGACCAGCAAACAGACTGAAATACAATTGAAATTACTTCTTTTTCCCCTAGAAGTCATACTGTGATGTGACTTATAGTCTGTAAACTAAGCAGGCCAAGAGACTTGTGTTCCTGAAAGGGGAGGTTGGCCCAGTTGGTGGAGCTTGGTGTAATGGTTCCGTTCTCCACTAGATGGTGCTGCTTAGCTTACTTGGGTTTATTGTTGTGGTGCTTGTAGGTGTGTATGTGCATGTGTGGGAGCAGTGAAAATGGTGTCTCCCAGCTACCCAGTCTGTAGTATCGGAACTCTGTTCTCACTGAGCAGGCAATCGTGCACCCATCCTTTGTATTCATCTTCCATCCACTCTCCGCTTTTACATTGTCCGTGACCAAGCCCCAGGCAGCACCTCCCTGTTGAGTTTTATCTCAGATGCGGCTGTTTTTCCCAACCCCTTACTTCTGAGGCACTGCAGCTTTGATCCGTTCTGCCCCTCTGCAGAAGGGTCTCACCTAGCAAATGGCCAAGTGCCAGCCACACCAAGTAATGTTCACGGGACCCTGCTGCTGCCGATGCCCAGAGAATGTGGCTGGGTGCCAGTCTTCCCCAGAAAAAGTTCACGCGATCGTGTGGCAGCAGCGTTTCAGGGATTATGGCAAATCACAACATGTATCTGGCACCAGGCTTCACCCCCAATGACCTTGTTCCAGCACCAGCATATGTGGTTATTCTCCCGGGTCTACTGGGGCCTTTGCCTGTGGGGGAGCCATACAGCCTCAACCAGATGTCCTCCCAGCTTGGGAACCACCTCTCCCCATGTGGCCTAAAGCCCCCTGGACTTCACTCTGCTCCCAGGGATTTGCCCTTCCCACCAGAGCACTGCCAGGTACCGAGTTGTGGAGTTTTAGACTCTGTGCTCCCCCTGTTTATAGGGTCTTAATGGAATTTAAGCCCTCTCCTTTCTCCTTTCTCCTTTCTCCCTTTTCGTTCAGTCCTTGCGGCTTTTGTACTATTCCACTTTCTCTCCAGCTGTTTTTGGCGGGGGGGGGTCCTTTTTCCCGTACTCCCCCCTTCCCTCCCCCCCCCATCTCTGTCCTCTCTCTGCAAGCAAAAACAGCTCCCTGCTCTCTGTGGCTTGTCTCTCCCCCAGTCCACCTCTCTGCGCTGCGTACCTGCTGAGTTGTGTGGTTCACGTTGTGCAGATTGTCATGTTAATCCTCAAATCAGTTTTCTAGGCGTGCAGGGTGGTTTAGTGTTGATCTGGCTGTATTTCATGGACGCGAGACACAAAAAAAATTTCCATGCTGTTCCGCTATCTTGGCTCTTCCCTATCAGGCTTTTCTTCTTCTTTAAAGAAGAAAAGTATGTATTTCTTTAAAGAAGAAGTGGATATTTCAACTGATGCTGTGGAGGTAGTAAAAAGGGAGGGAGAGTTTGAAGATATCCAGGAGAAAAGGAAGATAACTGATGCAGCAAGGTCCAGGTAAAGGTGGGGAGTATGAGATTCAGAGAACAGGTAAAACCGTTGACCTTAGAGGGGATGTGAGACACTTGCAATAAGAGGATGAATGGAGGATGTTTGTAGGTCTGGGAGTTTCCATCTAATGGAATCCATTTACTCTTTAAATTATGAAGTGAGGTCATCTCCTGAGAATTGAGATGTAAGTGTCGGGAACAGGTCAAAGCTCAAGGAAAGATATACAGTAATAACTGTGGGGAGTTGGAGTATGGCCTCTCTCATTGTCAGATGGCTGCACAGTGTTGGTTGCCGAATTGAGCCTGGTGGTTATGGGTGTATGGTGGCATTAATCTGCCCCTATCCTTTCAGCTCTTCCATTCTCTTACCCCACTTAATCTTCTCAGCGATCTGTTAAGAGACCTACAATTCCTTGTCCTCTCCTTTTCCTCCTAGTTTACCATTCTTCCCTCTTCCTTTTTCATGTCCTGGTCCCCGTGGTGGATTTTCTGAACTGCCCTTCCCCCAACACCTTCAATTCCTATGTAGCCATGTTCTTCCACTGTACCCACAGAGGAAAATTTTGTCTCTGGATGAGTCTGTAATTTACATCTGGATCACAGAAGGATACTTGAGAAAACCACACATCCACACAGACTGGCACTCCCACAGAGTCAGGGTTGCCAATCTCATTCAGCTAGACTGTTGCTACCACCAGTTAGTTTATCCACTGGTCTCGGATAGCTCCCTCTCCCATTCCTCTCAGTGCCTAGTCCAAATCTTTACTGTTTTACCCTCCCTCCTCTGTCTTAGCTCTTTCACCTCACCCCTCACTTCACTGAGAAAAGTAAGGCCCTACTAAGCAAAATGGCCCTTGACCTCCTGCCCCACCACCCACAACTGATATACAAGTACAGAGAGTAATGACAGGGCTCCCCTCCTTGTCCAAGGCCAACCCCATTCATAAGTGCTCTTGATATACACACATGTGCACGCACACACACCACCCTGCATCTGTGTCCTGTCTTCTGCCTTTCCCTGCTACTGGTACCTTGCCTTCAACCTATATACATGTACTAGTATTTTGTTCCAAAATTAATATTAAAAAAAAAATCTCCTTTTGCCCCCATCTCTAATTGTATCCCATCTCTCCCCTGATCTCATCAACATTTTCAAGACAGTGTCTGTACTTGCTCCCTCCAGCTCCTTACCTCTCATCCATTTCTAGACCAGCCTGGCTTTTACCTCCACATTTCTACCACAATTTTTCTTGCTAAGTTTATTGATAACTTTATAATGGTCAGGAGCATAGGACAGTTTTTTTTTTTTTCTATTAGGTCTTTTCTGGTACATTTGACAATGTTGATTATTACCTTCTTCTTGAAACTCTATACTCCTTGGCTTCCATGATACTGTGCTCTCCTGGTTCTCATAACTCTCTGAATAGTCCATCTCTGCTTCTTTTATGGGCTCTATCCTCTTAAATATTGGGGCTCCCCCAAGTTCTCACTTCAACCCACATTATCTCTTGCTCTATGCACACTTGCTGCTGGACTCCATGTACTTACATAGTTCCAACTCTGCATAAATGTTGGTGACAGCTACTTCTTTATCTCCCAGGAATGTTGGTCAAACTTCTTGCTGGACATCTATCCCAAAGTCCCCTCAAATTGAACATACTCAGAACTTAACTCACCATTTTCCCTCTCAAAACTACTTATCCAGTGTTCCCTGCCTTCATGAGAAGCACTGATGTCCTTCCAACTAACAATTTCTTCCTCCCATCTCTGGTATCCCCTGAGCCTCCAGGTCCTCTCATTGTACTTCCTTGAATTGGCTCCAATATGCTTTTCCTCTCAGTTCTTATTCTCACTCCTCTGGTTTCAGAACTCATCTCTGCCTTGTAACTGGTTGTTCCTCCTCTCATCTTGTCTCCTTCAGATCCATCCTCTAAAGAGCTATCAGAGTGATCAGTCTAAAAGTGTACATTTATACTTCTCTTTGTTTCCTATATTGGCTTCTTTCCTCTTTGTGAATTTTGAAGCATATGTGATGAACCTTAAAGAGAGGAAAGGGTAGGTGTAAGTCTAGGTAAATTTTATGAAAGTGGTACTAGAGAGTTGAGGGTATTCCCTTTTGATGGCTTTTCCTAATCTCTATGAGTTTTAAGACAGTTACCTTCTCAGAGTTCAAGACACAGAAGGTACTGTGGTCGGGGTTACTGATTGTATTTAAATTTTTAAAAAATTAGACATTATGGTTGTAGGAAACAAAAGAAATATAGGCATACCTCAAAGGTTTTGGGAGTCCAGTTCTAGACCACCGCAGTAAAGTGAATGTCACAATAAAGCAAGTCAAATGATTTTTTTTTTATTTTCTCAGTTCATATAAAATTATGTTTACACTATACTGTGGCCTATTAAGTGTTCAGTATAGCATTATGTATAAAAAAATGTACTTACCTTAAAAATACTTTATTTCTAAACAATCCCAACTATCATCTGAGCTTTCAGTGAGTTCTAATCCTTTTGCTGGTGGAGGGTTTTGCCTTGATGTTGATGGCTACTGACTGATCAGGGTGGTGGTTACTAAAGGTTTGGGTGGCAGTGACAATTTCTTAAAATGAGACAACAATAAACCTTGCTTCATCAATTGACTCTTCTTTTATGAATGGTTTCTCTGTAGCATACAATGCTGTTTGATAGCATTTTACCCACCATAGACGTTCTTTGAAAATTGGAGTCAATCCTATCAAAATTTGTTGCTGCTTTATCAACTAAGTTTATGTAGTATGTAAACCCTTTGTTGTCATTTCAACAATCTTCACAGCATCTTTGTCAGAAGTAGATTCCATCTCAAGAACTACTTTCTTTGCTCATCCATAAGAAGCAACTCCTCTGTTGTTAAAGCTTTATCATGAGATTGTAGCCATTTAGTTACTTCTTCAGACTCCACCTCTAATTCTAGTTCTCTTGCTGTGTCCACCACATCTGCAGTTCCACTGCAGACTCCTCCACTGAAGACTTGAACCCTGAAATTCATTCATGAGGGCTGGAATCAACTTTCTCCAAACTCCTGTTAATGTTGATATTTTGAACTCTTCCTGTGAATCATGAGTGTTCTCAATGGCATCTTAAATGGTGAATCCTTTCCCGAAGGTTTTCAAATTACTTTGCCCACATCCATCAAGGGAATCACTGTCTATGGCAGGTATAGTTTGACAAAATGCATTTCTTACATAATAAGACTTGAAAGTCAAAATTCCTTGTGGATCCATGTACTGCAGAAAAGATGTTTGATAGGTAAAGATAGGATTGAGTATGTAGAAAGGGAGAGGCTAAGACTTGAAGATCCCAGGGAGCAAAGCCACATCTTTTAAAACAATGCTGGAAACATCCATGAGAAAAACTCCCTCAGGCGTAAAGTTTTTCTTAAGAATGTAACAAATACCACCTACTCCCCCTTCATGTTTCCCTCAGGAATAAACAACTCATCACCAACAGGTATCTTTTTTTTTTTTTTCCTAAAAAGAAACCAAAAAGAAGAGGAGGAACAGACCAAAACCCTATAAAATAAAGTTGCTTGCTTATACTCAGGGGTATTCACTTTCAGATGCCCCCTCTCTGTAGAGAGATCTTTCATACTATTCTTACCTTCTGATCTTACACTCTGATAAACTTTTGCCTGCTGCTCATTTTATTCTGTGTCCACCTCCTCATTCTTTGAATTGGCTAAACAACGAGCCCCTGGCATTGAGGTATTTATTCTGCAAAATGTGTTAGCAAGCATGAAAACAACATTAATCTTGTTGTACATCTCCATCAGAGCTCTTGGGTGACCAGGTTCTTTGTCAATGAGCAGTCATATTTTGAAAGGAATCTTTTTTCTGAGTAGTAGGTCTCAACAGTGGGCATAAAATACTCAGTAAACTATGTTGTATCATCCAGGCTTTCTTGTTCCATTTACAGAGCAGAGGGAGAATAGATTTAAAATAATTCTTAAAGGCCCTAGGATTACTAGAATGATAAATGAGCATTGGCTTCAACTTAAAGTCACCAGCTACATTAGCCTTTAACAAGAGAGTCAGCCTGTCCTTTGAAGCTTTAAAGCCAGATGTTGACTTCTCTTCTGTAGCAATGAAAGTCCTAGATGACATCTTCTTCCAATAGAATGCTATTCAATATCTAGAAAATCGGTACTGTAGTGTAGTCACCTTCATGAATTATCTTAGTTACATCTTCTGGATAACTTGCTGCAGCTTCTTGATCAGTACTTGCTGTTTCACCTTGCACTTTTTTAAAAAGTTTAAATTCAAGTTAGTTAACATACAGTGTACTTTTGGCTTCAGGAGTAGAGCCCAGTGATTCATCTCTTATATAGGACACCCAGTATTCATCCCAACAAGTGCCTTCCTTAATACCCATCACCCATTTAATCCATCCCCCCCACCCACCTCCCCTACAGGAACCCTCAGTTTGTTCTCTGTATTTAAGAGTCTCTTATGCAAAAGGGTTCCCCTATCTCCACATCCTCACCAACATTTGTTGTTCCCTGTGTTAATTTTATCGTTTCTGACATGTGTGAGGTGGTATCTCATTGCAGTTTTGATTTGTATTTCCCTGATGATGAGTGATTTGGACATCTTTTCATGTGTCTGTTGGCCGTCTGTATGTATTCTTTGGAAAATGTCTATTAATGTCTTCTACCCATTTCTTTACTGGATTATCTGTTTTATGGGTGTTGAATTTGATAAGTTATTTTTGACACTAACCCTTTATCCATTACGTCATTTTCAAATATCTTCTCCCATTCCATAAGATGCCTTTTAGTTTTATTGATTGTTTCCTTAGCTGTGCAGAAGCTTTTTATATTGATAAGGTCCCAATAGTTCATTTTTGTTTTTATTTCCCTTGATTTTGGAGACATGACCTGAGGTCGAGGTCAAAGAGGTTGCTGCCTGTTTTCTCCTGTAGGATTTTGATGGTTTTCTGTCTCACACTTTAGGTCTTTCATCCATTTTGAATTTACTTTTTGTATGGTGTAAGAAAGTGGTCCAGTTTCATTCTTCTGCATGTTGCTGTCCAGTTCTCCCAGCACCATTTGCTAGAGACTATCTTTTTTTTTTTCATTGGATACTCTTTCCTGCTTTGTCAAAGATTAGTTGGCCATATATTTGTGGGTCCATTTTTAGGTTCTCTATTCCATTGGTCTAGGTATCTGTTTTTGTGGCAATACCATACTGTCTTGATGATTATAGCTTTGTAATACATCTTAAAGTCTGGAGTTGTGATACCTCCAGCTGTGGTTTTCGTTTTCAACATTACTTTGGCTATTTGGGGTCTTTTGTGGTTCCATACAAATTTTAGGATTGTTTGTTCTAGCTCTGTGAAGATGCTGGTGTTATTTTGATAGGGATTGTATTGAATGTGTATAGATTGCTTTGGGTAGTATTTGTTTAACAATTTTTGTTCTTCCAATGAGCATGGAATATTTTTCTATTTTTTTGTGTCTTCTTCAATGTCTTTCATAACCTTTCTATAGTTTTCCACATACAGATCTTTTACCTTTTTGGTTAGGTTCTAGATATAGCATTTTTTTTTCAATGTTTATTTATTTTTGGGACAGAGAGAGACAGAGCATGAACGGGGGAGGGGCAGAGAGAGAGGGAGACACAGAATCGGAAACAGGCTCCAGGCTCCGAGCCATCAGCCCGGAGCCTGACGCGGGGCTCGAACTCACGGACCGCGAGATCGTGACCTGGCTGAAGTCAGACGCTTAACCGACTGCGCCACCCAGGCGCCCCTAGATATAGCATTTTAAAAATACATCCTAACAAGTTATTAGGTCTTTGATCTCTGTAGCAGGGGTTTCTCTGCTGTCTTCTAAGACTTTTTCAAGCCCAGCTATTAGTATTATGACTGTTGTTCTAAATTCTTGTTCAGATGTATTGTGTATATCTGTTTTGAGCAATTCTCTGGCTGTGATTTCTTCTTGACCTTCCTTTTGGGGAGAATTCCTCTATCTTGTCATTCTGGCAGTCTGTCTTTTATGTGTTTTAAAAACTTTTTATGTGTCCTTCACCTGAGACAACTGCTATATTAAAAAGGGACCGTACAATGTCCAGGCCTGGCACTCCAGGAAGTACTTCTGTTGTATGTTGCATGTACTCTGCTATTGGGTTCTGGCTGCCCAGTCCCACTGATCAGTCCTCTGCAGAGCTCCTCCTTGCTTGCAATGATGGAGTGTTTGGACCTTTAACTAGGTGTGCTTTGATTTCTTTGTTGAAGTAACCCTGGAAAAAAAAGGAGGTGGGGGGAGCCTGATGCTATAAAAAGAGAACAATGAAAGGGGAGAAAAGAAAACCAAATAGAGAATTAAAACCTATAAGGTTGATTCCAAAGAAAGAGAAAGGAAAAGAAAGAAGAAAAAAAGCAAAAGAAAAGAGAAAAGATGGAACCCGAGTAGAATTAAAAAGCCTGATCAAAAAATATATATGTCTGTATGTGTGTATGTATGTGTAGATAGATAGCTAGATAGTGTATATATGTGTAGATAGATAGATATGACAAAAAACAAATCAGAAACCATAAACCTGATTCGAAAAGAAAACAGAGAGGGAGGAAAGCAAGAAAGAAAAAAGAAGAAAATAAAAGGTTGTCTGTTGGTGCCTGAGGCTGGTGGCTGTGTTGGTCTGGAGGAGAGTCTGTCTACATTGAGTAAGTTAGTCTTGCTCTAGTAAGTGAGCATTTGCTAGGCACGGAGGGGTATGGTTTGTTCTAAGCGTGTACTGCCTCCACTGGTGACCGCTGTGCTACTCTCTTAAGTCCCACTGTGTTGGTGTTAGGAAAATTTCTGTCACCCCAATCTCTCCTCCCGACTGGGCTCTCACCCCCTGCTGTTCAGGCAGCCCTCACTGAATAGCGAGGGCAGTCAGCTTGCCCTGCACCATTATTCTCCTGTGGCTTCCCCTTGGCACTCTGATGGGATTCAAATCCTGAAGTCTTAATGGACCCCGAATGGTGCAAATCCAGATCCACTCCCCTCCTCCAGGGATCCTACTGCTGAAAGGCCTTTGGCTGGCACCTGCAGAGTATTTTGTCCTTGGGGAGGCAATAAAACCTGTTTCCAAATAATCCAGGAAGGGTACTATTCTTTCCCAGTGCACACTGGAGATCATTACACCATGCTGTGCACTCCAGGGCCAGCTACCCACTCCCCAAGAGTGTGTGCATTGCTCTACTCTCGAGAAAGTCATGCACTTCCAAAACCTTTGAGTTTCAGCTCCTAAGGTTATGTACAAAAGAGAACTGACACTCTCCATACTTCTCATTCCCCCCTCCATAGTCCATAGAGGTTTTCCTCTTGTGCTAACTTGATGCCATAATTTCACAACCCCTCTTTCTTTCTCTCCCTTTTATCTCTCCACAGAAAGGGTTCCCTCCCCTCTGTGGCTATGCTGGTTTATTTCCCTCATTTCATATCCACGCACCTCACTCCTGCTAAGCTGTCCACCGTCCAACTGTGGAGATCCTTCTGCTGCTCCACAGATCAATTTCCTGGGTTTTCCAAGTGATCTGACCTCAAAACAGCTATGTTTAATGGACAAAGAAAATCCCGGTCCTCCTACTTCTCCATCATCTTCACCTTGCACTTTTATGTTACGGAGATGGCTTCCTTCCTTAAGCCTTCTGAACCAACCTTGGCTAGCTTCACACTTTTCTGTAACTTTCTCACTTCTCTCAGCCTTCATAGAATTAAAGAGAGTTAGGGCCTTGCTCTGAATTAGACTTTGGCTTAAGGGAATGTGGTAGCCATTTTGATCCAGACCACTGAAACTTTCTCCATATCAACAATCTATCTCTTTACCTTTCTTACATTCTTATGTTGAGTAACACCTTTTACTTCCTTCAAGAACTTTTCCTCTGCATTTGCAACTTGGCTGTTCAGTACAAGAGGCCTAGCTTTTGGTCTGTCTTGGCTTTCAACATCCCTTTTTCACTTAGAAATAAGCTTAATTATTTCTAGCTTTTGATTTAAAGTATGAGATGTGCAACTCTTTCTTTCACTAGAATACTTAGAGGCCATTATAGAGTTAATAATTTGCCTAATTTCAGTATTATTGTGTCTTAGGGAATAGGGAGGCTTGAGGAGAGGGTAGAGACTGGGGAACATTGGCTGGTGAAGCAGTTGGAGTACACAAAGCATTTATCAATGAAATTTGTGGTTCTATATGTATGGGCTCAGTTCATGGAACCCCTAAACAACTACAATAGTGACATCAAAGATCACTGATCATACGTAACCATAAAAAAATAATAAAAAAGTTTGAAATATTGTGAGAATTACAAAAATGTGAATTAGAGATATTAAGTAAGCAAAATGCTGTTGGAAAAATGGTACCAGTAGATTTGCTCAATGCATGGTTGCCACAGACCTTCATATTTGTAAAAAAAAAAAATGCAGTATTTGCAAAGTGTAATAAAGCAAAGCACAATAAAATGTGCTATGCCTGAATGTTGGTGCAGTTCCTACAATACATTTCTGGCTTTAAACGTTTTTACTCATAATCATTTGATAATTATTATACATTAGATACATGTTTTACTGGTTCCTCTCTCTTTAAAGTACATTTTGTGTCATGGACATCCAGCAGCAAAAGGGCGTTAAGAGGAATATGGAGAACACAGTTTTGGGGACATCTTAAGCCCAAAAATGTACTTCTAAGTAATGTGATAGTAGAATATTCATGGTTATCAAAAGAATATCTGTTTTGAGAACTTGTAGGCATTTCCTGTATTGGCTATCAATGTGACATCACAAGTCAAAATCTAAGCATAGTGCTCACAGGTAAAAGTGTAAATTGGGCTTCACATTTTGACAAGTGTTTTATATACGAGAGAATATAGTTTTCTCAGATTGAAGATTAAATTGAGAATTAATATTGAAACTTTTGGTTTTATAGAGAAACATTGACCTGATTGTCATTTTAATTATACGGCCATGCAATATATTAGTAGTGCCTATAGCATATCAGCATACTGCATATCAATAAACATTAATTAATTAATACTTTAAATATTTATTTATTTATTTTGAGAGAGAGAGAGCCCTAGCAAGGGAAGGGCAGAGACAGAGGGAGAGAGTATCCTAAGCAGGCTCCCCTCTATCAGCACAGAGCCGGATGTAGTCAGTCAATCTCACAAACCGTGACATCATGACCTGAGCCAAAATCAATAGTCAGGTGCTCAACCAACTGAGGTACCCCAATAAACATTATTTTAAAATAATTTTCCATTTTACTTTAAATTCTGGGTTTCTAGTTTTAGTGCTGGAATCCTTAAATTAAAGACGTTCATTTGGAAACATTTTGGTATATGTTTGGCTATACTGTTGACATATTACTTTGCTTATTTCAATATCTTTCAGATATGTAACATTTTTAAATTTTAACACTCTATACCTACTGCTTTTAGCCATTATGAATAATCAAAATTAATATGATCTGTTTTCAAATACTGAAGTGCATATAATTCAGAAGTAATGAGTCATAATTTAATCCTTTGAAAATAATAAGTGAAGAATTTAACAAATATTAAAGATATTTGAAACATTTATTGTCCATGAATTAATTATATGAATGCAACATATGTGATATATAAGTATATAAATAATGCAGAAATTGGACATTCAGGCACATGTATATGTTACATGTTTCAAATTCTGTTCTAAAATCTTTACAAGCTAATTTTTTTCAAACATCATGGAGTTTGAAAAAAAGATAATTTGAGAGTTAACTAAACTCTAATGATAGAAGAATGAAAATGAGATCTACCCCTTATGTCTAATATTTTATTTCTACTTTTCAGATTTCCATTTTGACAGTGCCAGCAGTGGAGACAGGAACTTTTGCTGTTCGGGTCATTGAGTTATGTTCCTCAACAATGACATGCATGAAAGGCACATGTAAGCACAGTAGAATCTGGTTGTCTTATGTGTTTGTTTTGGGAGTAAAGGGGGACAACCATTGATAAAGTTGTCTGGGTTCTGATTATAGTTTTGCTATATATATATATATATATATATATATATATGTATATAGGCAATGTATATATATGTATATAGGCAATGTATATATATGTGTATATATATATACACACACGTATATACACACACACACACACATATATATATATATATACACACACACATATATATATACACACATGTATATATAAATATACATCCAAGTTAGTTAGCATATAGTGCAATAATGATTTCAGGAGTAGAATCCAGCGATTCATCCCCTACATATAACACCCAGTGCTTATCCCAACAGGTGTCTTCCTGATGCCCCTTACCCATCTAGCCATCCCCCCACCCACAACCCCTCCAGCAACCCTGTTTGTTCTCTATATTTAAGAGTCTCTTATGTTTTCCACCTCCCTGTTTTTATATTATTTTTGCTTCCCTTCCCCTATGTTCATCTGTTTTGTGTCTTAAATCCCACACGAGTAAAGTCATATGATATTTATATTTCTCTAATTTCACTTAGCATAATACCCTCCACTTCCATCCACATTGTTGGAAATGACAAGATTTCATTCTTTTTGATTGCTGAGTAATGTTCCATTGTATATGTGTACCACGTCTTCTTTATCCTTTCATCTGTGGATGGACATTTGGGCTCTTTCCATACTTTGGCTATTGTCAATAGCCCTGCTATAAACATTGGGGTGCATGTGTCCCTTCGAAGCAGCACTCCTTTATCCTTTGGATAAAAACCTAGTGGTGCCATTGCACGGTCCTAGGGTAATTGTATTTTTTAACTTTTTGAGGAATCTCCATGCTGCTTTCCAGAGTGGCTGCACCAGTTTGCATTCCCACCAGTGCAAAAGAGTTCCCCTTTCTCCACATCCTCACCAACATCTGTTGTTGCCTGAGTTGTTAATTTTAGCTATTCTGACTGGTGTGAGGTGGTAACTCATTTTGGTTTTGATTTGTATTTCCCTCATGATGAGTGATGTTGAGCATTTTTTCATGTGTCTGTTAGCCATCTGCATGTCTTCTTTGGAAGTGTCTATTCATGCCTTCTGTACATTTATTAACTGGATTATTTGTTTTTTGGGTGTCGAGTTTGATAAGTTGCTTACAGATTTTGCATATTTACCTTTTATCTGATATGGCATTTGCAAATTATCTTCTTCCATTCCGTTGCAGTTGCCTTTTAGTTTTGCTGACAGTTTCCTTCATTGTGAAAAAGATTTTTATCTTGATGAGGTCCCAATAGTTCATTTTTGCTTTTGTTTCCCTTGCCTCCAGAAACGTGTCAAGTAAGAATTGCTATGACTGAGGTCAAATAGATTTTTGCCTGCTTTCTCCTCTAGGATTTTGATGGCTTCCTGTCTTACGTTTAGGCGTTTTATTCATTTTCAGTTTATTTTTGTGTTTGGTGTAAGAAAGTAGTTCAGGTTCATTCTTTTGCATGTCGCTGTCCACTTTTCCCAGCACCACTTGCTGAAGAGACTGTCTTTATTCCATTGAATATTGTTTCCTGCTTTGTCAAAGATTAGTTGGCCATACGTTTGTGGGTCCATTTCTGGGTTCTCTATTATGTTCCATTGATCTGAGTGTCTGTTCTTGTGCCACTACCATACTGTCCTGGTGATTACACCTTTGTAATACAGCTTGAAGTCTGGAATTGTGATTCCTCCTGCTTTGGTTTTCTTTTTCAGGATTGCTTTGGCTATGTGGGGTCTTTTCTGGTTCCATAAAATTTTCGGATTATTTATTCTAGCTCTGTGAAGAATGTTGGGGTTATTTTGATAGGGATTGCATTAAATATGTAGATTGCTTTGGGTAGTATCGACATTTTAACAATATTTGTTCTTCCTATGCAGGAGCATTGAATAATTTTCCATTTTTTTGTGTCTTCTTCATTTTCTTTCATAAGCTTTCTATATTTTTCATGGTATAGATTTTTCACCTCTTTGCTTATATTTATTCCTTGGTATTTTATGGTTTTTGGTGCAATTGTCAATGGGGTAGATTACTTGATTTCTCTTTCTATTGCTTCG
Organism: Lynx canadensis; assembly: GCF_007474595.2. Lineage (NCBI taxonomy): Eukaryota > Metazoa > Chordata > Mammalia > Carnivora > Felidae > Lynx > Lynx canadensis. The sequence continues at coordinate 69,660,839 of NC_044321.2, read as the reverse complement.
TTATTGGTGTATAGAAATGCAACTGGTTTCTGTGCATTGATTTTATATTCTGTGACTTTGCTGAATTCATGAATCATTTCTAGCATTTTTTTGGTGGAATCTTATGGGTTTTCCATATAGAGTATCATGTTATCTGTGAAGAGTGAAAGTTTGACTTCCTCCTTGCCAATTTGGATGCCTTTTATTTCTTTGTGTTCTCTGATTACTGAGGTTAGGACTTCCAATACTATGTTGAATAACACTGGCAAGAGTGGACATCCCTGTCATATTCCTGACCTTGGGGGAAAAGCTCTGTTTTCCCCATTGAGGATGATAGTAGCAATGGGTCTCTCGTATGTGGCTTTTGTGATCTTGAGTTATGGTCCTTCTATCCCTACTTTCTTGAGGGTTTTTATCAAGAAAGGATGCTGTATTTTGTCAAATGCTTTCTCTGCATCTATTGAAAGGATCATGTGGTTCTTGTCCTTTCTTTTATTACTGTGATGTATCACATTGATTGATTTGCAGATACTGAACCAGCCTTTCATCCCATTATAAATCCCACTTGATCGTGGCAAATAATTCACTTAATGTATTGTTGGATCCGGTTGGCTGATATCTTGTTGAAAATTTTTGCATCCATGTTCATCAGGGAAATTGATCTCTAGTTCTCCTTTTTGAGTGGGGTCTTTCTCTGGTTTTGGAATCAAGGTAATGCTGGTGCCATAGAATGAGTTTGGATATTTTCCTTCTGTTTCTATTTTTTGGAACAGCTTCAAAAACATAGATGTTAACTCTTCTTTAAATGTTTTGTAGAATTCTCCTGGAAAGCTATCCAGCCATGGGCTCTTGTTTTTTGGGAGATTTTTGATTACTAATTAAATTTCTGTTCAAATTATCTATTTCTTCTTGTTTCAGCTCTGGTAGTTTATGTTTCCAGGATTTTGTCCTTTTCTTCTAGATTGCCCAATTTATTGGCATATAATTGCTCATAATATTCTCTTATTATTGTTTGTATTTATGCAGTGTTTGTGATCTCTCATCTTTAATTCTTGATTTTATTTATTTGAGTCCTTTTTCTTTTTGATTAATCTGCCTAGGTGTTTATCAATTTTGTTAATTCTTTCAAAGAACCAGTTTCTGGTTTCATTGAGCTGTTCTACTGGTTTTGTTTATTTATTTATTTGCTTTGGGTTTCAATAGCATTGATTTCTGCTCTAATCTGTATTTTCCTGTCTTTTGTTGGTTTGGGGTTTTATATGCTGTTCTTTTGCAGCTCTTTAAGGTTGTGGATTAGATTCTGTATCTGAGACCTTTCTTCCTTCTTTAGAAGGCCTGGATTCGTATATACTTTCCTCTTATGACCACCTTTGCTGCATCCCAGAGGTTTTGGGCTATGGTATTTTCATTTTCATTGGCTTCCATGTACTTTTTAATTTCCTCTTTAACTTCTTGGTTTGCGCATTCATTTTTGGTAAGATGTTCTTTAGTCTTCCAGTATTTGTTGTCTCTCGAAATTTTTTCTTGTGGTTGATTTTGAGTTTTATACCACTGTGGTTTGAAAATATGCATGGTATGATCTTGATGTTTTTGTACTTGTTGAGGGCTGGTTTCCCACTATGTGATCTATTCAGGAAAATGTTCCATGTGCACTCAAGAAGAATGTATATTCTGCTGCTTTAGGATGAAATGTTCTGAATATATCTGTTAAGTCCACCCAGTCCCATGTGTCATTAAAGCCATTGTTTCCTTGTAGATTTTCTGTTTAGATGATCTTCTTGTAAACAGCATATAGATGGATCTTGTTTTCTTATCCATAATGTTACCCTATGTCTTTTGATTGAAGCATTTAGTCCATTGACATTTAGAGCGAGTACTGAAATATATGGACTTATTGCCATTGTGTTGCTTGTAGAGTTGGTGTTTCTGCTAGTGTTCTTTGGTCCTTTCTAGTCTTTGTGACTTTTTTTTCTTATTTGTTTTGGTTTTGCTTTTCTCCTCTCAGCAAGTCCCCCTTAAAATTTCTTGCAGGGCTGGTTTAGTGATTATGAACTCTAGTTTTTGTTTGGGAAACTTTTTATCTCTCCTTCCACTTTGAATGACAGTCTTGCTGGATAAAGAATTCTTGGTTGCATATTTTTCTGATTCAGCATGTTAAATATATCCTGCCACTCCGTTCCAGCCTGTCACACTTTGTGGATACATGTTCTGCAAATCTGTTCTCTCTTCCCTTATAGGTTAAGGGCTTTCTTCCCTTGCTGCTTTCATAATTCTCTCCTTGTCTGTATATTTTGTGAATTTGACTATGATTTCCCTTGTTAATGGTCGGTTTTTGTTTAATGTAATGGGAGTTCTCTGTGCTTCCTGGATTTTTTTTATCTGTGTCTTTCCACAGGTTAGGAAAGTTTTCCAGTATGATTTGCTCATATACAGCTTCTACCCCTTTTACTCTCTATTCATCTTCTTGGACCCCTATGATTCTGATGTTATTCCTTTTTAATGAGTCACTGAGTTCTCTAATTCTTATATCATGCTCTTTTGCCTATCCCCCCCCCCCCGCCTTTTTTCTGCTTCATTATTCTCTATAAGTGTCTCTTGTATATTGTTGATTCGCTGCTCTGATTCATCCATCCTTCCTGTCGTGGCATCCATTCTAGATTGCATCTCATTTATTGCATTTTTACTTTTGTCCTGACCAGGTTTATTTCAATGCATTTTTTTCAACCCTAGCCAGTATTCTTATCATCGAGATTCTAAATTCTGGCTCAGACATCTTGCTTATATCTATGTTGATTAAGTCCCTGGCTGTCATTTTTTCTTGTTCTTTCTTTTGAGGTGGATTCCTTCCTATCTTCATTTTGGAGGAAGAAAAGTATTAATAAAATACAAAAATAAATTTTGGGAGATTAAAAACGACACCAAAACAAATTCAAATAAAGTAAGCTAGATCCTAGGTGTGTTTTGGTCTAGCTATTGACCATATTTTTTTTTATTCACACACTTTTTGTTCACATACTTTATGTTCATACAATAAGTCATTCTATACCTTCCCCTTGCCTCAGTTGGTTTTGTACCTAAATCTTCATAGGCCCCATTTTTAAGTTCTCCAGTGAGTTTCTGTGACATTCCAGTTCGTTTTGTAATTTTACTTATGCTTATTACAAACATACTTTCAAAAAAATTTTTTTTACTACTACTGGTTTTCTTCTTTGATTTTCCTTAGAATTCTTAATCCAGTTTCTTCTACCATATGTAAATGATCAACTTAACGTTTTTATGAGTCTAAAGTTACATAGTACTTTCATTTCTTTTACTAATATGTATCAAAATTTTTGTCTCTAACACTGTTCAGATATCATGCCTTCTACCACATATTTTGTAAAGATGTTTCAGTAAGTACAAACCAGCAAGGATACATTAGATGTCATTATGCCTAGATCTAAATTGTGTACTGTAGTGATTACAAAGAAGCACACAGTGGCATCCCTAATTTGAAATGTTCATAATCTTATTAGACACCTAATAGAGCAAGACACTATTAACTGTGTGCAGTGTACTCTAATAGACATTTCAGGATAGGTGTAGTTGAGTACAACATAGTTCTGACCTTAGGGTACTCACAATCTAGTGGGACAGATAAGACAAACACAAAAGTCTCTGTAAGAGGCAGAATATGAAAGTACCAAAAGAGTGGTACCAACAAACAGCAGACTGGAGAGATTCATAGGAGGGAAGAAACAGTATCTTAAAAATTTTGTAAACTTATATTAATTTTTCTTCAAACTGTTACATGAATTATGAGAAGCAGAAGACTAATCTGGTTTGGCATAGTTAATGAAAACATGACAATGTCTTCAGTTGTAGAACTACTGCTTACTAAAAAATGTCAAAATGTGGTTAAACAGAGAGGAATGGGAGCTTGTTGCTAGTAGGCAGAGTGAAGAAAACTTTGCCCTTCTTGTTGTAATCTTAAATTTCCATTTGAGGAGTAGCTTACTCATGGTTTTCCCCCTTTTATAGTGATTTGTGATATAAGTAAATCTTTACCATGACAGTTACCCTTATTATTTTTCCCATTACTTTTACCAGTTTTTTGTCATGTCTTTTTTATCTTTATTAGTGTCTTAAATATAAAACTACATTCATCTTTGATTTTCTGAATTACATTTATTTTATGTTTTGAATATCTTTTGTAAATTTATTTTTATAAATTATTTCTCTATGTGAAGTACTTTTGTATCTCCAGTCTAACAATATTCATTATTGACAGTTTAAAAAAGGAAAGTAAAATTACTATAATCCTATAGATGACAAACACTTGGTATGTGTTTACCTTGTTTTTTTATATGTATATACATATATATGTTCCATAAGTATCCAGTACTGTTTTATATATTTTATAATCTACTTTTCAAAAACACTTAATACACCAGAATTTTTTTGTGTGTCTTTGATATTTTCAGTGATTGTGGGTATGCCATCTTTAATATCATGCTATTGAGATTAAGTGAAAATTTTTACATCATAGTCCTAGAAAAAAACAGCTGGCCTAATAAATATTTGTGAAATTACATTAATTTTTAAAAACTTTTGAGTGGAATTATTGGGTCAAAGTATGTAGGCTTTTTTTATTTTGAAGTTATAGACTCAGGTATTTGCAAAGATATTACAGAGAAGTCCCATGTACCCTTCACTCAGTTTCTTCCAATAGTTATATTTTATAAAATTATAGTACAATATCAAAACCAGGAAATTGACATTGTTATAATGTGTGCATGCAATTTTATCACCTGTGTAGATGCTTGTGACCATCCCACAATGATTCCTAACATTACCCTTTTGTAGCCATAGCTGTATCTCTCCCTCCCCACACTGGGCACCTAATCCCTGGAAACCACTAATGTGTTTTCTATCTTAGTAATTTTGTCATTTTGATGGTGTCATTTAGAATGAGTCATACAATAGGTTAATCTTTTGATTACCTATTTTTTTTTACTCACTGTAATTTTAAGATTCATCTAAATTGTTGCATGTATCAATAGTACATTCCTGTTTATTACTTAGTAGTAGTCCATGGTAAGCTGTACTTCTTTCTGGCCTCCATGGTTTCTAGTGAAAAATCTGCCATTATTTGAATGGTTTTTCCCATATAGCTAATGTGGTTCTTTTTCCCCTCAGGCTGCTTTCAAGATTTTCTTCTTAGTCTTTAATTGTTGTAAGTTTTAAAAAAAAAAATTTTTTTTTTCAACGTTTATTTATTTTTGGGACAGAGAGAGACAGAGCATGAACGGGGGAGGGGCAGAGAGAGAGGGAGACACAGAATCAGAAACAGGCTCCAGGCTCTGAGCCATCAGCCCAGAGCCCGACGCGGGGCTCGAACTCACGGACCGCGAGATCGTGACCTGGCTGAAGTCGGACGCTTAACCGACTGCGCCACCCAGGCGCCCCTAATTGTTGTAAGTTTTAATATAATGTGTCTTGGCATAGATTTCTTTGGAATTATTCTATTTGAGATTTGTACAGCTTCCTGAATTTGCAGGTTTCTTTTGCCAAATTCAGGAAGTGTTCATCCTTTACTTCTCCAAATACTTTCCAGTCTTACCCTCTTTTTCCTCGTGTAACATGACTATTAGATCTTTCACTATAGTTCCACATGTCTCTGAGGCTCTATTTCTTTATTCAGAAATATTTATTATACCTGTTTAGAGGAATTTATCATGCTAGGGACAGTGGATTATACAAAGGAATATAGCCAAAATAGTAATAATAATAAGATAGTACAAAGAGCAAGAAGAGCCCAAAGTATGTGTTTTTCTGTTCATTTTTATGTAGGCTATTTTCTTTCATTTTGCATTGCATCATTTCAAGTTCACTAATTTTTTCCTTTGTCCATTCCATTCTGTTGAGCCATCCATTGATGGTTTTTTAATTTAATTTGTGTATTTTTCAGATTAAAAATTTCCAGTTCTCCTTTAAATCTCCTATTTGCTGAGGCTTTCTATTTCTTTGCAGGGACTTTCTGTTGTTTCATTTTTTTCCAGCAGGTTTGTAATTGCTCACTAATGCATTTTTATGATGGCTGCATTGAATCTTGTTTAACTCCATCAGCTGTGTCATGTTGGCATCTGTCATTGATTGTCTTTTTGCAGTCAAGTTCAGGTTTTCCTGTTTTTTGGTATAATGAGTAGTTTTGGATTGATACCTGGGCATTATTATTCTGTAATGGGACTTGGATCTTATTCTGTTTTAGTAGGAGCCCTCTGACATTGCTCTGGTGGATAAAGGGAGTGCCACCTTTTTACTGTCAGGGAAATGTAAGTCCCAGTTCCTCACTTGCCCTCTGCTGGAACCTGGAGGTTGGAGAATTTCCTCATTACTGCAGAGTGATTATATTGTAGGCTCTCCACTAGGCCTCTAACTGATTTCACCCTGGTTAGAAAGAACACAGGAATACCTTGTTACTTATTGTTCCCCACATGGTCTTCATTGACACAATCAGGAGAGGGGTATGACCTCATTATTCAGGGAGTGGTGGGAGACCACACTCTCCATTAGACTTCCACTGACACCACACCATTGGTGGTGTCAGTGGTGCCTCATTACTGCTGGGGAAGGGTTGAAATCCAGCATCCTGCCATGGTCTCTACTGACACTGCAGAGGATGAAGACTGTTGTTACTCTTGGTGAGAATGAAGGTTTTGGCTACTTACTTGGCCTTTTTTGATATCCTCCCCCAATGGGGCGGTTGAGACAACTTCATTACAAGCTGGTGTGGGGTGGAAGTCTAGACTCCTTCTTCAGCCTTTAATGGTGAGTGTAGAGGGTTAAGGTGTGTGTGTGTGTGGTGGTTGAGTGGAGTAGAGTAATAGCTGTCTAAAAGTTTTCTCTTTTACTAGGTGGCTTCTTTATTGATCCTTGACTAGAGAAAACACTTTTACTGGGATTTTTTTTTTTTTATCTGAACCCATTGATGTTTCTGGGTTGCTAGTTTCACTAGTAACCAGTCTGGGCTATATGAAGCAAGAAGAAAACCCAGGGAACTCTGCTATTTTGTTTCTTTCATCCAAAGGTCCCTAGCTAGACTCCTTTCTTCTGTATACCTCTCAGTCATCTTATGTTTGTTTTATGTATTATGTCCAAGATTTTTATCTATGCCTTAGCAGGAGGAAGAGGAAAAAGTACCTTTTAATCAGTCGTTCTGGAAGTAGAAGTCCTAGAGTGTCTAGAGTTTTAAGGCTTTTCATATATAGTGTCAAATTGTATCCCTCCCAGAGTTGTATCAATTTACATATTCAGTGGTAGTTTATAAGCAAGCATGTCTGTTTCTCCAAACCCTCAAGAGTACTGGTTATTAGCAAAACTCCTTTGCCAAATTGAAACTTGGAAAATGATATTTTGTTTAAATTTGTTTTTAAAAACTCATGAAGTTGAAGCTTTTGAACATTGGATATTTATACTTTTGTGAATCCCTTATTCTTTCCACTTATTATACTGCTTATTCTTTTCTTACCAACTTACAAGAGCAATATAAACATTACAGATATCAACCCTTGATTTTAAGTGTTGCAAGTATATTTCTTGGTTCATTCAGTATTCTTTCAAAAGTGTGGGATAAGTAGAGGACATTATTTTAGGTCTTGTAAGTGAGACAGAAAGTGATGAAGAAAGCTTTCTGATCTCAGGAAGCTTTAAATTTAGTGGGGAAGGGAAAATCAACAGCAATAACTTAAAAAAAAATACAGCAGCAAAGCAATGTAACTTACGAATACAAGCAACAAAGGGCACCTGGATGGCTCAGTCAGTTGGGTGTCTGATTCTTGATTTTGGCTCAGGTCATGATCTCATGGTTCATGAGATCGAGCCCCATGTTAGGCTCTGTGCTGACAGTGTGGAGCCTGCTTGGGATTCTTTCTCTTCCTCTCTCTCTTCTCCTTCCATGCTCTCACCTCCCTTTCTTAAAATAAATAAATAAACATTAACAAAGAATACAAGCAACAAATGTTGAATGCAGGAAATACTGTGCTCTAAAATCTAAAGAATCCTTCAAGAAAAATAAGGGGCATGATCTTGTCCTTAAAAATGATGTATAAGAAGAGGAGAGGAGGCTGGGAAGACGACAGAGTAGGAGGATCTTAAGCTTGCCTCATCCAATGAATACAACTAGATAACACTCACATCAGCATATATAACCCAGAGAACAATCTGAAGACTGGAAGAACAAACTAAAGGTAGAAAAGAGGCCATATTGAAGAAGGTAGGAAAAGCAAAGATACAGTGTGAGAATAAAACAGACTATGGCCATCCTAGGTGGGGACAGAGACTGTGGTGCAGAGAAGGGGGAGAAACAGAGTATCACACCAGGGGACCTGCACAGAGAAGACAAATAGCCATAATATTTGGCTTCAAAAGCAAGAAGGGATGAATTTTGTGAGTTCTTACAACAAGTGGGATTTAAAGCTTTGAATTTTAAAAATCACTGTGCTCAATTCTGGGAGAGCCCAGAGAGCATTAGGAAGTGGAATCCTTGCTCTTAAGGAGACAGCACAAAAAACACCCTGCAGAGATAAAGTATGGAAACGGCAGCTTGAAAAATGTCTGAGGCAGGGGCCTGAGGCAGGGGCGCCTGGGTTAGGCATCTGACTTCGGTTCAGGTCATGATCTCACAGTTCATGAGTTCAAGCCCCGCATTGGGTGCTGTGCTGACAGCTTGGAGCCTGGAGCCTGCTTCGGATTCTGTGTCTCCCTCTCTCTCTGCCCCTTCCATGCTTATGCTGTGTCTCTCAATAATAAATAAATGCTAAAAAAAAATCCATAAAAATAAAAAAAAGAAAGAAAGAAAAATGTCTGAGGCAGATGGGAGGGAGAGAATTACTCATCTCAGAGCTTTGCCCAGAGAAGCAGGAATCACTGGGAGAGCATTCCAAGAACAAAGGACCTGACAGACGCCATTTCCCTCCCCCACCCACAGCATAAACACACCACCACCTACCAGAACCAGCACAGCAATGACACTTGCTACCTAACTTGCTTACACCAAGCCTCCCTCACCCCACCACCCAGATTTCAATGGATCTCCCCTTCCCAGTCAGGCTTGCCTTCAGTCCGGGTGCTGCAGGACCCCTCTGCCAGAAGACCTGTGCAAACCCAACACCTTGTCTTCTGACCCACACGTTTTGTGGGAACTCAGTTTCAGTGATGGCAACAGCAAGTCTCATTTTACAAGAAGACCACACACCTTCTGAAAATGCACCCCACCCACCTGGGACCAAACACCATACAACATGCAAAGAGAGCCTCTGCAGACAACTGGACTGAAGGAAAGGGAGGCCAGGACTCAACAAGGGGATAGGCAACACACATAGGAGCCCCTCCCTGAAGTGCCAGGCACTGGGCAACAAGGAACATTGCACTGCAGAACACTATAGAACCTCTTCTTCATAAGGCCGTTGCCTTCAAGAGCAAGAGACATAGCTGCCGTTACTAACACAGAGAAACAGACACAGTTAGACAAAATGAGAACAGAAATATGTCCCAAATGAAAGAACATGGCCAAACCATAGCAAGACACCTATGCAAAATGGATATAAGGAATATATCTGATTGAGAACTTAAAGTAATGATCATAAAGGTACTCACTGGACTTGAGGTAAAAGTGGAGGACATCAGTGAGACCCTTAACAGATGAAAAAGAACCAATCAGAGAAGAATCAACACAATAAGTGAAATTAAAAATATACTTCATGGGATAAATAGCAGGCTAGAGGAAACAGAGGAAGGAATTAATGACCTGTAAGACAGAGTAAGGGAAAGGAGTCAACCTAAATAAATGAGAGTAAAAAAAAATTATGGAAATTGAGGTAACTCAGTGACTCCATCAGGCAAAATAACATTTACATTACAGGGATCCCAGAAGAAGGAGAGAGAGAAAAAGGAGCATAAAATGTGTTTGACAAAAGAATAGCTGAAAACTTCCATAATCTGAGGTAGGAAACATCCAGATCCAGAAGGTTCAGAAATCCCCCAACAAATTCAATGCAAGCAGGTCCACACCAACACATATAGTAATTAAAATGGAAAATAGTAGGGGCGCCTGGGTGGCGCCATCAGTTAAGCATCTGACTCTTGATGCCCGTCTCCCTCTGCCCCTCCCCCCTCTCAAAAGAAACTTAAAAAAAAATTAAAAATCAGCAAGAGTGGGGTGCCTGCATGGCTCAGTCGGCTAATTGCCCAACTCTTGATTTTGGCTCAGACCATGATCTCATGATTCCTGAGATGGAACCCCACATCAGGCACTGCATTTGACAGCACAGAGTCTGCTTGGGATTCTCTCTCCACCTCTCTCTCTTCCCCTCCCCTGCTCACACACTTTCTCTCCCTCTCTCTCTCTCTTAAAATAAATAAACATTTTTTATTAAAAAGCAGCAAAAGGAGCACCTGAGTGGCTCAGTCAGTTGAGGGTCCAATTCTTGATTTCAGCTCAGGTCATGATCTCATGGTTGTCAGATGGAGCCCCGTGTAGGGCTCCATGCTGAGTGTGGAGCCTGCTTGGAATTCTCTCCCTCTTTCTCTCTGCCCTTCCCTCACTAGTTTGTTCTTTCTCTGTCTCTCTCTCCCCCTCCCTCCCTCCTCTCCCTTTCCCTCTCCCTTCCCCTCTCCCTCTCCCTTTTCTTCTCCCTTTCCCTCACCCTTTCCCTCTTTTTCAAAATAAATGAACATTTTTAAGAAATGCAAGAGAAAAGAAGACCATTACATAACAAGGGAAACCACATAAGGCTATCAAGGGATATTTTAGCAGAAACTTTCCAGGCCAGAAGGGAGTGGCATGATATATTCAAAGTGCTGAAAAGGAAAAACCTGAAACCAAGAATACTTTTTCCAGCAAGGCTATCATCCAGAAAAGGAGAAATAAAGAGTTTCTGAGGCAAACAAAAACTAAAAGAGCTCATGGCCACTAAACCAGCACTACAAGCAATGTTAAAGGGGACTCTTTGATTGGGAAAGAAAGATCATAAGTAACAGTAAGAAAACTAGGAAGCACAAAAGCAATAAAAATAAGTATATCTCTAAAAATCAGTCAAGGGGCTCACAAAGTAAAAGGATGTAAAATATGACACCATATAGGGTGCTGTATGCATAAGATGTTATGTATGAGCCTAAAGATAACCACATATCAAAATTTATTGCAGTTACACAAAAAATAAAGACAAAGAAATGCAAGCATATCACTAAAGAAAGTCATAAACTCACAAGGGAAGAGCGCAGGAGAAGAAAGGGAGGGAAAGGAACTACAAAAACAACCATAAAGAAGTAACAAATGGCAATAAATACATACCTGTCAATAATTATTTTAACTGTAAATGGATTAAATGCTACAGTCTAAAGACATAGCATGACAGAATGCATTAAAAAGGAAGACCCATCTATATGCTGCCTACAAGACACTCATTTTAGACCTAAAGACACCTGAAGATTAAAACTGAAGGGATGGGGGCACCTGGGTGGTTCAGTTGGTTGAGCATCTGACTCTTGATATTGGCTTAGGTGATGATCTCAAGGTTGTGAGATCAAGCCGTGTGTCAGGCTCTGAGGTGACAGCATGGAGCCTGATTGGGATTCTCTCCTTCTCTATCTGCCCCTCCCACACATGCGTTTTTTTCTCTCACTCTCACTCTCCAAAATAAATAAACTTTAATATAAAAATAAAAGTGAGGGGATGTAGAGACATTTATCCAGCAAACAAATGTCAAAAGAAAGCCAGGGTAGCAATACTTGTGTTAGACAAACTAGACTGTAACAAGAGACAAAGAAGAACGTTATATAATAATACAGGGAACAATCCAAGAAGAAGATATAACAATTGTAAATATTTATGCACCCAACATTAAAGCACCCAAATACGTAAAACAGTTAATAACAAATATAATGGTACATTGATATTATTGGTAATAATTGATAATAGTATAATAATGACAGAGGATTTTAACACCTCACTTATATCAATGTACAGATCATCCAAGCAGAAAATCAACATGGAAACAGTAGCTTTGAATGACACCCTGGACCAGATGGGTGTAACGTATATTCAGAACATTCCATCCTACAACAGCAGAATATACATTCTTTTCAATTGTATATGCAACATTCCCCATGACATATCAAATATTAGGCCACAAAAGAAGTCTCCACAAATTCAACAAGGTCTAAGTCACACCATTCATCTTTTATTTTTTATTTTAATTTCAGATTAACATACAGTGTTAATATTTGTTTCAGATATATGATATAGTGGTTCATCAATTCCATACATCACCCAGTGCTCATCACAAGTGCACTCCTTCATCCCTTTCACCTATTTCACCCATCGCCCCTCCCACCTGCCTTCTGGTAACCATCAGTTTGGTCTTTATAGTTAACAGTCTGTTTCTTGCCTTGTCTCTTTTTCCTTTTGTTCATTTGTTCTGTTTCTAAAATTCCATATATGAGTGAAATCACTCATACGTATATATATATTATATTATTTGCCTTTCTCTGACCTGGCATTATAGTTTCTAACTCCATCCATGTTGTTGCAATTGTCACTGAATAATATTCCATTATATCTCACATCTTCTTTATCCATTCATCAATCAGTGGACACTTGTGCTGCTTCCATATCTCAGCTATTGTGTATATTGGGGCTATAAACATTGGGGTGCATGTATTCCTTTGAATTAGCGTTTTTGTATTCTTTTTGTAAATAGCCAGTAGTGCAATAGCTGGGTCTTAGGGAAGTTCTATTTTTAACTTTAAGGAGCCTCCATACAGTTGTCCACAGTGGTTGTACCAATTTGCATTTCCACCAACAGTTCATGAAGGTTTTTTACTCCACATCCTCACCAACAACTGTTGTTTCTTGTATTGTTAATTTTAGCCATTCTGACTGGTGTGAGGTGATAATCTCATTGTAGTTTTGATTTGCATTTCCCTAATTATCAGTGATAATAAGCATCTTTTCACGTGTCTGTTGGCCATCTATTTGTCTTTTTTGGAGAAATGTCTTTATGTTTTCTGTCAACTTTAATGGACTATTTGTTTTTTGGCTGTTGAGTTTTCTAAGTTCTTTATACATTTTGGATATTCTTTATACGTTTTGGATACTAACCCTTGATCAAATAAAGCATTTGCAATTATCTTCTCCCATTTGATAGATTGCCTTTCAGTTTTGTTGGTTGTTTCCTTTGCTGGGCAAAAGCTTTTTTTTTTTTTTTCTTTTTTTTTATGTAGGCCCCATAATTCATTCTTGTTTGTTTCTCCATAATTCATTTTGTTACCTCAGGAGACATATCTAGAAAAATGTTTCTACTTACTGCCTGTGTTCTCTTTGAGAATGTTTATGGTTTCAGGTCTCAAATGTAGGTCTTTAATCCATTTTGAGCTTATTTTGTGTATGGTGTAACAAAGTGGTCCAGTTTCATTGTTTTGCATATTGCTATTCCACTTTTCCCAACCCCACTTGTTGAACAGACTTTTGCCACTGGATATTCTTTTCTGCTTTGTCAAAGATTATTTCACCATATAATCATGGGATTATTTCTGGGTTTGCCTTTCTGTTTCATTGAGCTATGTGTCTATTTTTGCAGCACACCATACTGTTTTGATTTGTAATACTACTTGAAGTCTTTTCTTTTTAAAGATTTCTTTGACTCTTCGGGATCATTTGTGGTTCCATGCAAATTTTAAGATTGTTTGTTCTAGTTCTGTGAAAAATGCTGTTGATATTTTAATTAGTATTGCATTGAGTCTTTGCATAGATTGCTTTAGGTAGTATTCACATTTTAACAATATTCTTCTAACCCATGAGCATGGAATGTCTTTCCATTTCATTACACCATTCTTGGATTTATTTTATCACTGTTTTATAGTTTTCAGAATACGTATTTTTCACCTCTTTGGTTAAGTTTATTCCTAGGTATCTTATTATTTTTGTTGAAGTTGTAAATAGGATTGCTTTATTTCTCTTTCAGCTATTTCATTATTGATGTATATAAATGCAACATACTTCTGTACATTGATTTGGTACCCTGAAATTTTCTTGAATTCATTTATTAATTCTGATAGTTTTTGGTAAAGTGTTTCAGGTTTTCCATATATAGTATCATATCATCTGCATATAGTGAAAATTTTACTACTTTGTTACTGATTTGGATGGCCTTTATTTCTTTTTGTTGTCTGCTTGCTGTGGCAAGACTTCCAGTACTATGTTGAATACAAGTGGTGAGAGCAGACATCCTTGTGTTGTTCCTGATCTTTGGGGAAGAAGCTCTCAGTTTTTCACCATTGAGTATGATGTTTGCTGTGGGTTTTTCATATAAGGATTTTATTATGTTGAGGTACATCCCCTGTAGACCTACTTTATTGAGGGTTTTTATCATGAATGGATGTTGTACTATGCCAAATGCTTTTTCTTCGTTTATTGAAATGATAATATGGTTTATATCCTTTCTCTTACTGATGTGATGTATCAGTTTGATTGATTTGTGGATATTGAGCCACACTTGCATCCTGGGAATAAATTCCACACTTGGTCATGGTGAATGAGTTTTTTAACGTGTTTTTGGATTCAGTTTGCTAGTATTTTCTTGAGCATTTTTTCATCTATGTTCATCAGAAATACTGGCATGTAGTTTTCTTTTTTGTGATGTCTTTATCTGGTTTTAGTCTCAGGGTGATACTGGTCTCATAGAATGAGCTGAACATTTTCCTTCCTTTTCTATTTTTTGAAATAGTTTGAGAAAAAATAGTTATTACCTCTTCTTTAAATGTTTGTTAGAAATTGCCTGTGAAGCCATCTGGTCCTAGACTTTGGTTTGTTGGGAATTTTTAGATTACTGTTCAATTTCTTTGCTGGAAATCACTTTGTTCCAATGGTATCTTTCTTCCTATTTAAATTTTGGTTCGTTCTATGTTTCCAAGAATTTAGCCATATTTTCCCGTTTCTCCAATTTGTTGGCATATAGTTTTTCATAGTATACTTTTGTAATTGTTTATATTTCTGGTTATTGGTATTTCTCTTCTCTCATTTGTGATTTTAGTTATTGGAGCCCTTTTCTTTTTTTCTTGATATGTCTGGCTAGTGGTTTATCAATTTTATTAATTTTCAAGGAAATTGTTCATTTCATTCATCTGTTTTATAGTTGTTTTATTTTAGTTTTCTACATCATTTATTTTTGCTTTAATACTTACCATTTCTTTCCATCTGCTGGTTTTATTTTTTGTTGCTGTTCCTTTTCTGTATTGTTTATGTATGAGGTTATGTTGTCTATTTGAGATTTTTCTTGCCTCTTAAGGTAGGCCTGTATTGCTTTAAACTTCCCTTTTAGGGGTGCCTGGGTGGCTCAGTCAGTTAAGCACCTGACTTTGTCTCAGGTTGTGACCTTGGGGTCTGTGAGTTTCAGCCCCGTGTCAGGCTCTGTGCTGACCGTTCAGAGCCTGGAACCTGCTTCAGCTTCTGTATCCCTCTCTCTCTTCCCCTCCCCCACTTGTGTTCTGTTTGTTTCTCTCTCTCTCAAAAATAAAAATAAACATAAAAGAAAATAATAATAAACTGCCCTTTTAGAATAACTTCTGCTGCATCCCAAAAGTTTTGAACCATTGTGTTTTCACTTACACTTGTTTCCATGTATTTTTTATTTTTTTATTTTATTTCTTAGTTGATCTATTCATTGTTTAGTAGCATGTTATTTAACCTCCCTGTATTTGTGGTCTTTTAAGATTTCTTTTTTTTTCCTGTGGTTGATGTATAGTTTTATGATGTTGTATTTAGAAGAGATGCTTGGTATACCTTCCATCTTTTCACATTTCTTGAGGCTTGTTTTGTGGTCTGATATGTGATCTATTCCTGAGAATGTTCTGTGTGTACTTGAAAAGAATGTGTATTCTGCTGTTTTATGATGGAACATTCCGAATATATCTGTTAAGTCCATCTGGTCCAGTGTTTCATTCAAAGCCATTACGCCCTTGTTGTTTGATATTTAGATGATCTTTTATTTTTATAAGTGTTAAATTCCCTTGCTATTACTATGTTATTATTGATTAATTCCTTTATATTTTATTAACTCTTTTATGTAATTTGGGTGCTTTCCTATTTGGTTTGTAAATATTTACAATTGTTATATCTTCTTGTTGGATCGTCCCCTTTTTTGTTTATACAGTGTTATTTGTCTCTCATTACAGTTCTTGTTTTACAGTCTACTTTGTCGATTATACATATTGCTAATCTGGCTTTCTTTTGATATCCATTTGCATGATAGAGTCTTCTCTGTCCTCTCACTTTCAGTCTGCAGGTGTCTTTAGGTCTAAAATGGGTCTCTTGTAAGGCAGTATATAGATGAGTCTTTTATTATTATCCATTTGTCACCCTTTGTCCTCTCACTTGAGTGTTTAGTCCATTTACATTCAGAGTAACTATTCATAGATATATATTTATTGCCATTTTGTTACTTCTTTTGTGGTTGTTTCTGAGTATATTCTCTGATACTTTGTCTTTCTCTCTTTCATGGTTTGATGGTTTTCTTTAGTGATATATTGGGATTTCTTTATCTTTAGTCTTTGTATGTCTGTTATGGGTTTTTTATTTGTGGTGACCATTAGGTTTGTATATAACATCTTTTCCATGTAGTAGTGTATATTAAGTTGATGGTTGTTTTAGCTGAACTTGTTCTTTACTCCTCTCCTTCCTACGTTACAGGTATGTGGTGTCATATATCCTTTCGTTGTTGTCTTCCTTGACTGATTTTTTTACAGAAATATTCATTTTTACATCTTTTGTGTTTTCTGCCTTTATACTGTCACTTTGGTCTTTTCCTTTCCACTTAAAGAGTCCGCTTTAAAATTTCTTGCAGGGGTAGTTTAGTGATCATGAACTCCTTTACTTTTTGTTTATCATGGAAACTCTATCTCTCCTTCTATTCTGAATGATAGCTTTATTGGATAGAGTATTCTTGGCTGAAATTTTTTCCCATTTAGCACTTTCAGTGTATCATGCCACTCCCTTCTGGCCTGCAGAGTTTGTGCTAAATAATCCCCTGGTAGCTTATGGGATTTCCCTTGTATTTAACTGTCTTCTTTCTTCTTGCTGCTTTAATTTTTTTTTTATTTCTGTATTTTGACAATTCATTTACAATATGTTTGGTATAGATCTTCTTTTGTTGATTTTTGTTGGGAGTGTCTGTGCCTCCGTCATAGGGATATTTATTTCCTTCCCCAGATTAGAGGCGTTTTAGCTATTATTTCTTCAAATAAATTTTCTGCCCCCTTTATTCTTTCTTCTTTTTTCTGACTCCTGTATGCAAATGTTGTTATATATGATGGAACCCCTGAGTTCCCTAAGTCAATTCTTGTTTTGCATATTTGTTTTCTTTTTTCTCAGCTTGATTACTTTCCATTACTCTGTTTTCTAGGTCATTAATTCATTCCTCTGCTTCTTCCAGCCTGCTATTCATTCCATCAAGCATGTTGCTCATTTTATTGAGCCCTTGATCCCCAGTATGTAATTTCTTATATGTTTTCATGGTCTCACTCGTGTCTTCTTTTCTCAAGTCCAGTGAGTATCTTTATGGTCATTATTTTAAATTCTCTATCAGTCATGTTAGTTAATATCTGTTTTGCTTTCGCTCTCTGGCCATGGTCTTGTCTTTCGTTTGGCACAAATTCCTCTGTTTTCTCATTTTTTGTGTCTATCCCTTCTTGTGTGTGTTAGGATAGTCAGCCTGCCTCTCCTGTTCTTAAGGGTAATGGCCTTATGAAGAAGAGGTCCTGTAGTGCCCTCAATGCAGTGTCTTCTATTACCTAGGGCCTGGCACTTCAGGGAGTATCTCCAACATCTGTGTGCTCTGCTCTTATGTCCTGCCTGCTTTATCCTTAATGTTGTGTCAGCAGAGGCTTTCTTTGCCTGTTGTGGATAATGTTTGGTCCTTGTTCTGAATATGATGAGTTATAACTACATGTGCTCTGGTCTGCTTGTGAAATGAGACCTTTCAACAATACTGCTGAAACCAAGCCCCTTCAGAACTCCTGGGTGAGGAGTTGCAGTGTAGGCAGGGATTTGGGCCAGTCTTTTGTGGTAGGGTCCCTGCCTCTCTGGGACTGACACTAGGGTGTCTTAGAAGGTTAATTCCACTGGAGCATGGTGGGGGAGTAGGGCTTGATGTAAGCAAGTCAGGTAGTGTTGGTGCTGCACTGGTTCTAGCAGTTGGCTCTGTGCTTATGCTGAGGGGTTGGGGAGGAAAATGGCACCTGTCAATTCCTTTGCTCCCAGAGGGGAGTCTGTGAACACTGCCTCTCTGGGTCATGCTTTGAGATATGCAGAAAACCTTCCCATTCTGTTGCCCTGGGACTCTTCAGATCAGTGTTTCCATGCTGTATGTTTGCAGGTCATTTTCCCTCCCTTCTCTTTAACAGCAGTGCAGTGTCCTCTAATTCTCCCTCAGACAAGCCCACTTACCTTTAAAAATACAGAATTATGCTCCACTGGTTGCAAGAACTAAGAAAATTCAACCCAACTCACTTTTCAAGCCAATTACTGTGTGGATTTGTTTTCCCCTTGGGCTCCCCTGTGTGTTAGTCCATCTCTCAACCTTCTGCGGCCATGGCTGCCTCTTCACCTCAGCAGCCATGATCCGTTTCTCTCCCAAAACATGACTTTGCACTTCCTACCTTCTTTTATGTGGCCTCTTCTCTACCTTTAGTTGTGGAATTTGTTCTGTCAGTCTTCAGGTCAATTTCTGAAAAGAGCACAAATACATGGAGGTTAAATAACATGCTACTAAACAATGAATGGGTTAACAAAGGATTCAAGGAAGAAATAAAAAAATACAGGGTAACAAATAAAAATGAAAACATATCAGTCCAAACTTTTTGGTATGCAGCAAAAGTGGTTCTAAGAGGGAACTTTATAGCAATACATTCCTACCTCAAGCAGCAAGAACAATCTCAAATAAAGAACCTAACCTACACCTAGGGGAGACTCCAAAAGAACAACAAACAAAACCCAAAACTGGCAGAAGGAAGGATATAAAGATTAGGGCAGAAAGATATAACATAGAAATATAAACAAATCAATGAAACCAGGACCTGGTTCTTTGAAAAAAATTAAAAGATAAAATCGATAAATCTCTAGCCAGACTTATCAAAATGAAAAAATATGCCTCAAATAAACAAGATCACAACTGAAACACCACCACAGAAATAAAAACAATTATAAGAGAATATTCTAAAAAAAACTATATGCCAACAAATTGGACAACATAGGAGAAATGGATAAATTCCTAGAAGCATATAACTTACCAAAACTGAAGCAGGAAGAAATTCTACCAAACATTTAAAGAAAAGTTAATTCCTTTTTTTCTGTAAGTATTCTAAACAGTTTTGGAGCACCTGGGTGGCTCAGCCAGGCGACTGACTTCATGATCTCACAATCCATGGGTTCGAGCCCCACATTGGGCTCTGTATTTACAGCTCAGAGCCTGGAACCTACTTCAGATTCTGTGTCTCCCTCTCTGCCCTTCCCCCATTCACACTCTGTCTCTCTCTCTCTCTCTCTCAAAAATAAATAAAAACATTTAAAAATTTTAAATAGATAAAAAGTAGAACAGAAAGGGAAACTTTAAAATTTGTTCTATGAGGCCTTTATCACCCTGCTAACAAAACTAGATAAAGTCACCACAATAAAACAAAACTAGAGGCTAATATCTCTGATGAACATAGATGCAAAAATCCCCAGCAAAATACTAACCAAATCCAGTAATACCTTAAAAAAAAAAATTCACCAGGATAAAGTGGGATTTATTTTCAGTACAAAAAGAATGGTTCATTCTCTGCAAATCAGTCAACATGATACCTCACATCAATGAGAGAAAGGGTACAAACCATATAATCATTTAAGTAGAGCAGAAAAATCATTTGACAAAGTACAGTATCCATTCATGGTAAAAACCCCTCAACAAAGTAGGTCTAGAGGGGACATACCTGAAAATAATAAAATCCTTATATGAAAACCCACAGCAAACATCTTACTCAATGGAGAAAAACTGAGAACTTCTTCCCCAAAGATCAGGAACAACACAAGGATGTCTGCACTCACCACTTGTATTCAACATAGTACTGGAAATCTTGCCACAGCAGGCAGACAACAAAAAGAAATAAAGGCCATCCAAATCAGTAACAAAGTAGTAAAATTTTCACTATATGCAGATGACATGATGTTATATATGGAAAACCTAAGAGACTCTACCAAAACAATACTAGAACTGGTAAATGAATTCAATAGTCATAGGATACAAAATCAATGTACAGAAGTCTGTTGTATACCTATACACGAGTAATGAAGTAGCACAAATGGCAATTAAGAAAATCCTATTTACAGTTGCATCAAAAACAATAAAATATCTAGAAATAAACTTAAGCAAGGAGGTGAAAAGTCAGTACTCTGGAAACTATAAAACAGTGATAAAATAAATTAAAGACAACACAAGAAAATGGAAAGGCATTCCATGCTCATGAGTTGGATGAACAAATACTGTTTAAAGTTTCTATACAACCCTTGGGACGCCTGGGTGGCTCAGTTAAGCATCCGACTTCAGCTCAGGTCATGATATACATAGTCTGAGTTCAAACCCCACGTTGGGCTCTATCCTGACAACTCAGAGCCTGCAGCCTGCTTCAGATTCTGTGTCTGCCTCTCTCTCTGCCCCTCCCCTGCTCATGCTCTGTCTCTCTCTGTCTCAAAAATAAATAGAAACATTTTTAAAAATTTAGTTTCTCTACTACCCAATGTAATCTACATATTTAATGCAATCCCCATTAAAATTCCAGTAGCATTTTTCAAAGATCTACAAGCAACAATCCTAAAATGTGTATGTTACCACAAAAGACCCCATACAGTGAAAGGAATCTTGTTGTTTTGTTTTGTTTTGTTTTGTTTTGTTTTGTTTCAGTGTAGATAACATACAGTGTTATATTATTTTCAGGTGTACAATATAGTAATTGAACAATTCCATACATCACCCAGTGCTCACTGTGACAAGTGCACTCCTTAATCCCCATGACCTATTTCAGCCATTGCCCCACACTCTTTCCCCCTGGTATCCATAAGTTCTCAGTAATTAAGAGTCTGTTTCTTGGTTTGTCTCTTTTTTTATTTGCTCATTTGTCTTGTTTATGTTCCATGTACAAATGAAATCATGTTTTCTGTCTTTCCTTGGCTGACTTATTTTACTTAGCGTTATACTGTCTAGCTCAATCCATATTGTTGCAAATGGCAAGATTTCATTATTTTTTTCATTATTTTTTCCGTTGTATGTATATGTATATGTACATACATATACATATATATAGTGTGTATATATATATACATACACACACACACACACCACATCCCCTTTATCCATTCATCTATCAATGGACACTTCAGTTGCTTCCATAAATTGGATATTGTAAATAAAGCTCCAATAAATACAGGGGTGCATGTATTCCCTGGAATTAGTGTTTTTGTATTTCTTGGGTAAACAGCCAGTAGTGCCATTACTAGATTGTAGGGTAGTTCTATTTTAACTTTTTGAGGAACCTCCATACTGTTTTCCAGAGTGGCCTCACCAGTTTGCATTCCCACCAACAGTGCACAAGGGTTCCTTTTTCTCCACATTCTCACCAACATCTGTTGTTTCTTCTTTTTATTTTAGCCATTCTGACAGGTTTGACATGATATCTCATTGTAGTTTTGATTTGCATTTCTCTCATTGAAAGTAATCTTGAAAAAGAAAACTGGAGGTACCACAATTCCAGGCTTCAGTTTATACTATGAAGCTGTAGTAATCAAACTGACCCCCAAAAGACATGTAGATCAATGGAACAGAATAGAAAACCCAGAAATAAGTCCACAATTATATGGTAAATTAATCTTTGACAAAGGAGGAATGAGTATACAATTGGAAAAAGGTAGTCTCTTCAATAAATGGAGTTGGTAAAACTGGACAGCAAAATGTAAAATAATGAAACTGGACCTCTTTCTTTCACTATAGACAAGCATAAATTCAGAATGGATTAAAGACCTAAATGTGAGACCTGTAACCATAAAAATCTGGAGACCACAGGTGGTGATTTTCCTTACATCAGCTGTAACATATGTCTCCTGAGGCAAGGGAAACAAAAGCAAAATAAATACTGGGACTATATCAACATAAAAAGCTTTTGCCAGCAAAGTAAACAATCAAAACTATATTACAGCCTATGGAATGAGGAAAGATTTTTGAAAATGACATACTCGATAAAGGTTTCCTATCTAAAATATATAAAGAACTTACACAACTCAACACCAAAAAACCCCCCAAATAATCCAATTTTAAAATGGGCGGAATACATGAAAAGACATTTCTCCAAAGAAGACATACAAATGGCAATGGACTCATGAAAAGATTCTCAGCATCACTTATCAGGGAAATGCAAATCAAAACTACAATGAGGTATCACCTGAAATCTGTCAGAATGGCTAAAATCAACAACACAAGAAAACAACAGGTGTTTGTGGAGATGTGGACAAAAAGGAACCCTTGTGCACTGTTGGTTCCAATGCAAACTATTGTAGGCACTGTGGAAAACAATATGGAGTTTCCTCAGAAAGTTAAATATAGAACAACTCTACAACCCAGTAATGGTACTACTAGCTGTTTACCCAAGAATTACAAAAACACTAATTTGAAGGAATACACACACCCCTGTATTTATTGGAGTATTATTTACACTAGCCAATTTGTGGAAACAGCCCATATGTCCATAAAGAAGATGTGGTATGTATGTGCAGCAGAATATTATTCAGCCATAAAAAGAATGAAATCTTGCCATTTGCAACAACATGGATGCAGCTAGAGAGTATAGTGCTAAGGAAAATAAGAGAATGGCAAATACCATCTGATTTCCCTCATATGTGGAATTTAAGAGGCAAAACAAATGATCAAAGAAAAAATTAAAGAGAGAGAAGGCAAGGAACAGACTCTTCACTATACAGAACAAGAGATAAGCCAAGGAACAGACTCTTCTCTATACAGAACAAACTGATGGTTATCAGAGGGGTGGTAGCTGGGAAGATTGCTGAAATATGTGATGAGGGTTAAGGAGTACACTTATCATGATGAGCACTGAGTGATGTACAGAATTGTTGAATCCCTATATTTTTTACCTGAAACAAATATAACACTTTTTGGTAACTATACTGGAATTAAGATAACAAATTTTTTAAGGGAGAAAGTGAGAAGATTGTGAGGAAGAAAACATCTCCATCAGCTTCAGAAATGATCTCATTACAGCAAATGTACTGGAGTCTCCAGGGACCTCAGAAGGTTAGGACAGTTGAAAATTTAGGCCAAAATATAGCCATGTCTTATCTGGAGACCTACTGGAAATATATGAAAACCCAACCCTGGCCTACTGCTTCAGAAACAGTTCTGAGCTCTGTAGGTGATTCAGAAACACATTAACATTAAAAGCTACTGCTACAAAGGAATGAGATTCCTTTGGTAGAGTGAAGAGGTAGTGTCAAGGCAAAGATTTCATCAAAGTTAAAAAGGTGAAGAAAACTTTATTGAAGAGTATTGCAAAAAGGAGAGACGGCAGAACAACTCAGTCTGAATTCAACTCCCCTGAAGCAAAAGGTAGGAGAGTTTTTCAAGGCTAGGGTGAGCTAGTGGCAAAGTACCAGATGATGTTGACAGTGGAGGGGGTTGTCATGGGCCATTTGTGTTTGCTAATAAACTTTTCCTTTTTTATGACAAAAAATAGTATGTAAGAGACTTTTGCTGTTTCATGTTATAATGATGTAAGATTTGCTTATATAATATTTCTGTTATCAGTAGAATTTTCTGACTAATTTTTATTATGTGGAATGAATATATTCGTGTGTATTTGTGCTCACACATACATACAAGCATGTATTGGTACATCAGCATATTATAGGAAATAAATTCTAAGGAGTATATGCCAAAATAGTCACAGTAGTGGTTATCCCTTAATGATGGGAATACAGCTAACTGAAACATTTTTCTGTTTCTTTACTTTAATTTTCTGGCTTTTCTAAAATATGAATTAAAAATAGACTTAAGTTGGGGCACCTGGGTGAGTCTATTGAGCATCCAGCTCTTGATTTCTTTTTTTTTTTTTTCAATATATGAAGTTTATTGTCAAATTGTTTTCCATACAACACCCAGTGCTCATCCCAAAAGGTGCCCTCCTCAGTACCCATCACCCAGCCTCCCCTCCCTCCCACCCTCCATCAACCCTCAGTTTGTTCTCAGTTTTTAAGAGTCTCTTATGCTTTGGTTCTCTTCTACTCTAACCTCTTTTTTTTTCCTTCCCCTCCCCCATGGGTTCCTGTTAAGTTTCTCAGGATCCACATAAGAGTGAAACCATATGGTATCTGTCTTTCTCTGTATGGCTTATTTCACTTAGCATCACACTCTCCAGTTCCATCCACGTTGCTACAAAGGGCCATACTTCATTCTTTCTCATTGCCACGTAGTACTCCATTGTGTATATAAACCACAATTTCTTTATCCATTCATCAGTTGATGGACATTTAGGCTCTTTCCATCATTTGGCTATTGCTCAGAGTGCTGCTATCAACATTGGGGGGACAAGTGCCCCTATGCATCAGTACTCCTGTATTTCTTGGGTAAATTCCTAGCAGTGCTATTGCTGGGTCATAGGGTAGGTCTATTTTTAATTTTTTGAGGAACCTCCACACTGTTTTCCAGAGTGGCTGCACCAATTTGCATTCCCACCAACAGTGCAAGAGGGTTCCCGTTTCTCCACCTCCTCTCCAGCATCTATAGCCTCCTGATTTGTTCATTTTGGCCACTCTGACTGGCGTGAGGTGATATCTGAGTGTGGTTTTGATTTGTATTTCTCTGGTGAGGAACGACGTTGAGCATCTTTTCATGTGCCTGTTGGCCATCCAGATGTCTTCTTTAGAGAAGTGTCCATTCATGTTTTCTGCCCATTTCTTCACTGGGTTATTTGTTTTTCGGGTGTGGAGTTTGGTGAGCTCTTTATAGATTTTGGATACTAGCCCTTTGTCCGATATGTCATTTGCAAATATCTTTTCCCATTCCATTGGTTGCCTTTTAGTTTTGTTGGTTGTTTCCTTTGCTGTGCAGAAGCTTTTTATCTTCATAAGGTCCCAGTAATTCATTTTTGCTTTGAATTCCCTTGCCTTTGGGGATGTGTCAAGTAAGAGATTGCTACGACTGAGGTCAGAGAGGTCTTTTCCTGCTTTCTCCTCTAGGGTTTTGATGGTTTCCTGTCTCACATTCAGGTCCTTTATCCATTTTGAGTTTATTTTTGTGAATGGTGTGAGAAAGTGGTCTAGTTTCAACCTTCTGCACGTTGCTGTCCAGTTCTCCCAGCACCATTTGTTACAGAGACTGTCTTTTTTCCATTGGATATTCTTTCCTGCTTTGTCAAAGATGAGTTGGCCATATGTTTGTGGGTCTAGTTCTGGGGTTTCTATTCTATTCCATTGGTCTATGTGTCTGTTTTTGTGCCATTGTCTTTTTGCTTGAACATTTTGAATAAAGTTTGTCTTGAACACAATAAAACAGGCTTTAAAAACTTACAGAATTGTTTCTTCACAAAAAAATTTCATTATTTCCTAGGTCAAGCACCAAAAACTGAAAATGGTGAATACTCTCAAGTGGTCTAAGAATCCACCTTTTGAGGGAGGATTGTATGGAATTTGGTATCACTCATCCTTGAAAAAAAAAGTATCGTAAGAAGAATGTCTCAATTAGGATTCTTAAGAGAACATTTTTCATTCTTATGTTTGAATGCTCTTGATTTTATATATCTGGGTTAGCTTAGCTATGTTGTAGATTTCTCATATTTATACTATGAGTGTTGAGCTGTTAATGATCTTCTATGTGCTGATTGTAGAAATCAAAAAAATAAAATAGTATTTAGGAAGAATAAGTTCTATAAATACTGTATAAATTTCGTATTTCTTTAATCATTAAGTAGGTTTTATTGTGACTCGTTTCCCTTAATGCAATTACTTAGGATAAGTAGATGAATACATCTAGGGTATGGTCTCATTATATAAATGACAGGCATGTAATTAGGATGTCCAGCTGGGTGGAACAAAATGCCTTCACTTGCCTTAAAATTTGAGACTAATGATGAAATTATTAACTAACTCATTGCTCTTCCTGTTGTAAGAATCACTTGAAGACAAATGTTGGTAACCACTGTAACTAATGCAGTTATACCTGAGTAAATCAAACATACTCAAAATACATACCAGTGAGACTTTGTGTATTGCACCCATTCCTCAAAGGTAATAGAGTGAAATTTATAGAAAGTAAGTGATGTGAAGTCTGGTGATTTACGGTGTAGTTTTTTTAACAAAGAAAGGCATTTTAAAGATATTTGTGAACAAATTGGCTTGTTTGTAAGACATACTTATTACAAAATTATGGCTTTAGAGACAAGATGGAAATTCTTTAGTAAAATTTAAGTCTCTTTATTTTCAAATACTGAATTTTATTAATGTCTAAATCTAGTATACTCCATTAGCCATAGCAATCTATATATAAGGATTTGTTTTCCTTTTAAAGATGTTATTGATTTCAAAGGCATTTTTTCCCACTTAAATAAAATGAGAAGATAAAAGAATTTAAACTTGTTTCAGGTACTCTTTTAGCTAATGAAGGTTTTATATTATTCTTTCTGAGAATATCTTGAGTACTCACTTCTTGACTAATTCTCATACTCAATTTATCTTTACCTCTTTTCAGTCTCTGTTGATCAACTTCGCTCATTCTTAAATCAGCACCAGCTTTTCCTTTCTTTCCATTAAGAACAAGGTAGAAATTTGTGACCTTTTATAGTGTAATTCAGGGTTGATAACTACTATGGTACTTCACATTAAATATTATTCAGTTACTGGGTTGCATTCAGTAAGGTATAATATATAAAATTCATTTTGTAGTCCATGTTAAAGAGAAGATGTTATTAATTCTGGAGATTATAGGCATTGTGTAATAAGATAGAATATATAATTCTCCCAGTATTTTCAAGTTTTTAACAATTTTTTGAATTATGATTAATCATAATTTTATTGCATAAAGACATTTACTTATTTGACAAAAATATACCAACCTATATACAAATTTCTTATTCAAAGTGGAAAATAATTTTGTAAAACTCATGTATTCAAGTATAATACTAAAATTGATTTAATCTTTAGTCATTAACAAAGCAAGTGATCAATTTTTAAGTGATTTTGATTTTTCTATTTACAGATCACATATTCTAAACTAGTTTACTTTCACTTTTTAGTCTCTTTAATGACTTTTCGTGGATGTTACATTGCCTTATATTTGACTTGATTTTGAATTTGTAAAACTTTAAGTATACAACTGAAGTTTACCTTCATATGATATGAAAATATATATATGAAAGATACTTCCAAGGCACCGAAACAGTTCAGTTAACCAGGAAGATGCATTCCAACAATACACTCCTGGGTGGTAGTTGAGAACACAGGGTGGGTTCAAATCCATGCTCTTTTGCGTAATAGCTGATTGACCTTAGGAAAGTTTGCTTAATCTCTCTGTGCCTCAGCTTCCCCATCTATAAAAGGAGATAGTGATGGTATCTACTTCAGGACTCTTATCAGGATCAGATTCGTGTAAACAGTGTATGACACTTGTAAAACTCAAGAAATAGGTTTTTACTTAAAATATTTTACAATATAGTTGACATAATGTTACATTAGTTTTGGGTGTACAACATATCAATTGAACTTCTCTATACATTATAGAGTTCCTCACAAGTGTAGCTATAATCTTTTCCCATACAATGCTACTACAAAATCACTGACCATATTCACTATGCTATTTATGCCTTTTATTCCCATGTCTTGTTCATCCCATAACTGGAAACCTGTATCTCCCACTCCCCTTCACCCATTTTATCCATCCCCTTACACCCCCCTTCCCACCGGCAAACATCAGTTTGATCTCTATTTATAGATCTGACTCTGCTTTTGCTTGTTTATTCATTTTGTTTTGTTTTGTTTTTTAGATTCCACATGAGTGAAATCATATGGTATTTGTCTTTCTCAGTCTGACTTATTTCACATAGAATAGTACTTTCTAGGTCTATCCATGTTATTGCAAATGAGGGGAAAAAATCTCATCCTTTTTTATGGCTACATAATATTTCATTATACATAAATATGCAAAGTATGTATTATATAATTATATATAATGTATAGTATAATATATTGCTATATACTATACATTAATATTAAATATATTAGTAATACGTTAACAATTGCTAATATATAACAATATATAATACATAGTATATATTAATAAAATTGATAAGTATTATATATATCTATGTATATATAACATACAACATCTTTTTTATCCCTTGATCTATCAGTGGATACTTGGATTATTCTCATACCTTGGTTATTGTAAATAATGCTGAAAGAAACATAGAAATGTTTATATCTTTTCAAATTATTATTTTGGTTTTTTGGATAAATACCCACTAGTAGATATTATTGGATCATATGGTATTTCTAGTTTAATTTTCTGAGGAACCTCCATACTGTTTTCCACAGTGACCATATCAGTTTACATTCCCTAAAAAGTCCACAAGGTTCCTTTTTCTCCTCATCCTCACTAACAATTTAGATTTCTTACAATTTCTGATGATTAGTGATGTTGAGCATCTTTCATGTGTCTTGGTTGTCTCTCTGTCTTTCTTTGGAAAACGTCTATTCATGTCTTCTGCCCATTTTTTAACTGGATTATTTCTGTTTGGGGTCCTGAGTTTGAGAAGTTCTTTATAGATTTTGGATACTAACCCTTTATCAGATATGTTATTTACAAATATTTTCTCCCATTTAGTATGTTGCTTTTCAGTTTTGTTGATGGTTTCCTTCTCTGTATGAAAGCTTTTTATTTTCATGTAGTCCCAATAGTTATTTTGCTTTTGTTTACCTTGTCCTAAGAGAGATATCTAAAAAATGGTTGTAACTGTTGATGTCACAGAAATTACTGCCTGTGTTCTAAGAGTTCTATGGTTTCAGGTCTCACATTTAGGCATTTAATCCATTTTGAGTTTATTTTTGTACACAGTGTTAGAAAAGGGTCCAGTTTAATTCTTCTGCATGTAGCTGTCCAGTTTTCCCAACACCATTTATTGAAGAGACTGTCTTTTCTCCATTCAATAGTCTTGCCTCCTTCCATGGATTAATTAACCATATAAATGTAGGTTTATTTCTGAGCCCTCTATTCTGTTCCATTGTTCAATGTGTCTATTTTTGTGCCCGTACCATACCGTTTTGGTTGTTATAGTTTTGCAGTGCATCTTGAGATCTGGGATTGTAATATCTCTAGCTTTGTTCCTTCTCAAGATTGCTTTGGATATTCGGGGTCTTTTGCGGTTCCATGAAAATTTTAGGATGATTATTCTTGTTCTGTAAAAAATGCTCTTGGTGTTTTGATAGGGATTGAATTGAATCTGCGGATTGCTTTGGGTAGTATAGACATTTTAACAATATTGGTTCTCCCAATCTTTCCATTCGTGTCATCTTCAATTTCTTTCATCAGTGTTTTCAGAGTGCAGGTCTTTTACCTCCTTGGTTAATTTTATTCATAAGTATTTTATTGTTTTGGTGCAATTGTTAATGGGATTGTTCCTTTTTTAAAATTTTTTTTAATCTTTATTTTTGAGAGAGAGAGAGGGAGACACAGAATCCAAAGCAGGCTCCAGGCTCTGAGCTGTCAGCAGAGGAGCCCGATGTGGGGCTTGAACTCACGAACTGTGAGATCATGACCTGAGCTGAAGTCAGACGCTTAACTGACTGAGCCACCCAGGCACCCCAGGGATTTTTTCTTAATTTCTCTTTTGCTACATTGTTATTACTTGTATAGAAACACTGCCAATTTCTGTGTATTAATTTTATATCCTCCAACTTTACTGAATTCACTTATTATTTCTGATAGTTTTTTTGGTGGAGTCTTTGGGGTTTTCTATACATAGTATCATGTCATCTGCAAATAGTGACAGTTTAATTTCTTCCTTACCAGTATGGATGCCTCTTATTTCTTTTTGTTTGATTGCTGTAACTAGGACTTCCAGTACCGTGTTACTGAATAAAAGTGGTGAGAGTAGACATTCTTGTCTTGTTCCTGATCTTAGGGGAAAGCTCTGTTTTTCACCATTGAATTTGTTTGCTCTGGTTTTTTTTGTATATGACCTTTAATATGTTGTAGTATGATCCCTCCAAACCCACTCTTTTGAGAGTTTTCATCATGAATGGATATCATATTTTTGTCATATACTTTTTCTTCATCTATTGAGATAATCGTATGACTTTTATCCTTTGTTTTGTTGATATAGTATATCACATTGATTGATTTTGGAATATTGAAACATCCTTGCATCCCCAGATTAAATCCCACTAATCATCATGATTCTTTTAATGTATTATTGAATGCAGTTTGCTAATATTTGACGACTTTTGCATATATGTTCATGTGGGTTCTTAGCCGGTAATTTTCTATTTTTTGTGATATCTTTGGTTGATTTTGGTATTAGGGTCATGCTGGCCTCATAGAAGCTTTCTTTCTGTTCTATGTTTTGTAGTATTTTAAGGAAAGTAGGTATTAACTGTTTCTTAATTGTTTCATAGAATTCACCTGTGAATCCATCTGGTCCTGGACCTTTTTTTATTATGCTTTTAGTTTCATTACTAGTATTTTGTTCAGATTTCCTATTTCTTGCTGATTCAGTTTTGGGAAATTGTATGTTTTCAGGAATTTTTTCATTTTTTCCAGATTGTCCAATTTGTTAGCATATAATTTTGCATAGTATTCTCTTACCATTTTTTGTATTTCTGTGGTGTAAGTTGTTACTTGTCTTTTTTTCTGATCTATTTATTTGGGTCCTTTTTCTTTCTTGATGAATTTGGGTAAGGGTTTATCTTTTCAAAAACCAGCTCTAGGCTTCATTGATTCCCCTCCCTCCCATTTTTTTTTTTTTTTTTTTGCTATTATGTCATTTATTTTGCTCTAATCTTTATTGTTTCCTTCCTTCTGCTCACCTTGAGCTTTGTTTGTTATTCCTTTTCTAGTTACTTTAGGTTTAAGGTTAGATTGTTTATTTCAGCTTTTTCTTGTTTTTGATGGAGACTTGTATTGCTATATATCTCCTCTTAGAACTGCTTTTGCTGTGTCCCAAAGATTTTGGACCTTTCTGTTTTCATTTTCATTTGTCTCCATGTACTTTTTAATTTCATTTTTGACTTCTCCGTTGACCCATTGGTTTTTTAGTATCTTGTTGTTTAGCTTTCATGTGTTTCTGGGTTTTTTTTTTTTCCAGTTTTGTCTTTTTTTTTTTTTTTCTTGTGATTGATTTTTAGCTTGATACCATTGTGGTCAGAAAATATGCATGGTATGATCTCAGTCTTCTTGTGTATTGAAGCTTCTTTTGTGACCTAACATGATCTGCTCTGGAGAAGTTCCCAGTGCACTTGAAAAGAATGTGTATTCTGTTATTTTCTTTTAAAGTTTTTTTTGTTTTGTTTTGTTTTGAGAGAGAGAGAGATTTTCTTTTAAAGTTTTTTTTTTGGTTTGTTTTTTTTTTTTTTTTTTTTTTACTTATTTTAAGAGAGACAAAGAGAAAGAAAGCAAGCAGGCTCCGCACTATCAGCACAGAGCCTGATGTGGGGCTCAAACTCATGAACAGTGATATCATGACCTGAGCTGAAATCAAGAATCAAAAGCTTAACCAACTGAGCCACCCAGGTGCCCCATGTTTTCTCTTATTTTTGGAAGGAATGTTCTTATATATGTCCATCTGGTCTAAGTGTGTCATTCAAAGGCACTCTCTTTTTTAATTTTTCTGCCCAAATAATGTATCCATTGATGTAAGTGGAGTGGTAAATTCTCCTGCTGTTATTTCTCTTTTTATATCCATTAATATTTGTTTTATGTATTAAGTGCCTTTATGTTGGGTGCATAGACACTTACAATTGTTATATCCTCTTGTTCAATTGATCCCTTTATTATTATATAATGCCCTTCTTTGTCTCTTGTTAGTCTTTGTATTAAAGTGTATTTACTCTGATATAAGTATTCCTACCCTAGCTTTTCTTTCACTTCCATTTGCATGGTAATTGTTTTTCCATCACTTCACTTTCAGTCTGTATTTTTCTTTAGGTCTAAGGTGAATCTCTTGTAGGCAGCATATAGATGGGTCTTATTTTTTTTTTTTTTTTTTTTTTTTTTTTTTTTATCCTGTCACCACCCTGTGTGTTTTGCTTGGAGCATTTAGACTATTTACATTTAAGGTAATTATTGATAGGTATGTACTCATTGCCATTTTGTTCATTGTTTTGTGATTGTTGTTTTAGTTCTTCTCTGTTCCTTTTGTTCTCATGGTCTTTGTGATTAATGTGTTTCTATAGTGTTATGTTTGGCTTTCTTTGTGTTTATTTTTGTGTCTGTTATAGGTTTTGAGTGTTGTTACCCTGGGATTCCTATATAACATCCTAAGTATATAGTAGATATAATAAGTTAATAGTCATTTAAGTTCAAACACATTTTAAGAAAACTTTTTTACTACAGATATTATGTATCAGCTGTCATATTTTATATCATTTTATTCATCATTTTCTTGCATCTAATTGTGGTCATCTTATTTCCACTTAAATCACTTTAGCATTTCTTTTTTCATTTTCTTTTCTTTTCTTTTCTTTTCTTTTCTTTTCTTTTCTTTTCTTTCCATTCTTTCTCTTTCTTCTTGCAATCTCTACTCCCAACTTGGGGCTCTAACTCAACCCTGAGATTATGAGTCATATACCCTACCGACTGATTCAGTCAGGTGCTTCCACTTTAATGTTTCTTGTAAGGCTGGTTGAGCCATGCTAAACTTCTTTGTCTTTTGTTTCTGGGTAACCTCTTTACCTCTCCTTTTAATTTGAATGTTAATCTTGTCAGGTAGAGTATTACTGGTTGTAGGTTTTCTTTTTTTTTTTCTTTTCAGCACTTTGAATATATCATACCACTCCCTTCTGGCTTGCAAAGTTTCTGCTGAAAAATCAGTTGATAGTCTTATAGGACTTCATTTGTATGTAACTTCTCTCTTGGTGCCTTTAAAATTTTTCCTTTATTTTTAACCTTTGACATTTTTCTTTTGTTTTTATTTTTTCTTGAGCAATAAACATCTTTATTACATGACAATTACAAGATTGGAGGGAGGAAGATTTATTTGTCTTTCCAGACTTTGATTTTCTCCAGCTAGAATTCTAGCTCCTTGTCCTCTAGCAGGTAGCCATGTACTTCTGAAATCCCTGTTAGGTGAATGTTCACTTGTTGTTGTCCAAGTGATCCTTAATTTATCCCATTTTAAAATGTTATTTTTTCATTTGATATTAGCTTTGCTGCTTTCTGTTATCTTATTTTCCAGATTATTGGTATATTCTTCTGTATCCACTAATCTATTATTGATATCCTGTAGTTGTTTTTTTTTTTTTTTCATTTATTGTATTCCTCAACTCTGATTGGCTCTTTTTTATATTTTCTTTCTCTTTATCAAAGGTCTCACTGAGTTCTTGCACTATTTTTTTCAGCCCGGTGAACATCTTTATGATCATTACTTTAAATTCTTTTTGAGGTATATTGCTTATTTCTGTTTCATTTTGCTTTTTTTCTTAGGTTTTGTCTTGTTCTTTCTTTTGGAGCATGTTCCTTTGTCTCTGCATTATGTTTACTTTCTGTTTTTGTTTCTATGGATTAGGTGGAACAGCTGCTTCTAAACTTGAAGGAATGGTCTTGTGTATGGTCATTTTCTTTGTAGTCTGTGCATGCTTAGTTACTTTTGCTGGCTGGCTGGAGCTATAGCTGCACGGACTTGGGGTCCTGGGTCTCTCAGTGGGATTGATGCCTGTTCTGGTAGGGCAGCTAAAGTGAAGTAGGCATAGGTCAGTGCAGACTCTGAGACGTCCATGCAGCAAGTGGCCTGGCAGGACAGGTTAAGCTAGAATGGGTGCAAGCCAGCATGTCCTGAGTTTCTATATGCAGAGGATGTCTTGGTAGGATAGCTGAAGCTGATGTGGGTGTTATCCAGGGTGTCCCTGGTCTCTTTCTACAGTGTGTGCCCTGGCAGTGCAACTGTAGCTGAAGCAGAGTGCAGGCTGGGAGGTCCTGGGGCTTTCCATGCAGGACTGCTAAAGCTGAAATGGGTGCATTCCTAGGTATCTTGAGATTCTCTGTGGTGAAGGCACCCTGGCAGGACAACTAAAGGTAAAGTGGGCACAGTCCAGTGCCCTGGGCTCTCCATACAAAGTGTGCTCTGGCAGAACAGCTGAAGCTGAAGTGGTTGCAAACTGTGGTGTCCCAGGACTCATTAACTGAGTGCACCCTGACAGAACAGGTGCAGCTAAAGTGGGTACAGGCTGGTGTATTCCAGTGTGCTCAGTGCCTACCCAGGCAACTGAACCTGAGGCTGGTACAGGTGGGTATGTTCTGGGGCACTCCACACAAGGAGTACCCTGTCAGGGTGGCTGGAACTCATGTAGGCACCAGCTGGGAGTTCCAGGGTACTCCTCACTGTGGGTACCCTGGCAGTATGGCTGGATCTGAAGCAGATGTCAACCAGGAGGTTCTGGGTCACTCTATGCTTGGGTGCCTTAGCAAGCCATCTAAAGCTGACATGATGTGGGCCTGGAGTATTCCAGGGTACTTTGTATCTGTGTCACCTTGGCGTGAAGGCTGAAGCTGTAGTGAGTGCTAACCAGGGGTGTCTCAGTGTGCACAGCCCATTGGCTGCCTTGGTGTGACAGTTGGGACTGGTGTGGACTCAGGTCCCAGGGCTTATGAGGCAGCATACTGGTTAGGGCACCTAGACCATGCATTGCTCTGTGCTTTCAAAATGGAAGGGATGTTTAGACCATGTTCATCACCCCCTCCCACCCAGAGAGAGTTCCAACAGTTCCCTTGTCATTTCGGGGAGTTCTAGGGCTAGCTTTTTTATATGCTAGTTGGATTTTTAAAATGAGGCTTTTTTCCTGTGCCCCAGGACATCCAGGGCTAGTGTGTGCTAGGAGACCTGATGCTCACTGGGGCAGCAGGCTGATTAGGGCACGTGGGCTTCACCCTCATTCTCTTTATTAAGGTGGAGAGGAAGCACAAACCATGGCATCTTCCAGTCCCCCTGACCCAGAGAGTTCCAGAAGCTCCTTTGCCTTTTGGTGGAGTTCTGGGGCTGGCTCTTTTATATGCTAGCTACTAAACACTCCATGTTTTGTTTGTTTGTTTGATTGTTTGTTTTTCCTGTGCCCAAAGAAAGGAATCTGCTCCAGTCTTTAAGTATTTTCCCTCCCTACTACAGTTCACAGCCCCAGGGATGGGAGTGGGGTACCCTTCCTTGTGTGTCTCCTTCTCTCTTGCTGTTCTCTACCTTTTGTTGTGCAGAGGCTGTTCAGTCCTCCCTCAGTTCTTCAGGAGGAATTACTCTATAAATAGCTGTAACTTGGTGTGTTCCATAAAGGAGGTAAGTTCAGGGTCTTCCTGTGTTGCCATCTTGCACCAGAACCCTTACTAGTTTTTACTTTAAAATTAATGACCAGTGTTAGAACTCTAGAAGCCATAGAGGCATGTTCTAAAATATGAATGGATATCCCTGGAAACATATCTTGGTGAGCTAAGCTAGTGACTGTCCCTCATTTCAGAATAATTTACTATTTCAAAAGCAGATTTCTGATGCTCATATAGACCAGAAATGCCCAGCAGAGATGCCATCAAGGACACCAAAAATACCTTTTGTTAAAAATAAAAAAACTGTAGATAATTTGTTAAATGGATTTTCATTAGAGTGGAATTGATGTTATATAGGAAATATTTGAAAGCCAGTTAGAAATATGCATTAGCATGTAAACACTGGTCAGTTATACATCATTTATTAAGCACCCTCTAGTGTGCTATAGTTGCCCCAAATACATTCTTCAGATGGCAGAAATGTATCCTTTTAAGATTGAAATTTTTACCATGTTTTTTTTTTTTTTTAAACAATTATCCTTCTAGTGTTTCATACATTTGTTTGGCATTCCGTACTGAATCTATGAAACATTTTAACCTTTTTCTTATCACTTAGGGATATTATGAGCATTATTTATTCAATTTATTTATTTATTTATCTATCTATCTATCTATCTATCTATCTATTCACTAGGCCCTTGAGGACTATCGAGCTGTTTGGGCCTATTTTCACCTGTGCTAAATGACCCTACACAGTCATGTTTTATCATTTCTTACATCTATATTTTATATCTCTTCCTTGGGCTGTTTTCACACAGCTGTCAGGATGTACTTTCTAACAGTACTTTCCACTGCCCTCCCTTCCCCCTTCTTTATGGCTTATAATCTTTCAGAGGGCCAGAAAACAAGATAGCCAAGGTTGTTGAAATTGCATGTAGTATTAATATAACCAAGTTCTGAGTAAGCAGGTGAGTTAGTCTATGAGCATTTTAACATCTACTTGAGTGCTGAAAAGCCCTTTTTGGGGCGGCAGGTATACTTCTGGATTCTAGGTTGTATGTAAAAGACTTCTAATTAAGTGATATGTTACTGTAATTGCAATATAAACAGAAGTCAAAATTGCTTAAGTTGGTATTTTAATACAGTGATAGGAAATAATTTTATCAATAAATAATGTAGGGCTTTTCTAAGCAAACTTAGGTTAGCTGAGTTATTTTATCTTTTTTAAGGTAGTGATATTACATTTTTTTAAATCTATAAAATTCCCCTCCCCTCAGCTAATTTGAATTTTTGAGATTGTTAAATATTTCAAATTTATCTATTGTATTTTCTAAAGCTCAACAAGTCATATTTTTCACGCATATACTTCACCTTTCAGAACATACATCTTTATTTTCCACTCATCTTATATTCTAAATGAATCTAATATGGAGTTTATTTTTCTTTAAAATCATTTATAAATGAGCAAAATAAAATTTCTATAGCCCTTCCATTTGAATACATCCAGTTTTACCACTCTTTATAGTACGTATTCATACCCTAGGCATTTTGAAATCTATTTTTGGTATATAATACTTTATCAGTAGCAGCTGTGTTATTTTGGGATTTGGTGCTATAGGATGTTGGATGCTTAACTGAGCCACCCAGGTGCCCCTGATGTTACAGAATGTTATTTATTTGTGATATGATTATATATTTCTGAATATATAAACTGACTTGGCCAAGTAGATACAGAGAGAATACCAGACCCACACAATCATCATCTACTATATCACCCAGCTACTGTACATTATATTTGTCACTTTTATTTTTTTCTCCACTAAATTTTTATTTAAATTCTAGTTGCAGTGCAATATTGGTTTCTAGTGTAGAATTTAGTGATTTATAACTTAACATACAACACCCAGTGCTCATCACAAGTTCCCTCCTTAATCCATCACCTACTTAACCCATCTGTCCCTGAACCTTGCCTCCAGTGACCATCAATTTTTTCTTTATACTTAACAGTCTGTTGCTTGGTTTGCCTCTATTTTTTTCCCATGTTCATTTATCTTGTTTCTTAAATTCCACATGAGTGAAATTGTATGTTATTTGTCTTTCTCTGACGGATTTTGCTTAGTATATTACTCCCTAGCTCCATCCACATTGTGGCAAATGGCAAGATTTCATTGTTTTATGTATATACATGTATACATATACATATACATATTTCCATAATTTGGCTATCATGGATAATGCCGCTATAAATTTTGTGGTACATGTGTCCCTTCAAATTAGTGTTTTTGTATCCTTTGGGTAAATAACCTAATAGTACATTTGCTGGATCTTAGAGTAGTTCTATTTTTAACTTTTTGAGGAAACTCCACACTGGCTGCACCAGTTTGCATTCCCACCAACTGAGTAAAAGAGTTCCCTTTCTCCACAGTCTCACTAACACCTGCTGTTTCCCATGTCGGTAATTTTAGCCATTCTAACTAGTGTGAGGTGATATCTCATTTTAGTTTTGATTTGTATTTCCCTGATGATAAATGACGTTGAGCATCTTTTTTATATGTGTGTTGGCCATCTAAATGTCTTCCTTGTAAAAAATGTTTATTCATGTCTTTTGCCCATTTTTTAACTAGATTATTTGTGGTTTGGGTGTTGAGTTTGGTTAAGTTATTTATAGATTTTGGATACTAACCCTTTATCAGATATGTCATTTGTAAATATATTCTCCCATTTTTACATAGGTTGCCTTTTAGTTTTGTGGGTTGTTTCCCTCACTGTGGAGAATCTCTTTTATTTTTATGAAGTCCCAACAGTTTATTTTTGCTTTTGTTTCCCTTGCCTCAGGAGACTTATAGTAAGAAGTCGCTATGGCTGATGTAAAAAAAAAACAAAAAAGGTAACTGCCTGTGTTCTCCTCCAGGAGTTTGATGATTTCCTGTCTCACATTTAGGTCTTTCATCCATTTTGAATTTATTTTTGTGTATGCCCTAAGAAAGTGGTCCTTTTTCATTTGTTTGCATATTGCTGTCCAGTTTTTGCAACACCATTTATTGAAGAGACTGTCTTTTTTCCATTGGATATTCTTTCCTGCTTTGTCAAAGATGAATGGAACATTTAGTTGTGGGTTCACCTCTGTTTTCTATTCTGTTCCATTGATCTATGTATCTATGTTTATGCCACTACTACACTGTCTTGATCACAACAACTTTGTAATATAATTTAAAGTCTGGAATTGTGATGCTTCCAGCTTTGCTTTTCTTTTTCAATTTTGCTTTGGCTATTCAGGATCTTTTATGGTCCATACAAATTTTAGGATTGTTTGTTTTAGCTCTGAGTAAAATGCTGATGATATTTTAATAGGGATTGCATTGAATGTGTAGAGTGCTTTGGGTAGTATAGCATTTTATCAATATTGGTTCTTCCCAACCATAAGTATGGCATGTTTTCCCATTTCTTTGTATCCTCTTCAATTTCTTTCATCTGTGTTTTATATTTTTCAGAATATAGATCATTTCCCTCTTTGGTTAGGTTTATTCCTAGATATGTTATGGGTTTTGGTGTAATTATAAATGGGATCAATTCCTTCATTTCTCTTTCTGCTGTTTCATTATTAGTGTATAGAAATGCAACAGATTTCTGTACATTGATTTTGTATGCTGCAACTTTACTGAATTTGTGTATCAGTTTTAGCAATTATTTGGTGAAGTATTTTGGGTTTTCTATAGAGTATCATGTCATCTGCAAATAGTGAAAGTTTGACTTCTTCCTTACAGATTTCAATGCCTTTTATTTCTTTCTACTGTCTGATTGCTGACTGTGTTAAATAACAGTTGTGAGAGTGAACATCCCTCTCTTATCCCTGACTGTAGAGGAAAAGCTCTCAGTTTTCCCCATTGAGGATGATATTAGCTGTGGGGTTTTCTAATATGGCCTTTATGATGCTGAGGTATGTTCCTTCTGTCCCTACTTTGTTGATGGTTTTTATTGTGAATAGATGTTTGTACTTTGTCAAATGATTTTTCTGTATGCATTGAAAAGATCATATAGTTCTTTTTTTTAATGTTTATTTATTTTTTTTATTTTTGAGAGAGAGACAGAGACAGAGTGCAAGAAGGGGATAGGCAGAGAGAGAGAGAGAAGGAGACACAGAATCTGAAGCAGGCTCCAGGCTATCAGCACAGAGCCCGACATGGAGCTTGAACTCACAAACTGTGAAATCATGACCTGAGCTGAAGTCAGATGCTTAACCAACTGAGCCACCTAGGCATCCCAATCATATAGTTCTTATCCTTTCTTTTATTAACGTGGTGTATCACATTGATTAATTTGCGAATATTGAACCATCCTTGCAGCCCAGGAATAAATCCCACCTGATCATGGTGAGCGTTTCTTTTAAAGTACTGTTGGATTTGGGGTGCCTGGGTGGCTCAGTTGGTTACATGTCCAACTTCGGCTCAAGTCATGATCTCAGGGCTCATGAGTTCGAGCCCCATGTCAGGCTCTGTGCTGACAGCTCAGAGCCTGGAGCTTGCTTCAAATTCTGTGTGTGTGTCTCTCTGTCCCTACCCCACTCATGCTCGCTCACTCTCTCTCTCTCTCTCTTTCTCAAAAATAAATATTTTAAAAAATTTAAGTACTGTTGGATTTGATTTGCTAGTATTTCGTTGAGAATTTTTGCATCCATGTTCATCAGGGATTTTGGCCTATAGTTATCTTTTTCAGTGGAGTCTTTCATTTTGGAATAGGGTAATGCTGACATCATAGAATTTGCAAGTTTTCCTTCCTTCTCTATTTTTTTTG
The DNA here is from genome assembly GCF_007474595.2 of Lynx canadensis. NCBI lineage: Eukaryota > Metazoa > Chordata > Mammalia > Carnivora > Felidae > Lynx > Lynx canadensis. The sequence goes on along the minus strand of NC_044321.2, from coordinate 69,620,487 downwards.
GAATAGTTTGAGAAGAGTAGGTATTAATTCTTCTTTAAATGTCTAGTAGAATTCCCCTAGAAAGTCATCTGGCTTTGGACTTCTGTTTGTTGGGAGATTTTTGATTACTGATTCAATTTCTTTGCTGGTTATGGGTCTGTTCAAGTTTTCTATTTCCTGTTTCAATTTTGGTAGTTTATATGTTTCTAAGAACTCCTCCATTTCTCCCAGATTGTCAATTTGTTGGCATATAATTTTTCACAATTTTTTCTTACAATTGTTTGTATTTCTGTAGTGTCAGTTGTGATTTTTCCTCTCATTTGTGATTTTACTTATCTTGGTCCTTTTTCTTTTCTCTTTGATAAGTCTGGCTAGGGATTCATCAGTTTTCTTTATCTTAATTTTTTAATGTGTATTTATTTTTGAGAGAGAGAGAGTGAGCATGAGTGAGGGAGGGGCAGAGAGAGAGGGAGACAACAGAATCCAAAGCAGGCTCCAGGCTCCGAGCTGTCAGCACAGAGCCCGACACAGAGCTCAAACTCACAAATAGTGAGATCATGACCTGAGCTAAAGACAGACACAACCAAATAAGCTACCCAAGCACCCTGTTTTCTTAATTTCTGTATCATTTATTTCTGCTCTAAACTTTATTATTTCCTTCCTTCTGCTGGCTTTAGGCTCGTTTTGTTGTTCTTTTTGTAGCTCCTTTAGGTGTAATATTAGCTTGTGTATTTGAGACTTTTCTTCCTTGTTGAGGTAAACCTGTGTTGCTATATACTTCCCTCTGTTTACAATTTGTTTTATCCCAAAGATTTGAACCAAAATGTTTTCATTTTTATTTGTTTCCATTTCCATGTTTGTTTGTTTTAATTTATTCTTTGATTTCCTGGTTGACCCATTCTTTATTAGCATGTTGTTTAGCCTCCATGTACTTGTGGTCTTTCCAAATTTTTTCTTGGGGTCGACTTCAAGTTTCATAGCATTGCGGTTGGAAAATATGCATGGTACGATCTCAATCTTGTACTTTTTGAGGCCTGATTTGTGACCTAGTATGTGATCTATTCTGGATAATGGCCTATGTTCACTTGAAAAAAGTCTGCTGCTTTAGGATGGAATGTTCTGAATATATCTGGTAAGTCCATCTGATCCAGTGTGTCATTCAATGCCATTGTTTCCTTTTTGATTTTCTGCTTAGATGATCTGCCCATTGATATAAGTGAAGTATTACTGTCCCCTACTATTATTGTATTATTTTAAATGAGTTATTTTATGTTTGTTATTAGTTGTTTATATATTTGGGTGCTTTCATGTTGGGGGCATAAGTATTTATAGTTGTTAGATCTTATTGGGTAGTCCCCTTTATTATACTAATAGCGCCCTTCTTCATCTGTTGTTAGAGTCTTTGGCTTAAAATCTAGTTTGTCTGATATAAGTATGGCTACTCTGGCTTTCTTTTGACCTCCATTTGCATGAGAAATGCTTCTCCATCCTCTCTCTTTCAATCTTCAGGTGTCTTTAGGTCTAAAATGGGTCTCTTATAGGCAGCATATATATGGGTTATGGTTCTTTATCCATTTTAACACTGTGTCTTTTGATTTAAATGTTTTGTCCATTTATATTTGGAGTAATTATTTATAGATATGACTTTATTGCTATTTTATTACTTGTTGTATTCTGGAGATTTTCTCTGTTCCTTTCTGTTCTTTGTCACTTTTGGTCTTTCCTTTCCACTCAAAGAGTCCCCTTCAATATTTTTTATAGTGTTGGTTTAGTGGCCAGGAACTCCTTTAGTTCTTATTTGTCTGGTAAACTCCTTTTCTTTCCTTCTACTGTGAAGCATAGTCTTGCTGGATAGAGTATTCTTGGCTCCCTATTTTTCCCGTTCAGTATGTTGAATATGTCATGCCACTCCCTTATGACCTAACAAGTTTCTGTGGAGAGTCTATTGCTAACTTTATTTGTTTCCTCTTAAGTTGGGGATTCCTTTTCCCTTTCTGCTTTTAGGATTTCTTCATCCCCATATTTTGAAAATTTAACTACAATATGTGTTTGTGTTCACCTGCTTTTTTTGATTTTAGTGGGAGTTCTCTGTGTCTGTTGGATTTGTATCTCTGTTTCCTTCCCAGATTAGGGAAATTTTTAGCATTATTTCCTCAAATAAACCTTCTGCCCCCTTTTCTCTCTCTTCTTTTTCTTGGACTCCTATGATACAAATGTTATTACATTTGATGGAGTCACTGAGTTCCCTTAGTCTATTCTCATGATCCATAATTCCTTTCTTTCTTTTGTTCAGCTTCATTATTTTCCATTATTCTATCATGTAGTTGCTTCTTCTGTCCTTGTTGTCATTACATCCAATCTGTTTGAGTATCAGATACTGCATTTTTCACTTCTTACTGATTTTTAACTCTTTTATCTCTGTGGTAGTGACCTCCCTGAAGTTTCCATTCTTTTCTCAAGCCTGGAAAATATCCTTATGATTATTGCTTTAAAAGTCTTCATCAGGTATTTTACTCATATCTGTTTCAATTATAACCCTGACTATGACCTTTTCGTGTTATTTTGGGGGGGGGGGGATGAATTCCTCTGTCTTGGCATTTTGTCTAAGTCTCTGTCCTCTGTGTGTTAGAAAACCCTATTATGTTTCCTGCATCTGAGAGTAATGGCTTCATGAAGAAGAGGTCATATAGTGTCCAAGGCCTGGCCCTTCAAGGAATGTCTCTGGTGTGTGCTGTATTCACTCTGATGCTGTGTTTCAGCTGCTATACCTTTCAAGTCAGTCATCTGCAGAGGCTCTCCATGCTTACAGTGGGGAATGTTTGGACTTTGGCCATAGTGTATCGAGTTTTAACGAGTGTGATCTGGTTTTCTTCTTAAATGACACCTGATGCTACTTCCACTAGAACTGAAGCCTTGCTGAACTCTCTGGTCAGTAGACGTGGTATGTGTAGGGATACCTGCTGGTTTTCTGGGCATGGGACCCATTGCACTGGGACTTAGACACACTCTCCCAGGAAAACTAGTACCAGCAGAGCACAGGGGGAGGGGTGGGACTTGTAAGCAGATTAGGCAGCCAGGGTTAGAGCTGTGCTGTTTACTGCAAGTGTTTCTGTGCTTATGCTGAGGGGCAGGGAAGGGAAATGACACCAGCCAGCTCCTTTGTGCCCAGAGAGGGTTCTCTGTGCTGCTGCTCTCAGGGAAGCACTCCCAGAAAAGCAAATAATTTCCTCCTGTGTGTCCATGTCATTTTTCAGAGTGCCATTTTCATTGTGTCTCTCTCTGGGTCACTTGCCTGGCTGGAGCAGTGCAGTGCACATTAAGCTCTTTCCCAGCCAAGTCTACTGACTTTTAAAACCCCAGACTTTAGGGAAGTGCTGTGGCAGGGGCCAGTGCTGGTCTTCTGACGCAGTGTCTTGCCGTGCTAGGAGGGATGCAGGTTTGACTGAGAAATGCAGTCACTCTGTGCTAGAGCTCAGGTGAGTGGCATTTGGAGCAAGCAGGCTAAACAGAGACTATCTGAGTTAGCCACTCTCAGCAGGTGTCTCTGTGCCTATGATGAAGGGGAGGGGAGGGAAATGGCATCCACTGGCCTTTTTGTTCCCAGAGAGGTGTCTCTGTGAATGTTACCTCTCACAGATACGCTCCCAAAATAAGCAAACAGTGTCTCCCCCATGTGCCTTAGGTGATCCTCAGCTGGCACTGTCTACCCTGGGGTTGTTTGCCTGCCTTTTCTCCAGGAGTAGGGCAATGCCTTCAGGGCTCTATCCCAGCCAAGCCTGCTAACCTCTAAAACTCCAGTCTTTGAGCTCTGCTGTTTGCAAAACCTCATGAAAATCAGCCCCTTTTGTTTTCCCAGCCAGTGGCCTTGGAGCAGTATTCTCCTTGTGAGTTTCTCTGTCCACTTCTCTCTCTCTCCCTTTTTTTCACAACTGAGTCTCCCCTCCACAGCACCAGCCATCCATTTGTCTGCACTTCCTGCCTTCCTAGATGTGGTCTCTTCTCTCCCTCTAGTAGTGCACTTCTGTCAATCAGGTCAATTTCTTGTATATCCAGAATATTTTGATAGTTATCTTGTTGTGTTCTAGGTCACTTTGTCACTTTCAAATGTGCTTGTTATTATTGTCATGCAAACTGAGTAGAAATCCCAGTTGTTTTGTGTTTCAGAACGAAAACCAAAGCTTACTAAAGGGCAGCAGCTTATTATAAGAGACATCATTGTTCTGATTTCAGTTTTAGAGAACTGAAAGCATGGTGTCATTTAAAAAAATAAATGGAAGTAAAATTTTTTTAAAAAATTTCCTAGGACAATAAGGTTCTAAGTATTTTTTAAATGTCTTCTGGATTGAGTAATTAATATTATTTGTGTAAAATTAAACTATCATACATATATTACAATTTTGATAAAGAATTATTAAACACAAAATAAATTTATTGAAATGCATTGCTTAATAAAAGTGGAAGGAAGCAGGGTTGAGCAACTGAATGTTGAGTTCCTTAGAATTATTGTAACTTGTGAAAAGGTCTCTTGTATCTTTGTACACACTCTAGTTAGAAGACTGCTACTTTAAGTGATTATGCCTTCTACAGGAGATTATTACAATTACCCACCATCATTTAGGGACTAAGAGTGGGCACTCTAGAGGCATACCACATGGGCTTGAATTCCATCTCTGAGTCCCAGCTGTTTCTTTTACTAATGACATGACTTTAGGAAATCTGCTTAACTTCACTATTCCTGTTTTCTCACCTGTAAAATGAGGATAACAGCTGGCTGTTGCACAGGTAAAATGAAATAATATTTCCAACATGCATAGAATAGTGTCTGACTTATGCAGTTTAGCTGTATAGTCAATTCTAGATAATCTTTTGACTTCTATTGAGAATATTATAGATATGTCTAAAAGCATTTATCAGGCATATTTAAATAATTGGAGGATTATCTATTGATACTTTCCTTTTGTCTATCCTGGTTGATCAGATAATTTCCTCCATTTTATGTAATAAACTAGTAAAAATTTTCCCGATGCATGTATATGTCTACATACATTTTTATGCACATATATGTCTATTTAAGTCTATGAATACTTAGTCTGCCTATGACAGGGAAGCAAATTATCTTTTGCCACAAGTATTTATTGAATACCCATGTAAGTGAAAGCTAAATTTGACAGATACAGAAAAGAAAAGCTGGCTCTCAAACTTGTCCTTGCAAAGGACTTATGAAAGTTATGAAGATTAATAAACCATTTTTGAAAATAATCTGTATTTTATTTTATTATTTATTTTATATTTATTTAAAAAAATTTTTTTTTCAACATTTATTTTTGGGACAGAGAGAGACAGAGCATGAACGGGGGAGGGGCAGAGAGAGGGAGACACAGAATCGGAAACAGGCTCCAGGCTCTGAGCCATCAGCCCAGAGCCTGACGCGGGGCTCGAACTCACGGACCGCGAGATCGTGACCTGGCTGAAGTCGGATGCTTAACCGACTGCGCCACCCAGGCGCCCCTAAAATAATCTGTATTTTAAAAAACACAACCAACAATCTCTCAGATTTGAAGAGGCACAGTAAATTCAGAGTAACCTATACAAGGAAGTAATGTAGATAACAAAAAGTAGGAAGTTGTAGGGAGAAAAAAATAATTGTTTATACCTTAAATTTGTAGCTCAGTTAATAATTAGCATCTAATCAGAATCAATTTCAGATATTATAACCCAGGTCATAATGTCTTTAGTATTTCTAAGAATTGCTATAAAACTCATTAAGTGCAAGATGATAATCTGACTTGACTATTAGAAATTTTTGCTAGCACTCCCTGAACTCTGATAATTGTTAGGAAACGTAAGGATGTAATTATTCCAGTATATATTTCCTTTAGATATCCTGTTTAACAGAACCAGTAGTTTACCATTAAGATATTCAAATATATTTTTTATTTATATTTATGTTCATCTGCTTTCTCCCTAGTACACATTTATTGAATAGGAAAGAACTGGAAAATTGAGAACTTTGGCCTGGATATTGGTATTTTATGAGACAGGACAGTTTCTCTTGAGTTTTATCATGGATTTCTACCTTTGTAGTTCTACACCCCATTTAATTCAGTAATTACGTAGGGAGTTTAAATTCCCTTCCCACCAAAGTTATATGGCATTTGAAAAATTTTAGTTAATTAGGAATAATTTTGTTGTAAAGATTATTATACCTTTTGAAATTATTAGTACCATACATCCTGGAATACCCCAGAATCAATGGGAACCATTGTTACAGTCATGTAAAAACATTACCTACATAAAACAGAAACCTTAGAATATCACTTTTTTTGGTGGACCTAAAAAAAAAAAAAATTTGATTTTACCTCACATGGTTATTAAGAGTCCTCAATTTATGCTTAGATATATTTTTTAATAGTTGAATGTGGAATGAATTTTAATCATGAGAACCCACTTCTGATGTTGACTTCAATGATGAGCTTTGAACTGTCTTCCTGGGGTTTAAAAAAAAAGTCTACTAGTCTAAACTTTCAGAAAAGAAGTGGGTGTATTTTTCTACTGGTGTTTTAGGGGAAAAAATTTCTTAGTACTTATACCATTATCTAATATAGTCTTCCTGCTATTCTATCCTGTCCCAAGCTCTTTCCTTGACCATAAGAATTTCTTCCATTTAGATCCCCTTAGTCCTTTCTTTCAGTATACAGAACTTTTTATCCCTCCTTTATGTTTGTTGTTGGCCTTTAGCGATTCTAAATGTATTAGGCTACAGTGCTTTACTGCTATGAAGGGCCTTTTTTGTGCATGATATTCTCTAATGCAAACTTTCTCCGAGGCCCAGGCCCCATGAATCTGTAAATGCAAAAGGAAAGTGATTTGGAATTTCTGAAAATACTATATACTGCTTTAACTTGTGCCATTTTATGGACTTTCAACTATATGTATCACTCTAAGCCAATAGTGTTCCCCCAAAAGGTTTCTTAGAGAACCCTGTAATGAATAGATGATATGTTAACTTATCAGTAAAGTTTGTATAAATGAATTTTTCTGTCGAAAAATATGAACTGTGTTCTGTAAGTAAATAAATACTCCATTTTCAGTCTTATTTACATAGTTATTTTGCTTAGCAATCCTTTATCCAGCTTCTTTGGGAATGTTATAAGGATAAGTTAAGCTCTTTCTATGAATAAATGGTTTCCTAGGCTTTTCTACTCTGCTAGTTTTACAAACTGGACCATCAACTGTTACTTCTTCTTGGGTCTTAGTGTGCTCTTAGTTATTAGTTAACACATTATTAGGTATTAACACATATAGCATATTGTTATGGGTTTTACATATTACCCATCACTAGATTATAAATTCCTTAAAGGCAGGAGGCATGACTTGCTCAGCTCTCCATTTCCTGTGGCACCAGCTTAGTGCTTTGAAAATGAGTATTACACAGTGAAATGTGTGTAGGCAGGAACTCAAAATATTTTTTTTTTTAAAACAGATTTGGTTCATTTGACTTGTACATCTTCTAAAACAGCAAGAGAAGATTTAGAACCAGTTGTGCAGAAATTGTTTACTCCATATACCGAAACGGAGATAGGTAAGAGTAATAATCAACGATTTATGATAGAAAGGTAACGTAACCACTTTACCCTCTTAGATATCTCATGAAGGTTTCTGCAACCTGGACTGAAATATGATGTATTCAGCAACAGTCCTTACATATTGTAGTAGCATGAACAAACATTCTCTCCCTAAAACTGGGAAAATATTCCACTCTATAATGGTAAAGGAAAAATACACGTTTCACACACAACATGTATAATTATGTGCAAAAATACATATTTATATGTGTACATATTCACATGCATAGAAAAAAAGACTGCCTGTAAATCTCTCAGTTTCGATGGAATTATAGACAACTTTTATTTTTTTCCTTTTAATTTTCTTAATTTTATAGATATTACACATAAGAGTATATATTCCTTTATCAGAAAAAGTTATCATTTTTAAAAAGCTAATATAATATTAAAATATTAATTGACAAATGTAGAAATCCTTCCTAATAATTGTCTTTTAATGTGTAGCTTGCTACTGATGCGATAAATATTTAACTCTCAAAATATATATGCCACTATGCTATTTATTCATGGTGGAAAATGTTTTTCAACCACAAATTTTTTTAACTTTTCTCCTCATAGGATAGCTCTTATAGCTATGAATGGAGCAAATTTTGCTGTATTTTGTATGTAAATGATCAAAAAGTAGTCTGATGGATATTATTCATTTATATGAAGTGAGGGTGATTTTTATTATATAGGATTTGCATGTCGACTTGAATCATGACCAGTTTCCTTGCTGAGTCATATATCTTTATTTCCTTTGGATGTTATGTTTGTTCAGGCAACCATTTATTTACTCCCACCTGTTGTATTTTCTTTACGTTCATCTATGTGTCTTATTTGTTTTCTTAATGCAGAGATAGTACATAGAGGGGCATTTATATTTACGTCAGTAAACTCCATTTTCAGGAACTAATATCAGTATAATTAATTTCTTTTTTAGCTGCCTGAATAAAATCCTGAAATCTGAAACTTTATTTCACTTTAGTTAGGAATTTAGTTTGTTTCATATTTACATTTTATATACTGGAAAGTCTCATAAATGTTTTCATTATTGTTAAAAATTTGATTGCAAACTTATGATACATGATGATATTTCTAAACCTAATATGGAATCATGAACTAATCCTTGGCTTTAATTACTTTGCTTATAAAAACTCTGAATTTCTTCCCTCTTTCTGAAATTTTTCATAATTTTTTGTTTTAATTTCATTGTGTGGTAGTCTCAAATAATACACTAAATTTGAATCTTGTATCATTGCTCCTCACTTTTTAAAATGCATTTAATTTTCTTTTAAAAACAACAAGCTGGGCAAATTACACGTTCATTACTTAGCACTCTCTAGCCATTTTAGATTTTTAAACATTAATCTTAATGGTTAAAGTGATCCCATTTTGAAATGATGTATTGTTTAGAACCTGACTGAAATTCTTTAGAAAGAACTATATGCTCAGAGGAGTCCTCAGGTGCACTGAGGCACTGAAAAGCTAGTCTTCACTGACACATAGCCCTTTTTATCATCAGGATGAGGTAGTGGTCATATTTTAATTAAAATGTCAGAATAAATACTGTTGGAGTTATTCAAAATGAATCACCAGATAAAGTGAGCACTGGGCCATGGCAGGTCAAAGAGGCAAAGTCACCTGGAGAAGAGAACTCAATTCATTTTCCTGCCTAAATGAGAAGAAACTTTATGAGCAATATCAACTTTTAGTACGTTAAAAGCACATTCTTCTCTACAGCAAAAGCACCTATTTTCACAGATTAATGACCATTATTATTAAGTTTTAATTACTTGATGGTGATATGAAGCTTTATACTTTGGAGCATTATAATTATTTTGTTTTGTTTTAAAATGTGTGCCAAAGGAATAATATTACTTGAGCTAATTTTTTCTTTTTTATTTGAGTTCTACTTTCTGTTTAGTGCTATACTTCATAAATCTTTCTGAAAGTCAGCCTAGTTACCCTGCAAGGAAGTTTATTTATTGTAAAAGATAATGTTCTCTTCTCAGATATAGAACTTCTTTGCTGGTGTATCTGAAAAATTCCAGTAGGGTTGTGAATGGTATTCCCTCTTTCCTTCTCTTACTTTTTACATTTAAGATATCACCTGGAGCTCTTGACATATGTTCTGTCTTAAGAAACAGTTGTACCAATACTTCCAAGAGCCCTAACCTCCCAGGCTCCTTTAATAACATTAAAGATCTCAGGGCACCTGGGTGGCTCAGTCAGTTAAGCATCTGATTTCGGCTCAGGCCATGATTTACCAGTTCGTGAGTTCAAGCCCCACATAGGGCTCTGTGCTGACAGCTCAGAGCCTGGAGCCTGCTTCGATTCTGTGTCTCCCCCCTCTCTGCCCCCCCCCACTTGCACTCTGTCTCTCAAAAATAAATAAACATTAAAAAATTAAAAAAAGAACATCAAAGATCTCTAAACCCTTCCCTCCTTCCAAGTCCAAAGAAATTTCAGATGTTTTATGCTTAATGAACCTGATTGTACACGTGAGGAAATTAGGTGATTGCTCACCATTCATACCCATCTGGATTAATTCTTCCAGACTCCAGAATATTCTTCAAAGCACTGAGTGAGCAGTGCTTTGAATGATTCTTATTTTACTCAGGAAATGAGTAAATGATTTCTTATTTTACTCAGGAAATTGAGATTTCTTTATGAATTGAAGCAAGAATTTCATTAGTACTATATCTTGAAATGTGTACAATGTAGTATCATTGCTGCACCATGTTCTTTCTGTTTTCCATTTGATTGTATATGGCATGTGGAATTATCTCATCCTATCTCATTCATTTCCTACCTCAAAAAAGTAAAATTCCCCTCACAGTGTTATTTTGAGGCCCATGGCTGGTAAAGATATTAGGTAATTGTTGGACTCAGAAATCAAATACCTTGTCTTAATTCCTTTTTGTATTTGTTGTGTCCAGACTAGATCACAGCTGTAACAGTCTCCTACTCTATTGGCCTTATGCTAGTCTGCTATGTTACTAAAATAGTCTCTTCCTAAATATGGCATGTACCTATAGGTCATGTATTGCCTTTATTTGGTATGCCATTGTTGATTTTTTTTTTCTGTCTACTTTGTTCTGTACTTACCCCAGTTTAATTTGCCCAAGGTCTTATTCTAAATTACCTACTACAGGTTTAGTCCTTTACACTATCTAATTGATGAAATGAGATATTACATAAAAACAGTTCTACTCCTGGTTAGGTGATATATTCTCAGGCAAACCTCAGCAGCTGTGTACTTCACAGCTGCATGTTATTTTTCCAGCTATCTCTCTGCTTTCTAGCTGACCTCAAAGAAAGATGAAGCAATTATATGTCTTTTTGAGGGTTTTAAGGTCAAAGCCTGATAACTCCCTTCTATCTAGAGCATTTATCTTCAGCCTATGTCAACTTTTCATCTTCCTCATGGTTCCTTCTCAGTGCTTCAATCCCTGTGAAATTTTTTTCCTATAATCTATTGGAGTATTCATTTTTCCCAGCTTGTATTGGGTGAAAGCCCTCCTTTGAGCTGGAACTTTCACAGAATACAAGATAAATTCTCTTTATGTATGCTTAGAAATGGACTAGGCAATATTAAAGGAATTCCAGACTTTAGCCCACTTTTCTGTGATGCTCATGGAGTCTGGTGTCACAGATCACGGGCAGTACGTTTAATTATCTTCCTGTAAGATTTAGTGAAACTAAACTTAACCAATAAATTTATTAAGAGCCATATGGTTTTAGCTGTGAAATATGAATTCCTTATATTCCTTTATTTTGTCAGTAAATAGGTTTCACCACCTATCATATGTTTACATGAAGTTAGAGATACCTTTGACTCATAGATCTTAGCATTAGGAAGGGGCATTGTAAGGGATCACTTCTTCCATTCAGAGTTTCTTCATCCTATCACACTAATAATAATGGATTATTCAAAATGAACTAGAAAAATAACAGTATTTTTAAAATTTTTTTAACATTTATTCATTTTTGAGAGAGAGACACAGTGTGAGTGGGGGAGGGGCAGAGAGAGTGAGGCACAGAATCCGAAGCAGGCTCCAGGCTCTGAGCTGTCAGCACAGAGCCTGACGTGGGGCGTGAACCCACAAACCATGAGATCATGACCTGAGCTGAAGTCAGATGCTCAACTGACTGAGCCACTCAGACACCCCTTATAACTGGTATTTTTGTAGTAGAGATATTTTAATTTTTTTTTACATTTATCTATTCATTTTTGAGAGACAGAGATAGCACAAACAGGGGATGGGCAGAGAGAGAAGGAGACACAGTATCTGAAGCAGGCTCCAGGCTCCAAGCTGTCAGCACAGAGCCCACCGCAGGGCTTGAACTCACAAACTGAGATCATGACCTGAGCCGAAGTCGGCCGCTCAACCAACTGAGCCACCCAGGCGCCCCTGTAGTAGAGATATTTTAAATTAAATATAACAAAATCCTGTTTATCCTGAATTGGGGAATTGGGCATTCTTGTTAACTGAATACTACAATTAGCTGTGAATTTCTCTACATTGATTTCCAGTTTAACAATAAGAGGTAATTAACTAGTTATACTAGTTAATAATTAGTTATAACTAATTAATTAGTTATAATTAAACTAGTTATACTAGTTTAATATTTTCTTTATGATTCACAGGGTGCCCCATGGTCTTGGGTAATCTTTATATACACCTAAGGTTGAACCTTTTAATAAACACATCATATTTTGATTATACCTGAAAGCAGGATTAAAATCAATTTAACAATTGTTCATTGAGTGGCTGTTATGTGCTAGGCTCTGTATTAGGGAATATAAAAAATCAGGAGCCTAAGGACTAAGTCTACTTTACCTGTGTATTTCTAGCTGCTAGCCTAATGCCTAACACACATAATAGATGCTTGCTGTTAAATGAGAGAATGTGTGCTAAAAACAACTTGAAGTCTCACATCTTTATCTTTGTTCCAATTTAATATATATGCTGCTGAAGCAAGCACTAGCAACCTTATTTTTATTTTTTGCCAGTTGCCATTGCTTTTATAATCCAGTAGGAGAAAGCATCAGTGTTTTAGGATATCAATGTTTTAATCCCATATACACTATTTTTTAATAGTGGCTTTATTAAGATATAATTATGGGGACGCCTGGGTGGCGCAGTCGGTTAAGCGTCCGACTTCAGCCAGGTCACGATCTCGCGGTCCGGGAGTTCGAGCCCCGCGTCAGGCTCTGGGCTGATGGCTCAGAGCCTGGAGCCTGTTTCCGATTCTGTGTCTCCCTCTCTCTCTGCCCCTCGCCCGTTCATGCTCTGTCTCTCTCTGTCCCAAAAATAAATGTTGAAAAAAAAATTAAAAAAAAATAATAGTTATGAATTTATTGAGATATAATCTTCATACTATACAGTTCACACACGTAAAGTGTAAAATTCAATGGTTTTTAATATGTTCATCATCAAATTGTTCACACATCACCACAATTTCAGAATATTTCCATCACCTAAAATAGAACCTCACACCCATTAGCAGTAATCCCTCACTTACTCGAATTCCCCCAGCCTTAAGTAACCACTAATCTACTTTCTGTCTCTATAGACTTGTCTCTTCTGGATATCTCATAATCCTGTATATATCATTGATTTACTGTATATAATTTTCAAGTTGGTTTGTTTATGAGAAACATAAAAAAATATGTTATCTTCTTCATTGACATAATTTAAGGATGAATGTGATCAGAAGCACTATGATACTGCTGAGAAGAAATAATAGAAATTGAAGAGAATACAATTGGTGTTATATCTAAGTAACATACTAGTAATCTTATTTGAGGTTGAAAAGCCATCATTGCTTGAAATATACACACGTATTAGAGTATGTGGATACAGATTTACTATTTTTTTTTTACATACAGAGCTCTGATTTACTACACTATACAGTCATGGCTTTGTTAGCAATTGGCTACATACTGTATTAAATGACAGGCTTATTGTGCTTTAGATATGACTAAAATTTATGTCTACATTTAGAAAATGAAGAAGATGAGAAACCAAGACTTTTGTGGGCTCTTTACTTCAATATGAGAGATTCTTCAGATGTCAGCAGGAACTCTTATAATGATTTGCCATCCAACATTTATGTCTGCTCTGGCCCAGACTGTGGTTTAGGAAATGATAATGCAGTCAAACAGGTAAGGCTGTTGGTATTTCTCAGTTTTGTGTTAAAAACTTGGTGTGGTAGGGACAGTAAGTTGTTTTTTCCTCTGGGATGTGGGAAAAAAGACTATAAAAGCATCTCTGTCATTTAATACTACCTCTGTAATTTGCCCCTAAACTTTTTCCTATGAATGACAAAGTTTCTTTAAATATCCTTGAAATATAGTATCCAATATTTTCACATTCTTGACTACAATAATGAATTGCAAGAAAGAATTTAGGAGTTCCATTGTGGGAATAAGGATGGAAGATGTTAGAAATACAGATTCTGAAAAATGAATTTATAATGCCAGTTTTCCAAAGAAACTTTGCTTCTAATTTAAACTGTTGGCCTCTTATTATTTTGAAATACATGAACCGTTTTTCTTTATTAACTTCTGAGTCATTTCAAAAGGAGTATAACTAAGTCAGTAATTGTATACAAAATGTAATTTTTAAATGGTCTTAACCCATTTTTTTTTAATTTTGGAAAAGATCATGTAACTTAGTTTCTCACAGTTAACATGATTCCTTTAATGTTTTGACACAAGCTGGTGTTCCAAAAGCTACTGTCATAGCTGCTGAGGAATATGCTAAATCAAGGTGGAATTTTGTGACAGCACTTCTGGGCAAGGCTATGAACTGGTATAGTGCAGGCTGAGAAAAGCTGCCAAAAATGAACTATGATTCCATTCAGATGAAGATCTATGTGCATATGTAAATACATTTTTCTGCACTTGACAGGAAAAGAACAGAAAATATATTTTTTGAGGCACAAGTCTAAACTTTTCACAGATATAGTTGGCATATCTATTGAATCAATAAATGGATAATTTAACATTGTTTTAAGACCACAGATAGAAGTTTCAATCCTACTAGTGGCAGGGATCTCGTAGGAGCAAATGGCTTCATTGTCCCTTTAATTTTTAGTCACAATGGCAAGGCCATGACCCCATGCATCTGTAGTTTTTGCCACATTCTTTGTTTCTCATCTTCAGAGTCAAATGGTGATCCTGGATAATCCTATTCAGCCAGTGATATCAAAAGTGGGAAGTTCTCTATCATTCATTCTATTAGTTTAATAGGAATCCAAGATGGTTCCAGTTCTGCATTTATGGCTTAAAATGACCAAGGCATTTTTGCTTTGATGTTCCAATTTTTTCTGAGCAGAAATTGCCAACATGTTTTCAGCCAGATAGCTTAGGTCATTCTCTATTTAATGTTTTTTTAGCCAAAATGGAAGGCATTTTACATAAGGGCTTATTATACAAGTGCTAATGTGATCTGAACTATCAGCTAAAAGATTATAATTAAAGAATAATTTTGTTATGAAGTAACTTGCTTCCTCAGAAGATACACTTCAATGTTATCATAATAAAAAACAATAATAATGCTACTTCTGGTACTAATTATATGCTATTAAATGTGAATAGTTTTAATTGTTATGTAGCTTTAACCTCACATCACTTTGGGGAGAAGTAATACCTACTTTAAAGGGCATCAGTAATAATATTTATAAATAGCTAGTGTGTTCACATAAACTTTTCTAATTCCAGTATTTCATCATATGTTTAACCCACTCACTAATTGATTACTTTTGTTTTCTAAATTATCTATAAAAGCTCTTAGAACATCACCTAAGGCTTTAGGCTATATAGCAAACATAAGCACCGGCAGATTCCCTTTTTTACAAGTAAAATGCTTTATTTTACCTGTTAGCAAGTTTGCATCTGCTTTTCTTATTTGTAAATGTATAGATGTTGAATAGCATAGTCTTATCTCCCTTATGTTCATATGGAACTATTTATGATTTGAAAACATACTAAAAATATAAAGTGATCACTGTTTAATACAAGTTAAAGTGTGCAAGAGCACACCAAGACATTCTCTATTATCACCACAATGATGCTAGCCCAAGTGATAATTGTGATTCTTTATGTGAAAGAAAGAATCTGGTTTTTCTTATAGTTTGTTACTTCCACACATACTGATGAGCAGACTGGTCTATTGTACTCTACTCCCAAGATCATCGATAGCTCTCCTCCTTCAGGAACCCCCATCCCCTAGGAAGTGCCACTACCATGAGAACAAGAATAATTATATAGTACTGTATACTTTGTATTATATTTCAAGTGTAAAATGGTTTAAATTAGCTGATGTGGGCAGCCTAAAACCACCATTTAGAATGTTGTCTTTATGGCATATTAGCAATTTGTTTATGACTTTTGGTACAGAATTTGTAAGTTGAAGTTTATAGTTTTATAGATCATATGGCCTATCAAGTTGCTCACATATTGCATTATCCTTCACTTTCTCATGCCATTGAGGGAGAGGGCGATTTTAGGTGTCACATTTTGTAAAGCCACCATTCATTGAGCATTTTCTGTGTACCATCATATATATATTATTTCATTTGGTCCTCACAACCATATGAGTATCTGTGACATGCCATTTTACAGATGAAGAAACTAAGACCCAACAGGGACTAAATAACTTGTCCAAAGATCACATAGCTGGTAAATTTGAGCCAAAACTTAAACTCAAGTCTGTTGGACCCCAGTGCTTGTACATTCATCTAGTGTGCTGTGCTACTTTCATCTTGTTAATGTGGATACATTATTCTAAATACATTAAACTGCTAGATTTACATTTTTTTATGTTTTGTGTAGATGTGTGTTAAATAAACATAGGAATGTCTTCAATAACTCAGTGTGTCCTTTCTATACTTCCCAGTATAAAAAAGCCGTGAGGTGATACCTGAGTGTGGTTTTGATTTGTATTTCCCTGATAAGGAGCGACGCTGAGCATCTTTTCATGTGCCTGTTGGCCATCTGGATGTCTTCTTTAGAGAAGTGTCTATTCGTGTTTTCTGCCCATTTCTTCACTGGGTTATTTGTTTTTCGGGTGTGGAGTTTGGTGAGCTCTTTATAGATTTTAGATACTAGCCCTTTGTCCGATATGTCATTTGCAAATATCTTTTCCCATTCCGTTGGTTGCCTTTTAGTTTTGTTGGTTGTTTCCTTTGCTGTGCAGAAGCTTTTTATCTTCATAAGGTCCCAGTAATTCACTTTTGCTTTTAATTCCCTTGCCTTTGGGGATGTGTCGAGTAAGAGATTGCTACGGCTGAGGTCAGAGAGGTCTTTTCCTGCTTTCTCCTCTAAGGTTCTGATGGTTTCCTGTCTCACATTTAGGTCCTTTATCCATTTTGAGTTTATTTTTGTAAATGGTGTGAGAAAGTGGTCTAGTTTCAACCTTCTGCATGTTGCTGTCCAGTTCTCCCAGCACCATTTGTTAAAGAGGCAGCAATAGCACTGCTAGGAATTTACCCAAGGGATACAGGAGTACTGATGCATAGGGGCACTTGTACCCCAATGTTCATAGCAGCACTCTCAACAATAGCCAAATTATGGAAAGAGCCTAAATGCCCATCAACTGATGAATGGATAAAGAAATTGTGGTATATATACACAATGGAATACTACGTGGCAATGAGAAAAAATGAAATATGGCCTTTTGTAGCAACGTGGATGGAACTGGAGAGTGTAATGCTAAGTGAAATAAGCCATACAGAGAAAGACAGATACCATATGGTTTCACTCTTATGTGGATCCTGAGAAACTTAACAGGAACCCATGGGGGAGGGGAAGGAAAAAAAAAAAAAAAGAGGTTAGAGTGGGAGAGAGCCAAAGCATAAGAGACTGTTAAAAACTGAGAACAAACTGAGGGTTGATGGGGGGTGGGAGGGAGGGGAGGGTGGGTGATGGGTATTGAGGAGGGCACCTTTTGGGATGAGCACTGGGTGTTGTATGGAAACCAATTTCTCAATAAATTTCATATATATTAAAAAAAAAAAGCCGAATCATCACATAATTATGCCTTTTTAATGTCTTTAGCCACCTGAAACTACCCTTTAAGCTAACTTTTGGCTTAAAAAGGGCAAGAAGGATTTAAAAGCTAACAATTCACTATGAATTGGCCTCTTTATGACAACTCTCACAATCGAGGCTTAGTTAGCAAATAAAATTCAGCAGACCAAGAAGCATTAGATAGACCTTCCAGAACATGGCAGTTGACCCTAAGAGGATCCAGCAATTAGAGGAAAGACTGTAAGGGCTGGAGGCTGGCCATAGGAAATTGGCATTAGTGAGGGCCAGTGGCAGATGGGCTGATGGTGAGAGTTGCACCAGCAGGTAGAAAACAAATAAGGGTGGTGCCTGCGATTGGTTGGGGATTCTAGGAGACAGAATGTGACAAGGATATATGGAAAGAGAGGGTGGGATCCAGCCACATGGCCTGAGGTCCAGGGGAAAATGTATCCTATAGGGAGGTAACAAAAGGGAGACAAGGTGTGAGAGAGATACAGAGGAACTGGAGTAGAAGTAAAGTAGTAGTATTAAGTATTATTATATTCAACATTTCTACAATATACAGTTTTTAAAATTTTTCAGTTTGTTAAAAAATGTATATTGGGATTCTATTCCACACCAGGAATAGTTGAATGAAACCCAGTCCTTTTCATCCCTGGAGGAATCACTGTCTACTAAGGAGAAGAACATGTAAACAAATGACAGTGCAGTGCAGTATATGCAATAATAGAATAATGTCAAAGTTCAAAAATAAAACAGAGGAGCCATGAGCTCTATTTAGGAGTCAAAGAACTTTACATAGAGAGATATAAAAGATGAGTAGCAATTCCCCATACAAATGGAAGATAATTGAAACATTCCAACATCTACACCAATCCAGGATATAAACATCATGCTGTGTTTAAGACAGCACCCATAGATAGGTATTAGTGAAGCAAAAGGTCTGAAAAGTGAAAATGAGATGAAATAAATGATAAGGCCAGAGAAGTAGGCCTATAGAGTTTTGTATGCCATAACAAGGATCTTGGATTTTTATCTTGTTAGAAATGTGGAGTCAGGGGCGCCTGGGTGGCGCAGTCGGTTAAGCGTCCGACTTCAGCCAGGTCACGATCTCACGGTCCGTGAGTTCGAGCCCCGCGTCAGGCTCTGGGCTGATGGCTCGGAGCCTGGAGCCTGTTTCCGATTCTGTGTCTCCCTCTCTCTCTGCCCCTCCCCCGTTCATGCTCTGTCTCTGTCTGTCCCAAAAATAAGTAAAAACGTTGAAAAAAAATTTAATAAAAAAAAAAAAAGAAATGTGGAGTCATTGAAGTGTTTTAAGCCAGAAAATGGCATAAACAGAATTTCATTTCCATAGACCCTTCTGAAGGCAGCATAGAGATGGATTACCTGAGGGAACCCTCAAGGCAAGGTGACCAGTCCGGTTCTGAGATATTGCTATTGTCTAATGGAAAGATAATGTATGCCTGGGCTATGGCTAGAGGGAAGGAAAAAATGGAGTCAAGAAGTAGGAGAGAAGATTGTCATGACTTGGTCATTGATTGCATGCAGAGAGTGAAAGGAAGTGAGGGGGAGAGAGAAGTTCTATAGAAAGACAAGGTTGAGATAAAAGACAAAAAGATGATTAGAGGAACTGAATTGTGAAATGGAAGCTCTGACTGACCTCAGTCCTCCTACTTCTAGGTACTAAGTGTCTCCAGCAAACATTATGGTAAGTTCCTGGAGTAGGGAATGAAGCAGGCATCTCAAATATTTCATTTCCAAATAGTAATAGTAAAATGGCATATCCAAAAATAATACCCTTGAACTATACTCAAGAAAGAAAGAAACTGTTTTTCTCTCCATCTCTTCTTTCAACTTCACATCAAAGCTCAAAAGTTTCTATTTACTGTCCTTCCACCCATTCACAAGGAATGTCAATTTTAATTACCTAATGCAGGAGTCTACCAACTGTGGATAGCCAGATGGTAAATAGTTTAGATTTTGCAACCCCTGTCATCCCTTTGGCATCTACTCAACCCTGCCATTGCAGTGCAAAAACAGCTATAGAAAATAGATAAATGAATGAGAGTGGCTGTGTTCCAATAAAACTTTATTTACAAAAAAAAACAGGCTGGGTTTGACCTGTGGGCCATAGTTGTCAACTTCTGGCCTAATGAATGACTTTGTGTGCATGTCAGGAAGAAGGATTGAAGCAGTACAGAAAGACATTGTGGCCTTTAAAACAAGCATATATCTTAAAACCATTTAATGGCTTTTGTTTACCAATAGGATAGAGTGCAAGCTCCCTAGTATCGCAGGGACCCTGATCTACCAATGAGCTGTATTCATCTAAACAAAAGAGCTATTCATGTTTTCTGCCCATTTCTTCACTGGATTAATTGTTTTTCGGGTGTGGAGTTTGGCGAGTTCTTTATAGATTTTGGATACTATCCCTTTGTTCGATATGTCATTTGCAAATATCTTTTCCCATTCTGTTGGTTGCCTTTTAGTTTTGTTGATTGTTTCCTTTGCAGTGCAGAAGCTTTTTATCTTTGTGAGGTCCCAATAGTTCATTCTTTATGCTAAGTGAAATAGGTCATACAGAGAAAGACAGATACCATATGTTTTCACTCTTATGTGGATCCTGAGAAACTTAACAGAAGACCATGGGTAAGGGGAAGAAAAAAAAAGGGAGGGAGCCAAACCATAAGAGACTCTTAAAAACTGAGAATAAACTGAGGGTTGATGGGGGGTGGGAGGGAGGGGAGGGTGGGTGTGGGCATTGAGGAGGGCACCCGTTGGGAGGAGCACTGGGTGTTGTATGGAAACCAACTTGACAATAAATTTCATATTTATAAAAAGGTGTATTCATCTAAATAAAAGTAGGGATATGTTTAGAATAGAATAGCAGTGTTTCTTGTCACATTTACTTTCACGTGTGTATGTATTTGTCGTTAATTAAGATCACATTCACTTTCTTATTCTCTTACCCTGCCAGACTAAGCTCAGCTTAAATCTTGACATTTTAACTTAGTTATTATTAATAACAGTGACAACAGCTACCATATGTAGAGGCTTAGTTATTCTCGGCCATTTTACAGACAAGGAAAGCAAGGCTCAGGAGTTAACTAAGCATTCCCCCAAATTGCATTGCTGCTAAGTGGCAGAGACAGCATTTGCACATGGCTATCTATTCAGAGACCATGATCTTGAACACTGTGTTATACTCCTTAAAGCCCGGGGGAAGGTCAATTATTCCAGAAAAGCAAATACTTGAGCAAATAATGAAGATTTTTCTTGATTTTAAAAGTGATTCATTAAAATTATATGCTAAATTTGTACAGCTATCAAAAATAGGCTTTATTGGGAAATTACATAAAGAATATTAAGGGAAATTGAATTTGTACTGACATGAAGAGTGAATGTCCTTAAATTCTCAGCTATCTAACACTTGATAATCTTTTTTTTAATTTTTTAAAATTTTTTTTAATTTTTTTGAAATTTATGGTCAAATTGGTTTCCATACAACACCGAGTACTCATCCCAACAGTTGCCCTCCTCAATGCCCACTACCCACCTCCCATCCCTCCCACCTCCCATCAACCCTCAGTTTATTCTCAGTTTTTAAGAGCCTCTTATGCTTTGGCTCCCTCCCTCTCTAGCCTTTTTTTTTTTTCCATCCCCTCCCCCATGGTCTTCTGTTAAGTTTCTCAGGATCCACATAAGAGTGAAAACATACGGTATCTGTCTTTCTCTGTATGACTTTTTTCAGTTAGCATAACACTCTCCAGTTCCATCCACGTTGCTACAAAAGGCCATATTTCATGCTTTCTCATTGCCAAGTAGTATTCCATTGTGTATATAAACCACAATTTCTTTATCCATTCATCAGTTGATGGACATTTAGGCTCTTTCCATAGTTTGGCTATTGTTGAAAGAGCTGCTATAAACATTGGGGTACAAGTGCCCCTATGCATCAGTACTCCTGTATCCCTTGGGTAAATTCCTAGAAGTGCTATTGCTGGGCCATAGGGTACATCTATTTTTAATTTTTTGAGGAACCCCCACACTGTTTTCCAGAGTGGCTGCACCAGTTTGCATTCCCAACAACAGTGTAAGAGGGTTCCTGTTTCTCCACATCCTCTCCAGCATCTATAGTCTCCTGATTTGTTCATTTTAGCCACTCTGACTGGCGTGAGGTGGTATCTGATTCTGGTTTTGATTTGTATTTCCTTGATGAGGAGTAACGGACATTGAGCATCTTTTCATGTGCCTGTTGGCCATCTGGATGTCTTCTTTAGAGAAGTGTCTATTCATGTTTTCTGCCCATTTCTTCACTGGATTATTTGTTTTTCGGGTGTGGAGTTTGGTGAGTTCTTTATAGATTTTGGATACTAGTCCTTTGTCTGATATGTCATTTGCAAATATCTTTTCCCATTCTGTTGGTTGCCTTTTAGTTTTGTTGATTGTTTCCTTTGCAGTGCAGAAGCTTTTTATCTTCATAAGGTCCCAAGAGTTCATTTTTGCTTTTAATTCCCTTGCTTTGGGGATCTGTCAAGTAAGAAATTGCTGCAGCTGAGGTCAGAGAGGTCTTTTCCTTCTTTCTCCTCTAGGGTTTTGATGGTTTCCTGTCTCACATTCAGGTCCTTTAGCCATTTTGAGTTTATTTTTGTGAATGGTGTAAGAAAGTGGTCTAGTTTCATCCTTCTGCATGTTGCTGTCCAGTTCTCCCAGCACCAATTGTTGAAGAGACTGTCTTTTTTCCAGTGGATATTCTTTCCTGCTTTGTGAAAGATTTGTTGGCCATATTTTTGTGGGCCCAATTTTGGAGTCTCTATTCTATTCCATTGGTCAATGTGTCTGTTTTTGTGACAATACCATTCTGCCTTGATTATTACAGCTTTGTAGTAGAGGCTAAAGTCTGGGATTGTGATGTCTCCGGTTTTGGTCTTCTTTTTAATATTACTTTGGCTATTCGGGGTCTTTTGTGGTTCCATACAAATTTTAGGATTGCTTATTCTAGCTTCAAGAAGAATGCTGGTGCAATTTTGATTGGGATTGCACTGAATGTGTAGATAACTTTGGGTAGTATTGACATTTTCACAATATTTATTCTTCCAATCCATGAGCAGGGAATGTCTCTCCATTTCTTTAAATCTTCTTCAATTACCTTCATAAGTTTTCTATAGTTTTCAGCATACAGATCTTTTACAACTTTGGTTAGGTTTATTCCTAGGTATTTTATGCTTCTTGGTGCAATTGTGAATGGGATCAGTTTCTTTATTTGTCTTTCTGTTGCCCATTTTATGCTTCTTGGTGCAATTGTGAATGGGATCAGTTTCTTTATTTGTCTTTCTGTTGCTTCATTATTAGTGTAATGCAACTGATTTCTGTACATTGATTTTGTATCCTACGACTTTGCTGAATTCATGTATCAGTTCTAGCAGACTTTTGGTGCAGTCTGTCGGGTTTTCCATGTAAAATATCATGTCATCTGCAAAAAGTGAAAACTTGACTTCACCTTTGCCAATTTTGATGGCTTTGATTTCCTTTTGTTGTGCGATTGCTGATGCTAGAACTTCCAACACTATGTTAAACAACAGCGGTGAGAGTGGACATCCCTGTCGTGTTCCTGATCTCAGTGTGAAAGCTCTCAGTTTCTACCCATTGAGTACGATATTAGCTGTGGGCTTTTCATAAATGGTTTTTATGATGTTTAAGTATGTTCCTTCTATCCCGACTTTCTTGAGGGATTTTATTAAGAAAGGATGCTGAATTTTGTCAAATGCTTTTTCTGCATCGATTGACAGGATCATAGGGTTCTTATCTTTTCTTTTATTAATGTGATGTATCACATTGATTGATTTGTGAATTTTGAACCATCCCTGCAGCCCAGGAATGAATCCCATTTGATCATGGTGAATAATTCTTTTTATATGCTGTTGCATTCTATATACTAGTATCTTATTGAGAATTTTTGCATCCATATTCATCAGGGATATTGGCCTGTAGTTCTGATTTTTTTTTGCTGGGTCTCTGTCTGGTTTAGGAATCAAAGTAATGCTGGATTCATAGAATGAGTCTGGAAGTTTTCCTTCCCTTTCTGTTGTTTGGAACAGCTTCAGAAGGATAGGTATTATCTCTGCTTTAAATGTCTGGTAGAATTCCCCTGGGAAGCCATCTGATCCTGGGGTCTTATTTGTTGGGAGATTTTCGATAACTGATTCAATTTCTTCGCTGGTTATGGGTCTGTTCAAGTTTTGTATTTCTTCCTGCTTGAGTTTTGGAAGTTTGTTGGTGCCTAGGAATTTGTCCATTTCTTCCAGGTTGTCCAGTTTGTTGGCATATAATTTTTCCTAGTATTTCCTGATAATTGCTTGTATCTTTGAGGGATTGGTTGTAATAATTCCATTTTCATTCATGATTTTATCCATTTGGGTCATCTCCCTTTTCTTTTTGTGAAGCCTGGCTAGAGGTTTATCAATTTTGTTTATTTTTTCAAAAAAACAACTCTTGGTTTCATTGATCTGCTCTACATTATTTCTCTTCTTTTGCTGGGTTTGGTGTGTCTTTGCTGTTCTGCTTCTATTTCCTTTAGGTGTGCTGTAAAGTTTTTATTTGAGTTTTTTCTTGATTCTTGAGATAGGCCTGGATTGCAATGTATTTTCCTCTCAGGACTGCCTTCACTGCATCCCAAAGCTTTTGGATTGTTGTATTTTCATTTTCATTTTTTTGCATGTATTTTTTTAATATCTTCTCTAATTGCCTGGTTGACCCATTCCTTCCTTAGTAGGGTGTTCTTTAACCTCCATGCTTTTGGAGGCTTTCCAGACTTTTTCCTGTGGTTGATTTCAAGTTTCATAGCATTGTGGTCTGAAAGTGTGCATGGTATGATCTCAATTCTTGTATACTTATGAAGGGCTGTTTTGTGACCCAGTATGTGGTCTATCTTGGAGAACGTTCCAATATGTACTCGAGAAGAAAGTATATCCTGTTGCTTTGAGATGCAGAGTTCTAAATATATCTGTCCAGTCCATCTGATCCAGTGTATCATTCAGGGCCCTTGTTTCTTTATTGACCCTGTGTCTAGATGATCTATCCATTGCTGCAAGTGGGGTATTAAAGTCCCCTGCAATTACCACAGTCTTATCAATAACGTTGCTTATGTTCGTAATTAATTATTTTATATATTTGGGGGCTCCCATATTCGGCGCCTAGACATTCATAATTGATAGCTCTTTCTGATGGATAGACCCTGTAATTATTTTGTAATGCCTTTTTTCATCTCTTGTTGCAGACTTTAATTTAAAGTCTAGTTTGTCTGATATAAATATGGCTGCTCCAGCTTTTTTTTGACTTCCAGTAGCATGATAGATAGTTCTCCATCCCCCAACTTTCAATCTGAAGGTGTCCTCAGGTCTAAAATGAGTCTCTTGTAGACAGCAAATAGATGGGTCTTGTTTTTCTTTGTTTGTTTGTTTTTTCCATTCTGATACCCTATGTCTTTTGTTTGGAGCATTTAGTCCATTTATATTCAGTGTTATTACTGAAAGATATGGGTTTAGAGTCATTGTGATGTCTGTAGCTTTCATGCTTGTAGTGATGTCTCTGGTACTTTGTGGTCCTTGCAATATTTAACTCACAGAATCCCCCTTAGGATCCCTTGTGGGGCTGGTTTAATGGTGATGAATTCCTTCAGTTTTTGTTTGTTTGGGAAGACCTTTATCTCTCCTTATATTCTGAATGACAGACTTGCTGGAAAGGGTTCTTGGCTGCATGTTTTTTTCTGTTCATCACATTGAAGGTTTCCTGACATTCCTCTCTGGCCTGCCAAGTTTCAGTAGATAGGTGTGCCACTACTCTTATGGGTCTCCCTTTGTAAGTTAGATCCTGTTTCTCCCTAGCTGCTTTCAGAATTTTCTCTTTATCCTTATATTTTGCCAGTTTCACTATGATATGTCACGCAGAAGATCGATTCAAGTTATGTCTGAAGGGAGTTCTCTGTGCCTCTTGGATTTCAGTGCCTTTTTCCTTCCCCAGATAAGGGAAGTTCTCAGCTCTGATATGTTCAAGTACACCTTCAGCCCCTTTCTCTCTCTCTTCCTCTTCTGGAATTCCTATTATTTGGATATTGTTGCGCTTGATTACATCACTTAGTTCTCTAATTCTCCCCTCATACTCCTGGATTTTTTTTTCTCTTTCTCAGCTTCCTCTTTGTCCATAATTTTATCTTCTAATTCACCTATTCTCTCCTCTGCCTCTTCAATCAGTGCTGTGGTCACCTCCATTTTATTTTGCACCTCACTTATAGCATTTTTTAGCTCCTTATGACTATTTCTTAGTCCCTGGATCTCTGTAGCAATAGATTCTCTGCTGTCCTCTATGCTTTTTTCAAGCCCAGCGATTAATTTTATGACTATTATTCTAAATTCTTGCTCCGTTGTATTGCTTAAATCGTTTTTGATCAATTCATTAGCTGTTGCTACTTCCTGGAGTTTCTTTTGAGGAGTATTCTTCCGCTTTGTCATTTTTGGTAGTCTCTGAGGTGGCTCCAAACTGCAGGGAACTTCCTCTGTGCTGTCCAGTGTAACTTGTGTTGGTGGGCGAGGCCACAGTCATACCTGATGTCTGTCCCCAGCCCACCACTGGGGCCACAGTCAGACTGGTGTGTACCTTATCTTCCCCTCTCCCAGGAGCAGGACTCACTGTGGAATGGTGTGGCCCCTTTCTGGGCTACTTGCACACTGCCAGGCTTGTGGTGCTGCTTTGATGGGATCTGGCATATTAGCCGGGGTGGATCTGCAAGGTGCACAGGTGAGGGAGGGGTAGGTTAGCTCACTTTTCCTGTGATGGTCTCCTGTTGGAGGGGCCCTGCAGCACTGGGAGGGAGGCAGGCCCCTGGGAGGGATGGATCCACTGAAGCACAGTGTTGGATATTTGCGAGGTGCAAGCAAGTTCGGTGATGGGAACTGGTTCCCTTTGGAATTTTGGCTGGGGGGATGAACACTTGATAATCTGGTCAAGTACTGATAATACATGAAGGGTGGTCCTGAATGCTTGCATAGAATTGGAGAAAAGTCATGAAATTCTGACAGTGGATTTTTAAAAAATAGTGTATACTTGATAAAGTTTTGTAACAAAGTAATTCTCAAGGGTGATACCTTCATTTTTAAAATAATTTCAGAAAGTCATATACATTTTAAGCTGATGACCAAAAACTATCATGTCCTTTCTTCCCTGTCCAGGCTGAAACACTTTTCCAGCAAATCTGCCCCAACGAAGACTTCTGTCCACCCCCACCAAATCCTGAAGACATTGTCATTGATGGGGACAGTTTACAATCAGAGGCTTCGGAATCTAGTTTCATACCAGAAGCGAACTCAGAGACTCCCAAGGAAAGCAGAAGTCTGGGAAACCCAGAGCTGTCCTCTCAATAACGGGTATACACCAAACTATACCCGCACTTTGAAAATTCCTCCTGGCCTCAGAGTCTTCTTCATGGAAGAAATGTTTGAAAAATGTTAGAAAATAGCAGCCAGTTGACATACATTATTACCAAGAGAACAGGGCATAGAAATCCAAAAGGGGATTTTCCTGAAAGAGGACATTGCAAGAGCACAAAATACATGTAAACCACATTGGCTTGCCTACTTTAAGATAATACACCTGTGGAATTAGCAGATGAATATAAATGGATTGATTCCCAGGAATATAGCTGTGGATATGAAAGTGATCCTATGCATTGTTAATAATTCTGTGGTATTAGGAAAGCTTTTGCTTATCACTTTGGATCTTTGATTGAAATCCACATCTTCAGAATCCAGTCATGTATTTCCTGTGATTATTTTAATTCTATTTTCTTTATGGATATAAGCATGATGGCACCAATGATAAAAGCACATGTAAATGTAATTTAGGAGAGCTAAAATATCCTGATCTAGGCAGGAGCCTATGTTCGGAATAGAGGTTTAGCTTGTTTTCTATCTTGAGAATTATTGAAAACGCCAATATTAATGTATACATTTTTACAAACAAATCATGAGTCCATGTACTCAACATTTTTTAATGTTAGTAGTGCTATTTGTATGTGAATCATTTGTACACTAGGAAAGCTTATAGGACTGAAGGAATGGAAGGAAAGATTTGGATATGCTCATCAGTATGTGGAAATTCTGTCTAGTCAAGTAATTAGAACCTAATTGTATATGGACCCAGTTTAGTCCTAGCTATACTACTGATGAGATTAGACAAATTGTTTATTTTGTCTAAAAATAGGGCTCACTTTCTCCATATGTAAGATAGAAATAGTAACACTCTCCCTACCTTAGGAGGATGATTTTGAAGATAAATGCAGTGCAAACCTTAAAATGATTTTTGGGGGGTTGGGGGGAATGTTGTTTTCCCCTTGACTTGAAGGTGAATATCAAAAATCTCATGCAGCAAATTGTTTGCTGTCAACTCCCCCAACACAGTAGTTCACAGTGTTTTTATTGCATTAAGCTTTTAAAATAAAACTATTTCCTAAATTAGTATTTTATAGTCTATAGGCCATAAAACATAGTAACATGGAATTTTGGTTTTGAATCTTAATAAGGAAAGCACTGTATAAATTATTCATATTCCTTTTCTGGTAGGTAAACCTAAAACCACTAAAGACTCTCAATACAATATGACAATTGGTAAACCCTAATATACACTTAACATAAAAATGTTAGGGTTGTACATAGCCAGCAAACCTAGTTACAGTGACCATGACAATTTAAAATTTTTCCAGGTGCCAAGCTCTGATGATTTGCTTTATTTGAGCAATAGTTTAGACTTAATTTGTTTCAATAATTAAATACATAAAATGTTTATTGTGCATTCTGGCCTATATTGCCAATCAGAGAGCCATAGCTATAGTAGAAATCATGTAGTTCTTACTTCAGTTGCAGTGGGGCTATGAGCTCTTCAGGTCACAGACTCCTAAGAAATGGAAAGAACCAAGGAATGTAGTAGCCCTTGCCTCACCTTTCCAATCCCCTGTAGATACAACGGAATCCAGGTGAAAGGAAAACCTTCCCAGCCTCTCGGGCTGCTCTTAACTGCTCTGCCCATTGTACAGCCCATCTCCTATCTCTTTGGACCCTTCTGTGTCTCTCTTCCCCTTTTATATTATCATACAAATCAGGGATAGTGGAATCACATTATAATATATTTTGTTAATAGATTCAGATCTTAAATCATGTTTCCCAAAACCCAACTTATGCCATGGTCTAAATGCACAATACATACCTGGAAGCACCAGGTATTGGCCCTGCCCCTCAATACCAGCAATATGAAAGGTCCCACTGTATAAAAGTATTGAGTCTGAATACAATGGCACCAATTAAAATACTGTACTTTGTTACAGTCTAAGAGTTAAGGCCTCTTGAATACAGCATACATATTTATGTAAACAATCAGAGTAGGCTCAGAATAATAACTAGAAAATTACAATAGCTTTACTGCAGCTATCTATATGTAGACAAGGAGATATTTTGTGGTCTCATGGCCCAACCCATATTGTACCCCATTTTATCCATTAGCCATCCCCATAATCTCTTCCAGGTTATTCATTAAATACTATTGAAATATTTAAAAGTTCCTAAATATGATTAGTGGTGACTAAAATATTACACAACCGTTTAAAACATTTTGATAGAGAATCTTAAATATTTCCTGTTGCCTCAGAATGTAATAGAAATTATTCTAAGAGCTTTCTTTTTAGCTGTCTTAAGTACTGCAAATAAATTTTTTTATAGTTTTAAAACAGAAAAAACTTTTTGGTTTTGTTGTTAAATCATAAACCTGAAGTTATATAAATAAAGTTAACATGTTATATGCAACACAGAAGTTTCAATAGCTAATTTAAAATGTTGAACATTATTGTCAAAGAATTTTGATTCATATGTTTAAAATGTTTAGTTATGCATGCTTTTTTAACCAAACATGATAATACCACTCAGTTTAGTGATCTATATGAAAGCCAATTACCCTGTGTTGCTACTGTGTCTTTGTCTAGTTGGTATGCCTATCCAGAAAAGCAGATAGGTAGGTAGGTAGGTAGATAGGTAGATAGATACTATAAATTTAGGTATTTTATTTATTTTTTTTTTCAACGTTTATTTATTTTTGAGACAGAGAGAGACAGAGCATGAACGGGGGAGGATCAGAGAGAGGGAGACACAGAATCCGAAACAGGCTCCAGGCTCTGAGCTGTCAGCACAGAGCCCGACGCGGGGCTCGAACTCACAGACCGTGAGATCATGACCTGAGCCGAAGTCGGCCGCCCAACCAACTGAGCCACCCAGGCGCCCCAAATTTAGGTATTTTCTATAGGAAAACTGAATTACAATTTTTCCCATCTCCAGTGATACTTAGTTGCCTGTAGTAAAATGGCCACGTTAATAGTTAACTTCTAGAATGGTAGTTTCTGAGATTGGCAGCCTTTTATCTAAAATAATGACCATGCTAATGATTAACTTCTGTCACAGCTGTACTTCCCAAGAAGGCAGCCCTTTGTCTAAAGTCCTAAAGATCTCAAAAAATTTTGTTGAAATTTGATTGCTAAGTAGTATTGATCCTTCAAAGCAATAATTAAATAATTTTCTTACAAGTAAGTTATTTACTGCTATTGGTATTGAGTGATCTATCTCTACTCCTGGGTAATTTTCTTATATGCACTTCAAAAGCATAAATATGATTATTCATAATTTTCACACAGTAACTAAGTTTTCAGAGGAAGTAAAATCTGTTTTGATGCCTTTCAGGCATGGTTTCCTAGTTTTCAACATTAAAATTTTGCATGTATGCCAAGAAATTAAAGATTGTCTTGGAACTGATTTCTTGGTATCAGTCTACTATTTAAGCAATTAATTATCCAGCTGTATACTTGGTTTTGTTTCTAAGCACTTGAGAAAGGCAATCAAATGATACATGGGTTGATTTACTTAGCAAATTGTTCTAGATGCCAGCATCAGACCTCATTCTGTTTGAAATCAGTGCTGTGAGGCATGAACTAAGGTTTTATTTTATTTTATTTTTTTTAATTTTTTTTTTCAACGTTTATTTATTTTTGGGACAGAGAGAGACAGAGCATGAACGGGGGAGGGGCAGAGAGAGAGGGAGACACAGAATCGGAAACAGGCTCCAGGCTCTGAGCCATCAGCCCAGAGCCCGTCGCGGGGCTCGAACTCACGGACCGCGAGATCGTGACCTGGCTGAAGTCGGACGCTTAACCGACTGCGCCACCCAGGCGCCCCTTGAACTAAGGTTTTATAGTACATTGATTGCCTACAAACTGTTTCACATCTCACTTAGTATATAAGAATATGAATTGTTTTTTATATTTACTTGGTGAATGAGAACATGAAATGTTTTTCTCTGTGGTGGCTGAATCCCTAACAACTTACTTGAAATAGATAAGAGACTGCTGATGTTCTTCTTACAGAAATCATTCAGTGAACTATGATTTGCTCTTGAATCAAATAATTAAAGCAAAGTGACATTTTCTGTCAATTCCAGGTATTTTCCTAAAGCATGTTAGATAGAATGCATTCAAAAGATAACAGGAGTCTTTCAAAGCTGACAGTTTATCTGTGAGATGATTCATAAATTTAAGAAAAATAAGGTTAATTTAATTTTTAAACAAGTAGCCATATTATCCTTCAAGCATCTTGGAGCTCATACAATATTCACACTTTTTTTTTAAACAAGTGATTTGATGTTTGAATTCACCTCTTTAATGGTGGAATTTTTAAAACATTCGTTAAGTGGTTTAACACTTAGCATCCCACATCACATTTTGAAGGCAAGTTTTCTTTCCATTAATATAGTTTAGCTGTGGAGCTGCAATGACATGCCCTTCCCATACAAATTGCCATGTCCGCTCTTCCTGGCTATGATGACTTTTAGGGCCATTTGACAGATAATCATTAGAACTGGAATCCTAGTAGGCTGGAGAGTCTTTTCACCTATCACTGCAGTGTGATTTATGCTGGTAACTCCTATTAATATTAATGGGACTTGCATGTGTAAATCCTTTTCCTCTCAATGATACAGCTGACCCCTAAAAGAAATATTCTTTAGACATGGACACTTGCTGATCTAGAAGCATTAGTGAGTTGTTTTATTCAGGATTTTCATGTGGGGTAAAAAAAAATAGACTATCAATTTAGCAGAGGATTTGTTTGTAGAGATTAAAAAGATAAAATACTAGCTCTTAATTCTCTATTCCCATTTCTAATAGTATCTAATATATTAGCATCTATTATATACTATTCTTTTTCATCTATCGTTGCTTTCATTGCTATGTCACCAACCTTTTTATTCTAGAAACTAATAAAAAGAAAGAAGCAATTATTATGTCTTTCCTGTAAAAACTGTATTTTCAGGGTATTCAAATAGTTGTTGAAGGAAAATTGTTATAGAAGAATCACCATTTGTAATTACATGAGGAATGATAGAATTAGGAAAAAAAAATCACCATTTTGTAAACTCAATGTAGTAATGGACCTAGGTAATGGTTATTATTATTAAAACCTTTAGTGATAATAGTTTGATGCAGACATCGCCTGAACCTAGTGATCAATCTTAAAAACAGTACAAGTAGAAAATAAGATGTTATAAGCCTCTTGTGTTGTAATAGTAAGTACCCAGCACTAACTGAGAAGCATTCCACTACCAATTTATAGACATTAGGGGGATAGAAGCATATTTAATGACATCATGGAGATGCAATGTATAAAATTCTACAGGACAGATAACCTGATTCTATCAACAATTAACTGACACAAATAAAATGAAGGGAGCACCACTACAGAATAAAGGAGACTTTAGAGATGTATCAACCAAGTGCAACATGCTAACCTTGTTTGGACCTTGCTTTGAATAAATAAAACCTTTGTTTTAAAAAAACAAAAAATCCATTTTGAGACAATCATAGGGATTGAACATTGCCTGGGTGTTAGTTGATATCAAGGATAATTTTAACTACTGGGTGTCGTAATGGTAATTTTTTTAAAAAACCATTATCTGTTAGAGATTTTTTAAAGGCAGGTGAAGCAAATACATATAATAAAATGTTAACAATGGTTAAATCTAGGTTATGCTATATGAGTGTTTCTATTTTGTGTTTTTGTGTTTAAAACTTTTCATAGCAAATTTTTTAAACGACAGATAAAAGTCCATTGATTAATAGTAATAATAATAACCTATAGATAGTATGTTACTTTACAACATGACTATTGTGTTTTTGAAAAGGAGGCCTTAATATGTTCAGTCCTATCCTATATATTTTGTTTTATAATGTTTTGAAACCATGGGCTACAAAAATTACATATTAGAATTTATTACCTTAGGTCAGTGGCTTCTAGGGTCAGAGAGAAAGAATCTTACTGAGCAACCTCTTTGGCACAAGGGCAAGTTTGGAAAAAATAAACATGTTTACAGCCTCTGTCTCTCAAATTGAAAATGAAAATAGCATTATTGAGTCAGATGGAGTGGGGAAATTGATATTCATGCAACTCTGAAAACCTTTATTTTGTACTTTGTTGATAAATATCAATGATAAAATTTTAATGCTTTTTAACCTCTAAAATGTTTCTTTTTTCTCATGTTTTCAGATGTTGCAACATGGAGACTGCTACTAATTTCCAACATGAAACCTCTCTGGTTTCATTTGGGCTTGTGACCACTACTCTATGGGAATCTGTTGAACATAATCATATTTTGCGGAAACTAAGCTGAACACATATATTGTAAAACATAACATGCCCCAATTATCCATATCAAATTTCAGTCTTATTTCCTATATTAACAATATAGTTTAGCTGTAAGCAACTGTTGTTCTAACAATTGTTGCTTATGGCACAGTAGATCCCCCATTCAGGCTACTACTGAGTGGAGATCACTTCAGTGGTTTTTCTCCAAGTAGAGCTACCAATGGAACAAATGAAAAGTCAATTGAAATGTGCACAGTTTTTTTATTTTAATTTTTTAAGTACAGTTAACTCGTTACATTAGTTTCAGGTGTACAACGTAAGTATTCAACATCTCTATAGATTATCCTATGCTCACCACAAGTGTAGCTACCATCTACTATCGTGTTTTTAAAAATCAAAGAAGTTGATAAAGTAGTAGAAAAAGATCTATTTATCTTGCTTACATACATGTAAAATCACAACTTCTCACTCCTCAATTCCCATATTCAGTTGGACATAAAATCTTTTTGGTTCTATCTCAGAAATATTTTCTATCTCAGAAATATTTTCCTGATAATGGCTCCCTCCTCTCTATTCCCACAACCCATTGTTCTCATTGGTCTTGACACAAGGCTCCCCATTCTATTCCAATTACCTATTGAGGAAGAAGCCACTGCATGAATTCCTTCTCATGCTGACACAAGGTGAGGAGTTATTTAGCATAACAACACACCAAAGTTAAGTGAAAATGAAGCCCTTGAGGGCACATCCCTAGCCTGCACCAAGTATGGTTGTGAGAGTGTGTGGCTTGGGACTCTGAGGACCAGCAAAGGGTAGGAAAAGAAATGAAGGGTAACACTTGCAGTGCCTACTATGTACCAGGAACTATTAACACTTTTAATCTCAAAACAACATGTAAGTACTATTATCATTCTCTATTTTACAGATTAGGGTCTTGATGATGAAACTGAATCACAGAGATAAAATGACTTGTCCAAGGTCACATAGTTAGATTTGGGTTGCTCCTCTCCTCTGAATTCTTCTTGCACTGAAACATGTTTATAATCTACTAGTAATAAGATTATATTCTTTCTCATAATAATGAGCTGTATCTACCTGCCCTAGTAGTGGCAGAGTTTCACTTAAATACAAATAGCCCTAATCATGTCACTTCTCTCCTTAAAAACCTTTACATACTAAGTAAAATCTGACTTCTTTAGCATTGCATATGAGACCACCATCCCCCAAAAACATTGTTTCCCTTTGCCTTCATCTCCTATCACTCTACCTCTCTCTCCTCCTCACACCCTAATTTTCAGTCACAATGAACTCCTCAGGATCTTCACTCTTTGGCTCATTGCATATATCATTTTTCTGGAATTCCCTCACCTCTCTGCTACCACTACACCCTTTTTCCTCTAATAAACTTTCTATTCTGCCTTTAAAACCCAAATTTAATGTTAGTTTAACTACTAACACTTCGGCAACCTCATTTGGCAAAGATATTTTTCCCTCTGAGCTCCCCACAGTACTGTTCATAAAGCCCTTATCTCATTGAATTTCAAGTTTTCTGATTTTATTCCTGTATCCTAGATAGTGAACAACTTGAGGGTAGGTATGCTGCTATTCATCCTTATATCTACTGTACCTAAACAAAACACCACATGACCATGCATCTCCTGCATAACACTACTCCTCTGGCCATAGTAGCTTCAATCGAGTGGAATCAGGCCCCTAATGCATTTTGGAATTGGTACCCATTAAGTGTTTGACTTTCTGAGTAGCTGACCCATAATGCAAAATCTCTTTAGCTATGAGCAGCTATATTTTCTACCATGTGGCCAGGGGAGCAAAGTCAGTTTGCAAAGGAAGAAAAAGTGATGAGACAGAATTGCCAGGTGGACCTAGCTAGCATTGGTTTCTGAGAAGTTCCTAATTTCATGATATAGTCCTCCCTGAGGCTCAGTATCATTCCTGCTCTTCAGTTTTTTTGAGAAACTCCTGTCTCATAAGATTTCTTTTGGTCTTCAGGAAATGTGTATTGATTTGATACTTGCAAACACAAAGCTTTAACTAAATAGACACATCTGGGAAGATGACGGAGTAGTAGGAGTACCTTAGACTTCCCTCATCCATCAAACACAGCTAGATAAATATCAAATCATTATGAACACTCAAGAAATCAATCTGAGGACCAACAAAACGCACAACCTGAGGGAGAGAAAATGCCACATCGTGGAGGGAAGGAGGTGTGGAGATGTGATTTTGGAGAGAAAAGGATCATGGATATTATGGAGAGGAGGGAGCCCTGGTCATGGGGAGAGGTGAGAGAGAGAGGAGTGCACAGGGGATTGCACAAGGAAAATACTTCCCTAAAGACATTGAGAAAATGAAAGGGGTTGGTTTTCATGAGTTTTTACAAGCAACGGGGCTCAAAGACAAGAGTTTTAGAAGTCCACAATGTGGTTCATATGGAGCCCAGCTGGCTCTGCAGTGCTCCTGTGGAGAAGGAGAGCAGATAGCCTGGTAGTGGATGGCACAATCTGAGGATCACTTGGGACACACCAGGAGAGATGGTTCCCCCTTCATGGAGAACATCTGGGAGAGGTGCATTGCCTCGTCAGGGACAAAAGAGCCAGCAGGCATCATTACCCTCCCCTGTCCACCAACATAGGTGCAGAGATACCTG
The DNA here is from genome assembly GCF_007474595.2 of Lynx canadensis. Taxonomy (NCBI): domain Eukaryota; kingdom Metazoa; phylum Chordata; class Mammalia; order Carnivora; family Felidae; genus Lynx; species Lynx canadensis. Next base: position 69,584,469 of record NC_044321.2, on the reverse strand, counting down.
CTGAGGGTGGCTAACCTGGATACTGGTTATTTCCTGCACTTTATTCCAAATCCACCCCCTTGCACTTTGGTGTGACTGCCCTTCTGGGACAAACCTGCATCAGTTCCATCATGGTGAGACCCTCCCCCCAGAGGACCAATGTGGGACCCAGCCACACCAGGTCCCTAAACTTGGAGTTTTAAAACTCAACAGGCCTCCATGGGATATAACAGAGGTGCATGGAGCTGCCCGGTGAGCAGATGGCCTAGACACAGGGTGAAGGCAGGGATCTGAGGGATGCCTGGGACACATGAGATTGTTCACTCTTTCTGGAAGAGCTTCCAGAACAGAGGCAGGTGCAAATTCCCCCTCCTGAGATGAGAGGGTCAGGTACCATTTCTTTTCCACAACCCTCAGTGTAAACTAACTTCAGTGAGCAGCACAGTGTTAACAGTGGCAGCCTAAGCTGCTTACACCAAGCCCATCCCTCCTGCACTCTGCAGGTGCTACTTTTCTAGGGAAAGCATGCCTGAGAACCAAGCCAGCAGATGCCTCCTCCAGACCATCAACACAAATCCCTCACAAGCATCAGGTCTACTGACCATAGAGTTCTGCAAAGCTTCAGCTCTACTGGAAATAGGATCATGCCTCTTTTAACAAGCTGACTAAGGCACACCTACTTAAAACTTGCCACTCTGCGGCCAAGATCCAAACACTCCCCGCTACTGGCAATGAGAAACTCTGCAGAGGGCTGATCTGAGGGAAAGAGCTGCCAAAACGCAGCAGCAGAGTGCACACAGCATACATCAGAGATGCTTCCTAAAGCTCCAGGCCCTGGATAGTAAATGACCACTTTTTTTAAGTTTATTTATTTATTTTGAGAGAGAGAGAGCACAAGTGAGTGAGGAGCAGAGGGAGAGGGAGATAGAGAATCACAAGCAGGCTCTGTTCTTTCAATGCGGAGTCTGATGCAGGACTCAATCACATGAACCATGAGATCATGGCCTGAACCAAAATCTAGAGTCAGACACTTAACTGACTGAGCCACCCAGGCATCCCTATGACCACTTCTTCAAAAAGCCATTACTCTCAGGAGCATGAAATATAACAGGCTTTCCAAACACACAGAGGACAGAGACTTACACAAAATGCCAAGATGGAGGAATTCATCCCAAAAGAAAGAATAGAAAAAGGTCACATCCAGGGATCTAACTGAAACACGTGTAAGTAATATGCCTGATCCATAATTTTTTTAAAAAATTTTTAATGTTTATTTACTTTTGAGAGAGACAGAACACAAGTAGGGGAGGGGCAGAGAAAGAGGGAGACACAGAATCCAAAGCAGGCCCCAGGCTCCAAGCTGTCAGTAAGAGCCTGAATCAGGGCTTGAACTCACAAGCCATGAGTTCATGACCTGAGCTGAACTAGGCATCCAGGCACCCCTGCCTGATCCATAATTTAAAGCAATGATCATAAGGATACTAGCTGGTCTTGAGAAAAGCATAGAAAACACCAGGGACTCCCTTACCACAGAGATAAAAGACCTAAAAAAGAGGCCAAAATAAAAACGGCTATAAGTGAGATCTGAAACTGGATGTAATGACAACAAGAATGGAAGAAGCAGGGAAATGAATAAGAAGATAAAATTATGGAAAATACTGAAGCTGAAAAGAAGAGGGAAAGAAAAATATTGGATCACAAATGTAGACTTAGGGAATTCAGCAATTTCATAAAGCAATAAAATTTTCATATCATGGTGGTCAAAAAGAAGAAGAGAGGGGAAATGAGCAGAAGGTTTATTGCAGGAGGCTTTAGCTAAAAATTTCCTAATCTGGGAAAGGAAAGAGACATCCAGATCCAGGAAAAGAGAGAATTCCCATCACCAAAAGCAGGCCAACACCAAGATATATCATAGTTAAATTTGCAAAATATAGAGGAAAAAATCCTAAAACCAGAAAGACAGAAGAAGTCTATAATTTATAAGGGAAGACAAATAAATTTAACAGCACATCTCTCCACAGAAATTTGACAGACCTGAAGGGAGTGGCATGATATATTCAACATGCTGAATGGGAAAAATATGCATCCAGCAATACTCTAACCAGCAAGGCTGTTATTCATAATAGAGAGATCAACAGTTTCCCAGACAAAAACTAAAGGAGTTCATGACCACTAAACCAGCCCTGCAAGAAATATTAATGAGGAATCTTTGAGTGGGAAAGAAAGAAAAGTGACAAGGACTAGAAAGGAAAAGAAAATCTCCAGAAACAATAACAAAATAAGTAATAAAACATCACTAAATTAATATCTATCAATGATTACTCTTAATGTAAATGGACTAAATGCTAAAATAAAAGACATATGGTATGAGAATGGTTAATAAAACAAGTCCCATCTATATGCTGCCACAAGAGACTCATTATAGACCTAAAAACCCTTACATATTGAAAGTGGGGGGGTGGTGGTGGAGAAACATTTCTCATGCAAATGGAATCAAGACAAAGCCAGAGTAGCAACACTTACATCAAAATGTTTATAGATATAGCTATAGATATATAGATATAGATTATAGATATAGATATGATATAGATATAGATTTAGACATAGATACAGATTTTAAACTGAAGACTTAACAAGAGATGAAGAAGGGCACTATATCATAATAAAGGAGTCTACCCAATAAGATCTAATAATTGTAAACATTTATGCCTGCAACATGGAACACTCAAATATATAAACAATTACTAACAAACATAAAGAAACTCATTGATAATAATATAATAATAGGGGATTAAAACACCCTGCTTAAATCAATGGACAGATCATCTAAGCAGAAAATCAATAAGGAAACAATGGCTTTGAATGACACACTGGACAGGATGGACTTCACAGATATAGTCAGAACATTTCATCCTAGAGCAGCAGAATACACATTATTTTAGAGGGCACATGGGACATTCTCCATCATATAACACACACTAGGTCACACATCAGCCCTCAAAAAGTACAGAGACACTGAGATTATACCATGCATATTTTTAGACCACAATGCTATGAAACTTGAAGTCAACCACGAGAAAGCATTTGGAAAGACCACAAATACATGGAGGTTAAAGAACATCTTACTAAAGAATGAAGGGGTTAGCCAGAAAATTGAAAAAGAAATAAATATTGGAAGCAAATGAAAATGAAAACAGTCCAAAACCTTGGGGATGCAACAAAAGCAGTCATAAGAGAGAAGTATATAACAATAGAGGCCTACCTCAAGAATCAAGAAAAATCTTAAATACTTAGCCTAACCTTACACTTAAAGGAGGTAGAAAGAGAACAACAAAAGAAGCCTAAAGTCAGCAAAAATGGGAAACAATAAAGATTAGAACACAAATATATGATATAGAAACAAACAAACAACAAAAACCCACAGTGGAGTAGATCAATAAATCCAGGAGCTGGTTCCTTGAAAGAATTGATAAAAATTGTAAAACCCTAACAAGACTTATCAAAAAGAAAAAAGACCCAAATATTTAAAATCACAAATGAGAGAGGAGAGATCACAACCAATACAACAGAAATACAAACAATTGTAAAAGAATATTTTGAAAAATTATATGCCAACAAATTTAGCAATGTGGAAGAAATGGATAAATTCATAAAAAACATATAAACCACAAAACTGAAATATGAATAAATAGAAATTTTGAGGAAACCCATAATCAGCAAAGAAATGGAATCAGCAATCAAAAATTTCCCAACAAATAAGAGTCCAGGGCCATATGGCTTCAAGGAGAATTCTACCAACCATTCAAAGAGTTAAAACCTATTTTCAAACTTTTCCAAAAAATGGAAATGGAAGGACAACTTCCAAACTCATTTTATGATGCTAGCATTACCTTGATTTCAAAACCAAAGATCCCTCTATAAAGGAGAATTATAGGCCAATATTCCTATTGATAAATGGATGCATAAATTCTCAACAATATATTAGCAAATCAAATGCAACAGTACATTAAAAGAAGCATTCACCATGATCAAGAGGGATTTATTCCTGGGCTACAGAGGTGGCTCAATATTCACAAATCAATCAGTGTGATACACCACATTAATGAACGAAAGGATAAGAACCATATGATGCTGAAAGAAAAAAAAAAGTATATGATACTCTCAATAGATGCAGAGAAAGAATTTGACAAAGCGCAGCACCCTTTCTTGATAAAAACCATCAGCAAAGTAAGGATAGAGGAAACATACCTCAATGTCATAAAGGCCATATATGAAAGACCCATGACTAATATAATCCTCAACGGGGAATATCTGAGAGTTTTTCCTCTACAGTCAGGAACAAGAGAAGGATGTCCACTCACACCATTGTTATTTAACATAGTACTGGATGTCCTAGCCTCAGCAATCAGCAAACAGAAATAAAAGGCATCCAAATTGGCAAGGAAGAAGTCAAACTTTCACTATTTACTGATGACATGACATTCTATGTACAAAACCCAAATGACTCTACCAAAAAAATGTCTATAACTAATATAAGAATTCAGTAAAGTTGCAGGATACAAGTTCAATTACAGAAATCTGTCGTATTTCTATACAGGAATAATGAAGTACCAGAAAGAGAAATCAAGGGATCAATCCCATTTACACTTTCACCAAAAACCATATGATATCTGGGAATAAGCCTAATCAAAAAGGTAAAATATCTATACCCTGAAAACTACAGAACACTTATGAAAGAAGTTGAAGATGACACAAAGAAATGGAAAAATTCTCCATGCTCATGAATTCGAATAACAAATATTGTTGAAATGTCTATACTACCCAAAGCAATCTACACATTTAATGCAATCATTATCAAAATACCAAAAGCATTTCTCACAGAGCTAGAATAAACAATCATAAAATTTGTATAGAACCGCAAAAGACCCTGAATAACCAAAGCAATCCCGAAAAAGAAAAGCAAAGCTGGAGGCATCATAATTCTCAACTTCAAGTTATATTACAAAGCTGTAGTGATCAAGACAGTATGGAACTGACAAAAAAAAACAGATATATAGTTCAATGGGACAAAATAGAAAACCCAGAAGTGGATGCACAACTATATTGATCAACCAATCTTTGATAAAGCAGGAATAAATGTCCATTGAAAAAAGGACAGTCTCTTCAACAAATGGTGTAGAGAAAACTGGATGACAAAATGCAAAAGAATGAAACTGGACCACTTCCTTACAGTATACAAAAATATAAATTCAAAATGGATAAAAAACCTAAATGTGAGTCATTAAACCATCAAAATCCTAAAGGAGAACACAGGCAGCAATCTCTTTGACATCAGCCATAGCAACTTATCACTAGACATGTCTCTGGAGGCAAGAGAAACAAATGCAAACTATTGGGACTTCATCAAGATAAAAAGTTTCTGCACAGTGAAGGAAACAATTAACAAAACTAAAAGGCAACCTTCAGAATGAGAGAAGATATTTGTAAATGGTATATCAGATAGAGTCAATATCCAAAATATATAAAGAACTTATCAAACTCAGCACCCAGAAAACAAATAATCTAGTTAATAAATGGGCAGAAGACATGAATAGATGGTTTTCCAAAGAAGATGTATAGATGGCTAACAGACACATGAAAAAATTCTCAATGTCACTCATCACCAGAGAAAAACAAAACTACAATGAGATGTTACCTTACACCTGTCAGAATGCTAAAATTAACAACACAGGAAACACTGATGTTCACGAGGATGTGGAGAAATAGGAGCCCTCTTACACCATTGGTGGGAATCCAAACTGGTGGAGCCACTCTGGAAAACAGTATAGAGTTTCTCCAAAAAGGTAAAAATAGAAATACCCTACGATCCAGCAATTTCACTACTAGATATTTACCCAAAAGATACAAAAATACTGATTTGAAGTGATTCTTGCACCCTGATGTTTATAGCAGCTTTATCAACAATAGAGAAACTATGGAAAGAGTCCAAATGTCCATCAAATTTTGAATGGAAAAAGATGATGTGGTATATATACACAATGGAATATTAATCATCAAAAAGAATGACATCTTGCCATTTGCAAAGATGTGGATGGAGCTAGTATGTATTATGCTAAGTGAAATAACGCAGTCAGAGAAAGACAAATACCATATTATTTAACTGATATGTGGAATTTAAGAAACAAAACAGATGAGAGGCACCTGGGTGGCTCAGTCGGTTAAGCATCCAACTTCAGCTCAAGTCATGATCTCACAGTTCATGAGTTCAAGCCCCACCTCAGGCTTTGTGCTGACAGCTCAGAGCCTGGAGCCTGCTTAGGATCTGTGTCTCCCTCTCTCTGCCCATCCCCTGCTCATTCTCTGTCTCTCTCTCAAAAATAAACAAACATTTGGGGCGCCTGGGTGGCGCAGTCGGTTAAGCGTCTGACTTCAGCCAGGTCACGATCTCGCGGTCCGTGAGTTCGAGCCCCGCGTCAGGCTCTGGGCTGATGGCTCAGAGCCTGGAGCCTGTTTCCGATTCTGTGTCTCCCTCTCTCTCTGCCCCTCCCCCGTTCATGCTCTGTCTCTCTCTGTCCCAAAAATGAATAAACGTTGAAAAATAAATAAATAAATAAATAAACATTAAAAAATTTAAAAAAAAAGAAACAAAACAGATGAACACAGAGGGAAAAAGAGAGAGAGAAACAAACCATAGAACACACTCTTAACTATGGAGACAAATATGAGGGTTGCTGGAAGAGAGGTGGGTGGGTGGATAGGTTAAATGGGTGACGGGTATTAAGGAGGACACTTGTGAAGAGCACTGGGTGTTGTAAGTGATGAATCACTAAATTCTCCTAAAACTGATGTTTCAGTGCATGTTAAATAACTGTAATTTAAATAAAAACTTTTAAAGAAGGAAAAAAGGGATGCCTGGGTGGCTCAGTCAGTTTAGCATCTGACTCTTGATTTCATTTCACGTCATGATCTCAAGGTTCCTGGGACTGAGCCCTGCATCAGGCCCCATGCCTACAGTGCAGAGCCTGCTTGGGATTCTCTCTCTCCCTCTCTCTGCCCCTCCCCTGCTCATGTTCTCTCTCTCTCTCTCTCTCTCTCTCTCTCAAAAATCAATAAATAAACTTAAAGAAAAGAAAAAAATAATGAACACATCTGGGAAATTTCATTGTTAGAACCTCCAAAACCAACTTTATCTGTGTATATATGTGTATGTACGTATATAAATGCATGTGTCCAATGTGAGATTTTGATTTTTAATGTAAAATGTAACTGTTATAATGGAAATCAATCAAAATAGGGTACTTCAAACCTAGTGCCTTTGGACATGTGATCTTAAATTGTTCTTTTTTTTAAAATTTATTTTAGAAGTAGGTTTGCAAAATAATACTCTGGAATAAGACTTAAAATGCTGGCTCTAACGTTCAAATATGCTCTAAGGTTTTGCAGAAATCCACCTTTGTTTAGTATGGAAGATATTAACATAATATATGAACATTTAAAATAGTTTTACAGGTAAGTATGTGTACAAAGCATGAGATATAATCTCAGTGATATACACTAAGGAGCTTAGAATTTTAAAAATCGGAAATAGGCAATGTACCAGAAAGTGATTTCCCTTGGTTGAGCTTATGTAATAACAACAAAAAAATTTGTACAAAACTTAAAACTTTATTACTCTTTATTATGACTATAAAAAGTTACCTACAGGAAATGCCATTCATTTTCTAAATCTGGATTTGAAAATTGTGTGGAAAGGTAAGCTAAATCTTGAACATCATTTGTCTTCCAGATCTCTTGAAAAATAATATTTGGCTGCTAGATGTGAGATGGTAATCTATTTTCAGGCACATCCTCTCTTAACACTATCAAAATGTCTATATTTATAAAGCACAACACTTTGGAGCCTGTTACAAAATGGTTCTTTGCTTTACCAATGAATTCAGGTTTTGTTTTTTTTAAGTAGGAGTTCCTAGGAGTTCCTAGGTAGTACATATCAGTACTGCATACACTATTAACTTATAGGCAGAGAAAGGTAGGTGTGCTACTGTAGAACCACTGAAAAATGAAGACTAAATTGACAATATAGCAATTCTAAAATGATTGTGGAAGTAGAAGATATGGATTGATAGAAGTCCAGTTTGAGCACAAATTTTCAGGAATACATCTGTGGCATAAAGTGTGTTGCACTGAAAATTAATATTATTTAAAGAGGACAGTAATCTCCCAATAGTAGATTCCATCCATCTATTAGATTGCCTTCAATAAGTCTATGTGAAAATGCCATTCAAAAATATCCATTTATTCTTGATTCATATTTTACACTAATCCTACATGGCCATGATCTTCTTGACCAAAAGATTATATGGAGGATAGTCTTTTTTTCTTATATGTCTAAGGGTAAGTTTTGAAACCATGGAATTGACAATGTGGCATGGGCCTTATAAATGAGAAAATATTGATCTTTAATAAAGCTGGGAAGACTGTGTAAACATATCTCAGAAATAGAAAAGGTAATAACACCCCCTGGAAATGTGAAATATCATGAATATGTTAAATTTACTTATAATTAAATTTGAAGGGGCTAAGTAAACCCAGGAGTAGGATCTCAAATTTATGGCTTGTGCCATAGGACCCTAAATTGCCTCTCCTGATGGGGTGTTGGGGTGCCTTGTGCTGCCTCACCACATCCCTTCCTTTGTCTCCTTCACTCTCTAAGTGGTCAGTAGTATGTGGGTGTAGCAGCACGAGCACCTTGGCAGGATATATCAATGCCAAGATCAAGAGCCCTCCAGTCCACCCATAATCCTATTTCAGTTCTATTTAGCATTATACTCCTAAGGGAAATTACACTTTTTAAAATTGAGTATGTATATGGAAAGGAAACCTTACAAGAAACAATTACAAAATATTTATTCAGAAAAATGATTTCTGAACATCACTAATATACAAGACCAAAGATATGGAATAAAGCCTGACTATATTACAGTGGAAAGAAGAAACAATGGCTAAAATGAATGAGTTGGAGGAAAGCTTGAGACCATTTACTTTTAGTTCAATCTCTGGAGGCCGAGAGACAGGAATTAACTTGTCCAAAAGCCTTAATGCTAGAAACACGGGATAATTTAGCATTTTGGAGTCAGAGAGACCTGTATTTGAATTCTTCTTTCTCCACTTGTTAGCTATAATTCTTGGCAAGTTATTTCAGCCTCTCTAGTTATCCATTTCATTGTTTGTTACATGGAAATGATAATAGTACCTACTCTACAGGATTTTTGTAAGAATGAATATGAGAAAACTTCACATGAAACACTCAACAAAGTGCCTGAGACATAGAAAAGCACTCATTAAAAAGCAGAATTACTGTTGCATAATTAAGGACAGAGACAAGATTAGGACCCAGGTTGCTTTCTTTTTTTCTTTTTTTTTCCTTAAAAAAATTGTTTTAGGACCTAGGTTTCTTAATTGCCATGTTACTGTTCTCTCCACTATGACTGTGACAGAAAGTGTGCTAGAGAATATTTTAACATATACTTTCTAGTTGTACTCAATTAATCAGACCACAGTCCCTCTCTTTACCGGGTGTTAGTGGTTTTAGCTATGTTAACCTACACATTGAATAGTGACATCTACGATTCCATCAAGAGATAATTAAATCTGAACATTCAGATTCAATCCCAAGAGAAACAGAAGAGCATACTTTCCAAGTTACTTTATCAAGTAAACTTTCTAAATACCTGAAATTTAGTCATAAGACAGAAAATTTAGGAGACATGTAATATTCAAGCTTTTGTTATTGGAAAAGCATTTGTTATTGAATTCCACAACTAACTTTATTTATTTATTTATTTATTTATTTATTTATTTATTTATTTTTTCCCTTTATTTATTGTCAAATTGGTTTCCATACAACACCCAGTGCTCATCCCAAAAGGTGCCCTCCTCAATACCCATCACCCACCCTCCCCGCCCTCCCACCCCCCATCAACCCTCAGTTTCTTCTCAGTTTTTAAGAGCCTCTTATGCTTTGGCTCTCTCCCAATCTAACCTCTTTTTCTTTTTTTCCTTCCCCTCTCCCATGGGTTTCTGTTAAGTTTCTCAGGATCCACGTAAGAGTGAAACCATATGGAATCTGTCTTTCTCTGTATGGCTTATTTCACTTAACATCACACTCTCCAGTTCCATCCACGTTGCTACAAAGGGCCATATTTTGTTCTTTCTCATTGCCACGTAGTACTCCATTGTGTATATAAACCACAATTTCTTTATCCATTCATCAGTTGATGGACATTTAGGCTCTTTCCATAATTTGGCTATTGTTAAGAGTGCTGCTATAAACCTTGGGGTACAAGTGCCCCTATGCATCAGTACTCCTGTATCCCTTGGGTAAATTCCTAGCAGTGCTATTGCTGGGTCATAGGGTAGGTCTATTTTTAATTTTTTGAGGAACCTCCACACTGTTTTCCAGAGTGGCTGCAAACAGTTTGCATTCCCACCAACAGTGCATGAGGGTTCCTGTTTCTCCACATCCTCTCCAGCATCTATAGTCTCCTGATTTGTTCATTTTGGCCACTCTGACTGGCATGAGGTGATATCTGAGTGTGGTTTCGATTTGTATTTTGCTAATAAGGAGCAACGTTGAGCATCTTTTCATGTGCCTGTTGGGCATCCGGATGTCTTCTTTAGAGAAGTGTCTATTCATGTTTTCTGCACATTTCTTCACTGGATTATTTGTTTTTCGGGTGTGGAGTTTGGTGAGCTCTTTATAGATTTTGGATACTAGCCCTTTGTCCGATATGTCATTTGCAAATATCTTTTCCCATTCCGTTGGTTGCCTTTTAGTTTTGTTGGTTGTTTCCTTTGCTGTGCAGAAGCTTTTTATCTTCATAAGGTCCCAGTAATTCACTTTTGCTTTTAATTCCCTTGCCTTTGGGGATGTGTCGAGTAAGAGATTGCTACGGCTGAGGTCAGAGAGGTCTTTTCCTGCTTTCTCCTCTAGGGTTTTGATGGTTTCCTGTCTCACATTCAGGTCCTTTATCCATTTTGAGTTTATTTTTGTGAATGGTGTGAGAAAGTGGTCTAGTTTCAACCTTCTGCATGTTGCTGTCCAGTTCTCCCAGCACCATTTATTAAAGAGACTGTCTTTTTTCCATTGGATGTTCTTTCCTTTTTTGTCAAAGATGAGTTGGCCATACGTTTGTGGGTCTAGTTCTGGGGTTTCTATTCTATTCCATTGGTCTATGTGTCTGTTTTTGTGCCAATACCATGCTGTCTTGATGATGACAGCTTTGTAGTAGAGGCTAAAGTCTGGGATTGTGATGCCTCCTGCTTTGGTCTTCTTCTTCAAAATTGCTTTGCTATTCAGGGCCTTTTGTGGTTCCATATGAATTTTAGGATTACTTCTTCTAGTTTCGAGAAGCACACTGGTGCAATTTTGATTGGGATTGCATTGAATGTGTAGATAGCTTTGGGTAATATTGACATTTTGACAATATTTATTCTTCCAATCCATGAGCAGGGAATGTCTTTCCATTTCTTTATATCTTCTTCAATGACCTTCATAAGCTTTCTATAGTTTTCAGCATACAGATCTTTTACATCTTTGTTAGATTTATTCCTAGGTGTTTTATGCTTCTTGGTGCAATTGTGAATGGGATCAATTTCTTTATTGTCTTTCTGTTGCTTCATTGTTAGTGTATAAGAATGCAACTGATGTCTGTACATTGATTTTGTATCCTGCAACTTTGCTGAATTCATGTATCAGTTCTAGCAGACTTTTGGTGGACTCTATTGGGTTTTCCATGTATATTATCATGTCATCTCCAAAAAGTAAAAGCTTAACTTCATCTTTGACAATTTTGATGCCTTTGATTTCCTTTTGTTGTCTGATTGCTGATGCTAGCACTTCCAACACTATGTTAAACAACAGCGGTGAGAGTGGGCATCCCTGTCGTGTTCCTGATCTCAGGGAGAAAGCTCTGTTTTTCCACATTGACGATGATGTTAGCTGTGGGCTTTTCAGAAATGGCTTTTATGATCTTTAAGTGTGTTCCTTCAATCCCGACTTTCTCGAGGGTTTTTATTAGGAAACGGTGCTGGATTTTGTTAAAGGCCTTTTCTGCATCGATTGACAGGATCATATGGTTCTTATCTTTTCTTTTATTAATGTGATGTATCACGTTGATTGATTTGCAAATGTTGAACCAGCCCTGCAGCCCAGGAATGAATCCCACTTGATCATGGTGGATAATTCTTTTTATATGCTGTTGAATTCGATTTGCTAGTATCTTATTGAGAATTTTTGCATCCATATTCATCAGGGATATTGGCGTGTAGTTCTCTTTTTTTACTGGGGCTCTGGCTGGTTTAGGAATCAAAGTAATACTGGCTTCATAGAATGAGTCTGGAAGTTTTCCTTCCCTTTCTATTTCTTGGAAGAGCTTGAGAAGGATAGGTATTATCTCTGCTTTAAATGTCTGGTAAAACTCCCCTGGGAAGCCATCTGGTCCTGGGCTCTTATTTGTTGGGAGATTTTTGATAACCGATTCAATTTCTTCGCTGGTTATGGGTCTGTTCAAGCTTTCTATTTCCTCCTGATTGAGTCTTGGAAGAGTGTGGGTGTTCAGGAATTTGTCCTTTTCTTCCAGGTTGTCCAATTTGATGGCATATAATTTTTCATAGTATTCCCTGATAATTGTTTGTATCTCTGAGGGATTGGTTGTAATAATTCCATTTCCATTCATGATTTTATCTATTTGGGTCATCTCCCTTTTCTTTTCGAGAAGCCTGGCTAGAGGTTTGTCAATTTTGTTTATTTTTTCAAAAAACCAACTCTTGGTTTCATTGATCTGCTCTACCGTTTTTTTAGATTCTATATTGTTTATTTCTGCTCTGATCTTTATTATTTCTCTTCTTTTGCTGGGTTTAGGCTGCCTTTGCTGTTCTGCTTCTATTTCCTTTAGGTGTGCTGTTAGATTTTGTATTTGGGATTTTTCTTGTTTCTTGAGATAGGCCTGGATTGCAATGTATTTTCCTCTCAGGACTGCCTTCGCTGCATCCCAAAGCGTTTGGATTGTTGTATTTTCATTTTCGTTTGTTTCCATATATTTTTTGATTTCTTCTCTAATTGCGTGGTTGACCCATTCATTCTTTAGTAGGGTGTTCTTTAACCTCCATGCTTTTGGAGGTTTTCCAGGTTTTTCCTTTGGTTGATTTCAAGCTTCATAACATTGTGGTCTGAAAGTATGCATGGTATAATTTCAATTCTTGTATATTTATGAAGGGCTGTTTTGTGACCCAGTATATGATCTATCATGGAGAATGTTCCATGTGCACTCAAGAAGAAAGTATATTCTGTTGCTTTGGGATGCAGAGTTCTAAATATATCTGTCAAGTCCATCTGATCCAATGTCTCATTCAGGGTCCTTGTTTCTTTATTGACCGTGTGTCTAGATGATCTATCCATTTCTGTAAGTGGGGTGTTAAAGTCCCCTGCAATTACCACATTCTTATCAATAAGGTTGCTTCTGTTTATGAGTAATTGTTTTATATATTTGGCGGCTCCGGTATTCGGCGTATAGACATTTATAATTGTTAGCTCTTCCTGATGGATAGACCCTGTAATTATTATATAATGCCCTTCTTCATCTCTTGTTACAGCCTTTAATTTAAAGTCTAGTTTGTCTGATATAAGTATGGCTACTCCAGCTTTCGTTTGGCTTCCAGTAGCATGATAAATAGTTCTCCATCCTCTCACTCTGAATTTGAAGGTGTCCTCCTGTCAAAAATGAGTGTCTTGTAGACAGCAAATAGATGGGTCTTGTTTTTTTATCCATTCTGATACCCTATGTCTTTTGGTTGGCGCATTTAATCCATTTACATTCAGTGCTATTATAGAAAGATACGGGTTTAGAATCATGTGATGTCTGTTTTATGCTTGTAGTGATGTGTCTGGTACTTTGTCTCACAGGATCCCCCTTAGTATCTCTTGTAGGGCTGGTTTAGTGGTGACGAATTCCTTCAGTTTTTGTTTGTTTGGGAAGACCTTTATCTCTCCTTCTATTCTAAATGACAGACTTGCTGGATAAAGGATTCTCGGCTGCATATTTTTTCCATTCAACACATTGAAGATCTCCTGCCAATCCTTTCTGGCCTGCCAAGTTTCAAAAGAGAGATCAGTCACGAGTCTTATAGATCTCCCTTTATATGTTAGGGCATGTTTATCCTTTGCTGCTTTCAGAATTTTCTCTTTATCCTTGTATTTTGCCAGTTTCACTATGATATGTCGTGCAGAAGATCGATTCAAGTTACATCTGAAGGGAATTCTCTGTGCCTCTTGGATTTCAATGCCTTTTTCCTTCCCCAGTTCAGGGAAGTTCTCAGCTATTATTTCTTCAAGTACCCCTTCAGCACCTTTCCCTCTCTCTTCCTCCTCTGGGATACCAATTATGCGTATATTATTTCTTTTTAGTGTATCACTTAGTTCTCTAATTTTCCCCTCATACTCCTGGATTTTTTTCTCTCTCTTTTTCTCAGCTTCCTCTTTTTCCATAATTTTATCTTCTAGTTCACCTATTCTCTCCTGTGCCTCTTCAATCCGAGCCGTGGTCATTTCCATTTTAGTTTGCATCTCGTTTAACACGTTGTTCAGCTCTTCCTGACTGTTCCTTAGTCCCTTGATCTCTGTAGCAAGAGATTCTCTGCTGTCCTCTATACTGTTTTCAAGCCCTGCGATTAATTTTATGACTATTATTCTAAATTCACTTTCTGTTATATTATTTAAATCATTTTTGATCAGTTCATTAGTTGTTGTTATTTCCTGGAGATTCTTTTGAGGGGAATTCTTCCGTTTGGTCATTTTGGATAGTCCCCGGAGTGGTGAGGACCTGCAGGGCACTTCCCCTGTGCTGTGGTGTATAACTGGAGTTGGTGGGTGGGTCCGCAGTCAGACCTGATGTCTGCCCCCAGCCCACTGCTGGGGCCACAGTCAGACTGGTGTGTGCCTTCTCTTCCCCTCTCCTAGGGGCGGGATTCACTGTGGGGTGGCATGGCCTGTCTGGGCTACTTGCACACTGCTAGGCTTCTGGTACTGGGGATCTGGCGTATTAGCTGGGGTGGGTAGGCAAGGTGCACGGGGGGACAGGAGGGGCAGGCTTAGCTCACTTCTCCTTAGGTGATCCACTTCAGGAGGGGCCCTGTGGCAGCAGGAGGGAGTCAGACCCTCTGTCAGAGGTTTGGCTCCACAGAAGCACAGCGTTCGGTGTTTGCGCGGAGCAAGCAAGTTCCCTGGCAGGAACTGGTTCCCTTTGGGATTTTGGCTGGGGATGGGCAAGGGAGATGGGGCTGGCTAGCACCTTTGTTCGCCGCCAAACTGAGCTCTGTCGTCCCAGGGCTCATCAACTCTCCCTCCCTTAGTCCTCCAGCCTTCCCGCTTTCTGAGCACAGCTGTTAACTTATGACCTCTCAGATGCTAAGTCATGCTTGCTGTCGGAACACACTCTGTGTGGCCCCTCCGCTTTTGCAAGCCAGACTTGGGGGCTCTGCTTGGCTGGCAGTCTGCCCCTCTGCCCCGGCTCCCTCCCGCCAGTCTGTGAAGCGCACACCACCTTGCCGCCCTTCCTACCCTCTTCCGTGGGCCTCTCATCTGCGCTTGGCTCCGGAGACTCCATCTGCTAGTCTTCTGGTGGTTTTCTGGGTTATTTAGGCAGGTGTAGGTGGAATCTTAGTGATCAACAGGATGCGTGGTGAGCCCAGCGTCCTCCTATGCTCTACATCCCACTAACTTTATTTATAGGGTTTTGGCCCATATTCTAATAGTGATTGGTACATCACAGGCTGAAGTGGGAACTTCATGGAAATACTGTAAATCTCTGTGGGAATTGGGATTCATGACTTGACAAAGATCCAAACAGATGCAGTGTCTGCCTACATAGGAGGTATGATCAAAGAGAACTTGAATTGAAAACACTATTTGTGCCATAACTTGAACAGACAATAAAGAGTTGACTAACAATTGTATTTGTGGTAAGGAAATCTACTTGGATGCATATAAAAAATGTACTGTATGTTTAAATAAAGTTTTGTAAAAAGAGTAATTGACTTTTTTTCCTGTTAATGTTGCACTCCAGACCAAAAGAACATTTTGCAGGTATTTTCTATAAAAACCTCAACCTCTCTATAGAAAGTTCTTTGATAATTATCTCACTTCAATTCAGTGATGGACACGCTTTCCCTAATGCTCCTTCATATATCAAAATACCTAATCTCAATGAGCAGTGTTGATGTTACATATACAAAACATATTTCTACAGCAATATAAATAATGTCTTAAGAGAACATTAAAGAATTCAGATGTTTATAAGCACGGTATTTGGAAAATCCTGAAATATAGTAAGCACTATAAATGTTTGTTAAATAAAAAAGGTGGGGAATTAATGTCATGGTAAAAAATCCACAGGGGCACCTGGGTGGCTCAGTCGGTTAAGCGGCTGACTTCGGCTCAGGTCATGATCTCACGGTCCGTGAGTTCGAGCCCCACATCGAGCTCTGTGCTGACTGCTCAGAGCCTGGAGCCTGTTTCAGATTCTGTGTCTCCCTCTCTCTGCCCCTCCCCTGTTCATGCTCTGTCTCTCTCTGTCTCAAAAATAAATAAACGTTAAAAAAATTTTTTTTTTAAAATCCACAATATATAGTCGAACAAAAGAAGGAAGTTACAAAAAGAGCATGTATATAGCATTGTCCCATTTTGTGAAAAAAAGAAAAATAAGTCTGTGTGCATATGTGTATGTATGTACAAATTCTAGAGGAGTGTAGATAAAATGGTAATAATATATTTTTAATTGTGTGATTTTATGAATATTTTTCTTTATACTCTTTTGAATTTTCTACTTTTGAGATATTCATTCACCACTTAATATCACTCCTCTTCAGATGTAAAACTGTTTTTTTATACACAATGAGTATATATTTTTTTAAATATTTAAAAACTTTAATTGGCTTATATCATAGTTCTATAAGTGGAGTTTTTATATTATTAATTTTTTTAAATTTCATTAATTTATTTTTAAATTTACATCCAAGTTAGTTAGCATATAGTGCAATAATGATTTCAGGAGTAGGTTCCAATGATTCATCCCCTATGTACAACACCTAGTTCTCATCCCAACATGTGTCTTCTTTAATGCCCCTTACCCATTTAGCCCATCCCCCAACCCACAACCCCTCCAGCAACCCTCAGTTGGTTCTCTGTATTTAAGTCTTTTATGTTTTGCCCTATCCTTGTGTTTATATTATTTTTGCTTCCTTTCCCTTATGTTCATCTGTTCTATGTCTTAAATTCCACATATGAGTGAAGTCATATGATATTTGTCTTTCTCTGACTAATTTCGCTTAGCATAATACCCTCTAATTCCATCCACATAGTTGCAAATGGCAAGATTTAATTCTTTTTGATTGCCAAATAGTACTCCATTGTATATATATACCACATCTTCTTTATCCATTCATCTGTTGATGGACATTTGGCCTTTTTCCATACTTTGGCTATTGTCGATGTCACTGCTATAAACATTGGGATGCATGTGCCCCTTTGGAAGAGCACACATGTATCCTTTGGATAAATACCTAGTAGTGCAATTCCTGGGTCGTAGGGTATTTCTATTTTTAACTTTTTGAGGCACCTCCATACTGTTTTCCGGAGTGGCTGCACCAGTTTGCATTCCCACCAGCAGTGCAAAAGAGATCCTCTTTCTTGTAACTGGAGTTTTTTAAAAATGATATATCTGAGATATAGAACACCAATACACAAAAAGTTTCTTCCATCTTTTTAATTGCTGCTTAGTGCTCCATGGTATAAAATCTATTTAGCCAATCATTATCACTTTTTAAGTTTTTTTTTATTTTAATTCCAGTCTAGTTAACATACAGTGTTATATTAGTTTCATGGGTACAATATAGTGATTCAACAATACTACACATTATTCAGTGCTTATCATAAGTGTATGCTTTAATTCCCATCACCTATTTCACCCATCCCCCCCCAACCTGCCTCCCTTCTGGTAACTATCAGTTTGTTCTCTACAGTTAAGAGTCTGTTCCCTGATATGTTTCTCTCTCTCTTTGTTTTCCTTTGCTTGTTTGTTTTGTTTCTTAAATTCTACATATGGGTGAAATCATATGGTATATGTCTTTCACTGAGTGTTATGCCCTCTAGATCCATCCATCTTGTTACAAATGGCAAGATTTTAATTCTTTTATATGGCTGAATAATATTCCATTGTATATTTATACCACAACTTCTTTATCTACCCATCTATCAATGGTCACCTGGGCTACTTCATAACTTGGCCATTATAAATAGTACTGCCATAAACATAGAGGTGCATGAATGCCTTTGAATTAGTGTTTTTGTATTTTGGGAATAAATACCAAGTAGCATGATTACCAGATTGTAGGGCAGTTCTATTTTTAACATTTTAAGAAGCCTCCATACTGTTTTCCACGCTGGCTGCACCAGTTTGCATTCCCACCAACAGTGCTAGAGGGTTCCCCTTTCTCACGTCCTCACCAGCACCTGCTGTTTCTTGTGCTGTTGATTTTAGCCATTCTGACTTTTGTGAAGTGATATCTCATTGTAGCTTTGATTTGCATATCCCTGGTAATAAGTGATGATTAACATATTTTCTTGTGTCTGTTGTCCATCAGTATGTCTTCTTTGGAGAAATGTCTGTTCACTTCTTCTGCCCATTTTTAAGTTGGATTATTTTTGGGGAGTTGTGGAGTTGTATAAGTTCTTTATATATTTTGGATGCTAACCACTTATTGGATATGTCATTTGCAAATATCTTCTCCCATTACATAGGTTCCTTTTAGTTTTGTTGATTATTTGCTTTGCTGTGCAGAAGCTTTCTATTTTGATGTAGTCCCAATAGTTGATTTTTGCTTTTATTTCCCTTGCCTGAAGAGGGCAGGAAAAATGTTATGGCCAATGTCAGAAAAATTACTGCCTGCACTCTCTTCTAGGATATGTATTGTTTTAGGTCGCACATTTAGGTGTTTAATTCATAGTGAGTTTATTTTTGTATATGGTGTAATAAAGTGGACCAGTTTCATTGTTTTGCATGTAGCTGTCTAGTATTCCCAATACCATTTTTTAAAGAGACATTTTCCCATTGCATATTCTTTCCTCCTTTGTTGCAGATAATTTGACCATATAATTGTGGATTTATTTCTGGGTTTTCTATTCTCTTCTGTTGATCTTTGTGTCTTTGGGGGTGGAGGGGGGGAAGTACCATACTGTTGTTGATTATTACAGCTTTATAATATAAGCTGAGGTCTGGAATTGTGACACCTCCAGTTTCTTGTTTCTTTTTTTAGGATTACTTTGGCTATTCGGGGTCTTTTGTGGTTCCATACAAATTTTAGGGTTGTTTCTTCTAGTTCTGTGAAAAAGGCTGTTGGTATTTTGATAAAAGATTATATTAAATATGTAGATTTCTTTGAGTACTAAAGACTTTTCTAATCCATGAGAATGGGATATCTTTCCATTTGTGTTGTCTTCAATTTCTTTCATGAATGTTTTATAGTTTTCAGAGTACAAGTCTTTCACCTCTTTGGTTAAGTTTATTATTAGGTATTTTATTATTTTTGGTGCAACTGTAAATGTGATTCTTAATATGCCTTTCTGCTATTTCATTATTGGTGTACAGAAATACAACAGATTTCTGTACATTGATTTTGTATCCTCTGACTTTACTGAATTCATTTATCACTTATACTAATTATTTGGTGGAGTTTTTCAGGTTTTATGTATACAGTATTATGTCATGTGCAAATAGTAAAAGTTTTATTTCTTCCTTACCAATTTGGATGCCTTTTTTTTCTTTTTGTTGTCTGATTGCTCTGGTTAGGACTTCCAGTATTCTGTTGAATAAACGTTATGAGAGTCCACATCTTGTTCCTGATCTTAGGGGAAAAGCTCTTGGTTTCCCCCATTGAGTATGATGTGTGGTATGGGATTTTCATGTGTGGCCTTTGTTCTGTGGAGGTATATTCCCTTGAACGTACTTTGTTGAGAGTGTTTTCATGAATGGATGTAGTACACTGTCAAATGCTTTTTCTGCATCTATTGAAATGATCATATGATTTTTATCGTCTCCTATTGATGTGATGTATCACATGGATTGATATGTGAATATTGAACACTTTTGCATTCTGGGAATGAATCCCACTTGATCATTGTGAATGATTTTTTAATATATTGGATTTGGCTGCTTAATATTTTGTTGAGGATTTCTGCAACTATGTTCCTCAAAGATATTGGCCTATAGTTCTCTTTGTGTGTGTGTGTGTGTGTGTGTGTGTGGTGACTTTATCTGGTTTTGATATCAGAATAATGTTGGCCTCATAGAATTAATTTGGAGGTATTCCTTCCTCTTCTATTTTTTGGAATAATGTGAAAAGATTAGGTAATAACTCTTCTTTAAATGTCTGGTAGAATTTGCCCATGAAGCCGTCTCTGGTCCTGGACTTTTGCTTATTGAGAATTTTTTGGTTATTGATTAGAGTACTTTGCTGGTTATTGGTCTGTTCAAATTTTCTGTTTCTTTTTTTTCTCATTGCCACATAGTATTCCATTGTGTATATATACCACAATTTCTTTATCCATTCATCAACTGAGGGTTGATGGGGGGTGGGAGGGAGGGGAGGGTGGGTGATGGGTATTGAGGAGGGCACCTTTTGGGATGAGCACTGGGTGTTGTATGGAAACCAATTTGTCAATAAATTTCATATATATATAAAAAAACTGAGAACAAACTGAGGGTTGATGGGGGTGGGAGATGGGTATTGAGGAGGGCACCTTTTGGGATGAGCACTGGGTGTTGTATGGAAACCAATTTGTCAATAAATTTCATATATATAAAAAAAAATAAAAATAAAATAAAATCCTGACACACACACAAAAAAAAAAACAAAACAAATTTTCTGTTTCTTTCCATGTCAGTTTTGGTAGTATAACATATAATATGTTTCAGAGATTTGTCCATTTCTTCTAACTTGATCAGTGTGTTGACATATAATTTTTCATAATATTCCCTTACAAGTGTTTGTACTTCTATGGTGTTGGTTGCTATTTCTCCTCTTTCATTAGTGATTTTGAGTCCTCTCTCTCTCTTTTTTTCTGATGAGCATGGCTAGAGGTTTATTAATTTTGTTGATCTTTTCAAAGAACCAGCTCCTTGTTTCATTAATGTGTTGATTTTTTTTTTAGTTTCTATATAATTTATTTCTGCTCTAATCTTTTTATTACCTTCTTTCTTCTGGTTTTGGGTTTTGTTTGTTCTTCTTTTTCTAGCTCTTTTAGGTGTAAGGTTAAGTTGTTTATTTGAGATTTTTCTTGTTTCTTGAGGTAAACCTCTATTCCTATAAAGTCATCTAATGACAGCTTTTGCTGCATCCCAAAAATTTTGGAACACCACGCTTTCATCTTCATTTGTTTCCATGTAATTTTTTATTTCTTCTTTGATTTGCTGCTCAACCCATTCATTGTTTAGTAGCATGTTATTTAATCCCATATATTTGTGGTCTTTCCAGATTTTTTCCTGTGGTTTACATCTAGTTTCAGAGTGCTGTAGTCAGAAAAAAATGCATGGTATGATTTTGAATTCTTTTTGAATTTATTGAGGCTTGTTTTGTGGCCTAATATGTGATCTATTCTGGAGGATGTTCCATGCCCACTTGAAAAGAATGTATATTCTGCTATTTTAGGATGGAATGTTCTGAATATTTGTAAGTCCATCTGGTCCAGTGTGCCATTCAAAGCCACTGGTTCCCTGTTGATTTTCTTGTTTAGATAATGTGTCCTTTGGTGTAAGTGGAGTGTTAAAGTATTCTTCCATTATTGTATTGATATTGATTAGTTCCTTTATGTTTGGTATTAATTTTTTTATGTATTTGGGTGCTTCCATAATGGGTGCACATTATTAAAATTGTTATATCTTCTTTTGGACTGTCCCCTTTATTATTATTATTTTTATAATTTAATTTTATTTATTATTTTTTTAATTTACATCCAAATTACTTAGCATAAAGTGCAACAATAATTTCAGGAGTAGATTCCTTGGTGCCCCTTACCCATTTAGCCCATCCCCCTTCCCACACCTCCTGTAACCCCCAGTTTGTTCTCATTATTTATGAGTCTTTTATGTTTTGTCCCCCTCCCTCTTTTTATATTATTTTTTGTTTCCCTTCCCTTATGTTCATCTGTTTTGTCTCTTAAAGTCCTCATATGAGTGAAATCATATGATTTTTGTCTTTCTCTGATTGACTAATTTCACTTACATAATACCTTCCAGTTCCATCCACGTAGTTGTAAATGGCAAGATTTCATTCTTTTTGATTGCCGAGTAATACCCCATTGTGTATGTATGTGTGTGTGTGTGTGTGTGTGTATATATATATATATATATATATATACCACTTCTTCTTTATCCATTCATTCATCGATGGACATTTGGGCTCTTTCCATACTTTAGCTATTGTTGATAGTGCTGCTATAAACATGGGGGTGCAAGTGTCCCTTTGAAACAACACACCTGTAGCCCTTGGATAAATACCTAGTAGTGAAACTGCTGGGTTATAGGGTAGTTCTATTTTTAGTTTTTTGAGGAACCTCCATACTGTTTTCCAGAGGGGCTGCACCAGCTTGCATTCCCACCAACAGTGCAAAAGAGATCCTCCTTCTCCGCATCCTCGCCAACATCTGTTGTTGCCTGAGTTGTTAATGTTAGCCATTCTGACAGGTTTGATGTGGTATCTCACTGTGGTTTTAATTTGTATGTCCCTGGTGATGAGTGAAGCTGAACATTTTTTTCATGTATCAGTTGGCCATCTGGATGTCTTCTTTGGAGAAGTGTCTATTCATGACTTTTTCCCATTTCTTCACTGGATTCTTTGTTTTTTGGGTGTTGAGTTTGATAAGTTCTTTATAGATTTTGGATACTAACCCTTTATCTGATATGTCATTTGCAAATATCTTCTCCCATTCTGTCAGTTGTCTTTTAGTTTTGCTCATTGTTTCCTTCTCTGTGCAGAAGCTTTTAATTTTGATGAGGTCCCAGTAGTTCACCAGTAGTTCACTTTTGCTTTTGTTTCCCTTGCCTCCAGAGACATGTTGAGTAAGAAGTTGCTGCGGCCAAGATCAAAGAGGTTTTTGCCTGCTTTCTGCTCGAGGATTTTGATGGCTTCCTGTGTTACATTGAGGTCTTTCATCCATTTTGCATTTATTTTTGTGTATGGGGTAAGAAAGTGGTCCAGGTTCATTATTTTGCATGTCGCTATCCAGTTTTCCCAGCACCACTTGCTGAAGAGACTGTCTTTATTCCATTGGATATTCTTTCCCTCTTTGTCAAAGATTAGTTGGCCATACGTTTGGGGGTCCATTAATCGGTTCTTTTTCTGTTCCATTGATCTGAGTGTCTGTATTTATGCCACTACCATATTGTCTTGGTGATTACATCTTTGTAATACAGCTTGAAGTCCGGGATTGTGATGCCTCCTGCTTTGGTTTTCTTTTTCAAGATTGCTTTGGCTATTTGGGGTCTTTTCTGGTTCCATACAAATTTTAGGATTATTTGTCCTCACTCTGTGAAGAATGCTGGTGTTATTTTGATAAGGATTGCATTGAATATGTAGGTTGCTTTGGGTAGTGTTGACATTTTAACAATATTTGTTCTTCCTCTCCAGGAGCATGGAATCTTTCTCTATTTTTTTTTTGTGTCTTCTTCAATTTCTTTCATAAACTTCTCTAGTTTTCAGTGTATAGATTTTTCACCTCCTTGGTTAGATTTATTCCTAGGTATTTTATGGTTTTTGGTGCAATTGTAAATGGGGTCGATTCCTTGATTTATCTTTCTGTTACTTCATTGTTCGTGTATAAGAATGCAACCGTTTTTGTGCATTGGTTTTATATCCTGCAACTTTGCTGAATTCATGATCAGTTCTAGCAGTTTTTTGGTGGAATCTTTAGGGTTTCCATATAGAGTATCATGTTATCTGTGAAGAGTGAAAATTTGACCTCCTCCTGGCTGATTTGGATGCCTTTTATTTCTTTGTGTTTTCTGATTGCAGAGGCTAAGACTTCCAATACTATGTTGAATAACAGTGGTGAGAGTGGGCATCCCTGTCTTGTTCCTGACCTTAGGGGGAAAGCCCTCAGTTTTCCCCCAATGAGGATGATATTAGTGTTGGGTCATTCATATATGGCTTTTATGATCTCAAGTTATGCTCCTTCTATCCGTAGTTTCTTGAAGGTTTTTATCAAGAAAGGATGTTGTATTTTGTCAAATGTTTTCTCTGCATCTATTGTGAGGATCAGATGGTTCTTGTCCTTTTTTTATTGTTGTGAATCACATTGATTGTTTTGCGGATATTGAACCAGCATTGCATCCCAGCTATAAATCCCTCTTGGTCGTGGTGAATAATTTTTTTAATGTTTGTTGGAGCCAGTTCGCTAATATCTTGTTGAGGATTTTTGCATCTATGTTCATCAGGGAAATTGGTCTATATTTCTACTTTTCTGTGGGGTCTCTGTCTGGTTTTGGAATCAAGGTAATGCTGGCTCCATACAAAAAGTTTGGAAGTTTTCCTTCCATTTCTATTTTCTGGAACAGCTTCAAGAGAATAGGTGTTAGCTCTTCCTTAAATGTTTGGTAGAATTCCCCTGGAAAGTGATATGGCCCTGAACTCTTGTTTTTTTGGGGAGATTTTTGATTACTAATTCAATTTCCTTACTGGTTATGGGTCCGTTCAAATGTTCTATTTCTTCCTGTTTCAGTTTTGGTAGTGTATATTTTCTAGGAATTTGTCAAGTTCTTCCAGATTGCCCATTTTTTTGGCATATAATTGCTCATAACATTCTCTTATTATTGTTTTTATTTCTGCTGTGTTGTTGGTGATCTCTCTTCTTTCATTCTGGATTTTATTTATTTGGGTCCTTTCCTTTTTCTTTTTGATCAAACTGGCTAATGGTTCATCAATTTTGTTAATTCTTTCAAAGAACCAGCTTCTGGTTTCATTGGTCTGTTCTACTGTTTGTTTGCTTCTTTTTGTTTGTTTGTTTTGTTTTGTTTTGTTTCTATACCATTGGTTTCCACTCTAATCGTTATTATTTCCTGTCTTCTGCTGGTTTGGGGTTTTATTTGCTGTTCTTTTTCCAGGTCTTTAAGGTGTAAGCTTTGGTTGTGTATCTGAGATCTTTCTTCCTTCTTTAGGAAGGCCTGGATTGCTATATACTTTCCTCTTATGACTGCCTTTGCTGTGTCCCAGAGGTTTTGGGTTGTGGTGTTATCGTTTTCATGGGCTTCCATGAACTTTTTTTTTTTTTAATGCTTATTTATTTTTGACAGAGAGAGAGACAGAGCATGAGCGAGGGAGGGGCAGAGAGAGAGAGAGAGGGAGACACAGAATCCGAAGCAGACTCCAGACTCCGAGCTGTCAGCACAGAGCCCAACGTGGGGCTCGAACTCACAGACCGAGAGATCATGACCTGAGCCGAAGTTGGACACTCAACCAACAGAGCCACCCAGGCGCCCCTTCCATGAACTTTTTAAGTTCCTCTTTAACTTCTTGGTCAGCCCATTCATTTTTTAGGAGGATGTTATTTAGTCTCCAAGTATTTGGTACCTTTCCAAATTTTTTCTTGTGGTTGATTTCAAGTTTCATAGTGTTGTGGTCTGAAAATATTCATGGTATGATCTCAATATTTTTGTACTTGCTTAGGGCTGTTTTGTGTCCCAGTATATGGTCTATTCTGGAGAACGTTCCATGTGCACTGGAGAAGAATGTATATTCTGCTGCTTTATGATGAAATGTTCTGAATATATCATTTAAGTCCATCTGGTCCAGTAGGTCATTCAAAGCCACTGTTTTCTTGTTGATTTTTTGATTAGATGATCTGTCCATTGCTGTGAGTGAGGTGTTGAAGTCTCCTACTATCATGGTATTAATATTGATGAGTTTCATTATGTTTCTGATTAATTGATTTATATATTTGGGTTCTTTCACATTTAGTGCACAAATGTTTACAATTGTTAGGTCTTCTTGGTGGATAGACCCCTTGATTATGGTATAATGCCCTTCTGCATCTCTTGATACAGTCTTTATTTTAAAGTCCCAATTGTCTGATATAAGTATGGCTTTTCTGGCTTTCTTTTGTGGACCATTAGCATGATAGATTGTTCTCCATCCCCTTATTTTCAATCTGATGGTGTCTTTAGGTCTAAAGTGGGTCTCTTGTAAACAGCATATAGATGGATCTTGTTTTCTTATCCATTCTGTTACCTTATGTCTTTTGATTAGAGCATTGAATCCATTGACATTTAGAGTACTGAAAGATATGAATATTGCCATTATGATGCTTGTAGAGTTGGGGTTTCTGGTGGTGTTCTCTGGTCCTTTCTAATCTTTTTTGCTTTTGGTATGTATGTATGTATTTATATTTTCATCTTTTCTCCCCTCAGCAAGTCCCCCTTAAAATTTCTTGCAGGGCTGGTTTAGTGGTCACAAACTCCTTTAATTTTTGTTTGTCTGGGAAACTTTTTATCTGTCCTTTTTTGAGTGACAGCCTTGCTGGATAAAGAATTCTTGGCTGCTTATTTTTATGATTTAGCACATTGAATATATTCTGCCACTACTTTCTGGCTTGCCAAGTTTTTGTGGATAGGTCTGCTGCAAACCTGATCTGTCTTCCTTTGTAGGTTAAGGACTTTTTTCTCTTGCCGCTTTCATGATTCTCTCTTTGCCTGAGTATTTTGTGACTATGATATGCCTTGTTGATGGCTGGTTTTTGTTGAATTTAATGGGGGTCCCCTGTGCTTCCTGGATTTTGATGTTTGTGTCATTCCCCAGGTTAGAAAAGTTTTACACTATGATTTGCTCACATAACCTTTCTACCCTTATATCTCTCTCTTCCTCTTCTGTGAACCCTATGATTCTGATATTGTTCCTCATCTGGGACCTCTATAATTCTGATGTTGTTCCTTTTTAATGAGTCACTCATTTCTCTAATTCTTAAATCATGCTCTTTTGCCTTAATCTCCCTCTTTTTTTCTGCTTCATTATTCTCTATAAATTTGTCCTCTATATTGCTAATTCTCTGTTCTGCCTTATCCATCTTTGTGGCCGTGGCATCTGTCCATGATTGAAGCTCAGTTATAACATTTCTTATTTCATCCTGACTAGTTTTTGCTTCTTTTATTTGCACAGAAAAGGATTCTAATCTATTTTCTACTCCAGCTAGTATTCTTATTATTGTGATTCAAAATTCTGGTTCAGACATCTTGCTTGTATCTGTGTTGGTTAAATCCCTGGCTGTCGTTTCTTTGTGCTCTTTTTTTGGGAGTGAATTCTTTCATTTGGTCATTTTGAAGGGAGAAAAGGAATTAATTAGGTAGAAAAATTAAAATTAAAAATAAATTAAAATTTAAAAAAATATCAAAATTTAAAAATTAAAAACACGCACACACACACACAAATAATTGAATAAATGATGCTAGATCCTAGGTGTGTTTTTGTCTAGGTGTTGAAAGTGGTTCAATAGATTAGAGAAAAAAGGTGAAAAAAAAGGAAATCATTTGAGAATTTGAAAAAACTAATACACTGAAGTAGTCTAAAATGAAATGATGGGAGTAAGATAGAATTTGAAAAAAATTACACAAAAGTAAAGAATATAGTAGAAAAAAAGAAAAATATTAAAAAAAATTAAGAGTAAAACTGAATTTTTTCTCATTCTGTATTCAAGAAAAAGAATGGTGAAAAAGAGAAAAAGAAAGAAAGAAAATTGAATAAATGGACCTGCTGAAACGTTGAAATACGACTGAAATTACTGTTTTCCCCTAGAAGTCAGACTATGAAGTGTTTTATTATTTATTTATTTATTTATTTATTTATTTATTTATTTTCAATATATGAAGCTTATTGTCAAATTGGTTTCCATACAACACCCAGTGCTCATCCCAAAAGGTGCCCTCCTCAATACCCATCACCCACCCTCCCCTCCCTCCCACCCCCCATCAACCCTCAGTTTCTTCTCAGTTTTTAAGAGTCTCTTATGCTTTGGCTCTCTCCCACTCTAACCTCTTTTTTTTTCCTTCCCCTCCCCCATGGGTTTCTGTTAAGTTTCTCAGGATCCACATAAGAGTAAAACCATATGGTATCTGTCTTTGTAGGGTTTATTTCACTTAGCATCACACTCTCCAGTTCCATCCACGTTGCTACAAAAGGCCATATTTCATTCTTTCTCATTGCCACGTAGTACTCCATTGTGTATATAAACCACAATTTCTTTATCCATTCATCAGTTGATGGACATTTAGGCTCTTTCCATAGTTTGGCTATTGTTGAGAGTGCTGCTATAAACATTGGGGTACAAGGGCCCCTATGCATCAGTACTCCTGTATCCCTTAGGTAAATTCTTAGCAGTGCTATTGCTGGGTCAAAGGGTAGGTCTATTTTAATTTTTTGAGGAATCTCCATAGTGTTCTCCAGAGTGGCTGCACCAGTTTGCATTCCCACCAACAGCACAAAAGGGTTCCCCTTTCTCCACATCCTCACCAACATCTGTTGTTTCCTGAGTTGTTTTTATTTATTTAATTTATATTTATTTATTTATTTTATTTTATTTTTTAAAAATTTACGTCCAAGTTATTTAGCATATAGTGCAACAATGATTTCAGGGGTAGATTCCTCAATGCCCCCTACCCATTTAGCCTATCCCTCTTTCCACAACCCCTCTTGTAACCCTCTGCTTGTTTCCATATTTAAGAGTCTCTTATGTTTTGCCCCCCCATCCATCCATCCATTGGTGGACATTTGGGCTCTTTCCATACTTTGGCTATTCTTGATTGTGCTGCTATAAACATTGGAGTGCATGTGCCCCTTCGAAACAGCATACCTGTACCCCTTGGATAAATACCTAGTAGTGCAATTGCTGGGTTGTAGGATGTTGTTAATTTTAGGCATTCTGACAGGTGTGAGGTGGTATCTCACTGTGGCTTTGACTTGTATTTTACTAATGATCAATGATATTGAGCATAATTTCATGTGTCTGTTAGCTATATGGATGTCTTTTTTGGAAAAATGTCTTTTGCTCTTTTTTTATACTAAAAGAATAAAGATTTTTATTAAGCATTGTAAGTTGCATTCAATAGGCTTTGATACACCACCTACAATCAGTCAGTGATTGTAAAAGCAGGGGAGGCCAGTCAGTGGCCACAGCCACCTACAATCAGTCAGACCCAACAGCAGTTCATTCTTGCACAATCCATGAGTTAGGGCATAACTCCCTTCAACTTACAGTAAGATCCTACTCAGGTCTTGAGGGCAGGGACTGGGGAATTACATCTCATTTCTGATCACTAATGTGTGATGAAGAGCATCAGGAGAATTATATGAAAATGAATAAGAAGTGATTCTGATTTCAAAGTACATTATTTGGAAACATTAACAAAAACATCAAAATGATATAAGTTTACCTACTTCTACTAAATTCTTGATGGGAAAGTTCTCAAGAACAAGCAATTTGTTTCCTGCTACAGAAGGGTTTTTTTTTTAAGATCAAAGGGACTTTATTTTTGTTTTTCACAAAATTTCATATTTTGCTAATATGAAGGCATAAAACAGCAACAAAAAACAATAATGCATACAACAGTGAATACACCAGGATAATGTTGATATTTGAAACAGCTAGATAATTTTGGGGGGGTTTTAGAGTAGATGCAACAGAGGTCAATAATCACAAAATTTTAAGGTTAGAGCAAGATCAGTCAATGACTAAACAGAGTTAACATCTTTTATAGGACTATTACCGATTATTAGCATTTTGTTTTGCAAATGGGCACATACTGGTAAGAATGGAAGGACAATAATATGCATAATATTAACTACACACTTTAAAAATTATGAACCATGCCGAAGTTTAGCTCAAGTAGTAGCTCTAATGTCTACGTCCGATTCAAAACCACATAGTTCATTGATCACAGATGCATGGTATTAAGTCATGAAAAGTTTCAGAGGACATTGTGTTGATTTTGAAAGGTCATTTGCATCTTCTATGATTTCAACTTTATCTCCATTTAACTTGCTTGTAAAGTATGATGTACTGCATATTTAAAATCAGCAGAACAGCAATGTTACTCTATAATTTTTTAGTTTTGATAGTTGCACTTTTTTTTTAACACAAAAGAACCACATCAACAGTGATGAGATTTAAGTAATCTTCACTGGATTATTTGTTTTTTTGGGGGGGGTGTTGAGTTTGAGAAGTTCTTTATAAATTTTGAATACTAATCCTTTATCTGATATGTCATTTGCAAATATCTTTTTCCATTCCATTGGTTGTCTTTTAGTTTTGTGGTTTCCTTCACTGTGCAGAAATTTTTATCTTAAAGAGGTCCAAATAGTTCATTTTTGCTTTTGTTTCTCTTATTTCCAGAGATATGTCTAGTAAGAAGATGCTGAAGCCTAGGTTAAACTGACTTACAGAATAATGGAACCGAATAGATAACCTGGAAATGGACCACCAAATGTATGGCCAACTAATCTTCAACAAAGAAGAAAAGAATGTACAATGGAAAAAAGTCTCTTCAACTTATGGTGTTGGGAAAACTGAAAAGCGACATTCAGAAGAATGAATCTGGACCACTTTCTTACACCATACACAAAAATAAACTCAAAATGGATGAAAGACCTAAATAAAAGACAGGAAACCATCAAAATGCTAGAGGAGAAAACAAGCAACAACCTCTTTGACAAAGAGTGTTTCAAAAGTCATGGTTATGGTGCCACTTGGATGGGTTAGTTGGTGAAGCATCCCATTCTTGATTTCAGCTCAGTTCATATTTCAAGGTTTGTAAGAACCAGCCCCACAGCCAGCTCTGTGCTGATAGCCTGGGGCATGCTTGGGATTCTCTCTCTGCCCCTCCCCTGCTTTTACTCTGGTTCTCTTTCTCTCAAAATAAACAAAAACTAAAAAAAAAAAAAAAGATTTAAAAAGTCATGACTAAACTACAAATCCCAGAAATCATCCCACCTTTACAAATAAGAAGGAATTGAGAAATTACAATCACATATAATACTAGATCATTTAATCTACCTGCTTCTTTCCTGGCTCACTTTTCAGTCTGAACACTGTCCCAGGCTAGTCACATCCCTTCCCATGACTTTGTCCTCTGTTTGCTGATGACAAATACACACACACATGCACACACACACACAGTACTGAGATCTAGACCCATATTTATCACTACTTCTTATACATTTTTACTTAAATACCTCCAAAGAGCCCTTGCGCTCAACCTGTTCATTATCTGATAGTTTCTACTCACAAATTTTCATCTTCTCTTATTATTCTCTAGTCATTAAGAAATGGCACCCACTATATGATCAATAAGTATTCAACAAAACAGGAAAGAATATCCAATGGAAAAAAATCTCTTCAACAAATGATGTTGGGAAAACTGGACACCGACATGCAAAAGAATGAAATGGGACCACTTTCTTACACCATACACAAAAATAAATTCAAAATGGAATAAATACCTAAGTGTGAGACTTGAAGCCATATAAATCCTAGAGGAGATCACAGACAGTAGCCTCTTTGACATTGACCAATGCAACTTCTTTCCAGATAAGTCTCTTGAGGCAAAGGAAACAAAAACAAAAACTAGTGAGACATCAAAATGAAAAGCTTCTGCACAGTAAAGGAAACAATTGACAAAACTAAAAGTCAACTCATGTAATTGGAGAAGATATTTGCAAATGACATATCAGATAAACAGTATCCAAAATCTATAAAAAACTTATCAAACTCAACACCCAAAAAAACAGATAATCCAGTGAAGAAATGAACAATATACATGAAGAGATATTTTTGCAAAGAAGACATCAAGATGGCTAACAGACACATGAAAAGATGTTCAACACCACTCCTCATCAGGGAAATACAAGTCAAAGCCAGAATAAGATACCACCTCACACTTGTCAGAATGCCTAAAATTAACTCAGGAAACAGATGTTGGCAAGGATGTGGAGAAAGGGGAACCCTTTTGCGCTGTTGGTGGGAATGCAAACTGGTGCAGCCACTCTGGAGAACACTATGGAGGGTCCTCAAAAAATTAAAAATAGTGGGGCGCCTGGGTGGCTCAGTCGGTTGAGCATCCGACTTCAGCTCAGGTCACGATCTAGCGGTCTGTGAGTTCGGGGCCTGCGTTGGGCTCTGGGCTGATGGCTCAGAGCCTGGAGTCTGCTTCCGATTTTGTGTCCCCCTCTCTCTCTCCCCCTCCCCCGTTCATGCTCTCTCTCTCTGTCTCAAAAATAAATAAACGTTAATAAAAAAATTAAAAAAAATTAAAAATAAAGCTACCCTATGACCCAGCACTTGCACAACTAAGCATTTATTCAAAGGATAAAAAATTGCAGATTCAAAGGGGCACATGCACCCCAATTTTTATAGCAGCACTATCCACAATTGCCAAATTGTGGAAAGGGCCCAAATGTGCAATTACTGATGAATGGATAAAGAAGATGTGGTATTTATACATAATGGAATACTACTTGGAGATCAAAAAGAATGAAATCTTGCTATTTGCAACAATTTGGATGGAACTAAGCTAAATAAATCAGAGAAAGACAGATATAGTATGATTTCACTCATATGTGGAATTTGAGAAACACAGCAGATGAACATAGGGGAAGGGAAGGAAAAATAAGATAAAATCAGAGAGAGAGTCAAACGATAAGAGACTCAAATACAAAAAGTAAACTGAAGGTTGGTGGAAGGGTGTTGTGTGGGAGATGGGCTGAATGGGTGATGTGCATTTAGGAGGGAACTTGCTGGGATGAACACTGGGTGTTACATGTAAGTGATGAATCACTGGGTTCTACTCCTGAAACCAATAGTATACTATATGTTAACTAACTTGAATTTAAATAAATAAAAATTTTAAAAAGGAAACAAATGCTGCATTCATTCAACTTGAACATGCTGAGTGGCAGGTATGATATATTTGCTGAAATAGGAGTTTTGCTTTGTAGACAATCTCATTCTGAAAGCAGAAGGGAGGTTGAGAAAATATCTAACAATTAAACAAATGAGGTTAATAGGAAAAACACAAGCAATCTTCTCTTTAGAATGAGAAATGTGCTTTTTTAAACCAGATTTAACTTTTATTAATTCAATTTTATGATTTACTAAGACTGATAATTAGCTGGTAACTAACCCATAACAAGCATTTTTCAGGTACTTCATATACATAATTAAAGTCAGGGAAGGAGGCACTATTTTTATCCCTGTTTTTACAGATGAGGAAACTGCAGCACAAAGAGGTTAAATAACTTGGCCAATATCACACATCCAAGAGACAAATCAAGACTTGAACCCAAATTCCAAACCAATCTGGTTCCAAACCAATTAAAACATATAAAGGTTTGGTCATTTGGATTTTATAAAAGCAGTAACTAAATCTAAGTGCATATGCCCCCCCCTTCCTGCCCCCTTTCCCTACTACCCTTGCACTATTTTCTTCTTTTAGGGAGTTAAACTAAAAATAGAAGTCAAATGCTTGATTTTGATGTAAATCTCTCACACTTATTTAAAGCAATGTTGAACAATTTTAATTCTTCAATTTCTGTATAATTTTTAAAAATTTTTAATTTTTTAAAAAGCTTATTTATTTATTTTGAGGGAGCGTGTAACTGGGGGGGCAGAGAGACAGGGAGAGAGAGAGAATCTCATGTAGACTCTACACTGTCAGCATAGAGCCTGAGGCGGGGCTCAAACCAATGAACCTTGAGATCTTGACCTTAGCCAAAATGAAGAGTCAGACACTTAACCGAGTCACCCAGGTGCCCACAATTTTTTAAATTAAAAAAAACAATTTTTTTAGAGGGAGAGGGAGCAAGTAGGGGAGATGGGCAGAGGGAGAGAGAGAATCTTAAGCAAGCTCCATGCTCAGTGCAGAGCTCAAAGTGGGGTTTGATCCTGTGACCCAGGGACCATGACCTAAGCCAAAATCAAGAGTCAGCACTCAACTCACTGAGCCACCCAGGTGGCCCTGTATATTTTTTTAATCAACAACTTTAGAAATGCTGTGATAACCATCTACAGCCTCATGTGGCAGAGTTTTATTTGACTTCCATTAAAAGAAAGTAATATATTTCATATTTAGAATCTTGTACTCTAATAATGTAGGCTGCTGAAAAAAAAGGTTTATAGGTATAGCTTTCACTATCACAGAATAGTGAGGAGTATGCTACACCATCAGATAAATTAATGCCTAGTCAAATATTTCAACAAAATTAAATGAGTCCCCTCTTAAGTGAGCCATCTTGCCCATGAAAATTGGGCCCTGACAGATAAACTGGATCAATTAGGCCCAGATTGTTTGCTAAAGAGTTTGGATTATTATATCCTGGAAGTGAGAGATCACATCCTTTTTCACCTAATGTGAAAGATATGTCCTTATTCAATTCTTAAAAGATACTGGTGAGTGAGCATAAGATTGAAATTTGAGCTAAGTGGAACTATTTAAGCTTAATTGGTGGTGTCAAAACAAGCATATAAAGATCATATTTTCCAAAGGCTCTAAACTTTGCTATAATGTGGCAATCAAATGCAATCAATGTTGCCAGTGTATCTTTGAAAGTATATAATCTTGGTATGCAACTAAAACTATTCTGCCTGATTTAATTACACAGCTTGGTTGACAACAGTCAATGCAAACAGCCCATTCTAATGCCTTCTGAAGAGATTAAGTCCAGGTACCTAAATGGTGCCAGAACAGTGATAAATGGCTAGATAACCTTCTTCTGACATGAATAGCAACACTGATTCAACAGTGTGAAATGTTGTTTAGCAGAAGAAAGAGTGTTAATGATATGCTATAAATGTGTGCTGGAAAAAAATGCTGAAGACAGGTGCAAACAATTTTCTGTGTGGAGAATCAAATATAGATGTAATGATAATTGATAGAACAGCAGATGTTTCCCAGAACAAGTATTACTTCCATCACTAATGCTTTCTTTACTTTTTCAAGCCACTTTCATTAACCCATAGAAACACTGTTTTGTTTGGGGTTTAATAAAAACAGAAGTAATTAAAGTGTAACACAAAATGACATTTTATTTTACTTCTGTACATGATTTACTAGCAAAAGGAAAACTGTTGTTTATGTCCATTATGTCATTATATTTCTTGCTTGATAAGGTTGTGAACTTTCTTGTTTATGGTCAAGTGATAAAAAATGTCATATTATTTTTATATTAATAGTTCTGACTATAAAATACATTTTTAAGTTTTTTCAAAAAATATTCATTTTATTGGAGTGCCTGGTTGACTCGGTTGAATGTCCAACTCTTGATTTTGGCTCAATGTGGTTTGTGGGATCAAGCCCCTCATGGGGCTCAGTGCTGACACCGTGGAACTTGCTTGAGATTATCTCTCTCCCCGTCTCTTTCTCTCTCTGCCCCTCCCCAACTTATGGTTGTGCATGTTCTGTCTCTCAAAATAAATAAATATAATTAAAAAAAACTCATTTTAGAGGGTGGGGGAGTCAACATGATGGAGAAGTAGGGGGATCCGAATTTCCCTCATTCCTCAAACACAGCAGTATTGAGGCTTAGACGACTTGGAATTCCAGGAATCGAGGCTACAGAGTGACAAAAACATCTCCAGGCTTCCACGGGGACAACTTGGAAGGCCATAGGTGCATGATTACAAACTGGGAGAGATAAAATGGGTGGCATAGGAATGGAGGAGAGGGATCCCCTTTTGTGGAGAGACAGAAAGAAGAGAGAGAGGCTGTGGAAATGTAGGGTTGCATTTGGACAAGAAAAAAACCATGGATCAGGGAACAGTAAAAAAAACAGAGAAAGAACCAATTTCTAACTGTGAGGCTTTCTGCAAACTGGGGCTGGCCACCCAGTTTGTGCACCTGGGAAGGAGGGAAACCAGCTCTCAGCTTGGTAGCAAGCTCAGAGGTACAGTAAGTAGGAGAGAGCAATTCCCTCCCTTGAGTGCTGTGGGAAGAAGGCAAATAGCTGCTCCAAGAACAAAAGACTCTGCAGGTGCCTGTCAGCCAGAGGCCATCAGCTGGCTGGTGGAGTGGCACTACCCCAGAACTGGGCCATGCAGAGTGGGATTCTTTAAGACATGAGGGTTTGAATCCCAGCTAACTGCCTGAGAGGCATAGGAGGCTGAGGAGTGGAACAAACTGGCCTGCTTGTGCCAACAGGGCACTGTGTGGATAGGCTGAACAGAGTGGTTTGGGACACCTGGTCCAGGGAGGAGAGACTGGGGTGTCACCCTTTTTCCCCATCACCAACAAGGTGGGGCTTCAGGGGATGGACAGTGGGCCTACAGTGGAGGCAGAACCCACCTACATGAAACAACAACCCTCTGAGCTTGGTAACTGCTAACAGAGGAAGATTGACACCAACCAAAATAGACCTTCCTCCAGACCAGAGCAACCACCAGTTCCAAGGCACCATCAGATATTGGTCTATCAGTTTTGCATTTTATGATTTGATTCTTAGTCAATATTTATTATATATATATATTTATTATATATAAGGCAGTTTTTCATTTACTGATTTGATTATTAGTCAATTTTATTATGTATATTGTATATATTTATAAATTTATTATATATATTCTTCCTTATTTTTAATACATATATATATTAATACATTATATTATACAGTATACATATGTATATACTCTATACAGTGTGTGTGTATATATATATATATATATTCTTCCTTTTCTTCCTCTTATTTCTTCCCTTCTCTAGTCTGGTTATTTTGGTTGTTGGTTTGCTAAGAATACATTTTTAATCTATTCTTTTTACACCGCTTCTGTATCTCCTTCTTTATTTTCCTCTCTCTCTCTCTCTCTGTGTGTGTGTTAAGCCATATAGTTTCTCTGATATTCTGCCTGGTCAATTATTTTTCTTTTTTTTCCCCACCCCTGTCATTTCTCTCTTTGTGTGGGATAAGGCTTCCTCCAATACCCCCTTTTTAATTTTATTTTTTAATGTTTATTTTTCTTGGCAAAAGAGAGACAGAGACAGAGACAGAATGAGAGTGGGGAAGGGGTAGAGAGAGAGACACAGAATCTGAAGCAGACTCCAGGCTCTGAACTGTCAGTACAGGGCCTGATGTGAGATTCAAAGTCATCAACCATGAGATCATGACCTGAGCTGAAGTCGGATGCTTAACTGACTGAGCCACACAGGTACCCCATTCCCCCCCTTTTAATTTTTTTCCACAGTTACTTCAACAAACAAATAAAGCACTCCTGGTGGAAGGTTGAAACTACCACTATGAGTAGGGATATAAAGTACTGGAGTCACAACAGAGAGCATGCAGCACACTCCAAAAGCACCTCCTGAAAGGCCAGGCCCTGGATAATGTATGACCCCTTTCCAATATAGAAGTGCTTGCAGGTGCAGGAAACATAAGCTATTAAAACACATAAGGTATTGAGGAGGGCACCTTTTGGGATGAGCACTGGGTGTTGTATGGAAACCAATTTGTCAATAAATTTCATATATATATAAAAAAAAATAAAACACATAAGGGACAGAAAACTAGCCCAAATGATGGAACAGAAGAATTCTCAAAAGAAATTCCAGGAAGAAATGAGGGCTAGAGAATTGCTCAAAACAGAGACAAACAATATATCTGAGCAATAATTCAGAATAATAGTCATAAGATTAATAGCTCATCTTGAAAAAAGCATAGAAGACAACAAAGAATCTATTGCTGTGGAGATCAAGGAACTAAGAAATAGTCATGAAAAATTAAGAAAGGTTGTAAATGAGATGCAAATAAACTAGATACAGTGACAGCAAGGACGGAGGAAGCAGAGGGGAGAATAAGTGAAATAGAAGATAAAATTACGGAAAATGATGAAGCCAAGAAAAAGAGATAAGAAAATGCTAGATTATGAAGGGAGAATCAGAGAAATAAGTGATTCAATGAAGCATAATAATATCTGTATCATAGGAGTTCCAGAAAAAGAAGAGAGAGAGAAAGGGACAGATGATTTACTTGAACAAATCATAGCTGAGAACTTCCCTAATCTGGGGAAGAAAGCAGACATACAAATCCAGGAGGCACAGAGAACTCCCTTAAGATTTAGCAAGAATAGGTCTTCTCCATGTCATGTCATAACGAAACTGGAAAAATACAAAACAGAGAATTCTGAAAGCAGCCAGGGACAAACAGGCCTTAACCTACAAGGGTGGACACATAAGGGTAGTAGCAGGCCTGTCCACTGACACTTGACAAGCCAGAAGGGAGTGGCAGGAAATATTCAATATGCTGAATAGGAAAAATATGCATACAAGTATCCAGCAAGGTTGTCATTCAGAATAGAAAGAGAGATAAAGGCTTTCCCAGACATAAAATGTTTACGGAGTTCATGACCACTAAACAGCCCTGTAAGAAATCTTATGGGGGAACTCTGTGAGTGGAATGCTGTAAAGACTACAAAGGACAAGAGACATCACCACAAGCACAAAACCTACAGATGACACTAAATCCATATCTTTCAATAACAACACTGATTGTAAATGGACTAAATGGTCCAATAAAAAGACATAGGGTATCAGAATGGATAAAAAAAATCCATATATATTCTGTCTGCAAGAAACCCATTTTTAGACCTGAGGACACCTTCAGATTGAAAGTGAGGGAATGGAGAACAATCTATCATGCTACTGGAAGTCAAAAGAAAGCTGGAATAGCCATACTTATATCACACAAACTAGATTTTAAACTAAAGATTGTAACAAGAGATGAAAAAGGGAATTATATAACAATTATGGGGCTTATCCATCAAGAAGAGCTAACAATTGTAAATGTTTATTCTCCCAACTTGGAAGGGCCAAATTATATAAATCACAACGTAAGCAAATCACAAACATAAACATAAATCACAAACATAAACATAAATCACAAACATAAGCAATCTTAATGATAACAATACAGTAATCGCACTCCACTTACAATAATGGACAGATCATCTAAGCAGAAAATCAATAAAGAAACCGCCTTGAATGATACACTGGGCCGGATGGACTTGATGGTTATATTCAGAACTTTTCATCCCAAAGCAGCAGAATACACATTATTCTCGAGTGTGCATGGAACATTATCCAAGATAAATTGCATACTGGGTTACAAAACAGCCCTCAATAAATATAAAAGAATTGAGATCATACCATGCATATTTTCATATCACAATGCTATGAAACTTGAAATCAGCCACAAGAAAAAATTTGGAAAGCCTCCAAATGCATGGAGGTTAAAGAACATCCTACTAAAGAATGAATGGGTCAACCAGGCAATTAAAGAAATAAAAATTACATGGAAGCAAGTGAAAATGAAAACACAACAGTCCAAACCCTTTGGGATGCAGCAAAGGCAGCTCTAAGAGGAAAATACATTGCAATCCAGGCTTATCTCAAGAAACAAGAAAAATCCCAAATAGAGAATCTAACATCACACCTAAAGGAACTAGAAGCATAACAGCAAAGAAAGCCCAAAGCCAGCAGAACAAGAGAAACAATAAAGATTGGAGCAGAAACAAAAAATATAATATCAAAAAAAAAAAAAAAAAGAAAAAACACAGTAGAGATCAATGAATCTAAGAGCTGGTTTTTTGGACGAATAAACAAAACTGATAACCCCAAGCCAGGCTTCTCAAAACGAAAAGAGAGAGAAACCAAATCAATAATATCACAAATGAAAGAGGAGAGGTCACAACCAACACCACAGAAATCAAACAATTATTAGAAAATAATGTGAAAATTATATCTTAGCAAACTGGACAATCTGGAAGCAACGGACAAATTCCAAGACACCCACACACTATCAAAACTCAAATGGGAAGAAATAGAAACCCTGAACGGACCCATACCCAGAGAAGAAATTGAATCAATTATCAAAAATCTCCCAACAAATAAAAGTTCTGGCAGGCCAGATAGCTTCCCAGGGGAACTCTACCAGATGTTTAAAGTAGAGTTAATACTTATCATTCTCAAGCTGTTCCAAAAAAATAGAAACAGAAGGAAAGCTTCTGGACTCATTCTATGAAGCCAGTATCACCTTCATTCCCAAACCAGAAGCCTCACTAAAAAGGAGAATTACAGGCCAATATCCCTGATGAATATGGATGCAAAAATTCTCAACAAGATACTATCAAATTGAATTCAACAGTATATTAAAAGAATCATTCACCATGATCAAGTGGGATTCATTCCTGAGCTGCAGGGCTGGTTCAATATTTGCAAATCAATCAATGTGATACATCACATTAATAAAAAAAGGGTAAGAACCATATGATCCTGCCATTAGATGCAGAAAAAGCATTTGACAAAATACAGCATACTCTCTTAATAAAAATCCTCTAGAAACTCAGGATAGAAGGAACATATCTTAATATCATAAAAGCCATATATGAAAAGCCCACAGCTAATATCATCCTCAATGGGGAAAAACTGAGAGCTTTCTCCCTGAGATCAGGAACATGGCAGGGATGTCCACTCTCACCACTGTTGTTTAACATAGTGTTGGAAGTCCTAGCCTCAGCAATCAGACAACAAAATGAAATAAAAGCATTCAAATTGCCAAAGAAGAAGTCAAACTTTCACTTTTCACAGATGACATGATACTCTATATGGAAAACCTGAAAGACTCCACCAAAAAACTGCTAGAACTGATACATGAATTCAGCCAAATCACAGGATACAAAATCAATGTATAGAAATCAGTTGCATTCTTATACACTAATAATGAAGCAACAGAAAGCAAAGAAACTGATCCCATTCACAATTGCACCAATAAGCATAAAATACTTAGAAATAAACCTAACCAAAGATGTAAAAGATCTGTATGCTGAAAACTATAGAAAGATTATGAAGGAAATTGAAGAAGATATAAAGAAATGGAAAAACATTCCATGCTCATGGATTGGAAGAATAAATATTGTTAAAACGTCAATACTACCCAAAGCAATATACACATTCAAGGCAATCCCAATCAAAATTGCACCAGCATGCTTCTCGAAGATAGAATAAGCAATCCTAAAATTTGTATGGAACCACAAAAGGTCCCGAATAGCCAAAGTAATTTTGAAGAAGAAGACCAAAGCAGGAGGCATCACAATCCCAGACTTTAGCCTCTACTACAATGCTGTAACCATCAAGACAGCATGGTGTTGGCACAAAAACAGACACATAGACCAATGGAATAAAGTAGAAACCCCAGAACTAGACCCACAAAAAGTATGGCCAACTACTCTTTGACAAAGCAGGAAAGAATATCCAATGGAAAAAAGACAGTCTCTTTTACAAATTGTGCTGGGAGAACTGGACAGCAACATGCAGAACGATGAAACTAGACCACTTTCTTACACCATTCAAAAAAAATGAACTCAAAATGGATGAAGGACTTGAATGTGAGACAGGAAACCATCAAAATCCTAGAGGAGAAAGCAGGCAAAACCTCTTTGATCTTGGCCGCAGCAACTTCGTACTCAACATGTCTCCAGTGGCAAGGGAAACAAAAGCAAAAATGAACTATTGGGACCTCATCAAAATAAAAATCTTCTGCACAGTGAAGGAAACAATTAGCAAATCTAAAATGCAATCAACAGAATGGGAGAAGATATTTGCAAACGACATATGAGATAAAGGCGTAGCATCCAAAATCTATAAGAACTTATCAAACCCAACACCCAAAAACAAAATAATCCAGTGAAGAAATGGGAAAAAGATATGAATAGACACTTCTCCAAGGAAGACATCCAGATGATCAACTGACACATGAAAAAATGCTCAACATCACTCATCTTCAGGGAATTACAAATCAAAACCACAATGAGATACTGCCTCACACCTGTCAGAATGGCTAACATTAACAACTCAGGCAACAACAGATATTGGCGAGGATGTGGAGAAAGAAAATCTCTTTTGCATTGCTCGTGGGAATGCAAACTGATGCAGCCACTCTGGAAAACAGTGTGGAGGTTCCTCAAGGAGTTAAAAATAGAAATACCCTACAACCCAGCAATTGCACTACTAGGCATTTATCCAAGGGATACAGGTATACTGTTTTGAAGGGACACATGCACCCCAATGTTCATGGCAGCACTATCCACAATAGCCAAAGTATGGAAAGGGCCCAAATGTCCATCGATGAATGAATGGATAAAGAAGATGTGGCATATATATATATATATATATATATACACAATGGAGTATTACTCAGCAATCAAAAGAATGAAATCTTGCCATTTGCAACTACGTGGATGGAACTAGAGGGTATTATGCTAAGCAAAATTAGTCAATCAGAAAAAGACAAATATCATACGATTTCACTCATATGAGGACTTTAAGACAAAGAACAGATGAACATAAGGGAAGGGAAGCAAAAATAATATAAAAACAGGGAGGGGGACAAAACAGAAGAGACTCATAAATATGGAGAACAAACAGAGGGTTGCTGGAGAGGTTGTGGGAGGGGAATGGGCTAAATGGGTAAGGGCACTAAGGAATTTACTCCTGAAATCATTGTTGCACTATATGCTAACTAATTTGGATGTAAATTAAAAACATTAAAGTTAAAAGTAAATAAATAAGTAAATGTTAAAAAAAATAAAATGGAGAAAAGAAAGGGAAAATACCTTATTATTAGGCATATAGCCTGTATTTATAAACGTAATTTTTAAGAATTGCTCAATCACATTACATTTATGTGTCTATTGGTTTGCTTGTTTATTTACATATTTACTGAATTCTCTATTTATTCATGTAAACTTTTGTCTATTTCCATGGATGATTTGATGTAAATATGTTACTGCTCTTTTTATCTCCTCACACTTATCAAATATTACAACTATCTGTAACTGCATACCCCGACTAGTTCTTGGGGCATGATTTTCATAAAATATTGCTTTTCCTGGCATATTCTGCTTCCTCCTCATCAGTCCTGAGAATGCTCAAAATAAAAGTCAGACCTTATCTGAAGCATTTTGTTTTTAATTTTTAAATTGTCTTATTTTTAAATTATTTATTTATTTATGTATTTATTTTTAAGAATTCAAGTATTATTAACATACATTGTTACATTCATTTCAGGTGTACAATATAATGTGAAATAAGTCAGCCAGAGAAAGTCAAATATCATATAATTTCACTCATATGGAATTTAAGAAACAGGGGTGCCTGGGTGGCTAAGTCAGTTAAGCCTCTGACTTTTGATTTCAGCTCAGGTCATGGTCTCATCATGAGATTGAGCCCTGCATTGTACTCAGTGCTGGGCATGGATCCTGCTTAAGATTGTCTCTCTCCTCTCCTCCTGCCCCCTCCCCTGATCACATGCTCTCTCTCTCAAACAAAACAAAACAAAACAAAACAACAATAACAAAAACGAAGAAAGAAAAAAGTGCCAAAAATAGACTCAAATATAGAAAACAACCTTGTGATTGCAGGAAGGGAGGAAGGTAGGAGGATGGGTAAAATAGGTGAAGGAGATTAAAAGTATACTTATAATTATGAGCACTAAATAATGTATAGAATTTTTGAAACATTGTATTGTATGCCTGAAATAGATTTTTGCTAATATTTACAAGTTTATCAGAAACATGTAGAATTATTTTAAAATATATGTAATAAACCTCAAAGCTGGTGAGAGGAAGATGGTGGCGTAGGATGATTCTGGGCTCACTGTGTCCTGCTGATCACTTAGATTCCACCCACATCTGCCTAATTTACCCCGATAA
This sequence comes from Lynx canadensis, assembly GCF_007474595.2. Classification (NCBI taxonomy): domain Eukaryota; kingdom Metazoa; phylum Chordata; class Mammalia; order Carnivora; family Felidae; genus Lynx; species Lynx canadensis. The sequence goes on along the minus strand of NC_044321.2, from coordinate 69,540,656 downwards.
CCACAAGAAGACTAGCAGAATGGACTCTCTGGAGCCAAGCATAGACGAGAGGTCCACGGAAGAGCGTAGGAAGGGCAGAGAGGTGGTGCGAGCTACACGGACTGGCAGGACAGAGCCAGGGCGGTGGAGGTGCAGCCAGCCAGCCCAGCAAGGCAGAGCCCCTGAGTCTGGCTTGCAAAAGTGGAGGGACTGGACGGAGTGTGTTCTGACAGCCAGTGGGACTTAACATCTAGAATGTTATAAGTAAACAGCTCTGCACGGAGACTGGGAGGAAGAGTTGTTGAGCCCCGGAGGACAGAGCTCAGCTTGGTGGGGAACAAAGGCACTGGGAAGCGCCTTCTCCCTCGCCCATCCCCCAGCCAAAATCCCAAAGGGAACCAGTTCCCGTCACGGAACTTGCATGCACGTGCAAACACCCAACCTTGTGCTTCTGCGGATCCATCCCTCCGATGGGTCTGCCTCCCTTCTGGTGCCACAGAGCCCCTCCTGAAGCAGACCACTGAAGGCAAAGCGAGCTGAGCCTGCCCCTCTGGCCCCTGTGAACCTTGCGCATCCACCCTAGCTAATATGCCAGATCCCATAGAAGCAGTACCACAAGACTGGCAGTGTGCAAGTATCCCAGAGAGGGGCCACACCACTACACAGTGAGTCCTGCCCCTGGGAGAGGGGAAGAAAGGTACACACCGGTCTGACTGTGGCCCCAGTGGTGGGCTGGGGGCAGACATCAGGTCTGATTGCAGCCCCGCCCACCAACACAAGTTACTCCAGACTGCACGGAGGAAGAGCCCTGCAGTTCTCCTCCACACCAGGCACTATCCAAAATGACAAAACAGAGGAATTCTTCTCAAAAGAAACTCCAGGAATTAGCGACAGCTAACGAAATTATCAAAAACGATTTAAGCAATATAGCAGAAAATGAATTTAAAATAATAGTAATAAAATGAATCACTGGGCTTGAAAAAAGTATAGAGGACAGCAGAGAATCTATTACTACAGAGATCAAGGGACTAAGAAACAGTCAGGAGGAGCTAAAAATGCTATAAATGAGCTGCAAAATAAAATGGAGGCAACCACAGCTAGGATTGAAGAGGCAGAGGAGAGAATAGGTGAATTAGAAGATAAAATTACAGAAAAAGAAGAAGCTGAGAAAAAGAGATATAAAAAATCCAGGAGTATGAGAGGAGACTTAGAGAACTAAGTGACATAATTAAGAGACATAATGTACCCATAATTGGGATTCCAGAGGAGGAAGAGAGAGGGAAACGTGCTGAAGGTGCACTTGAAGAAATCATAGCTGAGAACTTCCCGGATCTGGGGAAGGAAAAAGACATTGAAATTCAAGAGGCACAGAGAACTCCCTTCAGATGTAACTTGAATCGATCTTCTGCACGACATATCATAGTGAAACTGGCAAAATACAAGGATAAAGAGAAAATTCTGAAAGCAGCTAGGGATAAACATGCTCTAACATATAAAGGGAGACTGATAAGACTCGTGATGGATCTGTCTACTGAAACTTGGCAGGCCAGAAAGGAATGGCAGGAAATCTTCAATGTGATGAACAGAAAAAATATGCAGCCGAGAATCCTTTATCCAGCAGGTCTGTCATTTAGAATAGAAGGAGAGATAAAGGTCGTCCCATAGAAACAAAAACTGATGGAATTCATCGCCACTAAATCAGCCCTACGAGAGATCCCAAGGGGGATCCTGTGAGACAAAGTACCAGAGCCATTACTGCAAGCATGAAACCTACAGACATCACAATAACTCTAAACCCATATCTTTCAATAATAACACTGAATGTAAATGGACTAAATGCTCCAACCAAAAGACATAGGGTATCAGAATGGATAAAAAAACAAGACCCATCTATTTGCTGTCTACAAGAGACTCATTTTAGACCTGAGGACACTTTCAGATTGAAAGTGAGAGGATGGAAAACTATCTATCATGCTACTGGAAGCCAAAAGAAAGCTGGAGTAGCCATACTTATATCAGACAAACTAGACTTTAAATTAAAGGCTGTAACAAGAGATGAAGAAGGGCATTATATAATAATTACAGGGTCTATCCATCAGGAAGAGCTAACAATTATAAATATCTATGCGCTGATGATGGGAGCCCCCAAATATATACAATAAGTCATCACAAACATAAGCAACCTATTGAGAGGAATGTGGTAATTGCAGGGGACTTTAACTTACAACATTGGATAGATCATCTAGACACGGGATCAATAAAGAAACAAGGGCCCTGAAAGATACATTGGATCAGATGGACTTGACAGATATATTTAGAACCCTGTATCCCAAAGCAACAGAATATACTTTCTTCTCGAGTGCACATGGAACGTTCTCCAAGATAGATCACATACTGGGTCACAAAACAGCCCTTCATAAGTATACAAGAATTGAAATCATACCATGCATACTTTCAGACCACAATGTGATGAAGCTTAAAATCAACCACAAGAAAAAGTCTGGAAAACTTCCAAAAGCATGGAGGTCAAAGAACACTCTACTAAAGAATGAATGGGTCAACCACGCAATTAGAGAAGAAATTTAAAAATATATAGAAACAAGTGAAAATGTAAATACAACAATGCAAATGCTTTGGGATGCTGCAAAGGCAGTCCTGAGAGGAAAATATATTGCAATGCGGGCCTATCTCAAGAAACAAGAAAAATCCCAAATACAAAATCTAACAGCACACCTAAAGGAAATAGAAGCAGAACAGAAAAGAGACCCCAAACCCAGCAGAAGAAGAGAAATAATAAAGATCAGAGCAGAAATAAAGAATATAGAATATAAAAAAATGGTAGAGCAGATCAATGAAACCAAGAGTTGGTTTTTTGAAAAAATAAACAAAATTGATAAACCTTTAGCCAAGCTTCTCAAAAAGAAAAGGGAGATGACCCAAATAGATAAAATCATGAAGGAAAATGGAATTATGACAACCTATCTCTCAGAAATACAAGCAATTATCAGGGAATACTATGAAAAATTATATGCCAACAAATTGGACAACCTGGAAGAAATGGACAAATTCCTAAACACCCACACGCTTCCAAAACTCAATCAGGAGGAAATAGAAAGCTTGAACATATCCATAATCAGCGAAGAAATTGATTCAGTTATCAAAAATCTCCCAACAATTAAGAGTCCAGGATCAGATGGCTTCCTAGGGGAATTCTACTAGGTATTTAAAGCAGAGATAATACCTATCCTTCTCAAGCTATTCCAAAAAATAGAAAGGGAAGGAAAACTTCCAGACTCATTCTATGAAGCCAGCATTACTTTGATTCCTAAACAGACAGAGACCCTGTTAAAAAAAGAGAACTACAGGCCAATATCCCTGATGAATATGGGTGCAAAAATTCTCAATAAGATACTAGCAAATCGAATTTAACAGCATATAAAAAGAATTATTCACCATGATCAAGTGGGATTCATTCCTGGGATACAGGGCTGGTTCAATATTCACAAATCAATCAACGTGATACATCACATTAATAAAAGAAAAGATAAGAACCATATGATCCTGTCAATCGATGCAGAAAAAGCATTTGACAAAATTCAGCATCTTTTCTTAATAAAAACCCTCCTAAAAGTCGGGATAGAAGGAACATACTTAAAGATCATAAAAGCCCTTTATGAAAAGCCCACAGCTAATATCATCCTCAATGGGGAAAAACCGAGAGCTTTCTCCCTGAGATCAGGAACGCGACAGGGATGTCCACTCTCACGGCTGTTGTTTAACATAGTGTTGGAAGTGCTAGCATCAGCAATCAGACAACAAAAGGAAATCAAAGGCATCAAAATTGTCAAAGATGAAGTTAAGCTTTCACTTTTTGCAGACGACATCATATTATATATGGAAAACCCAATAGACTCCACCAAAAGTCTGATAGAACTGATACATGAATTCAGCAACATCTCAGGATACAAAATCAATGTACAGAAATCAGCTGCATTCTTATACACTAACAATGAAGCAACAGAAAGACAAATAAAGAAACTGATCCCATTCACAATTGCACCAAGAAGCATAAAATACCTAGGAATAAAACTGACCAAAGATGTAAAAAATCTGTATGCTGAAAACTATAGAAAGCTTATGAAGGAAATTGAGGAAGATATAAAGAAATGGAAAAACATTCCGTGCTCATGGATTGCCAGAATAAATATTGTTAAAATGTCAACACTACCCAAAGCTATCTACACATTGAATGCAATCTCAATCAAAATTGCACCAGCATTCTTCTCAAAGCTAGAACAAACAATCCTAAAATTTGTATGGAACCTCAAAAGACCCCAAAAAGCCAAAGTAATATTGAAGAAGAAGACCAAACTGGAAGGCATCACAATCCCAGATGTTAGCCTCTACTACAAAGCTGTAATCATCAAGACAGCATGGTATTGGCACAAAAACAGACACATAGACCAATGGAATAGAATAGAAACCCCAGAATTAGACTCACAAACATATGGCCAACTACTCTTTGACAAAGCAGGAAAGAATATCCAATGGAAAAAAGACAGTCTCTTTAACAAATGGTGCCGGGAGAACTGGATTGCAACATGCAGAAGGATGAAACTAAACCACTTTCTTACACCATTCACAAAAATAAACTCAAAATGGATAAAGGACCTGAATGTGAGACAGGAAACCATCACAACCCTAGAGGAGAAAGCAGGGAAAAACCTCTCTGACCTCAGCCACAGCAATTTCTTACTTGACACATCCCCAAAGGCAAGGGAATTCAAAGCAAAAATGAACTATTGGGTCCTCATGAAGATAAAACGCTTCTGCACAGCATAGGAAACAATCAACAAAACTGAAAGGCAACCAACGGAATGGGAAAAGATACTTGCAAATGACATATCGGACAAAGGGCGAGTATCCAAAATCTATAAAGAGCTCACCAAATTCCACACGCGAAAAACAAATAATCCAGTGAAGAAATGGGCAGAAAACATGAATAGACACTTCTCTAAAGAAGACATCCAGATGGCCAACAGGCACATGAAAAGATGGTCAACGTTGCTCCTCATCAGGGAAATTCAAATCAAAACCACACTCAGATATTACCTCACGCCAGTTAGAGTGGCTCGAATGAACAAATCAGGAGACTATAGATGCTGGTGAGAATGTGGAGAAATGGAAAGCCTCTTGCTCTGTTGGTGGGAATGCAAACTGGTGCAGCCACTCTGGAAAACAGTGTGGAGGTTCCTCAAAAAATTAAAAATAGATCTACCCTATGACCCAGCAATAGCACTGCTAGCAATTTACCCAAGGGATACAGGAGTGCTGATGCATAGGGGCACTTGTACCCCAATTTTTATAGCAGCACTCTCAACAATAGCCAAACTATGGAAAGAGCCTTAATGTCCATCAACTGAAGAATGGATAAATTGTGGTTTAAATACATAATGAAACACTACATGGCAATGAGAAAGAATGAAATATGGCCTTTTGTAGCAACGTGGATGGAACTGGAGAGTGTTATGCTAAGTGAAATAAGCCATACAGAGAAGGACAGATTCCATATGTTTTCACTCCTATGTGGATCCTGAGACTTAACAGAAGACCATGGGGGAGGGGAAGGAAAAAAAATGTTTAGAGAGGGAGGGAGCCAAAACATAAGAGACTGCTAAAAACTGAGAACAAACTGAGGGTTTATGGGGGGTGGGAGGGAGAGGTTGGTGGGTGATGGGTATTGAGGAGGGCACCTGTTGGGATGAGCACTGGGTGTTGTATGGAATTCAATTTGACAATAAATTTCTTAATAAAAAAATAAAAATAAACCTCAAAGCTGACATTTTGTATGCAAATTTTGAAAGTTATTCCTTTTTGTCAAAGTAGATATTGATGAAGTGTCATTTCTGCCAATGCTTCTGATAACATTTTAATATATCTAATAAGTAATAGAAACACATAGTCGAATAACTAGATAGTATATAAAAGTCTACAATTAAAATCAGGAGCCTCCAGAGAGGCCCCTCCCCACCTCTTGTTCCCCAGATGCCAACACTATTAACCAATTTTGTTTTTAGTTCTTCAGTATTCACCTCCATAAGTCTAAATTATATGCTTACACCTCTATATAGTGTTTTATTAGCTTTCTGTTATTCTGGATGAAGCTACAGTTCACTTATATCATCTCCAAACCTAACTTCCATATAACTTCCCAATAGAGTAATATTAATATTGTTAATTATAAGTGAAATAAAAAGCCCAAGATACTTTTTTACAATCAAGATTTTAAGAAAGTTGTGGAGTCTTTAGTCTTGCATGTGTGAGAAAAGGGAAGTGTGAATAATCTTTTTCTGATTTGACAAGAAAACATGAATATTTATAACTTTTAGGAATATTGAGATCATAATTAAAATAGTTTTACTGTGGTAAAAAATTATCAAAAGACATTGAACACTTTCAGGGAAAATTTAATTTTTGGTTCTTTATTTATTTTGCACCTAGCCAAGTTTTGCTAACATTCTTTTAACTAGATTCCAAAATCATTTTTGGCGGCTTTGAATTTTTCAGGACACAATATTCACATCTTCATATTCCAAGTGACAGTCCCTCCCATTTTAAGGGTCTCATGTTACCAAAGAATGGGACATAATATTAGTGAAATTCACTTTGTTACGTGTCTAGAGCCACACAACTCACTAGGGTATTGTATGGTAATGTATTAAGCACAGGAAACCATGGAGTCAGACAGATCTGGCTTAGAATCCTAGATCCACGACCTACTAGCAAGTTATGTAATTGACTTGTTGCCTCAGTCTTTTCAATTAGAAAATGGACATGAATGCCTATTTTATAGCATTTTTGTGGTGTCACACAATTGGTTTGTTATTGTATGAAAACATGTGAAAATGATTAAGGTGTATAATATATGTCCAGCTTGCCATTATCACTCCAACAGAATTATAATGTGCGTCTACTTATTATATTGGCAAAATAATATGAGTTACTCAAGTATCACAATGCATTTAATTCAAAGACAAGTGTAATATTTTTTTAAATGTTTATTTATTTAAAAAATTTTTTTAACATTTATTTATTTTTGAGACAGAGAAAGACAGAGCATGAACAGGGGAGGGGCAGAGAGAGAGGGAGACACAGAATCTGAAACAGGCTCCAGGCTCTGAGCTGTCAGCACAGAGCCTGATGCGGGGCTCGAACTCACGGACCCTGAGATCATGACCTGAGCAGAAGTCGGCCGCTTAACTGACTAAGCCACCCAGGCGCCCCAAAGACAACTGTAATCTTTATGGCAGTGAGATACAGTATAGTTACCAACAATCCAAGACCTCTTAAACAGAGGTCACAAAACCTATAGGGGTCAGGCAGATGATCTAAATGAATAAAGAGGCTCTGGTGTGGACTTTGGCCAACTAGAGAACACAGATCTTTCCTAAACTAAGCATCATCTATTCAACAACTGCCACCTGTGGCAATGTGGTTTTTCCCATGCAGGGATAGAGACCACAGTTGTCAGACCTCTGACTTTGCAAGAGTACCTAGACATCCAAGGTGTAATATAATATCTCTTGATTAACTTTTGGCAATAAATTCAGTTTAAAAACACTGTGTTGGCCAAACAACATAGGCTGGAGGTGGCTTATGGGCCTCCATGGTACCATCTGTATAACAACTCCTTATATATCAGAACACAATTATCTTTACAGAGTTTTAAAAAGCATAAATAATCAAGAAAACTGAGTAGACATTAAAATCATTATCCCATTTCTGCTAAAAATGTAACACATTTTGCTTTCCCTTTTATGTCAAAATTGCTTCTTATCTTAGTGCAAATGTCTACATGTAGATTTGTCTCCCAAAGCAGTTTGGTTAGATTTTATCAGATATATTCTAAAGAAGAAATTTTATGTTACACCTCTCGTTGTTGCTTCTCCTGCAAATTTAGTGATAATCTTATAATGCAATAATATTTAATCTTAAAATGTAATGTATCTCAATGTAGTGAGCTGCTTCTTGGTGAGGGTGGACAAGTGGGAGATAGATTTAAGGAAGAAACAACTCAATTCTCTTTTTGTCACGAACAGCTTTTCTATTAAGAAAAATCTGAAATGCTTATTTTCTATGAATTTTTCAAATCAATTTGAGCTTTATAGGTGAAATAAATGTTAGTATGCATTTTATGAGTAATTCTTAGAAACATAGTTTTGAACACTTTTTTGAATAAGCATTTAATAATTTACATTCCTGAAAAATCAGAGTTTCCTTTTTTTCTTAGTAGGAAATAACTCAGAATACCAGAAATTTAAATATTATCCAAACAAGAAACGTAGATCATCAATCATCAATGCTGTTAGCAATTTATGTCCATATTTGATACATCATTTCGTGGATGTCATACCCTGTATTGTATAATTTATTATTTTGCTCTCATACTATTTTCCCTAATGGGGAGGGACCTGTTTATCCCACTGATTCATCATAGGTACATTACTTGTCTTTTCTATTGACTTGAAAACTACTATAGTGTGAAGATGCATTCCTCTTTATCATAAAATACATTTAGTATATTAAAAATTATGTTTTCTTTTTTATAAAAAGCTATTAATACTTATAGGCATATAATTATGGATGTTGGGAACAGCTTGTCACAGAGTACACTTGGGGAAACAGTTAGGTGGCCATAACCTAAAATAAATACCACCTAGTACTTATTACTTTTGTGATTTGGTTTATTCTACATGACTGATAATTGAAATGATAGTAATTTTTATTACAATTCCTCTTTACAGATTCTTAGTTACTTGATTATTGCTCTTATTTTAATGATCCTAAATTTGTCTCTGTTGTTTGTAAGTTATCACAGTATTCTTTGAAATCATGCAACAACATCTTCAGTCTAGACTTTCCACTTTTTAAGATGGTCATTTCAGAAGGTTCTCTTCAGTGCAAATTCATAATCTTAACTCTAGAGTTTGCCATTGAACTTCAATACATAATATCTGAAAGTGTACCATGTCTATCATATCAATAGATTTTTCAAGATCTACAAGTAATCCAATGCTTGTTTGAGCACTGTTTTAGATGTTTTTTAGACATTCAATGTTGATAACTTAGCAAGGTATTGGCATCAATTCCTTACTTTCTTTTCACTTTATGATACTTATTCTACAAACCAAACTTTTAACATTTCTTTCAAGGTTCCCTTTTCAATAAAAGTATGACTTTTTTTTCATTGACTGCTTTTTTTGCTTCTTAAAATGTTGTGTATCTTGAATATTTAGGAGATATTTGTTCACAACCTTGTGAAGTTTCTTATTGCTGGACAATTTTCTCTTTTGGCCTTTGTGATGAGGTTTTTAAACAAAGGACAATTTCATTTTCAAGTACTGTTTTGGGATTATATGACATACAAACAACACGTACACATCTGCCTTAATGAAGCAAGGATGTGACTGTGGAAATCTACATTTTCCTTTGCTTGCTCCAAATGAATAAGCCAATATAAAAATTGTTATCCCATTCCTAACTAACCAACAGATGCTCTAGCAGCAGTTGGCATGGACTGACACCTTTGCTGACATTTTTAGAAGCATAGCGACAGGGTAAATGAATGTACAATTTAGCTTAGACTATTTTCACAACAGGTGTGCCTACAAAGGAAGCTCATGATCCATTTTAAAAGATTTGTGTAGGAAACACAACACAGCTGCCAACACCTGTTAACTTTGTGTAAAGCTAGGTCAATGATTTTGATTTGTGTGATAGTTATCCTGTCTGAAAAAACCATCCTCTTCGACCGAAAGCAAATTTGGGCAAAGAAAAGGTTGAGTGAGACGGGTTTGCTACATTGATCCTACCGATCAATGGGATGACAAATGTGACAACATGCTCATCCTTCTATTTAAGTACAACTTCGTTAATGGAAAAAAAAGGTAAGTTGAGACGAAGACCCATTCGTAGACAGTCAATACTATCTTCTTTCTACTCAAAACAACAAGGCCCATTCTGTGAGATATTTTTTCCAGCTTCATTGATGTGTAAATGACAAATAAATTTGCAATACATTTAAAGTGTACAATGTGCTTATTTGATACATGTATACATTGTGAAATAATTCTTACAATTAAGTTAATTAACACATCCTTCACCTCATATAGTTACTTTTTTTAAAAATAAAAATGGTTGAGATCTACTCTCAACAAATTTCAGGTATACAATACAGTATTATTAACTAGGATACATTTCTAAAATCTAAATTCCATTAGTTTATTGAAATAAGTAAAACATATGCATGGTTTTAATTCCAAAATAAACAAATGGGTATGCAGTGAAAATTAAGTCTCTCTTTCACCCACACACCCAATTTCTCTCTTCAGAGGTTAAGAGTTTTTAGCCATTTCCTGCATATATTTCCTAAACATGATCTATACGTATTTAATTTTTTCATACAAATTACAAGATACCATAACATCTAACATAACATCTAACCATAACATCCTAAATCTTGCTGTTTGTGAATGGGATGCTAATTTTATTTCTAGGGTGAGTATTAAGAAGTATTAAGAAGCCCACTTGTCCATAGGTATAAATAACATGCTTAAATATCAACTTTATCAGTAGTGCAGCAATATTTTAGATTCCATCTTCGGACTTATGTCTCAACAGATTTAGAACACCTGTGAGAAATGAAAGTGCTAGTTTTTTTTTGTTGTCTCTTCCCCCAACACTCTAACATATACTGACACAATATAAGACATATGAATCTTTTCTAGAATACCTCTACTAAATGTTAAGTGGATATTTTCCAGAATTTGGAAACACAGTCAGAGGTATGTAGCTGAAGAAAACTGCAGTTGGTAAGAATAAGATTACTCTGACAGCAAAACACTATTTTTGCTGTGTGAAGTATTCATTTATACATTTACTTGCTACTCAGTCCTTTTTTTTAAAAAAAAATTTTTTTTAACGTTTATTTATTTTTGAGACAGAGAGAGACAGAGCATGAACGGGGGAGGGTCAGAGAGAGGGAGACACAGAATCTGAAACAGGCTCCAGGCTCTGAGCTGTCAGCACAGAGACTGATGTGGGGCTTGAACTCACGGACCGCGAGATCATGACCCGAGCCGAAGTCGGCCGCTCAACAGACTGAGCCACCCAGGCGCCCCGCTACTCAGTCCTTTTATCAACAAGAAAAATTAAGTATATTACATGTGCCAGATAGTTTTATTTGTTGAGGAAAAGTGTTAAAGAGTAGACAATGTCCCTACTTTTGTGAAACTTACATTGAAGTAAACATATGTAAAAATAAATAATGAAGTATCAAGTGGTGAAAAGTGATATCATGAAAAAAAATAGAAAGGGATTCTGTTGGTAGGAATGTAGACTGGTGCAGCCACTGTGGAAAACAGTATGGAGGTTCCTTAAAAAGTTAAAAATAGAACTACCTTACGGTCTAGCAATTGCACTACTAGTTATTTACCCAAAGGATACAATGATACTAATTTGAAGGGATATCTGCACCCTGATGTTTGTAGCAGTATTATCAACAATAGTCAAATTTTGGAAAAAGCTGAAATATCCATTGGCTGATGAATGGATAAGAAATATGTGATATATATACATATATATATATATACACACACACACACTGGAATATTACTCAGCCATAAAGAATAATGAAATCTTGCAATTTGCAATGATGTGGATGGAGCTAAAGAGTATTTTGCTAAGCGAAATAAGTCAGATACAAATACCATATGATGTCACTCATATGTGGAATTTAAGAAACAAAATAAATGAACATAGGTGAAGGAAAAAAGAGCGGCAAACTATGAAACAGACCCTTAATTATAGAGAACAAACTGAGAGTTACTGAAGGGGAAGTGGGTGGGAGGAATAGGTGATAGGTATTAAGAAGGGCACTTGTGATAAGCAGCAGTGTTGTATGTAAGTGCTGAATCATTAAATTCTACACCTGAAACCAATATTACACTGTATGTTAACTAACTGGAATTAAAAAAAAAACTTGGAGGAAAAAAAGAAGCATGTGGGAATACCTTCATGTTTAATTCATTGAAATAAAACAAACAAAACTATAGTTGTGCATGAAATCACTTAGTACATAGAGGAAGGGAAAGGTCCCAGGGCAGAACTTGTACACTAACAAAGTGGTTAAAGAGTGTGTCTCAAATACCACTCAATTATGTAATTGCATACTCTTTCATTATAACATTGTCTTAAAGTAATACTACACAAAGCAGAAAAGAAACATTGTCCTTAGTTAAATAGTCCAAAGATCACTTGAAATCTGGTATAATTATCATTTCCCCTCAAAGTCAAATTATAGATGTGTATCTATGTTTATGTGTTTATAGTTTGACTATTTCGTTATATGACTTTATCTTTCTTTTTATTTATTCTATTAATTTTTCACTCAAAAAAGTCTCTCACTTCCAAAAAGCAATTCATCTGACAGTTCCTTCAAGGTGTGAACAAATATGTTGGTATCATTATTTGATCCATTAGTTCAGATATGCTGACAAGCTGATATCAAGAAGGGATTATATGTACAGTAGATTTATTGGGAACAGGAGAAGGAGAGGAAAGATTTCAAACCACAATCTAGGCTTGATACTTGTGAAAGAAGAGAAGGAAGGGAGATTGGGTAAGAAGAGTCTTCAACTGTATCACAGTTCCGAGTGTGGTTCAGCCAGTCCAGTGAGGAGCCCTTAAGCCAAAACTTCCATTGAAGGAGTCCTGTATCTCTCAAGAATTGTCTTGCTTTAGTATTCCCACTAAATATTAGTTATTGGTTGGGAGCAACTCACAAGTTATTGGTGCTTAGTTATTGGTTTGGAGCAACTCACAAAAAATAATGAGTCATCATAAATGTAGTGGTGAACCCAGATAGGTATAGTTTGAACCATAATTCAATTATGATTCTTATAGCAGGAGATCTGAGTGGCATGTTTATGTGGCTGCAACATCTTAATAATACTTAGTACTGCATAATTCACAGATTAATAATAGATGATTATTTCACATATCTTTATTTAGCACTTGCTAATTATATGACCTTGAAAAATCATTAGCACTTTTTTGTCCTTAGATTTACTATTGGTAAAATGATATCTGCCTTACCTGCTTTCATAGAATAGCTAGGATGAAGCGAGGTCATGAATAGGACATTACCATAATGTTCTATACCTTAACAGAACAGTATTGTTTCCACTTAAGGCTACTATACTCTTGAAATGTACTTAATTAAGAGTGCTCTAAGTGGGAGGAAGAGGTTGGGAAGATGGTGGAATAGGAGGACCCCAAGTTCACTTCCTCCCATGGATAAAACTATATAACACCCACATCAGCATAAATAACCCGAAAACAACCTGAAGGGTGGCAGAACAAACACCACAACTAAAGATAGAGAAGAGGCCACACAGAAGAATATAAGAAAGGTGGAGATGCAGTTTGGGAGAAAATGTACCATGGTTTTCCATGATTAGGAGAGAGCTAGGAGCATGGTGAAAAGCAAGAAATGTACAGTAACACTGGAAAGCCCTCGTGGGGAATATGAATTCCCATAACATTTGCCTTTGAAAGCGACAGGCTGATTTCATGAGGTCTTACAACCAGCATGACTTAACTTCTGGAATTTTAAAAATCAATGGGCTCATCTCTGGGGTAGTCTGGAGTACATTAGAAACCTGAGTTCACACTCTTAAAAAGACAGACAACAAATAGGCCACAGAAATACAGCTTAGAAGCAGCAGATTAAAAAATACATGGGCATTCTCTGACTGATTTCATTTAGCATAACACACTTCAGTTACATCCATGTTGGTGCAAATGGTCAGATCATGTTTTCAGTCATATGTGGATCCTGAGAAACTTAACAAAAGACCATGGGGGAGGGGAAGGGGGGAAAAAGTTACAGATACAGAGAGAGAGAGAGAGAGAGAGAGAGGGAGAGAGGCAAACCATAAAAGATTCTTAAATACTGCGAACAAACTGAGGGTTGATGGGGGTGGGGGAGAGGAGAAAGTGGGTGATGGGCATTGAGAAGGACACTTGTTGGGATGAGCACTAGGTGTTGTATGGAACCCAAATTGACAATAAATAATATTTTTCAAAAAAAAAGATCAACTTATTTCTGAATTGTATTCTTGACTTTAAAGAAAAAAAAACCTGGGCATAAGGGAGAAAGTTATTTACTCATATCAGAGCATATCCTGAACAGGCAGGGATGAAAGGAAGACCCCTCTAGGTACAAAGGAGCTGACACATGCCACTTCCCTCTCCCACCCTTCCACATAAAAACACGACCATTTGCAAGACCAGCATGGACACACACTCCCCAATTTGATTACATCAAGCCCTGAACCCCCATGATTCAGCACATCTGGCCTTACAGTTAAGTTTGGCTCAGTCCCAAGGCTATGTGTCCCCGACCCCAGAAGATGTTGGTGCAAAATGCACCATCATTGTATCTCCTGACCTCTGTATTTTGTAGGGCCTGAGTTCTAGTGGTAGCGATAGCAGGTCTCGTTTCAAAAGCAGAGCAGGGCACACCTTCTTAAAATTCACCCCACTCAGTTAGGGACCAAACAAGGCATCAACAACCAAAGAAAGCCTCTGTAGATGACTGGAATGAAGAGAAAAACAGCCAGGAATCAACATCAGGGCACACAACACACACACACAGGAGATACTCCCTGAAGCACCAGGTCCTGGAGAGTAAAGGATACTGCACTTCAGGGCATGAAAGGACTTCTTCATAAAGCCATTTGCATCCAAAGCACAAGATATAACTGACTTTTCTAACAGAGAGAGGCAGAGCTAGGCAAAATGAGGAGACACAGGAATATGTCCCAACTGAATGATCAGGATAAAACCACAGCAAGACACCAGAGTGAAATGGATATAAATAATGTGCCTGATAGAGAATTTAAAGTAGTGATCATAAATATAATCCCAGGACTTGAGAAAAGAGTGGAGGTCATCACAGGTGCCTGGCTAGCTCAGTTAGTTAAGCGTCCAACTTCAGCTCATGTCATGATCTCATGGTTCGTGAATTCAAGCCATGCTTTGGGCTTGTGCTGACAGCTCTGAGCCTGGATCCTGCTTCAGATTATGTGTCTCCCTCTCTCTCTGCCCCTCCCCTACTCATGCTCTGTCTCTCTCTCTCAAAAATAAATAAACATTAAAAAAAGAGTGGAGGTCATCAGTAAGACCCTTAAAAAAAGGGCAAAAAAAAAAAAGAGATGAAGAACACAACAAAGGAAATAAAAAATGCACTTTTTGGGGAGGGGGAGCTAAGATATAGTAGGAGGATTCAAGGCTACCTAGTTCCTGGAACACATCTAGATAACTATCAAAATCATTCTGAATCCCCAAGGAATCGACCTGAGGACTGACAGAACAAATTGCACAACTAGAGTGAGAAAAGAGGCCACAATAAGGAAAGTAGGAAGAAAAGAGGCCACAATGAGGAAAGTAGGAAGTGCAGAAATGTGGTTTGGGGAGAAATGGATCATGAATGCTGAGGAGGGGAAGGGAGCCCTGGTCTCAGAGAAAAGTGACAGTGAGCGGAGCATGCAGGGATATGCACAAAGAGAATATTTCCCCAAAACTATTGGCTGGGAAAATGAGAAGGGCTGGTTTTAGTGGGGCTTAAAGACTTGAGTTTTAGAGGTTGGCAGGTTTGGCTGCGATGGAACCCTGAGGGTGCTGCCCTACTCCTGGAGAGAAGGCAGGTAAACAAACATGGAGCAAGCAACCCCAGGGCAGAGTGTGATCTCACGATCACCTAAGTGATTGTTTGCTCTTCTTGGAGATTATCTGTGAGAGATGGCATTCATAGAGACACCTCTCTGGGGACAAAAAAGCCTGTGGATGTCATTTCCCTCTCCTGCCCCTCAGTATATGTGCAAAGACACCTGCTGAGGGTGGCTAACCCGGACACTATCTATTTAGCCTCCTTTGCTCCAAATCCCATGCCCCTGCACTCTGACGGTACTGCCCTTCTCAGTCAATCCTGCATCTGACAAAGTGCAGTAAGTACCTCCTCAAGAAGACTAGTGAAAGTCCCCACAACACCACATACCAAAAGTATGGGATTTTAAAAGTCAGCAAGCGTGGCTGGGATAGATCCTAAAGGGCACTGCACTGCTCCAGGCAGGCAGGCTACCCAGAGACAGACAATTTAAAAACAGCAATCTGAAAAATACCTGGAATGCATGAGGGGAAATTAATCGCACTTCTGGAAGGGCATCCCTGAGAGCAGAAAACAGGGAGACCCCTCTCAGGGGACAAAGGAGCTGGTTGGTGTCATTTCCCTCTCCTCTCCCTCAGCATAAAACAACTGCAGTAAGCAACTAAGTGCCAACACTGGCTGCCTCACCGGCTTACACCAAGTCCTGCCCCTGGCACTCAGATGGTACTGCTTTTATTGGGTAAATATGCCTAAGAATCAGTGCAGTGGGTCTCATCCCAGGAAGGCCAGCAGACACCTGCACATGCAACACATCTATAAACCATAGAGTTCTGCAAGGCTTCAGTTCTAGTGGAAGTAGCATCAGGTCTCATTTAACAAGTAGAACAGAGCATGCCTAGTTGAAACTCACCACATTCTGGTTAAGGACCAAACACTGCCCATTGAAGGCAAGGAGAGCCTCTGCAGACAACTGGCCTGAAGGACAAAGCTGCCAAAACATAGTAGCAGAGTGCACACAGCACACACCAGAGACACTCCATGAAGTGCCAGGTCCTGGAAATCATATGACCTCTTCTTCATAAAGGATTACTCTCAGGAGCAAGAAACATAACAGGCTTTTCTAACACAGAGAAGAAAACATAGACCTAGACAAAATCCAAAGGTGGAGGAATTCATCCCAAAAGAAGGAACAAGAAAATGTCATGGCCAGAGATCTAATTGACACATATATAGGTAATATGGCTGGTGGAAAATTTAAAGCAACAATCATGAGAATACTCACTGGGCTTGAAAAAGAATGTAAGACTTAGGGAAGGCACTTACCACAATTAAAATAGTTTAAAAAAATCAAGCTGAAATAAAAAAATGTTGTAATTGAGATGGGAAACTGAATGGTATAATGACCCAAGGATGAAAGAAGTGGAGGAATAAATAAATGATATAGAAGATAGAATAATGGAAAATAATGAAACTGAGCAAAGGAGAGAATTAAGAATTATGGATCAGAAGAATAGACTTAGGTAACTCAGTGACTCCATCAAATGTGGTAACATTCATATCTTATAAGTCCAAAAAGAAAAGAGAGAAAAAGGGGGCAAAAGTTGATTTGAGGAAATAATAGCTGAAAACTTCCCTAACCTGGGGAAGGAAATAGACATCCAAATCCAGAAGGTACAGAGAACTCCCATCAAAAATAAAGAAAAGCAGATCAACATCAAAAGATATTGTAGATAAATTCGCAAAATATAGTGATGAAGAAAAAAATCCAAAACGCAGCAAGACAAAGGAAGTCTCTAACAAGAGAAAGCCTGTACGTTTAGCAACAGATCTCTCCACAGACACGTGGCAAGCCAGAAAGGAGTGGCATGATGTATTCAATGTGCTGAGTGGGAAAAAAATCTGCAAACTAAAATATTCTACCCAGCAAAGCTATGATTCACACTAGAAGGAGAGATAGAGTCCCTAGACAATCAAAAACAACGCCGTCACCAACAAAGCAGCCCTGCAAGAAATATTAAAGGGGACTCTGAGTGGGAAGGAAAGGCCAAAGTGCAAAAGACTAGAAAGGAACAGAGAAAATCTCCAGAATCAATGACAAAACAAGTAATAATGATACTAAATACATATCTAAGAATAACTACTTTGAACATAAATGGACTAAACACTATAATCAAAAGACAAAGGGTAGAGGAAATGGATTAAAAAAAAAAAGACCAATAAGGGGCACCTGTCTGGCTCAATGAGTAAATAGATCATGTGACTCAATCTCAGGGTATTAATTTCAAGCCTCACATTGGACATGGAGCCTACTTAAAAAGAAAAAAAAGAAAAAAAATGGCCCAGCAATGCTGCGTACAAGAGGTTTATTATATTATATTTCATTTATTTATTTTAATATGAAATTTATTGTCAAATTGGTTTGCATACAACACCCAGTGCTCATCCCAACAGGTGCCTTCCTCAATGCCCATCTCCCACTTTCCCCTCCCTCCCAGCACCCATCAACCCTCAGTTTATTCTCAGTTTTTAAGACTCTCTTATGATTCGGCTCCCTCCCTCTCTAACTTTTTTTTCCCCTTCCCCTCCCCCATGGTCTTCTGTTAAGTTTCTCAGGATCCACATAAGAGTGGAAACATTTGTTATCTGTCTTTGCCTGTATGACTTATTTCTTTTTTTAAATTTAAATATGAAATTTATTGTCAAATTGGTTTCCATACAACACCCAGTGATCATCCCAAAAGGTGCCCTCCTCAGTACCTATTACCCACCCTCCCCTCCCTCCCACCCCCCATCAACCCTCTGTTTGTTCTCAGTTTTTAAGAGTCTCTTATGCTTTGGCTCTCTCCCACTCTAACCTCTTTTTTTTTATTCCCCTCCCCCATAGACTTCTGTTAAGTTTCTCAGGATCCACATAAGAGTGAAAACATATGGTATCTGTCTTTCTCTGTATGACTTATTTCACTTAGCATCACACTCTCCAGTTCCATCCACGTTGCTACAAAGGGCCATATTTCATTCTTTCTCATTGCCACATAGTATTCCATTGTGTATATAAACCACAATTTCTTTATCCATTCATCAATTGATGGACATTTAAGCTCTTTCCATAATTTGGCTATTGTTGAAAGTACTGCTATAAACTTTGGGTTACAAGTGTCTCTATACATCAGCACTCCTATATCCCTTGGGTAAATTCCTAGCAGTGCTATTGCTGGGTCAAAGAGTAGATCTATTTTTAATTTTTTTAGGAACCTCCATACTGTTTTCAAGAGTAGCTGCACCAGTTTGCATTCCCACCAACAGTGCAAGAGGGTTCCCGTTTCTCCACATCCTCACCAGCATCTATAGTCCCCTGATTTGTTCATTTTAGCCACTCTGAATGACGTGACGTGATAGCTCAGTGTGGTTTTGATTTGTATTTCCCTTATGATGAGTGTCGTTGAGCATCTTTTCATGTACCTGTTGGCCATCTGGTTATCTTCTTTAGAAAAGTTTCTATTCATGTCTTCTGCCCATTTCTTCACTGGATTATTTGCTTTTTATGTGTGGAGTTAGGTGAGTTCTTTATAGATTTTGGATATTAGACCTTTGTCCTATATGGCATTTGCAAATATCTCTTAGCATTCCATGCATTGCCTTTTAGTTTTGTTGATTATTTCCTTTGCAGTGCAGAAGCTTTTTATCTTCATGAGGTCCCGATAGTTCATTTTTGCTTTTCATTCCCTTGCCTTTGGGGATGTGTCAAGTAAGAAATTGCTGTGGCTGAGGTCAGAGAGGTTTTTCCCTGCTTTCTCCTCTAGGGTTTTGATGGTTTCCCTTCTCACATTCAGGTCCTTAATCCATTTTGAGTTTATTTTTGTGAATGGTGTAAGAAAGTGGTCCAGTTTCATTCTTCTGCATGTTGCTGTCCAGTTCTCCCAGCACCATTTGTTAAAGAGACTGTCTTTTTTCCATTGGATATTCTTTCCTGCTTCGTCAAAGAGTAGTTGGCCATACTTTTGTGGGTCCAATTCTGGAGTCTCGATTCTACTCCATTGGTCTCTGTGTCTGTTTTTGTGCCAACACCATGCTGTCTTGATGATTACAGCTTTGTAGTAGAGTCTAAAGTCTGGGATTGTGATGCCTCCAGCTTTGGTATTCTTCAAAATTACTTTGGATATTCGGGGTTGTTGTGGTTCCATACAAATTTTGCGATTGCTTGTTCTAGCTTTGAGAAGAATGCTGGTGCAATTTTGATTGGGATTGCATTGAATGTGTAGATAGCTTTGGGTACTATTGATATTTTAACAATATTTATTCTGGCAATCCATGAGCACGGAATGTTTTTCCATTTCTTTATGTCGTCTTCAATTTCCTTCATAAGCTTTCTATAGTTTTCAGCATACAGATCTTTTACATCTTTGGTTAGGTTTATTCCTAGGTATTTTATGCTTCTTGGTGCAATTGTGAATGGGATCAGTTTCTTTATTTGTCTCTCTGTTGCTTCATTATTAGTGTTCAAAGTCTATAAAGAGCTCACCAAACTCCACACCCGAAAAAAAAAATAATCCAGGGAATAAATTGGCAGAAAACATGAATACAAACTTCTCTAAAGAAGACATCCGGATGGCCAACAGGCACATGAAAAGACGGTCAACGTTGCTCCTCATCAGGGAAAATACAAATCAAAACCACACTCAGATATCACCTCACGCCAGAGTGGCTAAAATGAACAAATCAGGAAACTATAGATGCTGGTGAGGATGTGGAGAAACGGGAACCCTCTTGCACTGTTGGTGGGAATGCAAACTGGTGCAGCCACTCTGGAAAACAGTGTGGAGGTTCCTCAAAAAATTAAAAATAGATCTACCCTATGACCCAGCAATAGCACTGCTAGGAATTTACCTAAGGGATACCGGAATCCTGATGCATAAGGGTACTTGTACCCCAATTTTTATAGCAGCAGTTTCAACAATAGCCAAATTATGGAAAGAGCCTAAATGTCCATCAATTGACGAATGGATAAAGAAATTGTGGTGTATATACCCAATGGAATACTATGTGGCAATGAGAAAGAATAAAATATGGCCTTTTGTAGCAACATGGATGGAACTGGAGAGTGTTATGTTAAGTGAAATAAGTCATACAGAGAAAGACAGATACCATATGTTTTCACTCTTAAGTGGATCCTGAGAAACTTAACAGAAAACCCTCGGGGAGGAGAAGGAAAAAAAAAAAGGTTCGAGAGGGATGGAGCCAAAACAGAAGAGACTCTTAAATGTTGAGAACAAACTGAGGGTTGATGGGGGGTGGGAGGGAGGGGAGGGTGGGTAATGGGTATTGAGGAGGTCACCTGTTGGGATGATCACTGGTTGTTGTATGGAAACCAATTTGACAATAAATTTCATATTTAAAAAAAATTCAAAGTAGTGCAGCCAGTGTTGGAAACAATATGTAGCTGCCTCAAAAACTTAAAAATAGAACTACCTTGTGATCCAGAAATTTCACTACTGGGTATTTATCAAAGAATAAAAGAACACAAATCAAAGAAATACATCCATCCCTATGTTTATAGCACAGTTATTTACAGTAGCCAAGATATGGAAGCAGCCCAAGTCTACATTGATAGAGGAATGGATAAGGAAGATGAAATACTATTCAGTCATAAAAAGTGAAATCTTGCCATTTGCAATGACATGTATGGAACTATAGATTATAATACTACGTGAAATAAGTCAGTCATAGAAAGACAAATACCATATGATTTCACTCACATGTGGAATTTAAGAAATTAACCAAACAAACAAAAAGAAGGAAAATAAGAGAGAGAGAGAAGGCCAGAAACATACACTTAACTATAGAGAATAAACTGATGTTTACTAGAGGGGAGGTGGGTGGGGGATAGGCTAAATAGGTGATGTTTATTGAGGAGTGCACTTGTGATGAGCACTGGCTATTGTATGAAAGTGTTGAATCACTATATTTTATAACTGAAGCTAATACAACACTGTGTGTTAACTGGAATTAAAATAAAATCTTAAAAAGATGGAAGCAAGAAAGGGAACATTTCTGCACTGTTGGTGGGAGTGTAAATTGGTACAGCCACTATGGAAAACGTTTCAGAAGTTCTTCAGAAAATGAAAAAATTGGTACCATGTAATCAATCAGTTTCTCTTCTGGGAATATATACACAGGAAATAAAAATACTAACTCAAAGAGATATATGCACCTCCATGTCCATAGCAACATTATTTACAATAACCAAGACACTGAAACAACCCAAGTTTCTATCAATAGATAGATGGGGGGAAATTGTGGTACATATACACAATGGAATATTATTCAGCCATAAAAATGAGGAAATCATGCCATTTATGGATGTAACTTAAAGGCATCATGCTAAGTGAATTAAGTCAGAAAGAGAAAGATAAATATTGTATGATTTCACTTAAAAAACTTTAAAAAAAACCTTAAAAACTTTTTAAAAATACACACTTATGGAAGAAGAAATTAGACTGTTAGTTACCAGAAATGGAAAGTGAGGAGAGGTTCTATTGGAGGAAGGTGGTCAAAAGTTGTAAAGTAAATAGTAAAAGTTATAAAGTACTAGGGATGTAATGTATGATATGATGAATATAGGTAACACTGCTGTATGATATACAGAATGTTTTTAAGAAAGTAAATTCAAAAAGTTTACATCACAATGTGAATTTTTTTCTGTATTCCTTTCTTCATTCTTTTTATTGTATCTTTATATTATGGGTGTTTGCTAAACTTATTGTGGTAATCATTTCACAATATATGTAAATCAACCTCTTATATGCAGTGATATATAGAGTGATATATATATATATATATATATGTTTCTCAATAAAACTTGGAAAAAAGAACATACAATGTTAAATTTTAAAATAAAGGTGAAATAAACTTCTGTAATTTTCAAGTTGCTGTTATTTTGGCTTTCTGTGACAACAAATACATTTATATATTAGAAAGTTGGTGAACCAGAATTTAAAGGGGATGTGATAGCAATTATGAGAGTGAGGCAGTATAGAGTTATTTTATTGTTTTGAATGTAAATTCCTTAATCTTTAAAATAAAAATAATATTAGTACATACCTCATAGTGTTTAGATAATTAAATTAAACAATGCATATAAAATACCTAACACTGTGATTTACACATAATGGGTACTCAGTAAAAGGTAGTTTATCTTATCATTGTTGGAATAGTGAAGATTAAATGAGATAAATATGAAATATGTTTGGAATATTGTAAATGATAAGTGGTATCTTTTGTTTTTGATGTATTTATTATTACTATTATTATTGTCATTATTATAGTTATTGATGATGGTGGATTCATATTGAATAAGAAAGCAATTAAAGCCAGAATTATTATTATTATTTTAATTATTATTTATTTATTTAAAAAATTCAAGTATAATTAACATACAATGTTACTTTACTTCCAGGTGTATGATATAATGATTCAGCAATTTCATACATTACTCAGTGCTCATCATAAGTGTACCCTTAATCTCCTTCACCTATTTTACCCAGCCCCCAACCAAGTGCCATTTGGCAACCACTAGTTTGTTTTCTATATTTGAGTCTGTATTTTTGTTTGTCTCTTTTTTCTTTGTTCATTTGTTGTGTTTCTTAAATTCCACATATGAGTGAAATCATATGGTATTTATCTTCTCTGAATGACTTATTTATCATTATACCCTCTAGATCTATCCATGTTGCTGCAAATGATAAGATTACATTTTTTATGACTGAGTAATATTCCATTATATATATAAATACATCTTCTTTATCCATTCATCTATGGATGGACACTTGAGTTTATTCCAAATCTAAGCTAGTGTAAATAGGGGGGAAATACACGTAGGGATGCATATGTCTTTTGGATTTAGTGTTTTCATTTTCTTTGGGTATATACCCAGTAGTGGAATTACTAGATTATACAGTAATTCTTTTTTTTAAAATTTTTTGATGACCCTCCATGCTGTTTTCCACAGTGGTCGCACCAGTCTGCATTCCTACCGACAGTGCACAAAAGTTTCTTTTTCTCCACCCTTGTCAACATTTGTTGTTTCTTGTGTTTTGGTTTTAGCCATTCTGACAGATGTGAGGTGATATCTCATTGTGGTTTTGACATTCATTTCCATGATGATTACAGATGTGGAGCATCTTTTCATGTGTCTGTTGACCATCTTTATGCTTTCTTTGGAAAAATGTCTATTCATGTTTTCTGCATATTTTTTAATTGTATTATTTGATTTTTGGTGTTGAGTTGTATAAGTTCATTATATATTTTGCATATTAACTCCTTACTGAATATATTATTTACAAATATCTTCTCCCATTCAGCAGGTTGTTTTTTGTTTTGTTCACGGTTTCAACTCTGCTAAAGCTTTTTATTTTGGTGTAGTCCCAATAGTTCACTTTTGCTTTTCTTACCTTGCTAAAGAAGACATAGTTAGAAAAATGTTTCTGTGGCTGATGTCAGAGAAATTACTTCCCATGTTTTCTTCTAGGAATTTTATGGTTGCAGGTCTCACATTTACATCTTTAATCCATTTTGAGTTTATTTTTATGTATGATGTAAGAAAGTGGTCCAGTTTCATTCTTTTGCATGTAGCTGTCCAGTTTTCCCAGAACCATCTGTTGAAGAGGCAAGCTTTTTCCCATTGTATATTCTCTTTTTTTGTTGAAGATTAATTGACCATATAAGTGTGGGTTTATTCGTGGGCTCCCTATTCTGTTGTATTGATATATGTGTCTATTTTTGTGCCAGTATCATGTTGTTTTCATTACTACAGCTTTGTAATATATACTGAAATCTGAGATTGTTATACCTCCATTTTTGTCCTTCTTTTCCAAGCCTGTAAAGTTAGAATTATTTTTAGACCAAGAAGGTGTTGTTGGAACAAAATTCATGATGAGAACAAATATCAGATTCAGGAGTGAGTGAAAAGAAGAATTAGACAAACTAGGAATTAAAGTCACAAAAAAGGAATTTCCAATTCAACCTGAATTTATACAAGATTCCACCAATTATGTGTATAAATGATGCATATTAACCATAATACTTGAAATTCACTGGCTTTTCCCCCCATATACTGATGCATGGCCTCAATCCTCTCTAAAGTGCTACCACCAATTACTCTCCAAACCATTTATAGAAGTGTCTGGGTATGTTTCACCTGGTGCTCATAAATACATATGCTTCCTCCTTGCACCATCACCACTCAGCCAGTCCACTGGGCTGATGCTGGAGACTGTAGTCTTGACTTGGCCATGTGGTCCCTGCTAGGTGTTAGTGCTAATTCTTCCAGGCACCACAGCTTCCCCTAGACACCATTGCTAAAAAAAATACAATACTCACAGTGCCAAAGTTCTACAAAAGTTGGTTATGAGGTAAAGAATACTTTTCTTCTTTCCTGTCATCATTTCAAAAGGAAGACAGTGCTGTTTTGCCCCAGTTGTCTTGCAGGTGTTTTTAGTGAAATAGACTTTTCAGTTTTGTATATATCCCTCTTGTTCTCCATAGATCCCATACATAAGTATTTTTAAGGGCCAAGAGAAGAGACAAATCAGAATTAGAAGCACAATACTATACTCAGAATTGTTATCCTCTTTCAAGGATTAAGGATTCATTCTGGATTAAAAAGTTTTGCCCTTTTTCTTTTTTTCTATGCAGAATTAGCCAAAAGATACCTAGGTTCCTCTGCAAATGCTCTTCTGTCAGGCAATCCCCTTATTTCACCAAATAAACTCAGAAACACCTGAATGGCCACTTAACTTTAAAAATCTGGTGTTCTATATCCTTTGTGATAGTCTGGAGCCAGCTCTTCGGACATCTTGTTAAGATGGAGTCAGTGGTTGGAGTTGAAAGAAGCCCTGGGATGGAAGGACAAAACCAAAATAGTGGGTGATGCCAGGGTCAGAGGACAAGCTAAGTCTAAAACCAGACTGCATTCCAAATAGTCAGAAAGAGCATAAACAAGTGTATCACATTCCAGTGTGGTCAGAAGTGGTTTTGAATGCAAAGTAAAGACAAAGCCAAGAGTCTGGCAAGAGAGAAATCAGAAGTATTTGCTAATGTATTTGCTACTTTTTTTTTGCAGTCCAGTGAGGTCAAGATCAGTGGTTGCATCAGCCTGGTTTGAAGGGTCAGATGTAAGAGCAACACACTTATTTTAATATTTTTAACATCTTTCCTGGATGAACAGAAATTAGGGCTGTGCTGTACTCACTTGGTGGAAATCCCTGATATATTCTCGAACATTAAAAACAATTATATAACATTAGTAGGATTTTTTAAATATAGAGATAGATTTGAACGACTTGGTAGAATATATTGGCAGAGTAGGAGGACCCTAGGCTCATCTTTCCCATTAAGATAACATTCAAATCAGGGGCACCTGAGTGGCTCAGTCAGTTAAGCATCTGACTTCTGCTCAGGTCATGATCTCATGGCTGGTGGGTTCAAGCCCCACGTTGGGATCTGTGTTAACAGCTCAGAGCCTGGAGCCTGCTTCAGATCCTGTGTCTCCCTCTCTCTCTGCCCCTACCCTGCTCTTGCTCTATCTCTGTCTCTCTATCTCTCACTCTCTCAAAAATAAACATTAAAAAAGATAACATTCAAATCATTCTAAATACCCCAGAAATCAATTTGAAGACTGAAAGAACAAACTCCACAACTAAAGGGAGTGAAGGGACCACATCAAAGAAGGTAGTAAGTGTGGAGACATGGTTTAGTGGAGAAATGAATCACAGGCGCTTTTCATGGGAGGCAGCTGTGGTTGTGAAGGGTGAGAGAGAATGAGAACACAAGGGAACACAAAAGGAGAACATTTCCTGAAAGCCATTTGCTGGGAAAATGAGAGAGGCAGATGTTTGTGAACTCTTGAAACCAGTGGCAGGAGGGCTTGGGAGGACTTAAAGCCTATAGTTTTCAAGGTCAGTGGGCTTGTCTAGGATAGAGTTTAGAGTCCTGAGGACACTGCCCTGCTAATAGAAGGCATGCAAACAACCCAGGAGGCTGATGGCATGGAAACAGAAATTTGAGCAACACCTGGGGACACACAGGGGCGAGGTTACTTGCTCTTCTTTGAACATGTCCCTAAGAATCAGCATTCATGGAGATGCCTATCTGAGGGCAAAGGAGTTGGTCAGTACCACTTCCCTACCTTGCCCCTCAGCATAAACACAGAGCAACATTCAGGAAGCACCGCAGTGCTGACACTGGCTAATGAACTTGCTTACACCAAGTCCTACATTCCATTTCTTGGGTGGAATTGTCCTTCTCAGTCAAGCCTGCCTCAGTCCCAGTGCAGTGGACCCTTTCCCTAGAAGACCAGCAGAAAGCCCTTCCCACACCATGTCTCCCAACCAGAGAGTTCTGCAGGGCTTCAGTTCTAGTAGAAGTAGTATCAGGTCATATTTAATGAGCAGACAAGAGCACACCTTGTTAAAACTCACCATAGTCTGTGCAAGGACCAAACACTGACCATGGCAGGCAAAGAGAGACTCTTCTGACAACTGGCCTGAAAGATAGAGCACCCAGAACACAACAGTATAGCACATGCAGCACTCACTGGAGACACTCCCTGAACCAACAGGACCTGTACACTACATGAACTCTTCTTCCTAAAACCATTATTCTCAGGAGCAGGAAACATAAATAGCTTTTCTCACACAGAGAAGAAAGCAGACAGACAGCATGCCAATTTGGAATGAATTCATCCCAAATTAAACAACAAAATAAGTCCACAGCTAGATTCCAAGTGACATAGATGTAAGTTAGATGCCAGATAGAAAATTTAAAGCACCAATCATAAGGATACTCACTGGACTTGAAGAAAGAGTGGAAGACTTCTGGGAGATGCTTACCACAATGATAAAATAGTTAAAAGAGAACTAATCAGAAATGAAGAATGCAATAACTGGGATTGGACACAGGCTTTATGCAATGAATACCAGGCTGAAAGAAGCAGAGGGAATAATTAGTGATATAGAAGACAAAATAATGAAAAACATTAAAGATGAACAAGACAGAGAAAAAAAGAATTATGGAACATGAGAAAAGACTTAGGGAACTCAATGACTCCATCAACCATAGTAACATGCATATTATAGAAGTTCCAGAAGAAGAAGAGAGAAAAAGGGGCAGAAGGTTTATTTGAGGAAATAATAGCAGAACCATTCCATAATCTGGGAAAGGAAACAGATATTCAGATGCAGGAAGCAGAGAACCCCCATCAAAATCAACAAAAGTAGGCCAACCCAAGACATATTGTGAAATTTGCAAAATAAAGTGATGAAGAAAAAAAAAATCCTAAAAGCTACAAGACAAAGTCCTTTACATATAAGGAAAGACCCATAAGGCTAGCTACAGATTTCCAAACAGAAATGTTGCAGGCCAGAATGGAGTAGCATGACACATTCAAAGTGCTAAGTGGGAAAAAGCCGCAGCCTAGAATACTCTATCCATTAAAGCTTCTATTCAGAATAGAAGGAGAGATAAAGAGTGTCCCAAACAAAAACTAAAGGAGCTCAGA
The DNA here is from genome assembly GCF_007474595.2 of Lynx canadensis. Lineage (NCBI taxonomy): Eukaryota > Metazoa > Chordata > Mammalia > Carnivora > Felidae > Lynx > Lynx canadensis. The sequence continues at coordinate 69,512,394 of NC_044321.2, read as the reverse complement.
CCAATAAACAAACCCTGCAAGAAATACTAAAGGGGACTCTTTCAGTGGGAAGGAAAGACAAAAAGACAAAAACAAGACAGGATCAGAGAAGACTTCCAGAAACAATGACAAAACAACTAATAAAATGGCAATAAATACATATCTATCAGTAATTAGTCTGAATATAAATGGATAAATGCTCCAATAAAAGTCATAGGGTGTCAGAATGGATAAAAAAAAAAACAAGACCCATCTATATGCTGTCTTGTAGGCAGACACCTGCATATTGAAAGTGAGAAGATGGAGAACATTTATCATGCAAATGAATTTCAAAAGAAAAACAGAGTAGCAATACATATATCAGTCAAACTAGACTTTAAAACAAAGACTGTCACAAGGGATGAAGAATGGCATGTTATCATAATAAAGGGGACAATCCAAAAAGAAGATCTAACAATGGTAAATATTTATGCACCCAACATGAAATTAATAACAAACTTTAAGGTACTAATTGATAATAATACAATAATAGTAGGGGATTTAAACACCCAATTTACATCAAAGGATAGATCATCTAAGCAGAAAATCAACAAGGAATGACACACTGGATCAGATGGACTTAATGGATATATTCAGAACATTCATCCTAGATTAGCAGAATATGTTCTTTTTTCAAGTACACATGGGACATTCCTCAGAATAGATCACATATTAGTTCATAAATCAGGCCTCAACAAACACAAAAAGACTGACACCATACCTTGCAACTTTTTTGACCACAGTGCCATGAAACTTGAAGTCAACCTGGACAAAAGTCCAGTGCCAGATGGTTTCATAGATGAATTCCAGCAAACATTGAAATAAGAGTTAATACCTATTCTCACACTACTCCAAAAAATAGAAACGAAAGGAAAACCTCCAAACCCATTCTATGAGGTGAGCAATACACTGATACCAAAACCACATAAAGAAACCACTGAAAAAGAGAATGACAGGCCATTATCCCTGAATATGGATGCAAAAATCATCAATAGAATGCTAGCACAACAAATCCAAAAATACTTTGAAAGAATCAAGTTAATATCATCCTCAACGGGTAAACACTGAGAGCTTCTCCTCTACCATCAGAAACAAGAAATTGAATAGGACAAAAATAAATGGAATGACAATTCACACTCATGGTTCAGAAGCACAAATATTGTTAAAATGTCTTTACTCCTAATGCAATTTACACATTTAAAAATTTAATGTTTTTTATTTCTGAGAGGGGGTGAGGGGCAGAGAGAGAGAATTCCAAGCAGGTTCCATGGTGACAGCACAGAGCCAGGCGTGTGGCTTGATCTCAGAAACTGTGAGATCAACACCTGAGCCGCAATCAAGAGTCAGATGCTTAGCTGACTTAGCCACACAGGCACCCTGGCAATCTATACATTTCATGCAATACCTATCAAAATATCAACAGCATTTTTCACAGAGCTCCCACAAATTTGTATGGAACCATGAAAGACTCTAAATAACCAAAGCAACCTTGAAGAAGAAAAGCAATGCTGGAATCATCAGACTTCAAGTTATATTACAAAGCTATAGTAAAGAAAATAATATGTTACTGGCATAAAAATAGACACATATGTCAATAGAAGAGAATGGAGAGCCCAGAAATAAACCTACAATTATATGGTCAATTAATCTTTGATAAAGTAGAAGTGAATATCCAATGGAAAACAGAAAGTTTCATAAACAAATGGTGTTGAAAAAACTAGACAGAAACATGCAAATGAATAAATCTAGATAACTTTCTTTCACCATGCGCAAAAATAAATTCAAAATGGGTTAAAGATGAGGTACCTGGGTGGCTTAGTCAGTTAAGCATTCGACTTTGGCTCAGCTCATGATTTCACGGTTCATAAGTTCAAGCCTTGCATTGGACTCCACACTGACAATGAAGAGCCTGCTTTGGATTCTCTCTCTCCCTTTCTCTCTGCCTCTCTCCTGATATCTCTCTAAAAAATAAATAAACTTTAAAAATGGGTTAAAGATTGAAACATGAGACTTGAAACCATAAAAATCCTAGAAGAGAGCACAGGTAGTAATTTCTCTGACATTGTCCATAGCAACATTTTTCCAGATATGTCTCCTGAAACAAAGAATTTAAAAGTATAATTCAAATGGTGGCACTACATCAAAATAAAACCTTCTACACAGCAAAGGAGACAATCAATAAAACTAAAGACAACCTACAGAATGGGAGAAGATATTTGCAAATGACATCTGATAAAGGGTTCATATCCAACATATATAAAGAAATTATAAAACTCAACATGCAAAAAATGAAAAATCCACTTAAAAATGCAGAGAAGATGAGAATAAACATTTCCAAAGAAGACATCCAGATGGCCAATGGAGACGTGAAAAGATGTTCAACATCACTTATCATCAGGGAAATACAAATCAAAACTACAAGGAGCTATCACCTCACGCTCATCAGAATGGCTAAAATAAAAAACCCAAAAAAAAAAGTATTGGCAAGGGTGTGAAGAAAAAGGAACCCTCTTGCAGTGTTGGTAGGAGAGCAAACTGGAGCAATATGGAATATTCTCAAAAAAGATAATAATAAAACTATACTTTGATGCAGGAATTGCACTACTGTGTAGTTACCCAAGAAAATACAAGAACATAAAGTCAAGAGGATAAAGTTTATCGCAACATTATATACAATAGCCAAGATATGGAAGCAGTCCACGTGTCCATCAATTGATGAGTGGGTAAAGAAGAGGTACTATATATGTACATATATGGCAAATCCTGCCATTTGCAACATTATGGATTGAGCCATAGACTATAATGCTAAGTGAAATAAGTGAAAGACAAATACAATATGGCTTTACTCATATGTGGAATGTAAGAAAAGAAAACAAATAAAGTAAAAACAGAGGGGGAGACAAACAAAAAACCAGATTCTTAAATATAGAGAACAAAAAGATGGTTACTGGAGTGGAGGTGGGAGGGGATGGATTAAATAGATGATGGGGAGGAGGGAGGGAAGATGGCGGCTTAGGAGGATGCTGGGCTCACCTTGCATCCAGCTGATCACTTAGATTCCACCTACACCTGCCTAAATAACCCAGAAAACCACCAGAAGACTAGCAGAACGGAGTCTCCGGAGCCAAGGGCAGACGTGAGCCCACCGAAGAGGGTAGGAAGGGTGGAGAGGCGGTGAGCACTGCACGGACTGGCGAGAGGGAGCCAAGGTGGAGGGGCGGCCTGCCAGCCGAGCAGACCCCCGAGTCTGGTTGGCAAAGTGGAGGGGCCAGACGGAGTGTGTTCCAACAGCAAGCATGACTTAGCATCTGGGAGGTCATAAGTTAACAGCTCTGCTCAGAAAGCGGGAAAGCTGGAGGACAAAGGGAGGGAGAGTTGCTGAGCCCCTGGACAACAGAGCTCAGTTTGTTGGGGAACAAAGGCGCTCGCCAGCGCCATCTCCCTCGCCCATCCCCAAGCCAAAATCCCAAAGGGAACCAGTTCCTGCCAGGGAACTTGCTTGCTCCGCGCAAACACCCAACTCTGTGCTTCTGCGGAGCCACCCCTCTGGTGGCAGCGGGTCTGACACCCTCCCACTGCCACAGGGCCCCTCCTGAAGTGGATCACCTAAGGAGAAGCAAGCTAAGCCTGCCCCTCCTGCCCCCATGCACCTTGCCTACCCACCCCAGCTAATACGCCAGATCCCCAGCACCACAAGCCTGGCAGTGTGCAAGTAGCCCAGACGGGCCACGCCACCCCACAGTGAATCCCGCCCCTAGGAGAGGGGAAGAGAAGGCACACACCAGTCTGACTGTGGCCCCAGGGTGGGCTGGGGGCAGACATCAGGTCGGACTGTGGCCCCGCCCACCAACTCCAGTTATACACCACAGCACAGGGGAAGTGCCCTGCAGGTCCTCACCACTCCAGGGACTATCCGAAATGAACAAATGGAAGAATTCCCCTCAAAAGAATGTCCAGGAAATAACAATAGCCAATTAACTGATCAAAAAGGATTTAAATAATATAACAGAAAGCAAATTTAGAATAATAGTCATAAAATTAATCGCTGGGCTTGAAAACAGTATAGAGGACAGCAAAGAATCTCTTGCTACAGAGATCAAGGGACTAAGGAACAGTCACGAGGAGCTGAAAAACGCTTTAAACGAAATGCAAAATAAAATGGAAATGACCATGGCTCGGATTGAAGAGGCAGAGGAGAGAATAGGTGAACTAGAAGATAAAGTTATGGAAAAAGAGGAAGCTGAGAGAAAGAGAGATAAAAAAACCCAGGAGTATGAGGGGAAAATTAGAGAACTAAGTGATACACTAAAAAGAAATAATATACGCATAATTGGTATCCCAGAGGAGGAAGAGAGAGGGAAAGGTGCTGAGGTGTACTTGAAGAAATAATAACAGAACTTCCCTGAACTGGGGAAGGAAAAAGGCACTGAAATCCAAGAGGCACAGAGAACTCCCTTTAGATATAACTAGAATCGATCTTCTGCACGACATATCATAGTCAAACTGGCAAAATACAAAGATAAAGAGAAAATTCTGAAAGCAGCAAGGGATAAATGTGCCCTAACTTATACAGGGAGACCTATAAGACTCGTGACTGATCTCTCTTTTGAAACTTGGCAGGCCAGAAAGGATTGGCACGAGATCTTCAATGTGATGAACACAAAAACTATGCAGCTGAGAATCCTTTATCCAGCAAGTCTGTCATTTAGAATAGAAGGAGAGATAAAGGTCTTCCCAAACAAACAAAAACTGAAGGAATTTGTCACTACTAAACCAGCCCTACAAGAGATCCTAAGGGGGATCCTGTGAGACAAAGTACCAGAGACATCGCTACAAGCATAAAACATACAGACACCACAATGACTCTAAGCCCGTATCTTTCTATAATAACACTGAATGTAAATGGATTAAATGCGCCAACCAAAAGACATAGAGTATCAGAATCGATAAAAAAAACAAGAGCCATCTATTTGCTGTCTACAAGAGACTCATTTTAGACCTGAGGACACCTTTAGATTGAGAGTGAGGGGATGGAGAACTATTTATCATGCTATTGGAAGCCAAAAGAAAGCTGGAGTAGCCATACTTATATCAGACAAACTAGACTTTCAATTAAAGGCTGTAACAAGAGATGAAGAAGGACATTATATAATAGTTACAGGGTCTATCCATCAGGAAGAGCTAACAATTATAAATGTCTATGCACCGAATACCGGAGCCCCCAAATATATAAAACAATTACTCATAAACAGAAGCAACCTTATTGATAAGAATGTGGTAATTGCAGGGGACTTTAACACTCCACTTACAGAAATGGATAGATCATCTAGACACACGGTCAATAAAGAAACAAGGGCCCTGAATGACACATTGGATCAGGTGGACTTGACAGATATATTTAGAATTCTGCATCCCAAAGCAACAGAATATACTTTCTTCTCGAGTGCACATGGAACATTCTCCAAGATTGATCATATACTGGGTCACAAAACAGCCCTTCATAAGTATACAAGAATTGAAATTATACCATGCATACTTTCAGACCACAATGCTATGAAGCTTGAAATCAACCACAGGAAAAAGTCTGGAAAACCTCCAAAAGCGTGGAGGTTAAAGAACACCCTACTAACGAATGAGTGGGTCAACCAGGTAATTAGAGAAGAAATTTCAAAATATATGGAAACAAACGAAAATGAAAATACAACAATCCAAATGCTTTGGGACGCAGCGAGGGCAGTCCTGAGACGAAAACACATTGCAATCCAGGCCTATCTCAAGAAACAAGAAAAATCCCAAATAAAAAATCTAACAGCATACCTAAAGGAAATAGAAGCAGAACAGCAAAGGCAGCGTAAACCCAGCAGAAGAAGAGAAATAATAACGATCAGAGCAGAAATAAACAATATAGAATCTAAAAAAACTGTAGAGCAGATCAACGAAACCAAGAGTTGGTTTTTTGAAAAAATAAACAAAATTGACAAACCTCTAGCCAGGCTTCTCAAAAAGAAAAGGGAGATGACCCAAATAGATAAAATCATGAAGGAAAATGGAATTATTACAACCAATCCCTCAGAGATACAAACAATTATCAGGGAATACTATGAAAAATTATATGCCAACAAATTGGACAACCTGGAAGAAATGGACAAATTCCTAAACACCCACATGCTTCCAAAACTCAATCAGGAGGAAATAGAAAGCTTGAACAGACCCATAACCAGTGAAGAAATTGAATCGGTTATCAAAAATCTCCCAACAAATAAGAGTCCAGGACCAGATGGCTTCCCAGGGGAATTCTACCAGACGTTTAAAGCAGAGATAATACCTATCCTTCTCAAGCTATTCCAAGAAATAGAAAGGGAAGGAAAACTTCCAGACTCATTCTATGAAGCCAGTATTACTTTGATTCCTAAACCAGACAGAGACCCAGTAAAAAAAGAGAACTACAGGCCAATATCCCTGATGAATATGGATGCAAAAATTCTCAATAAGATACTAGCAAATCGAATTCAACAGCATATAAAAAGAATTATTAAACGTGATCAAGTGGGATGCATTCCTGGGATGCAGGGCTGGTTCAACATTCGCAAATCAATCAATGTGATACATCACATTAATAAAAGAAAAGATAAGAACCATATGATCCTGTCAATCGATGCAGAAAAGGCCTTTGACAAAATTTAGCACCCTTTCTTAATAAAAACCCTTGAGAAAGTCGGCATAGAAGGAACATACTTAAACATCATCAAAGCCATTTATGAAAAGTGCACAGCTAACATCATCCTCAATGGGGAAAAACTGAGAGCTTTTTCCCTGAGATCAGGAACACGACAGGGATGCCTACTCTCACCGCTGTTGTTTAACATAGTGTTGGAAGTGCTAGCATCAGCAATCAGACAACAAAAGGAAATCAAAGGCATCAAAATTGGCAAAGATGAAGTCAAGCTTTCACTTTTTGCAGATGACATGTTATTATACATGGAAAATCTGATAGACTCCACCAAAAGTCTGCTAGAACTGATACATGAATTCAGCAAAGTTGCAGGATACAAAATCAATGTACAGAAATCAGTTGTATTCTTATACACTAACAATGAAGCAACAGAAAGACAAATAGAGAAACTGATCCCATTCACAATTGCACCAAGAAGCATAAAATAACTAGGAATAAATCTAACCAAAGATGTAAAAGATCTGTATGCTGAAAACTATAGAAAGATTATGAAGGAAATTGAAGAAGATATAAAGAAATGGAAAGACATTCCCTGCTCATGGATTGGAAGAATAAATATTGTCAAAATGTCAATACTGCCCAAAGCTATCTACACATTCAATGCAATCCCAATCAAAATTGCACCAGCATTCTTCTCGAAACTAGAACAAGCAATTCTAAAATTCATATGGAAACACAAAAGTCCCCGAATAGCCAAAGTAATTTTGAAGAAGACCAAAGCAGGAGGCATCACAATCCCAGACTTTAGCCTCTACTACAAAGCTGTCATCATCAAGGCAGCATGGTATTGGCACAAAAACAGACACATAGACCAATGGAATAGAATAGAAACCCCAGAACTAGACCCACAAACGTATGGCCAACTCTCTTTGACAAAGCAGGAAAGAACATCCAATGGAAAAAAGACAGTCTCTTTAACAAATGGTGCTGGGAGAACTGGACAGCAACATGCAGAAGGTTGAAACTAGACCACTTTTTCACACCTTTCACAAAAATAAACTCAAAATGGATAAAGGACCTGAATGTGAGACAGGAAACCATCAAAACCCTAGAGGAGAAAGCAGGAAAAGACCTCTCTGACCTCAGCCGTAGCAATCTCTTACTTGACACATCCCTAAAGGCAAGGGAATTAAAAGCAAAAAATGAATTACTGGGACCTTATGAAGACAAAAGCTTCTGCACAGCAAAGGAAACAACCAACAAAACTAAAAGGCAACCAACGGAATGGGAAAAGATATTTGCAAATGACATATCGGACAAAGGGCTAGTATCCAAAATCTATAAAGAGCTCGCCAAACTCCACACCCGAAAAACAAATAACCCAGTGAAGAAATGGGCAGAAAACATGAATAGACACTTCTCTAAAGAAGACATCCGGGGGCGCCTGGGTGGCGCAGTCGGTTATTGTCCGACTTCAGGCAGGTCAGGATCTCGCGGTCCATGAGTTCGAGCCCCGCGTCAGGCTCTGGGCTGATGGCTCAGAGCCTGGAGCCTGTTTCCGATTCTGTGTCTCCCTCTCTCTCTGCCCCTCCCCCATTCATGCTCTGTCTCTCTCTGTCCCCCCAAAAATAAATAAACGTTGAAAAAAAAATTTAAAAAAAAAAGAAGACATCCGGATGGCCAACAGGCACATGAAAAGATGCTCAACGTCGCTCCTCACCAGGGAAATACAAATCAAAACCACACTCAGATATCACCTCACAGCAGAGTGGCCAAAATGAACAAATCAGGAGACTATCGATGCTGGAGAGGATGTGGAGAAACGGGAACCCTCTTGCACAGTTGGTGGGAATGCAAATTGGTGCAGCCACTCTGGAAAACAGTGTGGAGGTTCCTCAGAAAATTAAAAATAGACATACCCTATGACCCAGCAATAGCACTGCTAGGAATTTCCCCAAGGGATACAGGAGTGCTGATGCATGGGGCACTTGTACCCCAATGTTTATAGCAGGACTCTCAACAATAGCCAAATTATTTATTGTCAAATTGGTTTCCATACAACACCCAGTGATCATCCCAACAGGTGCCCTCCTCAATGCCCGTCACCCACTTTCCCCTTCCCCTTACCCCCATCAACCCTCTGTTTGTTCTCAATATTTAAGAGCCTCTTATGGTGTGCCTCCCTCCCTCTCTGCTTGTAACTTTTTTCCCCCTTACCCTCCCCCATGGTCTTCTGTTAAGTTTCTCAAAATCCACATATGAGTGAAAACATATGGTATCTGTCTTTCTCTGACTTATTTCACTTATCATAATACTCTCCAGTTCCATCCACATTGCTGCAAATGGCCAGATTTCATTCTTTCTTATTGACAAGGAGTATTTCATTGTAGATATAAACTACATCTTCTTTATTCATTCACCAGTTGATGGACATTGGGCTCTTTCCATAATTTGGCTATTATTGAAAATGCGGCTATAAACATTGGGGTACATGTGCCCTTATGCATCAGTATTCCTGTATCCCTTGGATTAATTCCTAGAAGTGTTATTGCTGGGTCATAGGGTAGCTCTATTTTTAATTTTTTGATGAACCTCCACACTGTTTTCCAGAGTGGCTGCACCAGTTTGCATTCCCACCAATAGTGCAAGAGGGTTCCCATTTCTCCACATCCTTGCCAGCATCTATTGTGACACATAGGTAGTTATATCTATTGTCTCCTGATTTGTTCATTTTAGCCATTCTGACCAGCGTGAAGTGGTATCTCAATGAGCCTTTGATTATTTTTTCCCTGATGATGAGTGACGTTGAGCATCTTTTCATGTGTCCGTTGGCCATCTGGATGTCTTCTTTGGATGTCTATTTATGTCTTCTGCTCATTTCTTCACTGTATTATTTGTTTTCAGATGTGGAGTTTGTTGAGTTCTATATAGATTTTGGAAACTAGCCCTTTATCTGATATGTCATTTGCAAATATCTTTTCCCATTCTGTCAGTTGCCTTTTAGTTTTGTTGATTGCTTCTTTTGCAGTGCAGAAACTTTTTATCTTGACAAGGTCTCCATAGTTCATTTTTGCTTTTAGTTCCCTTGCCTTTGGAGATGTGTCGAGGAAGAAATTGCTGCAGCTGAGGTCAAAGAGGTTGTTGCCTTCTTTCTTCTCTAGAATTTTGATGGTTTCCTATCTGACATTTAGGTCTTTCATCCATTTTCAGTTTATTTTTGTGTATGGTGTAACAAAGTGGTCTAGTTTCATTCTTCTGCATGTTGCTGTCCAGTTCTCCCAGAACCATTCGTTAAACAGGCTGTCTTTTTAACATTGGATACTCATTCCTGCTTTGTCAAAGATTAGTTGGCCATACATTTGTGGGTCCAATACTGGGCTGTCTGTTCTATTACATTGGTCTATGTATCTGTTTTGTAGCAATACCATACTGTCTTGATGATTACAGCTTTGTAGTAGAGGCTAAAGTCTGGGATTTTGATGCCTCCCCCTTTGGTTTTCTTCTTCAATATTACTTTGGCTATTCAGGGTCTTGGGTGGTAACATACAAATTTTGGGACTGTTTGTTCTAGCTTTGAGAAGAATGCTGATGCAATTTTGATTGCGATTGCATTGAATGTGTAGATTGCTTTGGGTAGTATTGACATTTTAACAATATTTATTCTTCCAATCCATAAGCATGGAATGTTTTTCCATTTCTTTTTGTCTTTTTCAACTTCCTTCATAAGCTTTCTATAGTTTTCAGCATACATATCTTTTACCTCATTGGTCAGGCTCATTCCTAGGTATTTTATGATTCTTGGTGCAATTGTAAATGGGATCAGTTTCTTGATTTCTCTTTCTGCTGCTTCATTTTTGGTGTATAATAATGCAGCTGATTTCTGTACATTGATTTTGTACCATGCAACTTTGCTGAATTCATATGTCAGTTCTAGCAGCCTTTTTGTGGAGTCTGTCAGGTTTTCCATGTGGAGTATTATGCTGTCTGTGAAAAGTGAAAGTTTGACTTCTTCTTTGCCGATTTTGATGCTTTTTATTTCATTTTGGTGTCTGATTGCTGATGCTAGGACTTCCAACACTATGTTAAACATTAGTGGTGAGAATGAACATTGCTGTCGTGTTCCTGATCTCAGGTGGGAAGCTCTCAGTTTTTCCCCATTGAGGATGATATTAGCTCTGGGCTTTTCATAAATGGCTTTTGATGTTTCAGTATGTTCCTTCTATCCCAATTTTCTTGAGGGTTTTATTAAGAAAGGATGCTTTGTTTTGTCAAATGCTTTTTCTGCATCTATTGACAGGATCATATGGTTCTTATTCTTTTATTGATGTGATGTATCTCATTGATTGATTTGCAAATATTGAACCAGCCCTCCAGCCTAGGAATGAATCCCATTTGATCATGGTGAATATTTCTTTTTATATGCTGTTGAATTCGATTTGCTAGTAATTTGTTGAGAATTTTTGCATCCATGTTCATTAGGGATATTGGTCTGTAGTTCTTTTTGTTGTTGGGTCTCTGAATCAAGGTAATGCTGGCTTCATAGAATAAGTCTGGAAGTTTTCCTTCCATTTCTATTTTTTGGAGCATCTTGAGAAGGATTGATATTAACTCTGCTTTAAATGTCCGTTAGAATTCCCCTAAGCCATATGGTCCAGGAATCTTATTTGTTGGGAGATTTTTGATAACTGATTCAGTTTCTTCACTAGATATGGGTATGTTCAAATTTTCTGTTTCTTCCCGTTTGAGTTTTGGAAGTGTGTAGGTGTTTAGGAATTTGTCCATTTCTTCCAGGTTGTCCAGTGTGTTGGCATATAATTTTTCCTAGTAATCCCTGATAATTGCTTGTCTTTCTGGGGGATTGGTTGTGATAAATACATTTTCATTCCTGATTTTATCTATTTGGGTCCTCTCTTCTTTTTGAGAAGCCTGACCAGAGGTTTATACATTTTGTGTATTTTTTCAAAAAACCTAGCTCTAGTTTCATTGATCTGTTATACCGTTTGTTTGTTTGTTTGTTTTTATATTGGTTATTTTTACTCTAACCTCTATTATTTCTCTTTTTCTGCTGGGTTTGGGATGTCTTTGCTGTTCTGCTTCTAGTTACTTTAGGTGTGCTGTTAGATTTTGTGTTTTGGATTTTCCTTGTTCTTGAGATGGGCCTGGATTGCAATGTATTTTCCTCTAGGACTGCATTCGCTGCATCCCAAAGGGTTTGCATTTTTGTGTTTCCATTTTCATTTGTTTCCATATATCTTTACATTTCTTCTCTAATTGCCTAGTTGACACATTCATTTTTTTTTTTTTTTTTTTTTTTTTTTCTTTTTTCAACGTTTATTTATTTTTGGGACAGAGAGAGACAGAGCATGAACGGGGGAGGGGCAGAGAGAGAGGGAGACACAGAATCGGAAACAGGCTCCAGGCTCTGAGCCATCAGCCCAGAGCCCGACGCGGGGCTCGAACTCACGGACCGCGAGATCGTGACCTGGCTGAAGTCGGACGCTTAACCGACTGCGCCACCCAGGCGCCCCAACACATTCATTCTTTAGTAGGATGTTCTTTAACCCCCATGCTTTGGGATGTTTTCCAGACTTTTTCCTGTGGTTGATTTCAAGTTTTATAGCATTATGATTTGAAAGTGTGCATGGTATGATCTCCATTCTTTTATATTTATTGAGGGTTCTTTTGTTACCCAGTATATGATCTATCTTGGAGAAAGTTCCATGTGCACTCAAGAAGAAATTATATTCTGCTGCTTTAGGATGTAGAGTTCTAAATATACCAGTCAAGTCCATCTGGTCCAGTGCATCATTCAGGGCCATTGTTTACTTATTTTCTTCTAGATGATCTGTCCATTGTTGTAAGTGGAGTATTAAAGTCCCCTGCTATTACCACATTCTTGCCAATAAAATAGCTTATGTTTGTGATTAATTGTTTTATGTATATGGGTGCTTTTGAATTTGGTGCATAGAAATTTATAATTGTTAGCTCTTCCTGATGGATAGACCCTGTAAATATATAATGCCCTTCTTCATTTCTTGTTACAGCCTTTAATTTAAAGTCTAGTTTGTCTGATATCAGTATGGCTACTCCAGCTTTCCTTGACTTCCAGTAGCATGGTAGATATTTCTCCATTCCCTCACTTTCAGTCTGAAGGTGTCCTCAGGTATAAAATGGGTCTCTTGTAGACAGCAAATAGATGGGTCTTGTTTTTTTTTTATCCATTCTGATACCCTATGTCTTTTGGTTGGAGCATTTAGTCCATGTACATTCAGTGTTGTTACTGAAAGATATCCGTTTAGATTCATTGTGTTATCTGTAGGTTTCGTGCTTGTAGTGATGTCTCTGGTACTTTGTGGTCCTTGCAACATTTCACTCAGAGTCCCCATTAGGAACTCTTGTAGGGCTGGTTTAGTGGTAATGAATTCCTTCAGTTTTTGTTTGTTTGGGAAAACCTTTATCTCTCCTATTCTGAATGACAGGCTTGCTGGATAAAGGATTCTTGGTGGAATATTTTTCCCATTCATCACATTGAAGATTTCCTGCCATTCCTTTCTGGCCTGTCAAGTTTCAGTAGATAGGTCTGCTACTGCCTTTATGTGTCTACCTTTGTATGTTAAGGCCCATTTATCCCTAGCTGCTTTCAGAATTATCTCTTTATCCTTGTATTTTGCCAGCTTCACTATGATATGTCATGCAGAAGATCAAGTTATGTATGAGGGGAGTTCTCTGTGCCTCTCGGATTTCAATGCCTGTTTCCTTCCCCAGATTGGGGAAGTTCTCAGCTATGATTTGTTCAAGTACACCTCTTTATCTCTCTCTTCTTCTGGAATTCCTATGATACAGATATTGTTCCCTTTGATTGCATCACTTAGCTCTCTAATTCTCCCCTCATACTCTTGTATTTTTTTATGTCACTTTTTCTCAGATTCCTCTTTTTCCATAATTTTATATTCTAATTCACCTATTCTCCCCTCTGCCTCTTCAATCTGCATTGTGGCCGCCTCCATTTTATTTTGCACTTCATTTGTAGCATTTTTTTAATTCATCATGACTGTTTTTTAATTCGTTAATCTCTGTAGCAAGATTCTCTACTGTCTTCTATGACTTTTTCAAGCCCAGTGATTAATCTTATGACTATTATTCTCAATTCTTGTTCAGTTACATTGCTTATATCTGTTTGATCAATTCTTTAGCTGTCTCTTCTTCATGGAATTTCTTTTGAGGACAATTGTTCCTTTTCATCGTTTTGGCTAGATTTCTGTCCCTCATGAGTTTTATGTTTGTTAGGTGCTCTGCACCTGCAATCACTGCTATAATAAAGGGGGAGGGAGATCTTACACTGTCCATGGCCTGATCCTTCAGGAGGTGTTTTTTTGGAAAGTTTTACTTGCTCTCTGTTGTTGCGATTTTGATTATTTTATCTCCCTACTCATAGTGACGTTTTGGACCCTCCGCCTGGTGTGCTTTGATTTGTTCCTTGAAGTAACCCTCGAAAGGAAAACAAACAGACAAACAAACAGGCAACAAAACCATGCAAACACACAAAGAAATGAAACAAAAAACAAACAAACGAACCAAAGCAACAACAAAAATCCAAAAGTAAAAAAAAAGCAGAAACACCAGCTACAAGTAAAAAATAGGGTAGAGGCAGTGCTGATGGAAGAACACATAAAAAGAGAGAAATGACAGGGGCAGGGGGAAAAGAAAAAAAAAATAAACATTGACCAGGCAGAGAGACTAAATGGCACAATCCAGAGAGAGAGAAAGGAAAATAAAGAAGGAAGCAGGGAAAAAGAAATGAAGATGGAGTACCCACTATATGGCTTGATTATTCCAAAGAGAGAGAAAGGAAATGGAAGGAGGTGTAGAACATGTATCAAGAGAATGGGTTAAATAGGTCTGCTTAAACAAACCAACAACCAGAATAACCAGCCTTGAAGAGGGAAGAGATAAGAAGGAGAAAAGGAAGGAAGAACATATCTAAATAACAAGAATTGTCCTAGAATTAATCCAAGCAATGCAGCAGAGCTGATTTGGAGGAGTGGGCTATCTGTTCCTTAGCGGCTATCCAGCTCCAGTAGATTTGAAGTTACCTGGTGAGGAAGGGTGTGGTTTGGGGTAGGCGGGTCTGCCTCCATGTTGGGCCCCACAGAAGATCCTGCCTTGCTGGTGGTGGGAAGAAAAATGCGACCCCCCCCAGACTCTTTTCCACTGACCCAGTGTCCCAAATCACTCCATTTGAGCCATCCTCACTGTGCCAAGAGCACAGATGAGGTGGTTTGTCTCACTCTGCTGACCCCCGTGCCCTGGTACTTTCTTGGGATTTAAACTCCTGCACCGTTTGCCCTGGCACTGGGGAAGCGCCTCTCTATGCTGCCTGACATGTGGCCCTGGCTTGTTTTGTCCTGTCCCACCACACTTCAGGGAGGGAGCTGCTTTCTCCTACTGCAGACTATGCCTCTGACCTACCACCAAACCCAGGGGTTGCTCCCCTCCTCCCCAGGTGTGTGAACAGGGCAGCCAGCCCCAGTTAGGAGACAGCCCTTCTGTTAGAGATAGGATCCCTCTCCGTCCTGATCTGAGGCTTTTCTCTTGTCCAGATACAGTCCTATGGTTCTCCAGCCACTCTTTCTCTTCCCTTTCTCTCTCCCCAGAAGGGGATCCCTCCCCTCCATGCCTACTTGGCCCATTTCGTCTCTCCTGGTTCGCAATCACCCACCTATGGCACATCAGGTTGTCCTGGTGTCTCCCTCGTAGACTCAGTCTCTTCCTCCCAGACTCCTGTGGTTCAAATCTTTTGACTTCAACCTTTCTTTGTTTGAGAGACCTGGAAAGTACACATCCTCTTCTCTGCGATGTTGGATGATTACCGCTTTTAGTGTTAACCATGAACACTGTGATCCTTTTTCACCCATTTATATTTTCTTTTATATGTTAATAGAGTTTTAAGATTTCCTCATATGGTTCATTCACATTACTTGTTTAGTTACTGCCTGGGTATTTTATCTTTTTGTTTACTTTATAAATTTATTTGTTCTCTATCATTAAGAATCTGTTTCTTTGTCTCCCCTTCTTTTTTTACTTTGCTCATTGTTTTTCTTTTTTTAAATTCCACATATGAGTGAAATAATTTTGTATTTGTCTTTCTCTGACTTATTTCACTTAGCATTATACTCTATAGCTCAAATCCATATTGTTGCAAATGGCAAATGCTTTGTAAATTGAATCTTTTTGGTGCACCTGGGTGGGTTGGTCACCACAAGCGACCAACTTCAGCTCAGGTCATGATCTTACGGCTTGTGGGTTCCAACTCTGCATCAGGCTCTGTGCTGATAGCTCAGAGCCTGGAGCCTGCTTTGGATTCTGTGTTTCCTTCTCTGCCCCTCCCTCACTCATGCTCTGCCTCTCTCTTCTTCTTAAAAATAAACAAATATTAAAAATTTTTAAATAAAATGAATCTTTTCTTACATTATATATTTTAACTGTATTGGTGAGTTATCAGAGAGCAGTTTGGAGCTATCGTACTTGGTAACAATGAACTATATGGAATGGCACATCATGAAATTTATTTTTTTATTTCATAAATGAAATACAGAGGTTTACCCTCTGGTGCTGGTATATTTACTCCATCATCATCAAAGCCCAAGTTTGTTGTTGTTGTTGTTGTTATTGTTGTTTGCCGCATTGCTTTGCCATCTGTAGCACATTTCTACATGCTATGATATGCTGCATGAATGGTTCCAAATAACCAACTCCGTTCTTCCCAACAGGGTGATTTCGTTCCACATCTCCCGATGGCGTGTATTCTGTCTGCATTTTAGACAGCAAGAAGGTGAAAAAGGACAAGAAGTATGAGATCTTCTGCTGTTTAAGGACACTTCTTGGAAAACCTATACATTTTCCTTTGTCTCATTGGCCAGAATTTAGTTACATAACTACTCAGAGATGTAAAGAGGTTGCAAAATATCCTCTCTTCAGAGAGGCGTTATGCCCACCTTAAAAATATGGTTTTGTTACTAAAGAAAAAAGGTGGGGAAGAAATGATGAGGTAGACAACCAGCAGTCATTCCCATCCTTTTGCATGTACTCTTGCTTCCTTCAAACTGCAACCAAAGCATTTTCTGAAACACATATTAAATTCACCTATTTCCTTGCACATGGTGCATCATGGTGTCAAAAACCCTACATTGCCTTGATATCACTTCTTTTCTAGATTCTTCTACCCCTCTTTTCATCTTGCTTTCTGCACTCAAGCCACTTTGTATTTAAGTTTTACAACCATGCTATGGAATCTTTTGCCTCACAACCCTTGTCCATGCAGTTCTCTCTGCTTTGGATGCTTTTCCCTCTAGCTACTTCCTTTAGCCAACCCTTATTTTCCTTTTAGATCACAGATTAAAGGTCACTACCTAAGGGGGTAGTGGGGATCATATATCTCCCATTATATGGTTTTATAGTACTTTTATTTTTTACTTCATAACATTTATTTGTTTGCAATTTTACATTTGTGTAATTATTTCATTAAGTAATTACTTCTCCCAGGGGATTGTAATTCCATGAGATCAGAAGCAATGTGTTTTTAGCTTATTTATGT
Source organism: Lynx canadensis (assembly GCF_007474595.2). Classification (NCBI taxonomy): domain Eukaryota; kingdom Metazoa; phylum Chordata; class Mammalia; order Carnivora; family Felidae; genus Lynx; species Lynx canadensis. The sequence goes on along the minus strand of NC_044321.2, from coordinate 69,495,109 downwards.
ATACACAGTGCCATGAACAGTGCTTAGAACATAGGAGGTGATTAATAAACATGTATTGAATGAATTAATTAAATCCATCGTAACATCATACCATGGATGTTTGGGGATCAGGAGCTGATATAATAGTCCCTCTAGTTTTTCCAGTCCAGGATTTTAAAAGGTCACTGTGGGTAGAGCATAAGACTTAGGAATTTATCGTTCAAGATGAACATAGTCCTAGGCAACAAATTTCAGGGTGTGGTCATGGTAATGGGTTATTAAAATTAAGTGAAGATGTGGATGGTTTGAATCATGCAGTTAAAAAAATATCTGAGTTAAAGTATTGGATAAATTGCCTTCAGTGTGTCCATGATGATCACAATAATGAGGGCAGAGAGAAAGAATGTGAACCAGGTGCCACAGTCTCCAGTGAATGTGAGAAATTAATCAGGCAGTTGATAAAGGGACAGAAACAAGGTGGGGCAGGATACTATAGCTAGATGGCAGGAGTTTCAAAGGTAGAAAGAAAGGCTTTTCCAGAAATGTGGAAGAATAGTCATGTAGAGGTGGCAACAGGAAGAATGCTAACCCAGTCTGCAGCTATGTGATATGTGTACCCTATGAGAATAAACAGCTTTAATGCAAAAGGGTGGAAGTGAGAGTGATGTCCTCTAGTAATAGCCAGGCTTCAGTCAAGATGAGGAGGCAGAGAGGGAGTTTGGAGAAGAGGAAGAAAAGACAAGGGAATTTGGTTTATAATGAAAGAGGATTCCAGAGCACAATAGAAGCATTGGGAGGGAGGGCAGCAGTGGGGAGGATGAGTCAAGGAGAAGAGCAAGAAAAGAGGATAGGTAGAAGAGAAATGCCTTTAGAGGGCTTGTATCTGGATCACTGGTCAAATATGATTACTAAGAGGCATTTTGGGTTAAGTTCCTGACAAGTATAATCTGAGAGCCATCTGGTATCAGAGGACTAATGAGTCTATTTGGCTGTGACTTAAGCATCAGTCTGTAGCTTTTCCTCAGTGACCAAACCAAAAGTTTGAGAGGAATTATTTTTTTAGGCCCAAAAAGAGTTGAAATGAATGCAGCATGGATTGTTAGGGATGAGTATTCACCAGGTCAGAGAAAACCCTGTTATCCAATAAACTCTCTTGCTGCCAACACCTCCTATTTACAATACTAAAACATTATTTCACAATCATCTTAATTGAAATGAACTCAATTTTCCTTCTAATTTTTTGTCTTTTTTTTTTTTTCTAAAATTTGCTCAATGATAGTCTTCTTTACTGTCTGTGTAGCAGTTTCCAGCTTATCCTTTCCTAAGCTTTCTCCTTCCTATAATTTGGCAAGTGTAGAGAAATGGAAAAGCTGTCCTTTTAGGAATATAACATGCTTCATTACTCTAATATGTCACTGACTATAAGACATACTGTTATTTTAGGTTCCACTAAGAAAGAAAAAATGCTGCCAATTAATCTGTGATACAATGGTTTTTAAAAATCAACTAGAGGCTTTATTTTACACTTATTTTAAGAACTCAATTAGAACCATTTAGATAGGTTTTTAGTATATATCACTCTTATAAATACATAAGAGTGGAAATATAAGCAAAACACATAAGTGAGAGATTCCTAAAACTTCTTCACATTCAGCCTAGCTTTTTTTCAGTCATAGTTTGACTCAGTTATTGATGTCCTTGTATTTTTACAAAGAATCATTCTCTATATAATTAAGGACATTGATGATGAATCATTTAAAAACAACAAAAACCAAGGGGAAGTGGTCCACTGTTGTCTCTGAGGTTTTCCTCTAACTCACTGACACTCATTCTGCAAGTCTTAATGCTGGCATTTACTCTTCCAGTGGTACATATTTGTTTCACTAATGTCAAATTACACCCCACTGTTCCATTTTCATACCTTTCTGCTTACACAATAACATTTTGTTCTGATGATTACAGGCAGTGTAATCTTTTTGAAGATATTTTAAATGGCAATTAACACATGTAGTACCAACAGTGCGTATAACTCAATTGAAGTGTTTATATCATGAACAGCTATGACCAGGTTTCCACATGTACATGCAATGACAACTGTATCATAATAGCTACCTGGCCAATATTAGCTATAAGACACAATTGTTGAAAGTGAATCCTGATGTCAGAAATATATAATTTGTTGGAAGTCAATCTTAATTTCAGAGATTTGTTATGGAGAAAATATGCAAAATAGTGTGTCTTAGAACTGATTAAATGTGGTATTTACATGAGAATTAATCCTAAGAGAGACCATTAAGATTTACCAAGTTCACCCAAGGCAATGAAGTAAGGTCAGAGGAAGGCACTGGATGGGAATATCAAATATCTTCTAGACTGGTAACCTTGGACTCCTCCTGAATCCCTGGGTGAGGGGACTACTCTCAGTGCAAACATTAGTGAGCACCAATCTATTTGAGTAGATTAATAGCACTGTCATTCGTGGTGACAAGAGACATACCATATCAGGCCTAAGAAGGAGAGGCATCTCATTAATTAGGTATCCTTATTCCATTTCTAACCCCCTTCTCCCTTGCTACTTATAGAAACTAGAAAGTAGAAAACTCAATTTCCTACACTCACTTGCAGATAGGAGGGGCAATGTGACTCCGTTCTAGTAGTGAGACATCAAGCAGAAGTCTGACACTGACTCTTTCTTCTCTCTGCCTTAAATGTAAACATATCTGGAGCTTCAACAGCCATCTTATAACAATAGGATGACAAGCATGAAGATGAAAGTCTATATGGTATGAATAGTGGGTCAGAAAAAAAAAATAATTTCCTTGGGTCCATTGGGAACAACCTTGGGCCCATTGTTGAACAACTAAATAAACACCAGCAATGACCTACATCTAGACTTGCTTTTAAGATTTGCTTTTATGTGGAAAAATAGGTCATTCATTTCCTTAAACTCCAATTGGTTAGTTTGTAACTTGCATCTGAACATGTTTTTTAAATAACATGGAGGCAAGTGGCAGCTGTCACTGAGAGGCCAAATGTTCTAATTTGTGGAACATGTGTAGATCACCCACTTTCCCCATCCCTCCTCTTCTAAAGGAAATTCTGAGTATCTGGGGAGAAAATGATGGTCTGTACTTCCCTCAAAATAGTCATGGATATTCATTATAAATTTTTTGAGGAAATTTGGAAAGCCATCATGTTAGTCTGCGATGGACTATGTTTTTAAAAAGTAAAAGTATTTGCAATTTTATGTTATTTCTTCTGAAATTGGGCCCTCAAAATATCTTCCAAATACTTTCTCAAATAAAAATACCTATGATTTACCTAATGTTTTCATTTTCAACTCACAGAGATAATTTATTGTTTCAGGAATATGTTAATTACATAGTACACACATCTGCATTTATAATTCAACAAATATGCCAGCAAATCTTATTACCCACTCTTCTTTGAAAATGTAGCGTGTAACATACTTCAAAAACTGAGGAGCCCTGCTGAACTGGGACCATTTCTCCCAACTATCACTTACAGGGACAGGAGAATAAATTTAATGGCATTCTGCAACATGCCACTAACAATGGGGAAGAAAAATCCTGCTCTTCTAGATAAAATTCTAGTTTTCAATAGCCTAAAATTAACAGATTAATATTCCAGTATAGACCACAATGTAGATTTATTTTCAGAGAATCTTTCATATAAATTACATTGGAGGTACATTAGGTTTCAAAGATAGAAAACACCGGAGATTCTATGGTTTTAATTCATTCTATAGCACAAAAATGTCAAACATCTAAAAGATGAAATAAACAAATATAGGAGAGAAGTTTAAAATTACAAAGAAACAGATAGCTCTGGAGTTCCTGATGTATAAGTATCATTACCATCATCATGATTTACATATTGAGTTTAGATGAATCCAGTCTTAACAGTGTGACAAGTGGCCAAATACAATAATCTACTGTTTGTACAGAAACCTCCTTACAGTTTGTTATGTGTGTAGAAGTATTTCTTTCTGAAATGATTTTCAAGTAAGATAAATTATGAATAGATGATGTCTAGTTTACAAGCAAGGAGCCCATTTAGTGCCAGAACTAGTTTTAGTCTGATAGTCTTAAATTTATAGCTTTACTTTTCTCCTCTGCCATTGTCTGATATTTCTTTTAGTATTTCTCTTAGTTGTTTGTGATACTTCTATTTCTTAATATTTCTACCCAGATAATAAATGGCTTTGATTTAAAAAAAAAATCAGTATAGGTGAAGAGGGAAGATGGTGGCATAGGAGGATGCTGGGCTCACCACGGGTCCTGCTGATCACTTAGATTCCACCTACACCTGCCTAAATAACCCAGAAAACCGCCAGAGGAATAGTAAACGGAGTCTCCAGAGCCAAGCGCAGACGAGAGGCCCACAGAAGAGGGTAGGAAGGGCGGCGAGGCGGTGCGTGCTCCACAGACTGGCGGGAGGGAGCCGGGGCAGAGGGGCGGCTTGCCGGCCAAGCAGAGCCCCAGAGACTGGCTGGCAAAAGCGGAGGAACCTGACGGACTGTGTTCTGACGGCAAGCGCGACTTACCTTCTCGGAGTTCATAAGTTAACAGCTCTGCTCAGAAAGCGGGAAGGCTGGAGGACAAAGGGAGGGAGAGCTGCGGAGCCCCCGAATGACAGAGCTCAGTTTGGTGGGGAACAAAGGCGCTCGCCAGTGCCATCTCCCCTGCCCATCCCCCAGCCAAAATCCCAAAGGGAACCAGTTCCTGCCAGGGAACTTGCTCCCTCTGCGCAAACACCCAACTCTGTGCTTCTGTGGAGCCAAACCTCCGGCAGCGGATCTGACTCCCTCCAGCTGCCACAGGGCCCCTCCTGAAGTGGATCACCAAAGGAGAAGCGAACTAAGCCTGCCCCTCCTGCCCCCGTGCACCTTGCCTACCCACCCCAGCTAATACGCCAGATCCCCAGCACCACAAGCCTGGCAGTGTGCAAGTAGCCCAGATGGGCCACGCCACCCCACAGTGAATCCCACCCATAGGAGAGGGGAAGAGAAGGCACCACCAGTCTGACTGTGGCCCCAGCGGTGGGCTGGGGGCAGACATCAGGTCGGACTGCGGCCCCACCCACCAACTCCAGTTATACACCACAGCACAGGGGAAGTGCCCTGCAGGTCCTCACCACACCAGGGACTATCCAAAATGACCAAGCGGAAGAATTCCCCTCAGAAGAATCTCCAGGAAATAACAACAGCTAATGAACTGATCAAAAAGGATTTAAATAATATAACAGAAAGCGAATTTAGAATAATAGTCATAAAATTAATCGCTGGGCTTGAAAACAGTATAGAGGACAGCAGAGAATCTCTTGCTACAGAGATCAAGGGACTAAGGAACAGTCACGAGGAGCTGAAAAGCACTTTAAATGAAATGCAAAACAAAATGGAAATGACAACAGCTCGGATTGAAGAGGCAGAGGAGAGAATAGGTAAACTAAAAGATAAAGTTATGGAAAACGAGGAAGCTGAGAGAAAGAGAGATAAAAAATTCCAGGAGCATGAGGGGAAAATTAGAGAACTAAGTGATGCACTAAAGAGAAATAATCTACGCATAACTGGTATTAAAGAGGAGGAAGAGAAGGGAAAGGTGCTGAAGGGGTACTTGAAGAAATTATAGCTGAGACTTCCCTGAACTGGGGAAGGAAAAAGACATTGAAATCCAAGAGGCACAGAGAACTCTCTTCAGACGTAACTTGAATCGATCTTTTGCACGACATATCATAGTGAAACTGGCAAAATACAAGGATAAAGAGAAAATTCTGAAAGCAGCAAAGGATAAACGTGTGCTCACATATAAAGGGAGACCTATAAGACTCGTGACTGATCTCTTTTGAAACTTGCCAGGCCAGAAAGAATTGGCACAATATCTTCAGTGTGCTAAACAGAAAAATTATGCAGCCGAGAATCCTTTATCCAGCAAGTCTGTCATTTAGAATAGAAGGAGAGATAAAGGTCTTCCCAAACAAACAAAAACTGAAGGAATTTGTCACCACTAAACCAGCCCTACAAGAGATCCTAAGGGGGATCCTGTGAGACAAAGTACCAGAGACATCACTACAAGCATAAAACATACAGACATCACAATGACTCTAAACCCATATCTTTCTATAATAACACTGAATGTAAATGGATTAAATGCGCCAACCAAAAGACATAGAGTATCAGAATCGATAAAAAAACAAGACCCATCTATTTGCTGTCTACAAGAGACTCATTTTAGACCTGAGGACACCTTTAGATTGAGAGTGAGGGGATGGAGAACTATTTATCATGCTATTGGAAGCCAAAAGAAAGCTGGAGTAGCCATACTTATATCAGACAAACTAGACTTTCAATTAAAGGCTGTAACAAGAGATGAAGAAGGACATTATATAATAGTTACAGGGTCTATCCATCAGGAAGAGCTAACAATTATAAATGTCTATGCACCGAATACCAGAGCCCCCAAATATATAAAACAATTACTCATAAACAGAAGCAACCTTATTGATAAGAATGTGGTAATTGCAGGGGACTTTAACACTCCACGTACAGAAATGGATAGATCATCTAGACACACGGTCAATAAAGAAACAAGGGCCCTGAATGAGACATTGGATCAGATGGACTTGACAGGTATATTTAGAACTCTGCCTCCCAAAGCAACAGAATATACTTTCTTCTCGAGTGCACATAGAACATTCTCCAAGATGGATCACATACTGGGTCAGAAAACAGCCCTTCATAAGTATACAAGAATTGAAATCATACCATGCATACTTTCAGACCACAATGCTATGAAGCTTGAAATCAACCACAGGAAAAAGTCTGGAAAACCTCCAAAAGCATGGAAGTTAAAGAACACCCTACTAACGAATGAGTGGGTCAACCAGGCAATTAGAGAAGAAATTTCAAAATATATGGAAACAAACGAAAATGAAAATACAACAATCCAAACGCTTTGGGATGCAGCGAAGGCAGTCCTGAGAGGAAAATACCTTGCAATCCAGGCCTATCTCAAGAAACAAGAAAATTCCCAAGTAAAAAATCTAACAGCACACCTAAAGGAAATAGAAGCAGAACAGCAAAGGCAGCCTAAACCCAGCAGAAGAAGAGAAATAATAAAGATCAGAGCAGAAATAAACAATATAGAATCTAAAAAAACTGTAGAGCAGATCAATGAAACCAAGAGTTGGTTTTTTGAAAAAATAAACAAAATTGACAAACCTCTAGCCAGGCTTCTCGAAAAGAAAAGGGAGATGACCCAAATAGATAAAATCATGAATGAAAATGGAATTATTACAACCAATCCCTCAGAGATACAAACAATTATCAGGGAATACTATGAAAAATTATATGCCAACAAATTGGACAACCTGGAAGAAATGGACAAATTCCTAAATGCCCACATGCTTCCAAAACTCAATCAGGAGGAAATAGAAAGCTTGAACAGACCCATAACCAGCGAAGAAATTGAATTGGTTATCAAAAATCTCCCAACAAATAAGAGCCCAGGACCAGATGGCTTCCCAGGGGAGTTCTACCAGACGTTTAAAGCAGAGATAATACCTATCCTTCTCAAGCTATTCCAAGAAATAGAAAGGGAAGGAAAACTTCCAGACTCATTCTATGAAGCCAGTATTACTTTGATTCCTAAACCAGACAGAGACCCAGTAAAAAAAGAGAACTACAGGCCAATATCCCTGATGAATATGGGTGCAAAAATTCTCAATAAGATACTAGCAAATCGAATTCAACAGCATATAAAAAGAATTATTCACCATGATCAAGTGGGATTCATTCCTAGGATGCAGGGCTGGTTCAACATTCACAAATCAATCAACGTGATACATCACGTTAACAAAAAAAAAGAGAAGAACCATATGATCCTGTCAATGGATGCAGAGAAGGCCTTTGACAAAATCCAGCACCCTTTCTTAGTAAAAACCCTTGAGAAAGTCGGGATAGAAGTAACATACTTAAAGATCATCAAAGCCATTTATGAAAAGCGCACAGCTAACATCATCCTCAATGGGGAAAAACTGAGAGCTTTTTCCCTGAGATCAGGAACACGACAGGGATGCCCACTCTCACCGCTGTTGTTTAACATAGTGCTGGAAGTTCTAGCATCAGCAATCAGACAACAAAAGGAAATCAAAGGCATCAAAATTGGCAAAGATGAAGTCAAGCTTTCGCTTTTTGCAGATGACATGATATTATACATGGAAAATCCGATAGACTCCACCAAAAGTCTGCTAGAACTGATACATGAATTCAGCAAAGTTGCAGGATACAAAATCAATGGACAGAAATCAGTTGCATTCTTATACACTAACAATGAAGCAACAGAAAGACAAATAAAGAAAATGATCCCATTCACAATTGCACCAAGAAGCATAAAATACCTAGGAATAAATCTAACCAAAGATGTAAAAGATCTGTATGCTGAAAACTATAGAAAGCTTATGAAGGTAATTGAACAAGATTTAAAGAAATGGAAAGATATTCCCTGCTCATGGATTGGAAGAATAAATATTGTCAAAATGTCAATACTACCCAAAGCTATCTACACATTCAATGCAATCCCAATCAAAATTGCACCAGCATTCTTCTCGAAACTAGAACAAGCAATCCTAAAATTCATATGGACCACAAAAGGCCCCGAATAGCCAAAGTAATTTTGAAGAAGAAGACCAAAGCAGAGGCATCACAATCCCAGACTTCAGCCTCTACTACAAAGCTGTCATCATCAAGACAGCATGGTATTGGCACAAAAACAGACACATAGACCAATGGAATAGAATAGAAACCCCAGAACTAGACCCACAAACATATGGCCAACTCTCTTTGACAAAGCAGGAAAGAACATCCAATGGAAAAAAGACAGTCTCTTTAACAAATGGTGCTGGGAGAACTGGACAGCAACATGCAGAAGGTTGAAACTAGACCACTTTTTCACACCTTTCACAAAAATAAACTCAAAATGGATAAAGGACCTGAATGTGAGACAGGAAACCATCAAAACCTTAGAGGAGAAAGCAGGAAAAGACCTCTCTGACCTCAGCCGTAGCAATCTCTTACTCGACACATCCCCAAAGGCAAGGGAATTAAAAGCAAAAATGAATTACTGGGACCTTATGAAGACAAAAGCTTCTGCACAGCAAAGGAAAAAACCAACAAAACTAAAAGGCAACCAACGGAATGGGAAAAGATATTTGCAAATGACATATCGGACAAAGGGCTAGTATCCAAAATCTATAAAGAGCTCACCAAACTCCACACCCGAAAAACAAATAACCCAGTGAAGAAATGGGCAGAGAACATGAATAGACACTTCTCTAAAGAAGACATCCGGATGGCCAACAGGCACATGAAAAGATGTTCAACGTCGCTCCTTATCAGGGAAATACAAATCAAAACCACACTCAGATATCACCTCACGCCAGTCAGAGTGGCCAAAATGAACAAATCAGGAGACTATAGATGCTGGAGAGGATGTGGAGAAATGGGAACCCTCTTGTACTGTTGGTGGGAATGCAAATTGGTGCAGCCGCTCTGGAAAGCAGTGTGGAGGTTCCTCAGAAAATTAAAAATAGACTTACCCTATGACCCAGCAATAGCACTGCTAGGAATTTATCCAAGGGATACAGGAGTACTGATGCATAGGGGCACTTGTACCCCAATGTTTATAGCAGCACTCTCAACAATAGCCAAATTATGGAAAGAGCCTAAAAGTCCATCAACTGATGAATGGATAAAGAAATTGTGGTTTACATACACAATGGAATACTACGTGGCAATGAGAAAAAATGAAATATGGCCTTTTGTAGCAACGTGGATGGAACTGGAGAGTGTGATGCTAAGTGAAATAAGCCATACAGAGAAAGACAGATACCATATGGTTTCACTCTTATGTGGATCCTGAGAAACTTAACAGAAACCCATGGGGGAGGGGAAGGAAAAAGAAAAAAGGTTAGAGTGGGAGAGAGCCAAAGCATAAGAGACTCTTAAAAACTGAGAACAAACTGAGGGTTGATGGGGGGTGGGAGGGAGGGGATGGTGGGTGATGGGTATTGAGGAAGGCACCTTTTGGGATGAGCACTGGGTGTTGTATGGAAACCAATTTGACAATAGATTTCATATATTAAAAAAAATAATAAAAAAATAAAAAAAAATCAGTATAGAACAAAAATGGGATGATATTTGTGGACTATATCCAGTGTCTACAAATAATTCAGGGTTTTCTCTAACAAGTCCAGTATGAAATACGTTATGAAGCAGATAGACACAACTGTGTTTTAAAGTTAGTATTGCTTATAAAGTCATTGATGATATTACAATTCTAAGGAAAGGATTCATCAGTCAAAGAGGGAATTGGTCCAAAATGGAAGGCTGAGATTACCAGAATTCAGTTACAATTTTAAGAACTTGAAACTAATATAACATTGTAGGTCAATGATATTTCAGTAAGCAAACAAAAAATTTTATGAAGCTCCTAGAAAGTGATTTTCATACAGAGTCTGTTCTTAAGGAGCTTATGTTTTAGTGAGGAATCAAAAGATGTAAAATTAAAAACAAAGAATGTTAATGCAGTGGGTTAAGTGTTATGATTAAAACAATCCCACAGTCCTAAGAGAATACAGAGGAACAGTACCTAACCCAGGCTGGGACATAGCATGGGAGATATCTTGATAAATGTTAGGATGAGGCACGTACACTGGCTCTCAAAGGAAGAGTTAGCACTATCTAGGAATTAATTGTAAGGTGTGATGAAAGAAGTAGACAAAAAGTTTCCTGGTAGAGAGTTCAGAAATAGTATGGTATGGGTACAGAAGTACACTCAGATCGGTTCTATTGGAACAGAAAGAAGGGGAAAGAGAGATGAGCAGAGACTAGATCATGAAGGCCTTGGAGGCCAGGTTATGAAGCTTGGATTTTATCCTCTGGCAATTTGTTACACTGGGGTTTTTCAAGACTAGTTAACACATATGCCAATGCACAGGGCACTTGTTGGGATGAGCACTGGATGTTGTATGAAAACCAATTTGACAATAAATTATATTTAGAAAAAAGGCACAGGGCAAACATAGTGTGTGTTTATGAGGCATCCATTTTATTTGAAGGTAAATAATTTGAAACATTATTTCTATATTAAAATAAACATATATTATCATTTTTTAGTTCAAAATTACCAGTGAACAAGTTAAATATAAAACACAAGACTTCAAAGAATTTTCAAACTTCTAGTCCTTGTCATCACCTTCCACCCTACCTTTATTTTAGGGTTTGTCTAAAGGTTTTTCTTTCTTGCATGATATTTCAGAAGTTTTAGATTTACAGCTCTAAACTATGGGCAGGCATTGAAGGATTTTGTGCAAGGTGAGGAATGGCAAGGTGAGACCTATGTTTTAGATTGCCATGACAGTTGTGTGAAGGGTGGATTTGCCCAGGGATAGGAGAGCAAGGCAGGAGGATAGCTTTGGAGGTCTATTACAACAGTGGAGATCAGGGAGGGGTCATGGTGGATGGAAAAGAGGGTACAGAGATAAGAAAGATTTTATAGGTAAAATTGGGAGAATTTAATTAAATATTGGAAGTTAGGAAGAGGGAGTATTTAGAAAATACTCCAATTTCTGTCTTGAATATTGGGGTAGATAGAGTTCATAGGTGGAAGATCTGGCTTTAAGGAAAAGATAACCTCTTTATGTTGAATGTAATGAGTGGGAGATGCCTGGCAAGACTTGAATGTTGAAGCTTTGTCTGACCCACATAGGTTATAAGATATGGAGATGTTGTTCCTTTCAGCTTTCAGCATGGTTGTATATTTTTAGAGCAACTAGAGTCCCCAGTGGTCAGGCTGCACTACCTCATGTGTACTACATGTGTAACTCACGTGTACTACCTCATGCGTTAAACCCAATGTGTTGCATAATTATTTCTGTTTTCTATATGTGTCATATCATAAAAAAAATTTGGAAGCAACAGTTTAGATGATGGTGCCAGTTGGCTGTTGAATACAAAAGTATGAAACTCAGTAGAGTTATTAAGGATTAAGATATAGATTTGGGTATAATCTACACACAGAGGCTAATTAAAACCAGGGAAGTGCTAAGATGAAGAGATACACAGGAAATAGTCTACAAATGACCAGTCAGAGAGGTCCAATGGAGTGAATTCAAGGTATTTCTGCTGGTTAATAGTACATTAAATAATAAAAATAACAACAGTTTACATTTTTGAGCACTTAATATGTGACAGGCATTGTTTTGAGCACTTTACATTTATTAATTAATTCTAACAGCAATCCCACAAAATAGTAAGCATTGTTTGCTATCCCCATTTGACAGAGGAGAGAACTGAAGTACTGAGATGTTAAATAATTTACCCAAAGTCCCATAGCTAGGAACTAGAAGACCCAGGGATTGATGCTATTAACCAGTTAAATCATGTATCTCACTCTACTTGTTCTATATCTGTGCTCAACAAGCAAGCTTCTGATTATGTTTTGATTTCCTGTGTAAGTTACTGAGAGAGAATGGACTGATCAGAAGATGAGTAATTTGATCTCTTTGGCAAATATAACTATCACAAAATAATGGGCCAATGTTCTGGTTTAGATGCCAGTCTTTGGTGAAGTTGGTGAGTTTGTAAGCTCTTTGGAAACTAACCAGCTTTAGAAATACAGACAGGACTGAAAGTTTGACCTTGAAAAACAGATTGACAGACCCTATACTCTGATAACTATCTGCACAAAATATTTCTAGGCAGTCAAAAGACTTCTGGTAAGGCCTGACATAATTTTCTTTTGCACTTTAAACTATAGAAGCTGGAAAAAGGGGTGGGGGTAAGGCAAACTGAATGAAAGAGATATGAGTGCTGCTTTCTATATGTGGAACCAGCTAAATGCAGTGATTCTGCTCACCAGGATGTACACAAAGTGAGGAGGAACCCAACTTCAATTCAATAAATACAGCAAATAGCTTGACACAGATTAATACTAGAAATACTGCATTTAGAGCCAATTATGTGTGACTGACAAGGAGTAAACCCAGTATGTTCATACATGTAGTTTATGTTTGCTTTTTAACATCTGCTTATGAGGTCTCCAGTCAAATTGAAAGGTCAGGAGCCCAGGCCAGAGAAATGTAAATCACAATTGGATTGAAACTCAGAAAAAAATAATGTTAATTGGTGAGTTTGGGGAGCTCAGAATTGTTTTTCCCTTCACCTTAGAATGAAGAGGGTATCTTTCTCTTGGCAATGCTGCAAAACTCTATGCTGTCTCTGTACACTTTCTTAAGTAAATATATTTTGAAGTAATCAAGAATCAAGGAGAAAAGGACAAAGGGAAAAGTTCAAAAATTATTAAAAAATAAATAAATGTTACATGAGATTTTGTATCTTATGTATAAATTCTGTCTGCTAAGCAAGTTACTTAAGCTCTCCAAATCTCAGTTTCCTCATATATAAAATTTGGATAATGGTAGCTACTTCTTATGATGGAGACTGAATAAAATAATTTGTAATGATGTCTAGCTCACAGTGCTTGATATATGTCAGAAAATCAATAAAAGGTGACTATTACAAGCTTCATGCAAGTCTTCTTACACATAATGATTAGAGCCTTCCTTTGAAAATGTAAGTCATCTCACTGCTAACCACAGAGAGTGTTGACTTCTTAGAAGTATTTTGAACAGTTTTTGGGGTGTGTTTAATCTCAGTATTTCTTTTTTTAAAATTATATTCAAGTTCTTCACATATAATGTAGTATTGGTTTCAGGAGTAGAATTTAATGATTCATCACTTACATATAACACCCAATGCTCTCTCAGTATCTCCTTTAAAATGCAATGTAGCCATTGCCTGGTAGATTTCAGACTGGTGACCTACATGACCTTGTCACTTCAGTGCCTCTTGTTTGTATACAGGTTTCAGTTGGTGGGATGATCCCATATTAAAATTATTCTTAGGCAATGAAAACTTACTTTTTGTTTCCTTTTTTCAATTTTCCATTTCCTCTGAACCCAGACCTGCCTTATACTGCCATCTCCTGGAAGTGTCTGGTCTTGAACAATTTCTCAATGTATTTAAGGGTATTTTGCTGGTCTGTGGCTTGCTTGTTATTAGATATCAGGGTCTACATGTTGGTTTTGATCTCCCTAGTTTTTTCTTTCTTTTAGACTGTACTCTGACTAAACACTGAACTATAAACATGCGGATTTTCTAGAGTGCCTCATGACTTCATCTTTGGGCAGTAAAAGCAACAGAGGTGTTGCAAAAGAAAATGGTCAATAAAGATTGAGCTTGTTTTTTTTCCATAGCAATTCCAGCTGGTTATAAGCCTAGTAAGACAAATGTAATTTTATATATTATCAAACTTAATTCAGCTAAACTATGGTAGATAATTTCCTTCAAAGATCATTGGGGGAAGAACACTCTTACTGAAATGGGAAACTAAATGTTCACCCCATTGGGACTTGTTTTTGGATCATGATCCTTATTAGCAGTATGACAAAGTAGAAGAATGTTAAGACTGGGAGTCAGGAGACTGCAATTCTAGGTCTTATCTTAATAGCTAATAGTCCTGTATAAGCCAATTCCTCTTTCTGGGCCTCAATTTTTACATATTGTGAAATAAGAGTGGAACTAGGTGATATATAAGTTCATTACAGGATCTCACATTCCGTAATTTTATGAAAGATCAAGATGGCATTGTGATTAATCATATCCAAATGGAAGTAGACTGAGTTATGCAAATGGTGTTGCAGCAGTCTTAGTGAGATGGAGAAAGTGACATATGTAGATTTGCCCATAACTTCTATTGAAAGAAAAGTTATTGATAAAAATGGTTGTATGTATGAAATTTTATTGTGATTACATCTTATGTCAAATACAAGTTTTCTGATTCTTTTTAGATGTTCCTACCTTTTTTTGTTGCATTCTGATATCAGAAGCCCCAGTGCTGGTATTTAAACACAGGTCAGTTTATACATTAATAGCCAACTAGGAGGCAAAATATGGGGGTCACAGATCTATGAGACCTGTGGGTTGAAACCTTGTTAGACCCTGATAAAACATGCTTGCTAACATGGACATGAAGACTTTATCATTAACTGAAGCCTTATCTTGAGATTATTTATCATTTCTTTAACAAAGCAGCGTTCTAATGGAATTGGGACATTGGACTATGAGGTCTGAGAGTGGAGGGGAGGGGGATGACCATAGTCATGTAGTGGAAGAGGTTAGAGTAGTCAAGATTGTGAGTACAAATAATTATCATTTAATGAAGTTTGAATGTGAGAGGAAAGAGACACTAGAATGCCAGGAACAATGAAGAATACCTTATTTTTTAAAGTCATCATGTCCTAAACCATTACAACTATCCAACCCTACTATCTAACATGGGCAGGAGACCAATAAATCTATGTAAGACTATGTAGCTGAACTTCATAGCCACCAGGGGGCAGCACTGAGAAGATGTGTGTTACATGTTAAGGGCTGCTATGTCCAAGCCAGGTTTGTAGCTGACAGCATCCACTAATGCACAGCCTCTCTTGTTGGACACTACACTTCATTCAAAAAGTTGAACTCAATTGGGGCGCCTGGGTGGCTCATTTCAGTTAAGCATCTGACTTTGGCTCAGGTCATAATATTGTGGTTCGTGAGTTCAGGGCCCTGCATAAGACTGTGCTGACAGCTCAGAGCCTGGAGCCTGCTTCGGATTCTGTGTCCCCCTCTCTCTGCCCCTCCCCTGCTCGCGCTCTGTTTCTCTGTGTCTCTTTCGGTCTCTCTCTCTCTCAAAAATAAATAAACATTATTTTTTTTTTAATTGAACTCAATTCACAGGGACTTTGATGGCTCTACCTATTAGTTTCCTAGAGCTGCCATAACAAAGTACCAAAAAGTGGGTGGCTTAAAAGAACATAAATTTATTTTCTCAGTTCTAGAGGCTAGAAGTGTAAAATTAAGGTATCAGCAGAGCCATGCTTCCTCTGAGACTCTAGGTAGAATTGATTCTTGCCTCTTCCTAGCTTCAGGCAGTGGCATCATCCTTTGTGCTCCTTGGCTTGCAGCTGATTACTTCAATCTCCACCTTTGTAATCCCAGGAGATTCTATCCCCCACCCTTGTCTTCTTCTTCTTCTTCTTTTTAATAAGGATACCATTTATATTGGATTAAAGGTCTGCCATATTACAGTATGACCACATCTTAACTAATTACATCTGCAACAACCCTATTTTCAAATAAGGTCATACTCTGAGGTACTAAGGGTTGGGACTTCAGCATATATTTTGGGGACACAATTGAACCTATAACACCCTACATCAAACAAGACACCTTCAATAGGAGACCACTTGCAGGAGAAGCTTGGCTTATTCCCCACCCTCCCAGCTTTATTGAGATATAATTGACAATTAAAAATATATATATTTAAGGTGTACAACTTGATTTTTCAAAATTTTTTTATCTAAATTCCAGTTAGTTAACATACAGTGTAAAATTAGATTCAGGCGTACAATATAGTCATTCAACACTTTCATGCAACTCCTGGTGCTCATCACAAGTGCACTCCTTAATCACCATCAAAAAGTTTACAATATGATTTCATATTCCAGACGGTTGACTTCTTCATCTCCCAGACTCTCAGTGGTCTTAAGACATATTCTGGGTCTATATTTTATCCCTTACTTTCTCACTCTCCCTCCCTTCACACACACACATGGATGGAGTGAAATCCATTCCCTGCCTTCACACACACACATACATACCTTCCTTAAAACCCTCCTCTAAGGCTGGTGGATAATCTTACCCAAATGAGAGACTTCATCCCCTACACTGCCTCATGGTCTACATTAGCCATCACTATCTTTTTCATTAATACCATTGACAACTACTTAATATCTGACAATAATTTCTAATTTGTATCCTAGTTCTGGGGGGGTGATGTTCAAGTTTCTAAAGTCCAAGTCCACATAAAGTCCACTTCATTATACATGGACCCATGCCCAAACACAGTGTAACAAGCTGATACATGAGAAATACTCCTTATGTGTCATCTCCTGCTCAAAAAACTCCTGGGGCCTGTAACTACAGAAAAAGGCATTGACAACAATTGTCTGTATATCTCTACCTGCCCTCCTTAATCCCCATCACCTATTTAATCCATCCTGCCACCCAATTCTCTTCTGGTAACCATCAGTTTGCTCTCTATAGTTAAGAGTCTGTTTCTTGGTTTGCCTCTCTTTCTTTCTATGTTTGTTTCTTAAATGCAACATATGACTGAAATCATATGGCATTTGACTTTAACTGACTGAATTATTTTATTTAGTATAATACTCTCTAGCTCCATCCACATCACTGCAAATGGCAAGACTTCATCCTTTTACGAGGCTGAGTAATATTCCAGTGTATGTATGTTTTTATTCCATACATACATACATACATATATATAATAAAAATAAAAATATAAATATAAATAAATAAGTAAATAAATAGATATATGTGTGTGTCTATATATATACATCTTTATACATTCATCAGTCATTGGACATTTGAGCTCCTTCCATAATTTGAATACTTTTAATAATGCTGCTATAAGCATCAAGGCATATGTATCCCTTTGAAGTAGCATTTTTCCATCCTTTGGGTAAATACTTATGGCATAATTGCTGGATTGTAGGATAGTTATATTTTTAACTTTTTCAGGAAACTCCATACTGTTTTTCCAGAGTGGCTGAACCATTTTGCATTCCTACCATTAGTGTAAGAGGATTTCCCTTTCTCTGCATGCTCACCAACATCTATTGTTTCCTGTGTTATTAATTTTAGCTATTCTGAACAGGTATGAGATGATATCTCATTGTGCCTTTGATTTGCATTTCCTTGATGATAAGTAATATTGAACATCTTTTTATGTGTCTGTGACTATCTGTATGTCTTCTCTGGAAAAAGGTCTATTCATATCTTTTGCCCATTTTTTTAAAACAGGATTACTTGTTTTGGGTGTTCAGTTTTATAAGTTACTTGTATATTTTGGATGCTAGCCCTTATTAGATAAAGCATTTGCAAATATCTTTTCTCATTCTGAAGGTTGCCTTTTAGTTTTGTTAATTGTTTCCCTTGCTGTTTTTATTTGACTATTATTTTATTATTATTATTTTGCTACATTTTTATTATCCCTTACAAGTTTTTATTTTGATGAAGTCCCAATATATATGTATGTATATATGGAATAAAAACATATATACACTGGAATATTATTTTTGCTTTTCTTTCTCTTGCCTCAGGAGACATATCTAGTAAGAAGTTGCTATGGTTGATGTCCAACAGGTTACTTACTATATTCTACTCCAGAATTTTAATGGTGTCCCGACTGACATTTAGGACTTTAATCCATTTTGAATTTATTTTTGTGTATGGTGTAAGAAAGGGGTACAGTTCCATCCTTTTGCATGTTGTTGTCCAGTTTTCTCAACACTTTGTTGAAAACACTGTCTTTTTCCCATTAGATATTCATTCTTTGTTTGTTGATGATTAATTGACCATATAGTTGGGCATTCATTCATAGGTTTTCTATTCTGTTCCTTTGATCTATGTGTCTATTTTTCTGCCACTACCATACTGTCTTCTTGAATACACATTTGTAATATAACTTGAAGTCTGGTATTGTAATGCCTCCAACATTGCTTTTCTTTTCGATTGCTTTGGCTATTTGGGTTTTTTTGTGGTTCCATATAAATTTTATAATTATTTGTTCTAGCTCTGTGAACAGTGCTGTTGGTATTTAATAGGGATTGCATTAAATGTCTAGATTGCTTTGGGCATTATAGACATTTTAATAATATTTGTTCTTCATATCCATGAGCATGGAATGTTTTTCCATTTTTTTGTGTCATCTTCAATTGCTTTCATCAGTGTTTTATAGTTTTTGGAGTACATATCTTTTACCTCTATGTCTAGGTTTATTCCTTGGTATTTTATGTTTTGTGGTTTTTGTTTTTTTTGGTGAAATTATGCCTGGGATCGACTCCTTGATTTCTCTTTCTGCTGCTTCATTATTGGTGTATAGAAATGCAACAGATTTCTGTGCATTGATATTGTTCTGTGACTTCACTGAATTCGTGTATCAGTTCTAGCAATTTTTTGGTGGAGTCTTTTAGGTTTTCTATATAGATTAGCATGTCATCTGCAAATAGTGAAACTTCTGTGCAAATTTGAATATATGTTATTTCTTTTTGTTGTCTGATGACTGTGGCTAGGACTTCCAGAATTATGTTAAATAACAGTGGTGAGAATGGATATCCCTGTCTTCTTCCTGACTGTAGAAGAAATACTCTCAGTTTTCCCCCATTAAGGGTGATGTTACCTGTGGGTTTGTCATATATGGATTTTATTATGTTGAGATGTATTCCCTGTAAGCCTCCTTTGTTGAGAGTTTTTATCATGAATGGATGTTACACTTTCTCAAATGCTTTTTCTGCATTGGGAATAATGTATTGAGAGAATAATATGGTTCTTATTCTTTCTTTTATTAATGTGGTGTGTCACGTGTATCACATTGATTGATTTGCAAATCAGCCTAGGAATAAATCGCCCTTGATCATAGTAAATGATTATTTTACTTTATATTTTTAAAGTACATTATTCATTTATTTTAATGCAAGTCTGAATTGGGATGCCTCCAGCTTTGGTTTTCTTTTTAACATTACTTCAGCTATTCAGGGTCTTTTCTGGTTATATGCAAATTTTAGAATTGTTTCTTCTAGCTCTGTGAAGAATTCTGGTGTTGTTTTGATAGGAATTGCATTGAATGTAGATTGCTTTGGGTAGTATAGACATTTAAACAATATTTATTCTTCCAATCCATGCATATGGAATGTTTTTCCATTTATTTGTGTCCTCTTCAATTTCTTTCATAAGCTTTCTATAGTTGTCAGCATACAGATATTTTTGCTGAATAAAGAATTCTTGGAAGAGTATTTTTCCCATTAAGCACATTGAAAATTTCCTGCCATTCCCTTCTGACCTGCAAAGTTTCAGAGGACAGGTCTGCTGCTACCTTTATGTGTCTACCCTTGTAGTTTAAGAACTTTTGTCCCTAGCTGTTTTCAGAATTCTCTCTTTAACTTTTATTTTGCAAGTTTCACTATGATATGTCATGGTGTTGACCTGTTTTTGTTTATTTTGAAGACATTTGTCTGTGCCTCTTGGACTTGGATGACTGTTTCCTTCCCCAGATTAGGGAAGTTCTTAGCTATATATGTTCAAATAAACCTTCTGCCCCTTTTACCACTCTTCTTCTTCTTGGACTCCCATGATATGGATATTGTTTCATTTCATTGAATCAATTAGTTGTCTAAGTCTCCTATTATTATCTAATAATTTTCTTTCCCTCTTTTTTTCAGCTTCATTATTTTCCATAATTTTATCTTCTTTGTCACCTATTCTCTCCTCTGCTTCTTCAATCCTCATGGTGACTGTATCCAGTTGTTTGGCATCTCAGTTATATAATTTTTTATTTCATTCTGATTAGATTTTAGGTCTTTTTTTAATTAACTTTTTATTTTAAGGTGACTGTAGATCCACATACAGAGAGATCCCATATACCCTTACCCTTTCTCTATATGGCAACATCTTGCAAAACTATAGTACAATATCACAGGCAGGATATTGACATTGATACAGTCAAGATTCAAAACATTTCTATTAAGGCAAGAATCATTCATGTTGTCCTTCTGCAGCCACACCCACTTCCCTCCTTCCTCCACCCCCTCTTTAATCTTGACAACCACCAACGTGTTATGCAGTTCTATATTTTTGTCATTTCAAGGATGTTATATAAATGGAATCATGCAATGTATAACTTTTGGTGATTGCCTTTTTTCAGTAAGCTTAATTCTTTAATCTCTGAAACAAGGGTTTCTTTGGTGTCTTCTATACTTTTTTCAAATCCAGCTATTATTATTCTGAATGCTGTTCTAAATTATTGTTCAAGATATATTGCTTATATCTGTTTTGAGCAAGTCCTTGGCTGTGATTTCTTCTTGAACTTTATTTTGGGGAGAATTCTTCCATCTTGTCATTTTTGCTAAGTTTCTGTCTTTTGTGTGTTTTAAAAGCTTGTTATGTTTCCTGCACCTGAGAGTAATCCTATATTAAAAAGTGGTTATACATCGTCCAGGGCCTGGCACTTCAGGAAGTTTTTCTGGTGTATGTTATGTGCACTCTGCTGTTGCATTTTGGCTGCTCTTTCCCTCTGGCCCGTCCTCTGCAGACCTCCTTCTTGTTTGCTGTGGTGGAGTGTTTGGATCTTTATCTAGGTGTGTTTTGATTTTTTGTTGAAGTAAACCTGGAAAAAAAGGGGGGGGGGGAACCTGAAACCAAGAAAAAGAGAAAAAGTAAGGGAACAACAACAACAACCAAAAAAAAAAAAAAAAAACCAAAGAGAATCAAAAACTAAAGGTTGATTTCAAAGAAAAAGAAAGGAAAAAAAAAGAAAAAAAACAAAAGAAGGATAAAAGAAAAGGAAAAGAATGAAAAAGCCTGATCCAAAAAAGAGAAAAGGAAATTTAAAAAAAAGCAAACAAGATACTATGAGTCTGATTCCAAAAGAAAAAGAAAAATAAGAAGAAAGAAACAATGAAAAAAGAACTGTAGGTGTCATTTTGAAGCACTAGATTTTCAGGGCACTTGGTGCATGGCTTGTGCTGGCTGTGCTGGTCTTCTAGAGGAGAGGATGCTGCTTTGGCTCAGAGTCAGTCTTACCCCAGTAAATAAGCAGCTGTCAGGCACACAGGGGTGGGTTTTGGTGTAAGCAAGTCTCACCTCCACTGGGGCCACTGTGTTGCTCTCTGAAGTCCAACCTTGCTTTTGGGGTGAAAATGGCACCACCCCAATTTCTCCTACCCAGACCAGGTATCTCACACCCCTCGCTGTTCAGGCAGCCCTCACAGTATAACAAGGGGAGTCAGTTCACCCTGTGCCACAGCTCTTCTGTTATTTCTTTGGCATATAGCTGGGATTCAAAACCCAAAGTCTTTTTTTTTTTTCTTTTTTTTTGGGGGGGGCAGGAGAATACCTTTATTTATTTATTTATTTTTTAAATATTTATTTATTTATTTACTTATTTTTAATATTAAACTTATGGTCAAAATGATTTTCATACAACACCCAGTGCTCAACCCAACAGGTACCCTCCTCAATGCTCATCACTCACTTTCCCCTCCCTCCCACCCCTCACCAACCCTAAGTTTATTCTCAGTCTTTAAGAGTATCTTATGTTTGGCTCCCTCCCTCTCTAACTTTTTTTTTTCCCTTCTTCTCCCCCATGGTCTTCTGTTAAGTTTCTCAGGATCCAACATGGATGGAACTGGAGAGTGTTATGCTAAGTGAAATGTCATACAAAAAAGATAGATACCATATGTTTTCACTCTTATGTGGGTCCTGAAAACCCAAAGTCTTAAAGTACCTTGGCATCTCGAATATCCACTCCCTTCCTCTGAAGTAGAGCCTTTCCACACTTGTGAAGTCCTCTGTCCATGAGAAACAATTCCATGTCTGCACAGTGTGTGGAATCTATGGTGTAGCACCTCTAAAAGCGGCAAAGGTTCTTTTCCCTCTGGCCCCTCCCAATCCCCTGCTGATGAAAAGCCTTTGTCTGGGACCTGAGGGACTTTTGTCCTTGAGAGGCAATAAACCCTCTTCCAAAAGTACTTCAGGAAGGGGAATATTCTCTCCTAGTGTGCCCCAGAGATCCCTACACCACACTATGCATTCTGAGGCCAGCTCCCTTCTCCCCAGAAGCCCATACCACAGCTTCACTCCTGAGAAGGTCATGCACTTTCAAAATCTCAGAGTTTGAGCTCCAAACACTGTTTGCAAAAACAAACAAACAAACAAACAAACAAACAAACACAGAATTGGAATACTCTGTACTTCTCACTCCCCAGTCCATGGTTCAGAGAGATTTTCCTCTTGTGTGAACTCAGTGCTGTACTTTCTCAACCCCTGTCTCTTTCTCTCCCTTTTGTCTCTTCACAGAAAGGTTTCCTTTCTTCCATGGCACTACCATTTTTTTTTCTCCCCTAATTCACTTCCATGCACCTCGCACCTGCCAAGCTGTCTCCCTCCAACTTTGGAGATCTTTCTGCCACTCCACAGATTGATTTCCTGGGTGTCCCAAGTGATCTGACTTCAATACAGCTGTGTTTGAGGGACAAGGAAAGCCAGGGTCTCCATACTTCCCTGTCATCTTAACTCCTCCCTCTGATCATGATGAGTGAATCTTTTAATGTACTGTTGGATTCAATTTGCTAGTATTTTGTTGAGAATTTTTGCATCCATGTCTGCCAATAATATTGGCCTGTAGTTCTCTTTTTTAGTGAAGTCTTTGTATTTGGAAGCAGGGTAATGTTGTTCTTATAGAAAGAATTTGGAAGTTTTCCTTCCATTCCTATATTTTAGAACTGTTTTAGAAGAGCAGGTATTAACTCTTCCTTCAATGTTTGGTAGAATTCTCCTGTGAATCTATTTGGCCCTGGACTTTTTTTGTGTGGGAATATTTTTGAATAGTGATTCGATTTCTTTTCTGTATCAGTCTGATCAAGCTTTAATTCTCTTCCTGTTTCAGTTTTTGTAGTTTCTATGTTGGTACATAGAATTTAACCATTTCTTCCAGATTGCTCAATTTGTTGATCTTTAACTTTTCATAATACTCTTTTATAATTGTATTTCCGTCATGTTGGTTGTTACTTATTCTCTATCATTTGTGATTTTATTTATTTGTGTACTTTCTCTTTTTGATAAGACTGATTAAGGGTTTATCAATTTTATGTTTTCAAAGAATCAACTCCTGGTTTCATTGATCTTTCTATTGGTTTTTTTTTTTAGCTTGCATATCATTTATTTCTGCTCTAATCTTTATTATTTCCCTCCTGCTAGCTTTAGGCTTTGTTTGTTGTTCATTTTCTAGCTCCTTTATGTAGAAGGTTAGGTTGCATATTTGATACTTTTCTTGCTTCTTGATGTAGGCCTGGATTGCTATATACATCCCTTTTAGAACTGCTTTGCTGCATCCCAAAAGTTTTGGAACACTGCGTTTTCATTTTCATTTGTTTCCATGTATTTTTTTAATGTTTTATTTGATTTCATGGTTGGCTCATTCATTTTTTAGTAGAATGTTTAATCCTCATGTATTTGTGGTCTCTCCAAAGTTTTTCTTGTGGTTGACTTCAAATTTCATACAGTTGTGGTCAGAAAAGATGTATGGCATGATCTCAATCCTTTTGTATTTTTGAGGCCTGATTTGTGACTTAGTATGTGATCTGTCCCATGTGCACTTGAAAAGAATGTGTATTCTGTTACCTTAGGGTGAAATGTTTTGAATATAACTGTTAAGTTCATCTGGTCCAGTGTATCATTCACAACCATTGTTTCCTTGTTGATTTTCCCTAGATAATCTGTCCATTGTTATAAGTAGGGTGCTAAAGTCCCCTACTATTTTGTATTATTATCAATCAATTCCTTTATGTTTGTTATTTATTATTCTATATGTTTGGGTACTCCCATATTGGATGCATACATATTTACAATTGTTAGATCTTCTTTGTTGGATACTGCATTTTATTATTATGTGTCCTTCTTCATCTCTTGTTACAGTCTTCATTTTAAAATCTAGTTTGTCTGATATAAGTATTGCCACTCTGGCTTTTTTTGTGGTTGTTCATTTGCCTGATGTATGTTTCTCCATCCCCTGACTTTCAGTCTGCAGGTGTCTTTAGGTCTAAAATGAGTCTCTTGTAGGGAGCATATAGATGGATCTTTTTAAAATCTATTCTCATACCTTATGTTTTTTTTGATTGGAGCATGTAGTTCATTGACATTCAGATTAATTATTGATAGGTATGTATTTAGTGGAATTTTGTTACTTGTTTTTCATTGTTTCTGGAGACTTTTTTGTTCCTTTCTTGTCTTTGTCACTTTTGGACTTTCCTTTCTACTCAGAGAGTCCCCTTTAATATTTCTTGAAGAGCTGATTCAGTGGTCACAAACTTCTTTAGTTTTTGTTTGGGGAATTCTCCATGTCTCCTTTTATTATAAGTGATAGCCTTGTTGGAGCAAGCAGGCTAGGCAGCCAGTGTCAGGGTGAGCTGCCCTTCCTAGGTGCCTCTGTATTTATGCTGAGGAACAGGTGAAGGAAGTGGCTCCTTCCAGCTCCTTTGTCTCTACAGAGGTGTCTCTATGAATGCCACATGTCAGTGGTATGCTCCAAGAAGAGTGAACAATCTCCCCCTTGTTTGTCCCAGGTATTCCTCAGATCTGTGCCTCCATGCTGTCTGCCCCCAGGTTGTTTGCCTGACTTCTCTCCAGGGCTCTATCCAGGCCAAACCTGTGGACCCTTAAAACTCCAGTCTTCAAGCCCTACTGGTTGTAAAAAACGAATGAAAATCAGCCCCCACTCATTTTCCCAGTGAATGACTTTGGGGAAGTGTTATGCTTGTGCATCCCCATGTGTGATTTTCTTTTTCTGTCATCGGTCTCCATGACCATGGCTTCCTACCCTCCACTCCAAATAGGGTGATCCATTTCACCCCAAAACCATGTCTCTTCACTTCTTACCTTCCTCAGTGTGGCTCCTTCTCTTCCTCTAGTTGTGGAGTTTGTTCTGTCAGTCTTCAGGTTGATCTCATGGGTATTCAGAGTGATTTGATAGTTATCTAGTTGTTTTTAAGGGACAATATGAGCCCAGGATCCTCCTACAATGGCACCATCTTAGCTCCCCTTCTCTACCACATTTTCTTTATCCATTCTTCCATTGATAGACATTTAGGTTGTTTCCCTATCTTGGATTTTGTAAACATAGCTGCAATGAACATGAGAGTTCTTCTTACTGTCATCCTCAGATTTCTAATCCAATCCTAACATTCATTGAAGACATCAACCTTCTTTCCACATCTTTTTTTGGTGTCATCCAGGGCAAGTCAACACCTAGGTAGATTATTCCAATCAGCCTTACTCTAGCCTTGATAACTTCAACACCAAAGACTTTTATCACCACTCCTCATCATTCATCCATTTCCATAACTATAACTTAAATCTTGTAACCTGATATTGTTTCATCTCTGAAATTTTAAACTCCAGTATCCCATGTTCTGACCATAATCTTTTATTCTTCCAGTCATCTCATTCTTTTGTTGCCATCTCATCTAAGCTTCTACCTGACTTTACTTTCCCTGGGCTTGGCCCCTGCTGATCAGCTCACTTCCAGATGCACTTCCATCTCTCTCCAGTATAAATCCCATAATCTGTCATTGATTAATTTATTAAGTAAATATTTTAAAGGTGTCTACAGTGTGGTAAGCTCTTCTGTAAGAACTTTGCATATAGCAGTAAAATCCACAGCCTCATAGAGCTTGCATTCTAGTGAGAGAAAGGAAACAAACAAAAAACAAATGATAATGTATTATATCAGGAAATAAATGCTATGGAGAAAATAAAACAGAAATGTTTAATATGGAATGTGGCAAGGTGACATTTGAGGATATCTTAAAGGAAATGAGGGAGTAGTGTTTCCAAATTCCTGACAGATATTAATATTTGCAATCTACGGTCAATAAATTGGAATTCCTGGGCATTCTCAGAAATTTCTAAAGTCATAAGATACTCAGTATTTTTCATAAAATTTACTTGAATTTTTCTAATTATGATTTTTTATAATAATAAATAGTAGACTGTTTTTATCTGACACCTGTAAAATAAAATCCAGTATAATAATATATGTATCATTTATTATTATTATGACATATAATAAAAAGATTTTATATTTTAATTACATGTAAAAATTATGTCTACCTGATATAGATGACTGATAACAGAAAATATTAAAAGAAAGTAACATTAGCACAAAAATGTCAAATAGAAATCATTTGAAAACTTGAAAGATAATGCCACAAATATTTTGTATTTCAAAGATAACATTATTAAAATAAAATTTAAATAAATATATTGCACTTTTCCAGCTTTATTATAGTATGATTGATGAAAAATTATGTATATTTAGGTAGCACAACATGGTGTTTTTAAAGGTGTACAATGTGATGATTTAATATATGTATACAATTGTGAAATGATTACCACAATCAAGTTAATTGACACATTCATTAACTCATATGGTTACTTTTTTTGGTGTGTGTGGTAGGAACCCTTAATTACTCTCTTAGCAAATTTCAAGTATGCATTATTATTAGCTATAGTCACTATGTTGTATAATAGACCCCAGAACTTATTCATCTTATAACTGAAAGTTTGTTTTCGTTGAACAACATCTCCTCATTTTTCCAAACCTCCAGCTCCTGAAAACCACCATTATACTCTCTGATTGTGAGAGGTAGAGACAGAGAGAATACACTTGAAATTGGAGAGTGAAAGAAAGTGGTCAAAAATGATACTAAAGTTTTGTTCTTTAACAGGAAGAATAGAATTACCATTGAGATGAGAAAGACTTGCTTGAAAGTAACAAGAATTTGAGAAAATGTAAAAGTAAAGTATTGGGTGGATCTGGAGCTGTTTTAAGACGTTAATTTTAAGATGCCTATAATATATCCAAGTGGAAATGTTTAGTAATAAATAAGCTGGATGTTTAAGTCTGGAGTTCAAGGAAGAGGTCTATACTACAGATATAAATTTGAGAATCATAAGGATTTAGATGATATTTAAAGCCATGCAACTAACTGGATGCCTCTTCGAGGAAATAAATACATAGAGAAAAGAGAAGATATCCAAATAATTGGTAATCTGCAACATTTAGAGGCCATCATAATAAATAACAGTGGGTAGAGAAGTCAGTGGAAAACCAGGAGACTGCATTACCCTGGAAGTCAAGTGAAGAAACTATTTCAAGGAGGAAGGAGAAAACAAATGACTCAAATGCTGCTAATTTTTAGGCAAAATGAGGACTGAAAATTGGTTTGGGTTTAACAATATGAAGACCTTGACAAGAACAATTTCAATCTGTAAGTAGGTACAAAGCTTTATTGGAGAGGGTTTAAGAGAAAACTGAAAGAGAAGAAATGAAGACAGTCAGTATAGAAAATTTATTCAAGGACTTGTACTATAAAAGGGACCGGAGAAAAGAGATTAATTCCTTTCTACTTGCAGCCCTTTCCATTGACGCCACCCACAAACTAAAATCTTAGGGTAATCAAGTATTTTAACACTGTTTCTATATCTGAGCTGCTAGACCTTGTAGAAAAAAAAAACAATCATGCTGATTGATACCACCAGTTTTCATGGCCTTCAACTTGAGCTGGACCCCGAACACTCCAAGGCATCTTTTCATACATCCTTACTCTCATTATTCAATTTTACATCTTTCCTCAAACTCCCCCAATCCATACTCCCCGCTCTCCACTGAATCTGTACAAGTAATCAGTTACCAAAATATTGTTGGTTCTACCAGTACAGCTTCACTGTCACCTCTGTAATGATTTAGTTCTCTCTAATTTATCTTCTGGATTATAACAGTAGCCCACCTGCCTATAGACTATCTCCTCTATAATACATTGATCCCATTGCTACCAGATTGGACTTTCTAAACCAAAAAAGTGAGCACATAATTCTGTTTAAAGGACCTCAATGGCTCCCTATCACCAATAAGGTAAAATCTAACTCTCAAGTTTAACATCTAAGGTCTTTCAAGATATGACTAATATTGTTCGTTCATTTAGTCTTTCAAAAAATATTTCTTGGGGGCCTATTCTGTTCCAAACTCCATGTTATTTGCTGGTAACACCAAAATGGATACATCGTGATCTCAGTTTCAGTGAGTTCCCAGTCCAATTTTATTTCTATACCACTCTTTAATAACTATCATTACTTATAGTCATCTCTTTAAAATTTTTTTAATGTTTATTTATTTTTCACAGAGAGAAAGAGACAGAGCACCAGTAGGGGAAGGGCAGAGAGAGAGGGAGACAGAATCTGAAGTGGGCTCCAGGCTCTGAGCTGTCAGCACACAGCCCCACTCGGGGCTCAAACTCACAGACCATGAGATCATGATCTGAGCGGAAGTCAGCCACTCAACCGACTGAACCACCCAGGCACCCCATAGTCATCTCTTTAAACTTAGGGTTCTTGAAATATGTCTTACTGCTTCAATGTCCTTTGACTTTTTCTACCTAAAATATCATCCTTGTTTCTTCAGATTCTGCTTGGCTCCTTTAAAATTCAACCTAAACATCACATCCTCATGAATACTTTTCTTATTTAAATTCCTTTTCTGTCTTCCCATAGCACTCTGATCTTACCCCTATCATATTACTTATCACACTGTACTGACAAAATTGATTTATCTTCCTTCCCCAGTAAGACAGTGAGTTCCTTGAGGAACAGTCTTGTTTGTCTTTGAACACCCACCACCTAGCTTAGTGTCCTATATATAGCAGGTACTCAGTATTTTACAACATGAATGAATTAAGAAAAATTTCTCATACTTTGCTTAATCTCATTAAACTTTTACCCTGTGAAGAGCTTTATGAATCCTACTTCTTTCATACTACATTTTAGCTTCCTTTCCAAGTTTTGTATAACCTGCAAATCTGATCTACATTCCTTTTAGTAGTGTGTCACTACAAGACACATTCTCTAAGTTTAACATCAATCCATTAATCACCAAACTTTAGTAAAGTCCTTCCAGTTATTAACCTCTTGGGCAATGCTATTACCCAGATCAGATTCTTCCAGCACCTTATCAAATACCTTGCTGAAATCCAGATTAAAAAAAAAAATCTATAGCATTCTTATCATCTATTCTGTCAAGTGACCTTATTAAAAAAACAAAAACAAAAACAAAATGAAATGAGGCTAAACTGACCTCTAAATTGGTTGCTCTTCCTAAGCCTCTGTTGCCCTCTACACTCCACTCCCAATCCATACCTCTCTTCTATTTCTAAACACATGGAAAATTATGTTTTCTCAATAATGTCTCACATGCATGTCTATTCTCACACTGTCCCCTCTGTCTGAAATTATTTTTCCCTTTCTCTATTTGTTAATGTTGAAATTCAACTTCTTAGAACTCTTCTAAGAATCTTACCCCTCATTGTACCTTGTATGATGCAGTGAAATGGGATTGTCTTTGCTATTTTTTTTTAATAAAAGTCTGGGAGGAAAATGAGGGATTGAAAATTGTGTGTGAAAATTAATTGTGGTGTCCTTCACAATTAATTACAGAGCAGAGTGTAGGACAAAGATCTCTTAGTATAATAAAGTCAGAGTTAATAGTTTACATTATGTATATTTAAAGCATTCAAGTTTGTCATATAAATATATAGGGCTTGGGGGAAGAAGATTCACTTTAAGGTGTCAGAAATTATTTATGTTAAATATATTAGGAGAGAACATACTTGTAACCCTATGCCTCCCCTTACACATATACACAGAAGATAACTAAAGAGAAATTCTGAGAGACAGAAAAGGTATATATCACATGGATCTGAAGATTAGAGTGATATGGCCATAAAACAAAGAATAGTACCTGCTATCATAAAATTAAAGGAGAAGGAATTTGTGCTCTAGAGCTTGCACAGGTAGCAAAGCCCTGCTGACCCTTTGACTTCAGCCCAGTGATACTGATTTTGGACTTCAGATATTCAGAACTGTAAGAGAATGAATGTGTTTTATGCCATCAAGTTTGTGGTGAATTGTTACAATAGTCACAGGAAACTAATGCAGATGGAAGGAGAATAAAGAAATCTATCCATGTATTATAATATATCATATAACATATAAGCTGTTTTGCATTAAGTTGTTAATTACATACCCCACCACCTTACAATACACTAGAATATGTGCTGCTTGAGTTCCAAGACTGTGTCATTATCACCATTGTGAATTTTTTTTTCATTCCTTAATGTGCTTCAGTCACAGCCTAATTTCTAAGTGATTTTTTTTCTGTGATATAATAATGCATATGCTCCTTTATTGATCATTAACAAGATGTATCAGTGTGTCCAATGTTTTAGTTTTGGAACAGTGATGAAAAAAATTATTTCATTATATCTGTATAAATGTAGTGTGATATGAACATATATTTGGTTTCTATGGGTGACAGTGTCACAGACACTGTGAACACTACTGTGGTTTATTGCTTAATGTTTGTAATGGGAGAAAAAACTGAATTTCAGTTAGAGGTTTCTACAAACAAAGATGTAATTTCCCATCCAAGTTTCTGGATCCCTTGATTTCTATCCATGGACCCTTTCTATCCTGTCAACCCCAGGCTGAGGGTCTTGTCATGGAGTGTTGAAGCTGGCTCACTTGCATGTCTATTCTCTAGCACTAATAAAAGGGAAAAAGAAAAGTTAATAGACAGCAATCTTGTCTTTATGGAGATGAAAGTGTGCCCATCAGTTCTCATAGTCCATTGACTTGAACTTGGTCTTATGGTTTCAAGAGAAACTGTGTTTCAAGAGAAACTGTCTGTGGGGTGGCTCTGTGCCTGGCTAAAATTAGGTACTTTTACTATTAAACAGGAGAAAGAATAAATTCTTAGTAGCTACTATAGGAATATAGGACTCCCAAAAGTATGCCTGAAATTCAGTTTTCTACCAACCAGACTCAGAAGACATTGTGTGATTTAAAGAGGATTATTATGAGGATTACCTACAGTGTGTTAAAGTGGCTGGTAAAGAGTAAGTGCTCAATAAATATTCACTGAAGCTGACTTGCATGTGACCAGGCTCTGTTAGAGGAATAATGCACATCCCAGAGTTCCTGGGATGATAAAGGGTCAAAGATATTTATGTTTAAATTCATTCATTCATTTGTTCATCCAAGAAATATTTTTTTGAGCTTTGAGCCAGATACTGTTGTAGTTGCCAGAAAAATGGCAGTGAGCAATATTATGATTAGGTGATGTTATTTATATGGCAAAGGTAGGGAGATTTTGAGGGTGTGATTAAGGTCCCAAATCAGCTGATTCTTAGCTAATCAGAAGGGACATTATCCAAGATGGGCCTGACTGAATAGGGTAAAAGCCCTTAAAGGAGGAACTTGACTCCACTCCACATCTCTCCATAAGAGAGAAATTCTCTTGCTGGCTTTGAAGAAGCAAGAAGCCATGTTGTGAACTGAATATGGAAGGAAACACATGACAACGACCTGAGGGCAGCCCCTAAGAGCTGAGAGCAGTCTCTTTCAGCTACTAGAAAATAAGAATCTCAGTCACACAGCCTCTAAGGAAAATGAATTCTGCCAAAAACATCAATGGGTTTGGAAGTGGATTCTTCCCCAGTCAAATTTTCTGATGAGAACATAGCCTAGACAACGTCTTGTTTGCAGCTTTGAGAGAATAAGCTATGCCCAGATTCCTGACTCAAGAAACAGTGAGAAAATACCTGCCTCTTGTTTTAAGCCACTTCGTTTGTGGTGATTTGTTGTATAGCATAAAAAACTAGCACAAATGATATTTTATTTTTTATTTTTCTTACATGCTCAATTCTAAATCTCATTTATTTTACTTTTCTGCAGCTCAGATTCCTTATATTTGAAATGAGAATAATAAGCTATCTCATAAGGTTAAGATTAAGGATCCATAGGTACCTGACTTATGCTCTAAATGTTTGGGGATTTTTTGTTTTGTTTTTAGTTTTTTGTTTCTTTTTTTTAAAGTTTTATTTTATTTTATTTTTTTAATTTTATTTTTTATTTTTTAGAATTTACATCCCAATTAGTTAGCATATAGTGCAACAACGATTTAAGGAGTAGATTTCTTAGTGCCCATTACCCATTTAGCTCATCTCCCCTCCCACAACCCCTCCAGTAACCCTCAGTTTGTTCTCCATATTTATGAGTCTCTTCTGTTTTGTCCCCCTCCCTGTTTTGTATTATTTTTGTTTCCCTTCCCTTATGTTCATCTGTTTTGTCTCGTAAAGTCCTCATATGAGTGAAGTCATATGATTTTTGTCTTTCTCTGACTGACTAATTTCACTTAGCATAATACCCTCCAGTTCCATACACGTAGTTGCAAATGGCAACATTTCATTCTTTTTGATTGCTGAGTAATACTCCATTGTGTGTGTGTGTGTGTGTGTGCCACATATTCTTTATCCATTCATCCATCGATGGACATTTGGGCTCTTTCCACACTTTGGCTATTGTTGATAGTGTTGCTATAAACATAGGGTTCATGTGTCCCTTCAAAACAGCATACCTGTGTCCCTTGGATAAATGGCTAGTAGTGCAATTGCTAGGTCGTAGGGTAGTTCTATTTTTAGTTTTTTGAGGATCCTCCATAATGTTTTCCAGTGTGGCTGCACCAGCTTGCAATCCCACCAACAATGCGAAAGAGATCCTCTTTCTCTGCATCCTTGCCAACATCTGTTGTTGCCTGAGTTGTTAATGTTAGCCACTCTGACAAGTGTGACGTGGTATCTCATTGTGGTTTTGATTTGTATTTCTCTGATGATGAGTATATTGAGCATTTTTCATGTGTCGGTTGGCCATATGGATACCTTCTTTGGAGAAGTGTCTATTCATGTCTTTTGTCCATTTCTTCACTGGATTCTTTGTTTTTTGGGTGTTGAGTTTGATAAGTTCTTTATAGATTTTGGATACTAACCCTTTATCTGATATGTCATTTGCAAATATCTTCTCCTATTCCATTGGTTGCCTTTTAGTTTTGCTGATTGTTTCCTTGACTGTGCAGAAGCATTTTATTTTGATAAGGTCCCAGTAGTTCACTTTTGCTTTTGTTTCCCTTGCCTTCAGAGACGTGTTGAGTAAGATTTTGCTGCAGCCAAGATCAAAGAGGTTTTTGCCTGATTTCTCCTCGAGGATTTTGATGGCTTCCTGCCTTGCATTGAGGTCTTTCACCCATTTTGAGTTTATTTTTGTGTATGGTGTAAGAAAGTGGTCCAAGTTTATTCTTCTGCATGTTGCTGCCCAGTTTTCCCAGCACCACTTGCTGAAGAGACTGTCTATTCCATTGGATATTCTTTCCTGATTTGTCAAAGATTAGGTGGCCATACGTTTGTGGGTCAATTTCTGGGTTCTCTATTCTGTTGCATTGATCTGAGTGTCTGTTCTTGTGCCAGTACCATACTGTCTTGATGGTTATAGCTTTGTAGTATAGTTTGAAATCTGGGATTGTGATGCCTCCTGCTTTGGTTTTCTTTGTCAAGATTGGTTTGGCTATTCAGGGCCTTTTCTGGTTCCATATAAATTTTAGGATTATTTGTTCTAGCTCTGTGAAGAATGCTGGTGTTACTTTGATAGGGATTGCATTGAATATGTATGCTTTGGGTAGTCTTGACATTTTAACAATATTTGCTCTTCCTATCCAGGAGCATGGAATGTTTTTCCATTTTTGGTGTCTTCTTTAATTTCTTTCATAAACTTTCTATAGTTTTCAGTGTATAGATTTTTCCCCTATTTGGTTAGATTTATTCCTAGGTATTTTATGGTTTTTGGTGCAACTGTAAATGGGATCGCTTCCTTGATTTCTCTTTCTATCACTTCATTGTTGGTGTATAGGAATACAACCAATGTTTGTGTGTTGATTTTATATCCTGCCACTTTGCTGAATTCATGAATCAATTCTATAAGTTTTTTTTGGTGTAATCTTTTGGGTTTTCCATATAGAATATCATGTCATCTGCAAAGAGTGAAAGTTTGACCTCCTCCTGGCTGATTGGGATGCCTTTTATTTCTTTGTGTTGTATGATTGCAGAGGCTAAGACTTCCAACACTATGTTGAATAACAGTGGTGAGAGTGGACATCCCTTCTTGCTCCTGACCTTAGGGGGAAAACTGCCAGTTTTTCCCCATTGAGGATGATATTAGCGTTGGGTCATATATGGCTTTTATGATCTCGAGGTATGCTCGAGGTATCCCTAGTTTCTTGAGGGTTTTTATCAAGAAACGATGCTGTATTTTACCAAATGCTTTCTCTGCATCTATTGAGAGGATCATATGGTTCTTGTCCTTTCTTTTATTGATGTGATGAATCACGTTGTTTTGCAGATATTGAACCAGCCCTGCATCCCAGGTATAAATCCCACTTGGTTGTGGTGAATGATTTTTTTACTGTATTGCTGGAGCCGGTTGGCTAATATGTTGTTGAGGATTTTTGCATCCGTGTTCATCAGGGAAATTGGTCTATAGTTCTCCGTTTTAGTGGGGTCTCTGTCTGGTTTTGGAATCAAGGTAATGCTGGCTTCATAAAAAGTGCTTGGAAGTTTTCCTTCCATTTCTATTTTTTGGATCAGTTTCATGAGAATAGGTATTAACTCTTCCTTAAATGTTTGGTAGAATTCCCTTGGAAAGCCATCTGGCCCTGGACTCTGGTTTTTTGGAAGATTTTTTATTACTAATTCTATTTCCTTACTGGTTATGGGTCTGTTCAAATGTTCTATTTCTTCCTGTTTCAGTTTTGGTAGTGTATGTGTTTCTAGAAATTTGTCCATTTCTTCAAAATTACCCATTTTATTGGCATATAATTTCTCATAATATTCTCTTATTATTGTTTTTATTTCTGCTGTGTTGGTTGTGACATCTCCTCTTTCATTCTTGATTTTATTTGTTTGGGTCCTTTCCTTCTTTTTTTTTTTTAATCAAACTGGCTAGTGGTTTATCAGTTTTGTTAATTCTTTCAAAGAACCAGCTTCTGCTTTCATTGATCTGTTTTACTGTTTTGTTTTTGTTTTTGTTTTTGTTATTTTTGGTTTCAATAGTATTAATTTCTGCTCTAATCTTTGTTATTTCCTGTCTTCTGCTGGTTTTGGGTTTCATTTGCTGTTCTTTTTCCAGGTCCTTAAGGCTTAAGGTTAGGTTGTGTATCCGAGATCTTTCTTCCTTCTTTAGGAAGGTCTGGATTTATGTATACTTTCCTCTTATGACCGCCTTTGTTGCATCCCGGTGCAATTTTCAGTTTGGAAGTTTCACTACTCATATATATCATCTGTATTAGTGGCAATGTCTACAATCCTCTAATCAAACCACTAAAAAGGCCAGGATTTTCTTTTTTTAAGCTTTAGGACAGTTTCTATTTCAGTTCATGGTGCTATCATTGTATATCCTTGTGAATTAATTTAATATCTTGAAATTTCTTATTCTAAGTGTATTTATTTTTTCTTCCTCTAAATTTAAATCCTGGTTCTACCACTTATTAGTTGTGTGCCCTCTGGGAAATTACTTAAGCTTTCCAAGTCTGCTTCATTATCAGTAGAAATGGGATCATATTTCTTATTTCAAAGGATTTTTATAAAAATTGAATAAGATAATGCATGTATATCTGGGTTAAAAAAATTAAACTTCACCCTTAATATAGCTTCTCTTGCCTCCCAAGATGTATGTGGTGGGAAAGGGAAGCTGGTGGTGGAATAAATTTCCATAAGAAAATTCATCTTTATTCCTATCCCATCTGTATTGGTTTTTTGTGACCCTTGTAACAAATCACCACAAACTTGATGGATTAAAACAATACACATTTATTCTCTTGAAGTTCTGAATATCTGAAGTCCAAAATCAGTATCATTGGACTGAAATCAAGGGGACAGCAGGGACTTGCTCCTTGTGTAAGCTCTAGAGGAGGATCAATTTCCTGCCCCTTTAATTTTCTGATAGCGGCTGGTATTTTTGCCTTGTGGCTGTATCACTCTAATCTTAAAATCTCTCTGTGTTCCATCTTCATATCACCTTTTCTTTTATGTGTGTCAACTCTCTGCCTCCCTCTTATAAGTATACATGTAATTGCATTAACGGCCCACCTGGATAATCCAGGATAATTTCACCATCTCAAAATTATAAACAGCCACATCTGCAAAGTGTATTTTTCTAAGTAAGGTAAGATTTACAAGCTCCAAGAATTAGGACCTGGTACTTTTGGGTGCCCATTATTCATTCCACTATGTCATCCATTTCTAAATTGGGGAGAGAGAAAGAGAAAGAAATCAAAAGCTCAGAATATCGACTAATCTGCAGGTGCTTCTGAAGGGTGAGCCTCCAGCATGTGTAGACCTACACTTTGCAGATTATGTTAATGTGTTTGGGATACAAAATAGTAAGCCTTATAAATGTTATAGTCTGAATTGTGCCTCCCCAAAATTTATATGTTAAAGCTGTAACTCTCAATGTCACTCTACGTAGAGATAGGGTTTTTAATGAGGTAAATAAGGTAAGCTAAGTCATAAGGTTGGACCATAATATAATATGACTCGTGTCCTTATTAAAGATGGAAGAGATGCCAGGATCATGTGAACACAGAGAAAAGGCCATGTGAGGACACAAAAAGAAGGTAGCCATCTGGAAGCCGAAGAGAGAGACCAACCCTGCTCATACCTTGATCTTGGACTTCCAACCTCCAAAACTGTGAGAAAATAAGTTTCTGTTGTTTCAGCTATCCAGGTTGTGATATTTTCTTATGGAAGCAGGAGCAGGAATCATGTCTAAAGTTCAGTTCCAAGTTGCTCATTTTGCATCAGTGTAAAGTCTCTCTTTTGCTCCAAATTGCTAATAAAAGATACTCTTCTATACATTGCTCATGTAAGCACTTTGGGATAAAATCAAGGGAAAAAAATAGAGTTTCTTCAGTGGCTGGGTGTCAAACAGAAATAAAGAGAAAAACTGTTAGAGAGATTAGTGAAATCAGGAACTCAAAATCAGGTGTGATTATTAGACCATAATTCCCTGAAGATTCATGGAAATTACAGGGAAAGCATTGGACTTCCTCACAATATGTGCTAGAAGACTTGTGCCAAAATTATGGAAATCTCAAAGCACAGATATCAACTGACATCTAGGTAGCATATGCAAATTTCCCAGTATAGTGTCTACAGTTTAATAACCACCCAGAAAATTATGGTTTATTTTCTCCTTCTTCTTATCACTACTAATGAGGACAGGTAGTTGTGTCTATGAGTTGAAATAAAACAAAGTTTTCAATAAGTTATGCATGGATTAATATTCAGTCTAATACTTTGTAAAGTCATTAATACTCTAGTGTTCAGAAAGAAAATGAAACACTATCCATAAAAATAGTAAGACACAGGGACTCCAAAAAAAACCAGCATAAACATTTTGTAGATTTTATGGAAACTAGCAGAAGAAAAAAGATACTTTTCCTTTTGACATGGTAGTTGTAAACCCCAATTTAGAAATCATTCAAAAGCCATAAAGGTAAGCCCTGCCACTGAGAAATTCTCTAGGAATTTTCTGTTTTCTTTTTTTTTTTTTTTTTTTTTTTTTAAACAGTATTTTATTTTTTTTTTTAATTTTTTTTTCAACGTTTATTTATTTTTGGGACAGAGACAGACAGAGCATGAATGGGGGAGGGGCAGAGAGAGAGGGAGACACAGAATCGGAAACAGGCTCCAGGCTCTGAGCCATCAGCCCAGAGCCTGACGCGGGGCTCGAACTCCTGGACCGCGAGATCGTGACCTGGCTGAAGTCGGACGCTTAACCGACTGCGCCACCCAGGCGCCCCGGAATTTTCTGTTTTCAATAGCACAGCTCTATACACAGGGAAGAAGTATGAGTGTACTTTTTTCTAATTTGAAAGAGCATGAAATATCTTGAAAAATAATATTAATTAATCATATACATTCATATTCAAGTGCAGCAACCATGAAAGCACCACATACAGAGGAAGTTAATAACATATTCCAGAAGCCTCAGGTCTTCTTAAGATTTCTTTTGAATGTTTCGCTTTTTGCAGATGACATGATATTATACATGGAAAATCCGATAGACTCCACCAAAAGTCTGCTAGAACTGATACATGAATTCAGCAAAGTTGCAGGATACAAAATCAATGTCCAGAAATCAGTTGCATTCTTATACACTAACAATGAAGCAACAGAAAGACAAATAAAGAAAATGATCCCATTCACAATTGCACCAAGAAGCATAAAATACCTAGGAATAAATCTAACCAAAGATGTAAAGGATCTGTATGCTGAAAACTATAGAAAGCTTATGAAGGTAATTGAAGAAGACTTAAAGAAATGGAAAGACATTCCCTGCTCATGGATTGGAAAAATAAATATTGTCAAAATGTCAATACTACCCAAAGCTATCTACACATTCAATGCAATCCCAATCAAAATTGCACCAGCATTCTTCTCGAAATTAGAACAAGCAATCCTAAAATTCATATGGAACCACAAAAGGCCCCGAATAGCCAAAGGAATTTTGAAGAAGAAGACCAAAGCAGGAGGCATCACAATCCCAGACTTTAGCCTCTACTACAAAGCTGTAATCATCAAGACAGCATGGTATTGGCACAAAAACAGACACAGAGACCAATGGAATAGAATAGAAACCCCAGAACTAGACCCACAAACGTATGGCCAACTCATCTTTGACAAAGCAGGAAAGAACATCCAATGGAAAAAAGACAGCCTCTTTAACAAATGGTGCTGGGAGAACTGGACAGCAACATGCAGAAGGTTGAAACTAGACCACTTTCTCACACCATTTACAAAAATAAACTCAAAATGGATAAAGGACCTAAATGTGAGACAGGAAACCATCAAAACCTTAGAGGAGAAAGCAGGAAAAGATCTCTCTGACCTCAGCCGTAGCAATCTCTTACTCGACACATCCCCAAAGGCAAGGGAATTAAAAGCAAAAGTGAATTACTGGGACCTTATGAAGATAAAAAGCTTCTGCACAGCAAAGGAAACAACCAACAAAACTAAAAGGCAACCAACGGAATGGGAAAAGATATTTGCAAATGACATATCGGACAAAGGGCTAGTATCTAAAATCTATAAAGAGCTCACCAAACTCCACACCCGAAAAACAAATAACCCAGTGAAGAAATGGGCAGAAAACATGAATAGACACTTCTCTAAAGAAGACATCCGGATGGCCAACAGGCACATGAAAAGATGTTCAGCGTCGCTCCTTATCAGGGAAATACAAATCAAAACCACACTCAGGTATCACCTCACGCCAGTCAGAGTGGCCAAAATGAACAAATCAGGAGACTATAGATGCTGGAGAGGATGTGGAGAAACGGGAACCCTCTTGCACTGTTGGTGGGAATGCAAATTGGTGCAGCCGCTCTGGAAAGCAGTGTGGAGGTTCCTCAGAAAATTAAAAATAGACCTACCCTATGACCCAGCAATAGCACTGCTAGGAATTTATCCAAGGGATACAGGAGTCCTGATGCATAGGGGCACTTGTACCCCAATGTTCATAGCAGCACTCTCAACAATAGCCAAATTATGGAAAGAGCCTAAATGTCCATCAACTGATGAATGGATAAAGAAATTGTGGTATATATACACAATGGAGTACTACGTGGCAATGAGAAAAAATGAAATATGGCCCTTTGTAGCAACGTGGATGGAACTGGAGAGTGTAATGCTAAGTGAAATAAGCCATACAGAGAAAGACAGATACCATATGGTTTCACTCTTATGTGGATCCTGAGAAACTTAATAGGAACCCATGGGGGAGGGGAAGGAAAAAAAAAAAAAAGAGGTTAGAGTGGGAGAGAGCCAAAGCATAAGAGACTGTTAAAAACTGAGAACAAACTGAGGGTTGATGGGGGGTGGGAGGGAGGGGAGGGTGGGTGATGGGTATTGAGGAGGGCACCTTTTGGGATGAGCACTGGGTGTTGTATGGAAACCAATTTGTCAATAAATTTCATAAAAAAAAAATAAATAAATAAATAAAAAATAAATAAATAAAATAAAGATTAAAAAAAAAAAAAGATTTCTTTTGAATGAGAACCCATGTGCAGTATCTCATGAACAAGGATAGTCCCAGATTTGAAAAATGTTTCTCTACCAAGGCCTCAGAGAATCACAGTCAGTATGCACAGAACGCCCCAAAATAGTATGGTAATTGAGTGTTTCATAAGAGCATCGGTCCTCTTTGGGCAGTTAACATGGATGTCATTCAACACATCCACCATTTCAAAGGTTCTGCTTTCTCCCCATCCCCAGCTCCACAGAAGTGGAAATCCTTTTAGCTATTCCTAAGTGAAGTTTTATTACAGAGCAGAAAATTATGATGAGCATCTTCAACATAACTACTGATGAGAGTGATGTTTCCTAACAAAGTCATAACCCCCGAAGGGGTGAAGCAAATTCTATTTCTTTATGCTTACTTTTGAAATTTATTTCAGGACTGCTGAGAGCAGCAGAAAGACCGCTTGCACTTGGGAAGCTCATATTTCTTCAATACTTAGATTTTTCATTTGATCAAAATCATTTCTATAGTGAACCCCTTATTAAGTATAATTGGCTGATTGCAGATTTTGTAGCTGACACAAGAATGAAGTTTCCAGCAGGCATTATGAAAGAATTCCTCCAGACTGAAGCAGTGCATGAAAATAAAAGTTGCACTGGAAAGGAACTCTATAAAAATAAACTTTAAAGAACTTTTATCGTGTAAATATCTTTAAGATATAAGTGGAAAAATATCAGAGAACCATGAAAAATATAATCCCATTTTGTTCAAAAATATCTATTTATTTGTGCAACATATACAGACATGCATACACACACACATACACACAAAACATCTGGAAATACATACACCAAGTTGCTGACATGGGTAATCTCTTGGTTAAGTAATTATTGGAGATTTTTTTGGTTATTTGTATTTTCTATATTTTCAATAACGAGCATGGATTATGTATATAATAATTGAATAGTAATCATATTTTTAAATAAAGAAATTTAGTTATTCAAATTCACTTCCCATCTTGGATTCTGGGTTTTGCCACAAAATTTATGAATGTTTTCCTATAAGATTTGCGTATCTTTTTTGACAGAGGACCACATTTGTCAAACTCTTGGCTCCTTTCCCAATTAAAAAAAATAAATTTTGTTGTTCATTTGAAAAATATTCACTGAAGACCTGCTCTAACTTTTTAGCCAATGAAATGGATTACTCTCCCCATCCTCGTTGCCTTACATATGGGATTTTTTAAAAAACAGACTCTTGCTTTGCTTAGCAGGATAGGTTGATGCAATAATTACTTTGAGAGCTTTGTCTCTAGAAGAATGGTTCTGTTTAGAATTTTGAAGTAAAGGAGTGGCATTGATTCTGGGAAAAGAAAGATTTTTTCAGGTTTGAGTGGTATCTTTCAATAATGATAACTAACATTGGTTAAGCATATGCCATGCACTTTACATGCCTTATTTTACATAATCCTCAAAATAATGTTTTTAAGTGTAATTGTTCCTATTTTCTAGGTTAGAAACTGAGCCCTTACTCTATGGCTTTCATACCATGCTAAGTAAGCACCAGATAAGGACCAAGAAGCACTGGAATTAATTTCCTATAACTGTGGGAACAAATTTTGGGTGCCTATCTCATTGTGCTCTGTGAGACAGTCTAATTAAATCATCCCAATTTTCCAGTTGAGGAAACATATACAGAGAACATCATTGAACGATTAGATAAGCAAAGAAAAGAAAAAAAATTGATTCAAATAAATTTGAAGAATAGCATAACATGGACAAATACCAGTGTGCAAAGTGCATAGTAAGATCTTTAGACATAGCCAAATATAAATTAAAAAAATTAAGTGCTCTCATATAGTATTAATTTACATGCTTTATCCTCAAAATATTTTTTTAATTCAAGTTAGTTAACATACAGTATAGTCTTGCTTCAGGAGTAGAACACAGTGATTCATCTCTTACATATGACACCCAGTACTCATCTCAACAAGTGCCCTCCTTAATGCCCATCACCAATTTAACCCACCCCCATACCCACCTCCCCTCCAGCAACCCTTAGTTTGTTCTCTGTATTTAAGAGTCTCTTGTGGTTTGCCTCCTTCTCTGTTTTTATCTTACTTTTCTTTTCCTTCCCCTATGTTCATCTGTTGTTTATCTCAAATTCTACATATGAGTGAAAATATATGATATTTGTCTTTCTCTGACTGACCTATTTCACTTAGCTTAATACCTTGTAGATCAATCCACATTGTTGAACATGGCAATATTTCATTCTTTTTTATCACCAAGTAGTATTCCGTATATATATGTATACACACACACACACACACACACACATATATACATATTCCATAGTGTGTGTGGATATTCCATAGTGTGTGTGGATCCATAGTGTATACAGATAATACACTACATTTTCTTTATCCATTCATCAGTCGATGGCCATTTTGGCTCTTTCCATAACTTGGTTATTGTTGGTAGTGCTGTTATAAACATTGGAATGCATGTGCCTTTTTGAATCAGCACTTTTTTAGGTTGAAACTGGCATTTATTTATAAAAAAGTCTACATGTACTGTTTGCATTTTAAAATGAGGTTCAAGATATCAAGAAAAGTGCCATTAGCTTTAAGTGGTTAAAGTCACCCTAAGCATTCACCTTGGAGTAGATGCCAATCTCATGC
Organism: Lynx canadensis; assembly: GCF_007474595.2. NCBI lineage: Eukaryota > Metazoa > Chordata > Mammalia > Carnivora > Felidae > Lynx > Lynx canadensis. Next base: position 69,451,736 of record NC_044321.2, on the reverse strand, counting down.
AACCTAATAATGAAAGAGCAAATTGATATTAAAAAAAAAAACCCTCGGGGCGCCTGGGTGGCGCAGTCGGTTAAGCGTCCGACTTCAGCCAGGTCACGATCTCGTGGTCCGTGAGTTCGAGCCCCGCATCAGGCTCCGGGCTGATGGCTCGGAGCCTGGAGCCTGTTTCCGATTCTGTGTCTCCCTCTCACTCTGCCCCTCCCCCATTCATGCTCTGTCTCTCTCTGTCCCAAAAATAAATAAACATTGGAAAAAAAAAAAAACCCTCAGCATTAAGAATGAATTCTAACTTTCTTTGAAGCCACTCACTTTCCTTTAAAAAACCAGCAACAGTAGAGGGAGCACAGACCATTCACTCTTTACACAGTGAAGTGTGTGTTCACAGGATGCAAACAAAAACCCCACATCAAAACAACGTCCTCTTTAACCTGTGAACCACACAAAGTTGCTTTGGTAAATTCTTTTCTTAAAATTTTTAACGTTTATTTATTTTTTGAGAGACTGAGACCCAGCATGAGCCTGAAAGGGGAAAGAGAGAGAGGAGGAGTCACAGATTCCAAAGCAGGCTCCAGGCTCAGAGCTGTCAGCACAGAGCCTGACGCGGGGCTCAAACTCATGAACCATGAGATCATGACCTGAGCTGAAGTTGGATGCCTAACCAACTGAACCACCCAGGCGCCCCTGCTTTGATAAATTCTATCAAGGAAAAATACTTTTTTCCCAAATCACATCAATAAATATATTTAAAACCACAAACATACTTATTTTCATTTAATCAGATGAAAGAGAAGAAGAGTTTATTTTTACATTAATTTTTGCAGATAGGAAAAATGATTTTTTCTTTGGATAAATACCTAGTAGTGCAACTTCTGGATTGTAGACTAGTTCTATTTTTAGTTTTTTTTTTTAAGAATGTCCATACTGTTTTCCAGAATGGCTGCACCAGTTTCCATTCCTGCCAACAGTGCAAGAGGTTTCCCCTTTCTCCAATCCTCGCCAATATCTGTTGTTTCCTGAGGTGTTCATTTTAACCATTCTTACAGGTATGAAATTGTATCTTATTGTGGTTTTGATTTGTATTCCCCTGCTGATGAGTGATGTTGACCATCGTTTCATGTGTCCGTTAGCTATCTGGATGTCTTCTCTGGAAAGGTGTCTATTCATGTCTTCTGCTCATTTCTTAAATGGATTATTTGTTTTTTGGGGGGGAGTATTCAATTTGCTAAGTTCTTTATATATTTTGGATACTAACCCTTTATCACATATGTCATTTGTAAAAGCCTTCATCTATTCTGTCCCGCTTTTCGGTCCCAAGTTGTAGCTTTGATCCACTATAACAAGGCTGCCCTGCTGCTGCATTGCACCCTGACCCTAAGTATGAAGTCAAGGTTATAACCTGCCATTACTGAAACCACGCTGCTATTGCTTTGCACCTCATCACCCGAGTGCTGTCAACATGCAGCTTTAATGAGTCATCATTAGGTTAAGCTGTTGTTGTTCTGTGACTGCTGCCTGGGTCCTAAATCATAGCTTTGACTTACCATCAATGGACTGGACTGCTGCTCTGGGGTTCTAAGTCCCACCTTTTATCTGTCATCACCAGGGCATAGCTGCTACTGTTCTATGACTGGCCCCTGGGGCTAGAGTCAGACTTTGACCCACTTTCCCCAGGGAATACTCTTATTGCACCCTGAGCCCAAGTTCTCACTTCACCTTATCATCACAGGGTTTCTGCTATTGCTGCATCCTAACACCCCACCCCTGAGACTGAGCTACTTTGGTGAGACCCAGAGACCAAGGTCCCAGTTCCATGGGAGATATGTACATGTTTGCATATCGGATGCTGGTACCATTAATGTAGCAAGTGTACCTGTGCTCCAGGACCAAGGGGCTGTGGTAGTTATATGTGTGCCTGATTCCCAAGACCCCAGGTCCACAGTCATTCATAATGCAAGCACACAAGACCTGGTGCCAAAAGGGATCTCCTAGCTAGAACTTCAACCCACAGACCAAAAAGGAAAACAGGACGACCTCAGTAGTCTTTTCTTCTGAGGACCCAGTAGTCCTAGCCACCACTGCTACCTCCAGGATCTCTGCAATCTTCATTGAGTTGACCTCAACTGATGGAGATTCACAAAGACTACACAACCATGCCCTCTCAGGAACCAGAGGCTGTGCATTACATAGTGTCCTGCAGCCATGTTCAAATGGAGGTCTTTTTCCAAAATGAGTTTGAAAGGCTGAAAGAGGTATCTGCTCACTCAAGTGTTCAGACATCAGTGCAAAGCCATTAGAAACACAAAAAAGCAAGGAAATGTGACACCACCAAAGGGACACAATAATTTACCAGTTATTGACCCCAAAGAAATGGAAACCTGAGACTTACCTGAAACAAATTTAAAATAATTATTTTAAGGACGTTCAGTGAGATTCAAGAGAAAACAAAGGAAACTCCATACTGTTTTTCATAGTGGCTGTACCAATTTACAACCCTACCAACAGTGCACTAGGATTCCTTCTTCTCCACATCCTTGCCAACACTTGCTATTTCTTGTCTTTTTGATTCTAACCATTCTGATAGGAGTCACGTGATATCTCATTGTGGTTTTGATTTGCATTTCCCTGATGATTAGTCACGTCAAGCATCTTTTCATGTGTCTGTTGGGCATTTCTATGCTTTTTTTGGAAAAATGTCTATTCAGGTCCTCTGCCCATTTTAATCAGATTATCCGTTTTTTTTTTTTTTTTTTGTGTTGGGTTGTATAAGCTCTTTATATATTTTGAACATTAACTTTTTATCAGATATACCATTTATGAATATCTTCTCCCCTTTAGTAGGCTGCCTTTTCACTTTGTTGATGGTTTCTTTCACTGTGAAAAAGCTTTATATTTTGGTGCATCTCCAATAACTTATTTTTTTTCATTTGTTTCCCTTGCCTGAGGAGACATATCTAGGAAATGTTAAGGTCAATATCAAAGAGATTACTGCTTATGTTTTCTTATAAGAGTTCTGTGGTTTCGGGCCACACGTTTAGGCTTTTAATCCATTTTGAACTTATTTTTGTGTATTGTATGGTGTAAGAAAGTCGTGGGGACTTCCCAGGGGGTGGAAACCGCGTGGTTTCCAGGGGGCAAGTGGTGGGGAAATGGGTGAAATAAAGGGCATTAAAAGGCACAAACTTCTAGTTACAAAATAAATTAGTCATAGATAAAAACTACAACACAAGTCAATAATATTGTAATAACATATGGTGACAGATTGTGACTAAACTTAACATGGTTAGCATTGAGTAATGTATAGAATTATTGAAACAATGTCTTGTACACCTTAAACTAATATAAGATATATGTTAATTATATTTCCATAAAAATAAATAAAAATTTAATTTTTAATTAAATTTAATTTCTGGAGTTGCAGAATACAATGAATGAAATGAATAATTAATGAATTAAAGAGCTTCAACAGCAAGCTCAACCAAGAAGAAAATAGAATCTGTGTGTGTGAAGACAGATCTCTTGATATTATCCAATCTGAACAGAAGAACAAACAAATAAACAGAGTGAAGAAAGCCTACATGAATTATGGGGCTAAATAATGTTAAGTAAAATAATATTAACATTATGGAAGTCTCAGAAGGAGAATAATGAGAGAAAGGGGCATAAAATCTATTTAAAGAAACATTCTAAATCTGAGGGGAAGATATGACCATCTAGGTGCAAGAAGCTTAAAGATCCTTAAACAGATAAACCCAAAGAGATGTTCAAGATACATGATAATTGGGGCACCCGAGTGGCTCAGTTGGTTGAATGTCCAACTTTTGATTTCAGCATCAGGTCATGATCTCACCATTCATGGGATCAAGCCCTGCATCAGGCTCTGTGCTGACAGTGTGGAACCTGCTTGGGATTCTCTCTCTCTGCCCCTCCCCTGTGCATGTGTGCTATCTTTCACTCTAAAAATAAATAAATAAACATTTTAAAATATACATATTATAATCTCAAAAATCAAAGATGAAGAAAATTTTGAAAGCAGCGAGAGAAAAGGACTTATCACATACAAGAGAAACACAATAAAGCTATTGGAAAATTTCTCAGCAGAAACCTGGCAGGCCAAAAAGGATACATTCAAAGTGCTCAAAGGAAAAAAAAATACTGAGGATACTTTACCCAGCAAAGTTGTTTTTCAGAAATGAAGGAATGATAAAAACTCCCAGGCAACCAAAAACTAAGGGAACTTATCACCATTATACCTGCCTAACAAAAAATGCTAAAGAGAGTTCTTCAACTTGGAAAAAAAAGATATTCATTAGTAACATGGAAACATAAAAGTATAAAATTAACTGATAAAGGTAGGTATATAGTCAAATTAAAAATATTCAAATACTGCAATGGTGATGTGTAAATTACTTTGAATGCCATCATATAAGTTAAAAGGCAAAAGTATTAAAAATTGGTATAGCTACAATTTTTTATCAATGGTTATAGAGTATAAAAAGATGTAAATAGTGACATCAGCAACATAAAAATGTGGGGAGAGTGATGTAAAATTGTATAGCTTTGCCATACAATTGAAGTTAAATTGTTATCAGCCTAAAAAAGACTGCTGTAAATATAAGATATTCTATGAAAACCTCACAGTAATCACAAAGGTAAAAAATAATAGATACACAAATGATGATGAGAAGAGGATAAAAGCATATCACTGTTGGGGTGCCCGGGTGGCTCAGTCAGTTACATGTCCAACTCTTGGTTTTGCATCAGGTAATAATCTCACAGTTCATGAGTTTTAGCTACACGTTGGGATCTGTGCTGACAGTGCAGAGCCTGCTTGGAATTCTCTCTCTCCCTCTCTCTGCTCCTCTTCTACTTACTCTCTCTGTCTCTGTCTCTCTCAAACATAAATAAATAAGCTTAAAAAATAATAAAAAAAATGCTACTGCAAAACATTTTATCAATTTAAAAAGAAAGCATCAAGAGTAAAATAAAGGAACAATGGAACTATAAAACAATGAGAGAAAAAGGAACAAAATGGCAATAGGAACTCTTCATCTATCAATAATTACTCTAAATGTAAATCGTTTAAATTCTCCAATTAAATGAAACTCAAAAAAACTAAAAAACAAGACCCAACTTTATGTTGCATAGAATATATTCACATAATATTTAGGAATGCTCATAGGTTGCAAGTGAAGGGATGGGAAAACATATTCCATGAAAATGGATACTAAGAGAGCAGAGGTAAGCTATTGCTATACTTATATGATGCAAAATAAACTTTATTTCCAAAGCTGGAACAAGAGACAAAGAGATCATTATATAATAAAAGGGTCACTTCATTAAGAGGATATATTAACTGTAAATATGCATACATCTATAAAAGCACTTAAATATATTACACAAATATTAACAGATCTGAAGGGGAAAATAGACAGCAATACAATAATAAAAGAGAAACTCAATACACCACTTCCAATACTTGATAGATCATCAAGACAGTAAAGTAGTAACGAGATATTGGACTTGAACTACTCTTTAGGACACATGGATCTACGAGATATATACAGAACATTCTATACAGCAACAGCAGAATACACATTCTTCTCAAGTGCACATGGAACATTCTTAAGGATAAATCATATTTTAGGTCACAAAACAAGTCAACAAATTTAATATTGAAATTATATCCAGATATTTTCTGAGCACAATGGTACGAAACCAGAAATGAGCAAAAAGAGGAAAGCTGAAAAATTCGCAAATAGTTGGAAGATAAACAACATACTCCTGAATAACCAATGAGCCAAAGAAAAAATCAAAAAGCAGATCAAAGAATATATTGAGACAAATGAAAATGAAAATTCAACATACCAAAACTTAAGGGATTCAGTCAGAATAATTTTAAGAGATAGTTTTATAGTGACAGACACCTACATTATGAAAAAAGGAGGACTGAAAATAATAACCTAACTTTCCACCTCAAGAAACTAGGAAAAAAAGAACAAAGTCAGCAGGAGAGAAATAATAAATATTAGAGCAGAAATGAATGAAACAGACACTGGAAAGACAATATAAGAGATAAATGAAACTAACAATTGGTTTTTCAAAAGATAAATAAAATTTACAAATCTTTAACAAAAGTAATAACAAAAATATTATTCAAATTAATAAAATTACAAATGAAAGAAGAGACATTTTAACTGATATCACAGTAATACAAAAATCGTAACAGACTACTGTGCACAATTATATACCAACAAATTACATAACTTAGAAGACATGGACAAATCCTAGAAACATGCAACTTCCCAATACTAACTCATGAAGTAATAGAAAATCTGAAAAGACTAATAAGAAGGATGGTGAATCAATAATTAGAAATTGTCTTACATGAATGCATTTCTAGTGAGCATCAAGTGTTGTATGGAAGTGTTGAATCACCATATTGTACACCTGAAACTAGTATTACACTGTATGCCAACTAATGGGAAATTAAATAAAATCTTAAAAAAAATTAAAAGAAACTTTCTAAGTATTAGAAAGTCAATTGAAATATAAATAAAGGACAGTACATTTGATCATAAGGCTCAAATACCAAACATGACAAGAGACTTGAGACAAGTCTGCCTCACATTGGATATCCAGTTGACCCTTGAACAAACACAGGGGGTACAACATCAACCCCCCGCATAGTCAAAACTCAATGTATAACTTTGACTCCCTAAAACTTAACAACTAATAGACTACTGTTGACTGGAAGCTTTACTGATAACATGAACCATTGAGTAACACATATTTTTATGTTATATGTATTCTATACTCCATCTTTATAATAAAACTAGAGAAAATAAAATGTTATTAAAAAATCATAAGGAAGAGAAAATGCATTTAATGGTAACCATATATCAAAACCCACTAATAAATTTGCAAAAAAATAAAAAGGTAGAAATCTAAATATGTCACTAAAGAAAATTAGCTGAACATGAAACAGAGAAAGACAAGAAATGATCAGAGAAAATCTCCAGAAACAAGCACAAAACACGTTATGAAATGGCAATAAATACGTATCTATCAATAATAACTTTGAATGTAAATGGACTAAAGTCTCCATTCAAAAGACACGCAGTGTCAGAATCGATAAAAAAAGAACACCCATGAATCAATAAAAAAAACGACCTCCAAAACTCCCATGTGCTACATATAAGAGGCTTATTTTAGATCTAAAGAGATCTGAAGATTGAAAGTTAGGGGTTGGAGAAATATATATCAGGCAAATGGTTGTTCAAAGAAAGTCCAAGTAGCAATACTTATATCAAAGTGGACTTTAAAACAAAGACTGTAACAAGGGACAAAGAAGAATAGTATATAATCACAAAGGGGACAATCCAAAAAGAAGATATCAAAATTGTAAATATTTATGCACCTAACAGGGAGCATCCAAATATATGAAACAGTTAATAACAAACAAAAAGGAACTGATAATAACACAATAATGTTAGGGGACTTTAACACCCCAGTTACATTGATGGACACATCAACTAAACAGAAAATAAATAAGAAAACAATGCTTTGAATGATGCACTGGACCAGTAGGACTTAACAGATATATTCAGAATTCCATCCTAAAACCACAGAATACACATTCTTTTCAAGTGGGCATTGGACATTCTCCAGATGAGATCATATATTAAGTCATAAAACAGTCCTTAACAAATACAAAATATTGAAGTCACACCATGCACTTCTCTGACCACAACACTGTGAAACTAGAAATCAACCATGAGAAAAAAATCTGGAAAGACTACAAATATATGGAGGTTAAACAGCAGGCTACTAAACAATGGATGGGTCAATGAGCAAATTAAAGAAGAAATTTAAAAAGGACATAGAAACAAATGAAAATAAAATGGAATGGTCCAAAATCTCTGACATGCAGCAAAACAGTTCTAACAGGGAAATATATAGCAATAAAGGCTTGCTGCAAGAAGCAAGAAAAATCTGAAATAAACAACCTAACCTTACACTTAAAGGAGCTAAAAAAAAAAGAACAAAAATCAAAACAAAAATCCAGTGCAAGGAAAGAAATAATAAATATTACAACAGGAATAAATGATATAGAAGCTAAAAAAAAAACAATAGAACAGATCAATGAAAGCAGGCGCTTGTCTTTTGAAAAAATCAATACAACTGATAAACCTCTAGCCAGATATATCAAGAATAAAAGAAGTCAATAAATGAAATCACAAATGAGAGAGGAGAAATAATAAACAACAGCACAGAAATACAATTATAAGAAAATATGGGGGCGCCTGGGTGGCTCAGTCGCTTAAGCATTCAACTTCAGCCCAGGTCATGATCTCACAGTTTGTGAGTTTGAGCCTTGCGTCGGGCTCTGTGCTAACAGCTCAGAGCCTGGAGCCTGCTTGGGAATCTGAGTCTCCCCCTCTCTCTGCCCCTTCCCTACTTGCACTCTATCTCTCTCTCAAAAATAAATAAACATTTAAGAAATTTAAAAAAGAAAATATTATGGGGGCACCTAAGTGGCTCAGTTAGTTGAACTCTGACTCGATTTCAGCTCAGGTCATCATCCCAGGGTAGTGAGATCAAGCCCCATGCTGGGCTCCATGCTGAGAATGTAGACTGCTTAGGATTTTTTTCTCTCTCCCCCTCTGCCCCTTGCCCCCACTCAGGATTTCTCTCTCTAAAAACAAGAGAAAAATTAAAAAAAAGAAAAAAGAAAATATTATGAAAAACTATTAGCCAACAAATTGGAGAACCTGGAGGAAATGGATAACTTCCTAGAGAAGTAAAAATTATCAGCTGAAACAGGAAGAAATTACCAGCAAAGAAATTGAATCAGTAATAAAAAAATTCTCTCAAAAAACAAAAGTCCAGTGCCGGATGGCTCTACAGGGAAATTCTACCAAATATTTAATGAAGAGTTAATACCCAATAATCAAACTATTTCAAAATATATAAAAGGAAGGAAATTTTTACATTCATTTTATTATGTCAGCATTACCCTGATACTAAAACAAGATAAAGACACCACAAAAACAGAGTACTACAAGCCAATACCTCTGGTGACCATAGATGGAAAAATCCTCTCAACAAAATACTTGCAACCCAAGTCCAAGAATATATTAAATGAATCACTTATCATGATCAAGTGAGATTTATTCCTGGGCTGCAAGGGTGGTTCCACATTAGCAAATCAATCAGTGTGATACACCCATTAATAAAAGAAAAGATTAGCACCATATGATCTTTTTGATAGATGCAGAAAAAGTATTTTACAGGGTACAGCATTCATTTATGATAAAACTCACAATAAAGTAGAGTTAGAGGGAACATCCCTTGACATAACAAAGACCATATATGAATGTCCCACAGTTAACATCTTCTTTCCATCTGAAAACTTTTCCTCAAAGGTTAGGAAAAAGACAAGCATGTCCCTTTTCACCACTTTTATTCAACATAATACTGGAAGTTCTAGCCACAGCAATTAGACAACAAAAATAAATAAAAGGCATCCAATGGCAAAGAAAAAATCAAATGTTCAATATATGCAGATTACATGATACTTTGTATACAGGACTTGAGAGACTCCATCAAAAAACTGCTGAAACTGATCAATAAATTCAGTAAAGTTGCAGGATACAAAATCAATATACACAAATCTGTTTCATTTCTATACACCAATAATGAAGCAGCAGAAAGAAGTTAATTAATCAATACTATTTACAATTGGACCAAAAATACATAGTAATAAACTTAACCAAAATAGGAGAAAGTCCTGTACTCTGACAAGTATAAAACACTGATGAAAAAAAAAATGAAGATCACACGAAGAAATGGAAAGACATTCCATGATGAAGGATTGAAAGAACAAACATTGTTAAAATTTCTACAATACCCAAATAATCTACATATTTAATATAATCCTTATCAAATTACCAAAGACATTTTTCACAGAGCTACAAAAAACAATCCTAAAATTTTTAGGGAACTACAAAAGACTCCAATTAGACCTCTTGAAAAAGAAAAGCAAAGGTGGAGTCATACCAATTCTTGTCTAAAAGTTATATTACAAAGCTGTACTGATCAAAACAATATAGTACTGGCAACCAAATAAGTATATAGATCAACAGAACAGAATAGAAAACCCAGAAATGAGCCCACAACTATATGGTCAATTAATCTTCAACAAAGCAGGGAAGAATATCCAGTGGACAAAAAGTCTCTTCAACAAATGGTGGTTAGAATATTAGACAGCAACATGCAAAAGAAAGAAAGATAAAATTATGAAAAATAATTAAGCTTAAAAGAAGAGGGAAAGAACATTATTGGATCAGAATGTAGAATTAGGAAATTCAGTGGATCCATAAATCAGAATAACATTCATACAATAAGAGTCCCAGAAGAAAAAGAGAGGAGGAAAGAGACAGAAGGCTTATTTGAACAAATTCTGGCTGAAAACTTCCCTATTCGGAGAAGGAATCCGACATCCAAATCCAGGAGGCACAGAGAACTCCCATCACAATCAACAAATCCAGGCCAACATTAAGACATATCACATTACAATATCCAAAATACAAAGTTAAAGAAAGAATCCTTAAAGCAGTAAGGTAAAGAAATCCCTAAACCAGAAGGAAAACAAGGTTTGCCTCAGACCTCTCCACAGAAACTTGGCAGGACACAGGGAGAGGCTTGATATATTCAATGTGCTGAATGGAAAAACTATGCAGCCAAGAACACTTTTATCCAGCAAGGTTGTCATTCAGAATAGAAGAAGAGATAAAGAGTTTACCAGAAAAACAAAAAAATAAAGGAGTCCATGAAACAGCACTGCAAGAAATATTAAAGGGGACTCCTTGAGTGGGAAAGACCAAAACAACAAAGACTAGAAAGGAACAGAAAAAAATCTCCAGAAACACCGACTTTACAGGTAATACAATGGCTCTAAATTCATATATATCAATAATCATTCTGAATGTAAATGAATAAAGGATCCACACAAAAGACATAGGATACCTAAGTGGATAAAAATTAAGACCCATCTGTATGCTGCCTAAAATACACTGATTTTGGACCTTAAGACACCTGATGATTGGAAGTCAGGAGACAGGGAAATATTTATCATGACAATGGATGTGAAAAGGAAGCCAAAGGTGCATTACTTATATTTGGCAAACTATATTTTAAACCAAAGACTGTAATAAGAGATGAAGAAAGGAGCTATATCACTATAAAAGGGTCTATCCAAGAAGATCTAAGAATTGCAAATATTTATACCTCCATCTTGGAGGCACTCAAATTCATAAATAAATTAACAACAAACATAAAAACTCATTGATAATTATACAATAATCATGGGGGATTTCAACATCCCACTTACAGCAATGGACAGATCATTTAAGCAGAAAACCAACAAGGAAACAATGGTTTTGAATGACACAATGGACCAGATAGACTTAACAGATATATTCAGAACATTTCATCCTAAAACAGCAGAATACACATTCTTTTTGAGTAAACATGGGACATTACCTAATATAGATCACATACTTGGTCACAAGTCAGGCCTCAACAAGTACAAAAAGATTGAGTACATACCATGCATATTTTCTGACCACAACACTATGAAACTGGAAGGCAGCCACAAAAAAAAATTTGGAAAGGTCACAAATATATGGAGATTAAAGGACATTCTACTAAAGAATGAATGATTTAACCAATAAATTAAATAATAAGTCTAAAAAAAAAACATGGAGAAAAAATAAAATGAAAACATGACAGTCCAAACCTTTGGGATGCAGCAAAAGAAGTTCTAGAAGATAAGTATAAAACAATAGAGGTCTATATCAAGAAGCAGGAAAAATCTCAAATACACAACTTAATCTTGCACTTAAAGGAGATAGAAAAGGAACAGCAAATAAAGCCCAAATCCAGCTGAATGGAAGAAATAATAAAGATTAGAGCAGAAATAATGATACAGAAAGAAACAATTAAAAAAACAGTAGAACTGAACGATGAAATAAAGAGCTGATTCTTTGAAAGAATTAATAAATTGTTAACCCCCCAGCCATACTTATTGAAAAGAAAAGATAGGGGCGCCTGGGTAGCTCAGTCGGTTGAGCTACCAACTTCAGCTCAGGTCATGATCTCATGGTTTGTGAGTTCAAGCCCCGCATCAGGCTCTGTGCTGACAGCTTGAAGCATGGACCCTGCTTCTGATTCTGTGTCTCCCTCCCTCTCTGAACCTCCCCCGCTCATGCTCTGTCTCTCTGCCTCAGAAATAAATAAACATTAAAAAAAATTAAAAAAAAAAAGAAAAGATAAAGGACCCAAATGAATAACGCCATGAATGAAAGACAGGAGATTACATCTATCACCACAAAAACACAAACAATAATAAGAGAATGTTATGAAAAATTATAAGCAACAAATTGGGCAATCTGAAAGAAGTGGTTTAATTCTTAGAAACATAAACTACCAAAACTGATACAGGAAAAAAATTTGAAAAGACCCATCACCAGCAAGACACTGAATAAATCAGTAATCAAAAATCTCCCAAAAAACAAAAGTCAAGAGCCAGATGGCACCCAGAGGAATTCTAATGGACAACTAAGGAAGTATTAATAATTATTCTTCTCAAATTGTTCCAAAAAATAGAAATGGAAGAAAAACTTCCAAACTCATTCTTCAAGGCCAATATTATCTATATTCCAAAACCAGACAAGTACCTCACTAAAAATTAGGACACTTACAGGCCAATATCTCTGATGAACATGGATGAAAAACTTCTCAACACGATATATCGAATTGAATCCATGAGTATATAAAAGAATTATTCACCATAATCCAGAGGGATTTATTCCTGGGCTGCAAGGGTGGTGCAATATTCTCAACCAACATGATACACCACATTAACATAAGAAAGGATAAGAACCATATGATCCACTCAGTAGATGTAGAAAAAGCATTTGACAAAATATAGCTTCTCTTCTTGATAAAAATCCTCAACAAAGTATAGAGAGAGGGAGCATACTTCAAAATCACAAAGGCCATATATGAAAGACCCAGAGTTAATATCATCCACAATGGGGAAAAACTGAGGCCTTTTCCTCTATGGTGAGGAATAAGACAAGGATGTCCACTCTCACCATCATTATTTAACATAGTACTCAAAGTCCTAGCTTAGTAATTGTTCAAGAAAAAATAATAAAATGTGTCTACATTTGCAAGGAAGAATTCAAACATTCATTATTTGCAAATGACATGATAGTCTATTTATAAACCCAAAGGATTCCACCAAAAATTTCTAGTAATATTACATGAAATCAGCAAATTCATAGGATACAAAGTCAACATACAGAAATTGACTGCATTTCTCTATATCAATAATGAAGCTACATAAAGAGAAAACAAGGAATTGATCCATTTACAATTGCACAAAGAAAACCCAAAAGATACCTAGGAATAAACCTAAGGAAAGAGGTAAAATATCTCTATTCTGAAAACTATAGAACATTTATAAAGGAAATTGAAGATCACAGAAAAAAAATGTAAAAAAATTTCTTGCTCATGGATTGGAAGAACAAATGTTAAAATTTCTACGCTATACAAAGCAATCTACACATTTAATGCAATCCCTATCAAAATATCAACAGCATTTTTCATGGACCTACAACAAACAATCCTAAAAATTTTTATAGAACTACAAAGGACCCAAAATAGGCAAAGCAATTTTGACTAAGAAAAGCAAAGCTGGAGGCATCACAATTCTGGACTTCAAGTTATATTAAAAGCTGTAGGCGTTAAGACAGTATGGTACTGGCACAGAAACAGACACACAAATCAGTGGAAACAGAATAGAAAACCCAGAAATGGGCCCACAATTATATGGCCAACTAATCTTCTACAAAGCAAGGAAGAATATTCAATGGAAAAAAAGATAGTGTTTTCAACAAATGGTGTTGGGGAAACTGGACAGCAACATACATACACTAGAATGAAACTGAACCACTCTTGCACCATACACAAAAATACATTCAAAATGGATGGAAGACTTTAATATGAGACAGGAATCAATCAAAATCCTAAAGGATAACACAGTCAGCAACCACTTTGACAACAGCCATAGCAACTACTTAGTAGACACTTCTCAGGAGGCAAGGGAAAGAAAAGCAAAAATGAACTATTGGGACTTCACTAAGATAAAAAGTCTTTGCACAACAAAGGAAACAATCAACAAAACTAAAAGGTAATCTGCAGAACTGGAGAAGATATTTGAAAATGACATATCTGATAAAGGGCTAGTATCCAAAATCTATAAAGAACTGACCAAACTCAAAATACCCAAAAAACCCAAAAAACAAATAATCTAGTCAAGAGATGGGCAGAACACATGAATAGACACTTTCCCAAAGAAGACATTCAGATGGCCAGCAGACACATGAAAAAATGCTCAACATCACTTATTATCAAGGGGATACAAATCAGAGCTACAATGAGATATCACCTCACATCTGTGAGAATGACTGAAATTAACAATACGGGAAAATACAGATGTTGGCGAGGATTCAGAGAAAGGGTAACCCTCTTTCACTACTGGTGGGAATAAAGACTGGTGCAGCCACTCTGTAAAGAGTATTGAGGTTCCTCAAAAAGTTAAAAATAGGGGCGCCTGGGTGGCTCAGTTGGTTAATCATCTGACTTTGGCTCAGTTCATGATCTCATGGTTGTTGAGTTTGAGCCCCTCATCAGGCTCTGTGCTGACAACTCAGAGCCTGGAGCCTGCTTCACATTCTGTCAGCTCCAACTTGCACTCTGTCTCTCTCTCAAAAGTAAATAAACATTAAAATTTTTTTAAAGTTAAAAATAGAACTATCCTACATCCCTGCAATTGCACAACTAAGTGTTTACCTAAAGAATACAAAATTACTGATTGGAAGGGACATATGCACCCTGATATACAGCAGCATTATCAACAATAACCAAATTGTGGAAATAGTCCAAATATTTATTGAAAGATGAATGGATATAGAAGAAGTGATATATATATATATTATACATATATATACATACATACATGTATATATACATATATATAACATATATACATATATACATACATGTATACATACGTACATATGCATACATATATGTATAATAAATGATATATTATGGAATATTATATACAATGGAATATTTTATATATTATATATAATAGAATATTAGCTATCAAAAAAGAATAAAATTTTACTATTTGCATTGACATGGGTATAACTGGAGTATATTATGCTAAGTGAAATAAGTCAGTCACATTGACAAATATAATATAACTTCACTCATGTGTGGAATTTAAGAAACAAAACAGTTGCACATAAGGGGAGGAAAGGAAAAAAAATAAGATTAAAACAGAGGTAGGCAAATTAGAAGAGACTTTTATCTATAGAGAACAAACTGAGGGATGCTTGAGGGTAGATGGGTGGGGGATGGGCTAAATGGGTGATGGTTATTATGCAGGGAATATGTTGTGATGGACACTGAGTGCTATATGTAACTGATAAATCACTAAATTCTACTCTATATTACACTATATGGTAAGTAACTAGAATTAAATAAAAACAAACAAAGAAAAAAGAACACAAGAAAAAACAGGTGTTGTCAAGGATGTGGAGAAAAGAGAACCTTCTTGCAGTGTTGGTTGAATGCAAACTGATGCAATGACCTTTGAAAACATTATGGAGATTCCTCAAAAATTAAAAAAAAATAGAAGTACCTTAGGATCCATCAATCATACTACTAAAGTATTTACCCAAAGAATACAAAAATACTAATTCTAAAAGATATATGCACCCCGATGTGTATAGCAACATTATCTACAATACCCAAGTTATGGAAACAGTCCAAATGTCCATTGATTAATGAGTAGACCAAATAGATGTGGCAGAATAATTCAATGTAATATTATTCAGCCATAAAAAAGAATGAAATCTTGCCATTTACAACAACAAAGATGAAGCCAGAGAGCATTATTCTAGGCAAAATAAGTCAATCAGAGAAAGTCAGATTCTATATGATTTCACTCATATATGCAATTTAAGAAACAAAGCGAACAAGCAAAAGGAAAAAAGAGAGAGCTAAACCAAGAGACAGGTTCTTAACTATATAAAACAAATTGTTGGTCACCAGAAGAAAGTCAGGTGGGGGATGGGTTAAATAGTTGATAGTGCTTCAGGATTGCACTTTTGATGAGCACCAGGTGATGTATGGAAGTGTTGAATCACATTATTGTACATCTGAAACTAATATTATGCTATATGTTAACTAAATAAATTTAAGTAAGGACTTTCAAAAAACACTATATGTTAACTAACTAGAATTAAAATAAAAACTTAAAAGGAAAAGTTAAAATGGCATAGTAGAGGAACCCTATGTTTGCCTCCTTCCTTCAACACAGCTAGATAAATATCAAGTCATTCTGAACACCCAAGAAATCAATCTGAGGACTGAGACAACAAACTGCATAACTACAGAGAAAGAAGAGGCTACACTGTGGAAGGTAGGAGGTGTGGAGACATGATTTGTGAGCTAAAAGAATCACAGGTGTTTGGGAGGGAGGGAGCCCTTCCTAATCATAGCAAGAGGAGAGAGAAAGAGAGAGGGAGAGGGAGAGACAAAGACAGAGAGAATGAGAGAGAGAGAGAGAGGGAACAGTCCACAAGGGATTACAAAAGAAAAACACTTTCCCCAAACCATTGACTAGGAAAACAATAGGGGCTGATCATTGAGAGTTTCTACAAGCAGCAGAACTCAAAGACTGAAGTTTTATAAGTTCACAATATTGTCTCTGTGGAGTCTGGTTGGTGTAGTGATGTTCTTGTGGAGAAGGAAGGCTGAGGTCTGGAGTGGAAAGTGTGCTTTGAGGTTCCCCTGGGTCTCACTTCTTGGAGTGCATTTGGGAGTGCAGTTCCCTTCTTGGAGTGCATTTGGAAGAGGTGTCACTGCCTCTCAGGTGACAAAATAGACAGTGGACACCATTGTTTCCCCATTCATTAGCATAGGGGCAGAGATATCTGCTGAGAGCAGCTAAACTGGAAGCCACTTTTTGGCAGCACTGTACCATAAACTCCAAGCCCCTGCACACTCGTGGAACTGCCCTTCTGGGGCAAATCAGTACCAGGAGCAGTGTGACAAAACCCTTCCCCAGATGACCAGAGCAGGTCTGTGCCATGCCAGGTCCCTAAAATTTGGGGTATTGAAACAGGCACAATGTCTGGAATGAAACATTGGAATGTTGGGTCACTGATTGAACAGACTTCTCAGGCACAGATAGGGTGAAAACAGGGATCTGAGGCACTCCTGGGACACTGGTGGGGAGGTTGTTTGCTTTTATGTGAGGACTTCCCAAAGAGTGGTGGGCATGAACTCCCCTCTTTGGAGACTAGAGAGTTGGCTGACACCATTTTTATCCTCCACCCATCAGCAAGGAGGGACTTCAATGACTGCACAGCGCCCACAGTGGAAGATTGAGCCACTTACACCAACTCTGCCCTACTGTGTTCTGCAGGTGCTTTTTTACTAGGGTAAGTGTGCTTAAGAGCCAGAGATGCCCTGGGACCTTCTCCCAGAAGACCAATTCAAATCCCCCACACAAACAAGTCTACTGACCATAGAGTGCTGGAAAGCTTCAGCTCTAAAAGAAATGGGATCTGGCCTCTTTCAACAAGCTGACTAAAGTAGACCTTGTTAAAACTCACTACACATTGGACAAGACCCAAACATTCTCCACTGCAGGCAAGGAGAAATTCTGTGGGGACTGATATTAGGGAACAAGCAGCCAAAACACAACAGGAGAGTGCACACAACCTACAGCAGAAACAATTCCTGAAGTATCAGCACCTGGACAGTATATGACCTCTTCTTAATAAACCCATTACTCTCAGGAACAGGAATCATAAAAGGCCTTCTGAACACACAGAAGAAGACAGAGACCTAGAAAAAATATAATGTGGAATAATTAATCCCAAAAGAAAGAACAAGAAAAGATCACAACTAGGGGTCGAATTGAAACAGATATAAGTAATATGCTTGAACCAGAATTTAAAGCAACATTCATAAGGGTACTGACTGGGCTTCAGAAAATCCTAGAAGACACCAGGAGTCCCTTAATGCAGAGATAAAAGAGCTAAAAATGAGTCAGGTAAAAATAAAAATTGCAATAACCGAGATGTGAAATCAAATAAATGTAATGATCACAGGGATGGAAGAAGTAGAGGAAAGAATCAGTGATATAGAAGATAAAGTTATGGAAAATAAAGAAGCTAAAAACAAGAGGGAAAGAAAAACATGGGATCATGAAGGTAGATGTAGGGTACTCAGCGAATACATAAAGCATAATAACATTTGTATTATAGGAATCCCAGAAGAAGAGAGGGAAAAGGGGGAAGAAAGTTTGAGCAAGTTATAGTTAAACCTTCCCTAACCTGGGGAAGGAATCAGACATCCAAATCCAGGAAGAAGAGAGAACTCCTATCAAAATAAACAAAAACATATCAACACCAAGACCTATCAATAAAATTTGCAAAATACAGAAATAAATAAAAAATTCTAGTAGCAGGAAGGGAAAAGAATTCCCTAACTTACAAGGTAAGACAAATAAGGTTAGCAGCATATCTATCCACACATTGTTAGCAGGCCAGAATTGAGTGGCATAACATATTCGATGTGCTCAATGGGAAAAATATTCACCAGTAATACTTCATCCAGCAAGGTTATCATTCAGAACAGAAGGAGGGATAAAGATGTTCCCAGAGAAACAAAAACTAGAGAATTTTGTGAACACTGACTCAGCCACACATGAAATATTCAAGGGGACTCTTTGAGTGGGAAAGAAATATCAAAACAACAATGACTAGAAATGAAGAGAGAGAATCTGCATAAACACCAACTTTACAGGTAATAAATGGCAGTAAATTCATATCTATCAATAATCATTTAGAAGGTAAATGACTAAATGCTCCAATCAAAAGACATAGGGTATGAGAATGGATTGAAAAGAAGACTCACTTATATTCTGCTTACAAGAGACTCATTTTTGACCTATAGATACCTACAGATTGAAAGTGAAGGGATGGAGAAAATTTAATCACAATAACGTATGTTGAAAGAAAGCCAGAGAAGCCATACTTATAACAGACAGGTAAGATTTTATATGAAAGAATGTAACAAGGTATGAAGAAGGGCGCTGTATCATAATAAAGGGGTATATCCAACAAGAAGATCTAACAATTGTAAACATTTATGCCCCTGTCTTGGAAGGAAGAATCCAAATATTTAAATAAATTAATAATAAACATAAAGAATGTCATTTGTAATAATACAATAATAGTAGGGGGTTTTGACACCCCACTTACAGTAATAGATCGCCTAAGGAGAACATCAACAAGGTATCAATGGCATTTAACTACACACTGGACTATGTGGACTTAACAGATATATTCAGAACATGTCATCCTAAAGCATCAGAATAAGTATTCTTTTTGAATGCACATGAGACATTTTCCAGAATAGGTCACAAATCAGGACTCAACAAATATAAAGTATTGAGATTATACTATGCATATTTTCTGACAACAACACTATGCAACTAAGAGCAGCCATAAGAAAAAATTAGGAAAGACCAAAGGAACATGGAAATTAAAGAACATCCTACTAAAGAATGAATGAGTTAACCAGAAAATTAAAGAAGAAATTAAAAAATACATGGAAGCAAGTGAAAATGAAAACACGATGGTCCAAAACCTTTGGGATGCAGCAAAAACACTCCTAAGAGGAATGTATTAGAAATACAGGCCTACCTCAAGAAGCAAGAAAAATCTCAAATAAATAACCTAACCTTGCACCTGTAGGAGCTAGAAAAGGAATAGTAAAGAGGCCAAAGCCAGAAGAAGATGGGAAATAATAAAGATTAGAATAGAAATAAGTATATAGAAAAAAAAAAAAACAATAGAACAGGTCAATGAAACTAGGAGCTAGTTCTTTTAAAAAATTAATAAAATTGATAAATCTATATGAAGACTTATCAAAAAAGAGAAAGGACCCAAATAAACAAACTCACAAATGACAGAGTTGGGATCACAGCAAACACCATAGAAATACAAAAAATTATAAGAAAATATCATGAAGAAATTTATGCCAAAAATTGGGGAATCATGGAGAAATGGATAAATTCCTAGAAACATCCAACCACCACAACTTAAACAGGAAGGAATAGAAAATTTGAACATGCCCATAACTAGCAAATAAATTGAATCACTTATCAAAAATCTCCCGAAGACAGATGTCCAGGGCCAAATGGCTTCCCAGGGGGAATTCTACCAGATATTTCAGGAAGAGGTGATAACTATTCTTCTCAAACTTTTCCAAAAGAAAAAAAAAAGGAAGTAAAACTTCCAAACTCATTCAAGGCCAACATTACCTTGATTCCAAAACCTGACAAAGAACCTAATAAAAAAGAGAATTATAGGCAAATATGACTGATGAACATGGATGCAAATATTCTCAACAAGGTACTAGCAAATCAAATGCAACAGCACATTAAAAGAATTATTCGCCACAATCACATGGGATGTATTCCTGAGCTACAAGGGTGATTCAATATTTGCAAATAAATCAAGGTGATATACCAATTAATAAAAGAAAGGATGATATTATCCTCTCAATAGATGCAGAAAAAGCATTTGACAAACTCCAGCATCCATTTTTGATAAAAAAGTAAAGATACAGGGATCATACCACAACATTATAAGGTCATATATGGAAGACCCAGAGGTAATATTCTAAATGGGCATAAACTGAGAGCTTTTCCTCTACAGTCAGAAACAAGATAGGGATGTCCACTCTCACTATAGTGATTTACCATAGTATTAGATGTCCTAGCGTCAGCAATCATACAACAAAAATAAATAAAAAGCATCAAAGTCACTGAGGAATAATCAAATGTCCCTATTTGCAGCTGATAAGATCCTTTGTATAGAAAACCTGAAAGACCCCCCAAAATTGCTAGAATTGATAACATGAATTCAGTAAAGTTGCAGGATGCAAATTTAATATACAGAAATCTGTTTCATTTCTGTATACCAATAGTGCAGCAGCAGAAAGAGAAATCAAGGGATCAATCCCATTTAAAATTGCACCAAAACCCATAAGATACCTAGGAATAAACTTAAGCAAACAGGTAAAAGATTTCTACTCTGGAAACTGTAGAACACTTATGAAGGAAATTGAAGATTACATAAAGAAATGGGAAAACATTCCATGCTCATGGATTGGAAGAATAAATACTGTTAAAATGCCTATACTACCCAGAGCAATCTACACATTCAATGCAATCCCTATGAAAATATCACCAGTAGTTTTCAGAGCAAGAATAAACTATTGTAAAATTTGTATGGAACCATAAAGGACATTGAGTAGCCAAGCAATCCTGAAAAAGAAAAGAAAAGCTGGAGGCCTCACAATTCTGGGCTTCAAGTTGTATTCCAAAGCTGTAATCATGAAGACAGTATGGTACTTGCATAAAAACTGACACATAGATCAATGGGAAATAATAGAAAACCCGGAAATGGACCCACAGCTGTGTGATCAACTAATCTTTGACAAAGCAGGGAAGAATATCCAAAGGAAAAAAGACAGTCTCTTCAACAAATGGTGTTGGGGAAACTAGACAGCAACATACACCAGAATGAAGCTGGACCACTTTCTTACAACATAAACAAAAATAAATTCAAAGTGGTTGAAAGACTTTAATGTGAGACAGCAATCCATCAAAATCCTAAGGGAGAATACTGACAGTAAACTTGGCTATAACAATTTCTTACTAGACACTTTTCAGAAGGCAAAGGAAACAAAAGCAAACATGAACTATTGAGACTTCATTAAGTTTAAAAGCTTTTGGAGGCTCCTGGGTGGCTCAGTCAGTTAAGCTTCCAACTTTGACTCAGGTCGTGATCTCACACCTCATGAGTTTCAGCCCCACGTAGGGCTCTGTGCTGACAGCTCAGAGCCTGGGGCCTGCTTAGGATTCTGTGTCTCCCTGTCTCTCTGCCCCTCCCCTGCTTGTGCTCTCTCTCTCTCAAAAAAAAAAAAAAAACATTAAAAAAATTAAGGATAAAAACTTTTGCACAGTGAAGGAAACAATCATTAAAATTAGAAGGGAACCTATGGAATAGGAGAAGATATTTGCAAATAAATACCTAATAATGAGACAGTATCTAAAATCTATGAAGAACGTATCAAATTCAACACCCATAAAACAAATGATCCAGTTAAGAAATGACCAGAAGACATGAATAGACACATTTCCAAAGAAGATAAACAGGTCACTATCAGACACATGGGAAGATGTTCAGCATCACTCATAATCAGGGAAATACAAATCAAAATTAAGATAAGATACCTCACCACATCTGTCAAATGGCTAAAATTAATAACACAGGAAACGACACACCTTGGCAAGGATCCACAGAAAGGGGAAACCCTCCAGCACTGTTGGTGGGAATGCAAACTGGTCCAACCAATCTGGAGTACAGTGTGGAATTTCCTCAAAAAGTCAAAAATAGAACTACCCTACAATACAGCAATTGCACTACCAGGTATTTATACACAGGATACAAAAATGCTGATTCAAAGGAGTGAATGCATCCTGATGTTTATATTGGTATTGTCAAAAATAACCAAATTATGAAAAGAGCCCAAATGTCCATTAGCAGATGAATAAAGAATTCTATATATGTAATTCTTTATATATTATATATTTTTTATACAATAATAAATAACCATATAATAAATATATCTATACTTATAAATTATTATAATTATATATTATAATTAATTCATATATTCATTCCATCATATGGAATATTACTCAGCCATCAAGAGAATGAAATCTTGCCATTTTCAAGAGGTAGAGGGAGTTAGAGTGTATTATGCTAAGCAGAGAAAGTCAGTCAGAGAAAGCAAATACAATATGATTTCAATCACATGTGGAATTAAAAAAATTTTTTAGATTGGTGGCCCAGAAGATGGTGGCATTGGAGGATGCTGGGCTCACCTTGACCTGCTGATCACTTAGATTCCACCCACAGCTGTCTAAATAACCCAGGAAACCGCCAGAAGACTAGCAGAATGGATTCCCTGGAGCCAAGTGTAGACAAGAGGCCCATGGAAGAGGGTAGGAAGGGTGAGGCGGTGCGAGCTACATGGACTGGTTTGAGGCAGCTAGGGCGGTGGAGGGGCAGCCCACCCAGCAAGGCGGAATCCCCGAGTCTAGCTTGCAAAAGAGGAGGGGCCAGATTCCATGAGTTCTGACAGGCAGTGGGACTTAACATCTGGAATGTTATAAGTCAACAGCTCTGCTCTGAGAGCAGGAGGGTGAGAGGAAAATGGGAGGGAGAGGTGTTAGGCCTTGGAAGACAGGGCTCATCTCAGTGGGGAACAAAGGCACTGGCAAGTGCTATCTCCCTCTCCCATTCCCAGACCGAAATCCCAAAGTGAACCAGTTCCCATCACCAAACTTGCTTGCACCATGCAAACACCCAGAGCCATGCTTCTGTGGATCCATCCAACTGACGGGTCTGCCTCCCTCCCTGTGCTGTAGGGCCCCTCCCACAGGGGACAACAGATGGCAAAGCTAGCTAAGCCTACCCCTCCCACCCTTGTGCAACTTGTGGATCCACCCTGGCTAATACGCCAGATCCCATCAAATCAGCACCACAAGCCTGGCAGTGTGCAAGTAGCCCAAACAAGGGCCATACCACTCCACAGTGAGTCCTGACCCTGGGAAAGGGAAAGGTAAGGTACACACCAGTCTGGCTGTGGCCCAGCCCACCAATACAAGTTACTCCAGACAGCACAGGGGAAGTGTCCTGCAGTTTGACACCACCCCAGGGACTACCCAAAATGACAAAACGGAAGAACTCTCCTCAAAAGAAACTCCAGGAAGTAGCAACAGCTAACCAATTTATCAAAAATGATTTAAGCAATATAACAGACCATGAATTTAGAATAATAGTCATAAAATTAATCACTGGGCTTGAAAAAAGCATAGAGGATAGCAGAGAACCTCTTGCTACAGAGATCAAGGGACTAAGAAATAGTCATGAGGAGCTAAAAAAAATGCTATAAATGATATGCAAAATAAAATGGAGGCAGCCATAGCACGGATTGAAGAGGCAGAGGAAAGAATAGGTGAAATAGAAGATAAAATTATGGAAAAAGAGGAAGCTGAGAAAAAGAGAGGTAAAAAAAATCCAGGAATATGAGGGGAGAATTAGAGAACTAAGTGATGGAATCAAACGGAACAATATCCGTACCATAGGAATGCCAGAAGACGAAAAGAGAGAGACAAATAGGCTGAAGGTATACTTGAACAAATCATAGCTGAGAACTTCTCTGATCTGGGGAAGGAAAAAGGCATTGAAATCAAAGAGGCATAGAGAACTCCTTCAGACGTAACTTGAATCAATCTTTTACATGACATATCATAGTGAAACTGGAAAAATACAAGGCTAAAGAGAAAATTCTGAAAGCAGCTAGAGATAAACAGGCTCTAACCTATAAAGGGAGACCCATAAGAGTAGGGTAAGACCTATCTACTGAAACTTGGCAAGCCAGAAAGGAATGGCAGGATATCTTCAATGTAATGAACAGAAAAAGTATGCAGCCAAGAACCCTTTATCCAGCAAGTCTGTCATTCAGAATAGAAGGAGAGATAAAGGTCTTCCCAGACAAACACTGAAGGAATTCATCACCACTAAAGCAGCCCTACGAGAGATCCTAAGGGGGATTCTGTGAGTGAAATGTTGCAAGGACCACAAAGTACCAGAGACATCACTACAAGCATGAAACCTACAGACATCACAATGACTCTAAGCCCGTATCTTTCTATAATAACACTGACTGTAAATGGACTAAATGTTCCAACCAAAAGACATAGGGTATCAGAATGGATAAAAAAAAACAGGATCCAACTATTTGCTGTCTACAAGAGACTCATTTTAGACCTGAGGAAACCTTCAGATTGCAAGTGAGGGGATGGAGAACTATCTACCATGCTAGTTGAAGTCAGAAGAAAGCTGGAGTAGCCATACTTATATCACACAAACTAGATTTTAAACTAAAGGGAGTAACAAGAAATGAAGAAGGGCATTATATAATAATTACAGGGTCTATCCATCAGGAAGAGCTAACAATTATAAATGTCTATGTGCCGAATATGGGATCACCCAAATATATAAAACAATTAATCACAAACATAAACAACCTTATTGATATGAATGTGGTAATTGCAAGGGACTTTAATACTCCACTTACAACAATGGATAGATCTAGGCACAGGATCAATAAAGAAACAAGGGCCCTGAATGATACATTGGACCAGATGGACTTGACAGATACATTAAAACTCTGCATCCCAAAGCAAAAGAATATACTTTCTTCTCGAGTGCACATGGAACATTCTCCAAGATAGATCACATACTGGATCACAAAACAGCCCTTCACAAGTATAAAAGAATTGAGATGATACCATGCACACTTTCAGACCACAATGCTATGAAACTTGAAATCCACTGCAGGAAAAAATCTGGAAAACCTCCAAAAGCATGGAGGTTAAAGAACACCCCACTAAAGAAGGAATGGGTCAACCAGGCAATTAGAGAAGAAATTAAAAAATATATGGAAACAAATGAAGATGAAAATACAACAATCTAAATGCTTTGGGTTGCAGCGAAGGCAGTCCTGAGAGGAAAATATATTGTGATCCAGGTGTATCTCAAGAAACAAGAAAATTCCCAAATACAAACTCTAACAGCACACCTAAAGGATAGAGAATCAGAACAGTAAAGACACCCCAAACCCAGTAGAAGGAGATAAATAATAAAGATCAGAGAAGAAATAAACAATATAGAATCTAAAAAAGGTGTAGAGCAGATCAATGAAACCAAGAGTTGGTTTTTTGGAAAAAAAAACAAAATTGATAAACCTCTAGCCAGACTTCTCAAAAAGAAAAGGGACATGACCCAAATAGATAAAATCATGAAAGAAAATGGAATTATGACAACCAATCCCTCAGAAATACAAGCAATTATCAGCGAATACTAGGAAAAATTATATGCCAGCAAACTGGACAACTTGGAAGAAATTGACAAATTCCTAAGCACCCACACATTTCCAAAACTCAAACAGGAAGAAATAGAAAACTTGAACAGACCTATAACCATCAAAGGGATTGAATCAGTTATCGAAAGTCTCCCAACAAATAAGAGTACAGGACCAGATGGCTTCCCTGGGGAATCTACCAGACATTTAAAGCAGAGATAATACCTATACTTCTCAAGCTGTTCCAAACAACAGAAAGGGAAGAAAAACTTCCAGACTCATTCTATGAATCCAGAATTACTTTGATTCCTAAACCAGACAGAGACCCAGTAAAAAAAATCAGAACTACAGGCCAATATCCCTGATGAATATGGATGCAAAAATTCTCAATAAGATACTAGCAAATCGAATCCAACAGCATTTAAAAAGAATTATTCACCATGATCAAGTGGGATTCATTCCTGGGATGCAGGGCTCGTTCAACATTCTCAAATCAATCAATGTGATACGTCACATTAATAAAAGACAAGAAAAGAACCATAGGATCCTGTCAGTTGATGCAGAAAAAAGCATTTGACAAAATTCAGCATCTTTTCTTAATAAAAACCCTCAAGAAAGTCGGGATGGAAAGAACATACTTAAACATCATAAAAGCCATTTATGAAAAGCCCACAGCTAATAACATTCTTAATGGGGAAAAACTGAGAGCTTTCCCCTGAGATCAGGAACATGACAGGGATGTCCACTCTCACCGCTGTTGTTTAACATAGCATTGGAAGTTCTAGCATCAGCAATCAGACAACAAAAGGAAATCAAAGGCATCAAAATTGGCAAAGATGAAGTCAAGCTTTTGCTTTTTGAAGATGACATGATGTTATACATGGAAAACCTGATAGACTCCACCAAAAGTCTGATAGAACTGATACATGAATTCAGCAACGTTGCAGGATACAAAATCAATGTCCAGAAATCAGTTGCATTCTTATACACTAATAATGAAGCAACAGAAAAACACATAAAGACACTGATCCCATTCACAATTGCACCAAGAATCTTAAAATACCTAGGAATAAACCTAACCAAAGATGTAAAAGATCTGTATGCTGAATAGTATAGAAAGCTTATGAAGGAAATTGAAGAAGATATAAAGAAATGGAAAAACATTCTGTGCTCATGGATTGGAAGAATAAATATTGTTAAAATGTTAATACTACCTAAAGCATTCTACACATTCAATGCAATCCCAATCAAAATTGCACCAGCATTCTTCTAGAAGCTAGAACAAGCAATCCTAAAATTTGTATGGAACCACAAATGACCCCGAAGAGCCAAAGTAATTTTGAAGAAGAAGAACAAAGCGGGAGACATCACAATAACAGATGTTAGCCTCTACTACAAAGCTATTATCATCAAGACAGCATGGTATTGGCACAAAAACAGACAGAGACCAATGGAATAGAATAGAAATCCCAGAACTAGACCCACAAAAGTATGGCCAGCTAATCTTTGACAAAGCAGGAAAGAATATCCAATGGAAAAATGATAGTCTCTTTAACAAATGGTGCTGGGAGAACTGGATAGCACCATGCAGAAGAATGAAACTAGACCACTTTCTTACACCATTCACAAAAATAAACTCAAAATGGATACAGGACCTGAATGTGACAGGAAACCATCAAAACCCTAGAGGAGAAAGCAGGAAAAGACTTCTCTGACCTCAGCTGTAGCAATCTTTTACTTGACACATCCCCAAAGGCAAGGGAATTAAAAGCAAAAATGAACTCTTGGGGCCTCATGAAGATAAAAGCCTTCTGCACTGCAAAGGAAACAATCAACAAAACTAAAAGGTAAGCAACGGAATGGGAAAAGATATTTGCAAATGACATATCGGACAAAGGGCTAGTATCCAAAATCTATGAAGAACTCACCAAACTCCACACCCGAAAAACAAATAATCCAGTGAAGAAATGGGCAGAAAACATGAATAGACACTTCTCTGAAGAAGACATCCAGACGGCCAATAGCCACATGAAAAGATTCTGAACATCACTTCTTATCAGGGAAATACAAATCAAAACCACACTGAGATACCACCTCACACCAGTCAGAGTGGCTAAAATGAGAAATCAGGAGACTATAGATGCTGGCAAGGATGTGGAGAAATGGGAACCCTCTTGCACTGTTGGTTGGAATGCAAACTGGTGCAGCCGCTCTGGAAAACTGTGTAGAGGTTCCTCAAAAAATTAAAAATAGATCTACCCTATGACCCAGCAATAACACTGCTAGGAATTTACCCAAGGGATACAGGAGTACTGATGCATAGAGCAATTGAACCCCAATGTTTATAGTAGCACTTTCAACAATAGCCAGATAATGGAAAGAGCCTAAATGTCCATAAACTGATGAATGGATAAAGAAATTGTGGCTTATATATACAATGGAATACTACTTGGCAATGAGAAAGAATGAAATCTGGTCTTTTGTAGCAATGTGGATGGAACTGGAGAGTGTTATGCTAAGTGAAATAAGTCATAGAGAGAAAGACAGATTCCATATGTTTTCACTCTTATGTTAATCCTAAGAAACTTAACAGAAGATCATTGGGGAGGGAAAGGTAAAAAAAAGGTTAGAGAGAGAGGGAGTCAAAACATAAGAGACTGTTAAAAACTGAGTACAAACTGAGGGTTGAATGGGGGGTGGGAGAGAGGGGTGGGTGGGTATTGAGGTGGGCGTCTGTTGGGATGATCACTGGGTGTTGTATGGATACCAATTTGACAATAAATTTCATATTAAAAAATAAATATTTTTTTGCATTTATTCATTTTTGAGAGACAGAGAGAGACAAAGCACAAGCAGGGGAGGGGCAAAGAAGGAGGGAAACACAGAATCGGAAGCAGACTCCAGGCTCTGAGCTGTCAGCACAGTTGGATGCTCAACTGACTGTGCTACCCAGGTGCCCCTCATATGTGGAATTTTAGAAACTAAACAGATGAACATAGGTGTAGGAAGGGAAAAAAAGAGAGGGAGGTGTACCATAAGATACTGTTAACTATTGAGAACAAACAAGGTTTCTGGAGTGGAGTAGGGTGGTGATGGGCCAAATGGGTGATGTCTATTAAGGAGGGCAGTTGTTGTGATAACCAGTGGATGTTATATGTAAATGATGAATCACTATATTCTACTCCTGAAACCAAAAACAAAGCAAATGAAGAAAAAACAACTTTAAAATTTTAAATAATAAAAAAGTCATAAAAGATTAATTTGAGAGACATGTGACTCTTCCTTTCAACTTGAACATAGAGGCCAATGTAGGATTATTTGTTGGCTTAGTTTCAATGTTGTTGTGTCTCAGTGAATAGGGAGGTCTGAGGAGAGGAAGAAAGATGATGGAACATCCAGTCAGTGGAGCAGTCAGCACATACACAACATTTTTGATTTGTTTTGTTTTGAGTACGTTTGACACACAATGTTACATTAATTTCAGGTGTGCAACATAGTGATTAGACAAGTTTATATTTTATGTTATGTTCACCACAAGTTTAGCTACTATCTGTCCCCATACATTGCTACTACAATATCACTTACCACATTCCCCATGCTGTGCCTTTTATTCACATGATTTATTTATTCCATACCTGGAAAACTGTATCTCCCACTCCCCTTCACCTATTTTCCCTTTACCCTCAATCCCCTCCCCCCTGACAACTATCAGTTTGTTCTATTTATAGGTCTGATTCTGCCTTTTCTTTTTCTTTTTGTTCATTTGATTTTTCAAATTTTAGATTCCACTTATGAGTGAAATAAATAGAATTTTTCTACTCTGACTTATTCACTTAACATAATATCTTTGAGGTCCATCTATGTTGTCTCTAGTGGCACAATCCTGCTCTTTTTTATGGCTGTGTAGTATTTTAGTATTTGTGTGTATATATATATATATATATATATATATATATATCATTCCTTCCTCATACATTTGTTCATTGTTGAACACTTGGGTTACTTCCATATCTTACTCTTGTAAATAATGTTGCAATAAAGCAGGGGTCTATATATCTTTTTTAAATTAGTGTTTTTATTTTATTTGTTTAAATACCCAATAGTGGAATCACTGGATTATATAGTATTTATACTTATAATTTTTGGAAGAATCTCCCTACTATTTTACACAGTGACTGTGTAAGTATACATTGCCACTTACAGTGTATGAGTGTTCCTTTCTCTCCACATTTTTGCTAACACTTGCTATTTCTTGTCCTTTTTATTTTAGCCACTTTTACAGGTATCAGGTGATACCTCATTGTGGTTTTTACATTTTCCTGAAGATTAGTGACGTTGGGCACCTTTTCATGAGAACACAGACAATATCTATTGTTTGTTGTGTTATATGGGTGCAGTTCATGGAGCCCAAAACAATTACAATGTTAATATCAAAGATCACAAATCACCATAACACATACACTAATGAAAATGTTTGAAATATTGTGAGAATTACTAAAATGTGACACAGAGACATGAAATGAGCAAATGTGATTGGAAAAATTGTGCTGATAGACTTGCTCAAAACAAGGTTGCAGAAGCATCCAATTTGTAAATGCAATATCTGCAAAGTGCAACAAAGTGAAACACAATAAAACAACATATGCCTGTACTTAGAGTAGTCAAATTCATAGAGACAGAAAGTAAAATAGTGTTTTCCAGAGAATAGAGGTAAGGGGAAATGGGAGTTATTGTTTAATGGGTATAGAATTTCAGTATAGAGAGATGAAAATCTTCTGGGATTGATTGTAGTGATGGCTGCACAACAATATATTTAATGCCACTGAACGAGACACTCCCTTGATGATTTTGAAATAAGTAGATGTTTAGGAATCACTGTTCTAAAGGTACCCCTCATAGGGGTGCCTGGGTGGCTTAGTTGATTAAGCATCCAACTCTGGATTTAGCCTCAGGTCATGATCTCACATTTCATGACTTTGTGTCCCACATCAGGCTCTATGCTGATGAGGGTGCAGAGCCTGCTTGGAATTCTCTCTCTCCCTCTCTCTCTGCCCTGTCTCCATGCACACACACGCTGTCTCAAAATAAATAAATAAAAACTATAAAAAAATATAAAGTTATCCCTCTTAAATCCCTTCAGCTGAGAAACTTAAAAGATCCTTGAAAATAGCAGAAGGGAGAGGGTTAGCAGTGGGATGTGAAAGAAGACCTCTTTTGCCACCGAGACTCAAATAAATGCCTTCTGTCAGAGCCATGTGGTGTTCTTTTTTTTAATTTTTTTTTCTTCAACGTTTATTTATTTTTGGGACAGAGAGAGACAGAGCATGAACGGGGGAGGGGCAGAGAGAGAGGGAGACACAGAATGGGAAACAGGCTCCAGGCTCTGAGCCATCAGCCCAGAGCCTGACGCGGGGCTCGAACTCACGGACGGCGAGATCGTGACCTGGCTGAAGTCGGACGCTTAACTGACTGCGCCACCCAGGCGCCCCGAGCCATGTGGTGTTCTAAAAGTCATTGGCAAAGAACCTATCTCAGCTAGAATGAAAATTGACATTTTATGTTTTGTAGCACTGGTCATATCTGACAGATGTCATTTTGGATTTTCTTATGAATGCCATTTGCTCTTTCCAACTCTATGGCTCCTGGTTTTGGCCTGAAGCATTCTCTGAAAACAGTGTATAGCTTGGGTCCAAAATTGTCTACGACCCACTTTGAAAGCCAAATGTTGATTTCTCTGTCAATTGCAAAGTATTTTCACTAATGTTAAATGCCCTTCTATTTGAATTACTTCTGACTTACATAAATTAGAAAAACTTTTAACTCTAATCGGAAAATTTTGCACCAAATAAGTTGGCAAAGACCTAATGCAAGTTGAAACACTGTGAAGACAAAATTAGTTTTTTTTTTTAAATCACTGCCTAGAACATTCTAATTTTTAAAAAAATCCATCAACAAATTTACCTAGCACCAAGAACTATCCCTAGGCAAAACTGTAGTCATAATTTCACCTCATCTTTTTTTTCTGTTTTTATCTTCTTATTTTTGAGTGCTCTAATTCCATCTGTTTCATTAGTACCTACTATTTAGAATGCCATGTATTTTCACAATGGGCAAAACTACTTCATGTTATCACTTACTCAGGATCAGTATATATATAAAACTAGTATTTAAAGAGAAGACTTTCTGGACAGTTTAATTAATTGAAAGGAATGATTTACTAAAGGTTGAAGTTTAAGTACCACAAGAAGTATCCAGGAAGGGAGAGAGTTAAGGGATGAGAAATCGTTTTCAAGTATTTCTCAAGTCATACTATACACCCAAGTAGTCTAACCATAAAGATGACCCCACTATCACTTTCTTTGACCATAATTTTACTATCTTGCACTCATTTCAACTGAGCAATTCCTCAATCAAGTTCTTATATGTTTTGTTTTTAGAAGTATTTATTAGCCAAAAAGATATCAAGAATTTCTTTTAATGCCAGTCTGGTTGGGTCATAGGGGAAAAGAAACATGCTTTTATCTCCACTCCCATTTATTCTTTTAAATCTCATTTTCTAGGAAGAAAACATTCTATTCTTTTTCAAGGTTTCTAAGAGGCAGATAGTGCCTCAAGGAGTCTTTGAATCTCATCCAAACTCTATGTGTCACCATACTACTGAAAACCCCAGTATTTAAAATTGGGGACAAACTTTTAAAAATCGGTGCTCATTTGCAAATTTTTATCTAAATATAATGGTATCTTTGTGGGATTGTTAATCTTAAAAAATATTCTTTTTGTTTTCTTTTTAAGGCTTTGTTCTGAAAGTTTCTTCCAAAATCAAGGAACATTTAAATAATAATGATTATTTATATAATTGGTATTCCTTTATCACTTAGACAAGAACTTTATATCTATCAACATTGTCCTAAGATTTACTCTGAACAGTAAAAAGAATTGGTTATTCAAATGGAACTGTATTATATTTCCCAAACCATTGGATCTCTTTCTCTCATCAAGTTCTTCTACTCTATTTATTTATTTATTTACAAAAATTTTAATGTTTATTTATTTTTGAGAGAGAGCATGCACTGGTGGGGTAGAGGTACAGTAAGAGGGAGACAGAGAATCCAAAGCAGGCTCTGCACTATCTGGCCTCATATGGGGCTTGAACTCACAAACCATGAGATCATGATCTGAGCTGAAGTCAGATGCTCAACCAACTGAGCCACATAGGTGCCCCCCATAATTTTTTTTTAAGTTTTTATTTATTTTTGAGAAAGAGAGAGAGTGCAAGTGTTGGAGAGGCAGAGAGAGAGAGAGAGAGAGAGAGAGAGAGAGGGAACCAAGCAGGCTTCCTACTGTCAGCACAGAGTCTAATATGGGGCTCCATATCATGAACTGTGAGATCATGACCTGGGACAAAATCAAGAATCAAACGCTTAACTGACTGAAACAGCCAGGCACTCCTTACCCCCCACCCCCCCGCCATAATTTAAAATGTTGCTATTTGGTCCATGGAAAATAAAATTTGCACATAATGATTATTAATCATGGTATAGAGAGAAATAATTAATTGTACCAAAGCCAAAGCTCAGACTATTTACTATTAGAACTTATATTTGTATATTATAGGAAGCAGGTTAGTCCATTTGAAAATATCTTTTACAGATAATTTAGGTAGTTAAACTTGTTGGCAAATATTTTAATTCTATGCCTTTTTTGTTTTTGTTTTTGTTTTGTTTTGTTTTTAATATATGAAATTTATTGTCAAATTTGTTTCCATACAACACCCAGTGCTCATCCCAAAAGGTGCCCTCCTCAATACCCATCACCCACCCTCCCCTCCCTCCCACCCCCCATCAACCCTCAGTTTGTTCTCAGTTTTTAACAGTCTCTTATGTTTTGGCTCTCTCCCACTCTAATGCCTTTTTAAAAACCGTTTTTCTCTCGAGTATCTATCTTCTTTATTCAGTTTATCTTTCTTATTGGAATATTATCACATTTTTCTAGGACACTAAAAACTACAAGTTTAATTTATAGCATTGTAGAACCTGATGAAAATATGATAAAAG
Organism: Lynx canadensis; assembly: GCF_007474595.2. Classification (NCBI taxonomy): domain Eukaryota; kingdom Metazoa; phylum Chordata; class Mammalia; order Carnivora; family Felidae; genus Lynx; species Lynx canadensis. Next base: position 69,417,519 of record NC_044321.2, on the reverse strand, counting down.
GGATGTCAGATGATTTAGTAAAAATCAACTTAGGGAACACATTTCAACTGCATAAATATGGTCATTTTTTAACAAAAAAATTCAGTTGGGTAAATAAAAAGCAAGGATGAACTTGTTTACCTCAGAATATTTTAATCATTGAATATATATTTAACTGCTGGTAGATCACCTAACACTTTTCTAATAAACCGCTTTATTAATATACTTTCTATTTTGTAATATTAATATCTCTGATAGCTAAAGAGACTCTGATACCAGTTATTTTTTATTGGTTTGTTTACTGGTTTGTTACTTTTTATGTAACTTTTTCTTGACGCATAATTGACATACAACATCCTATAATGATTGGTACAAACTAATAATTTTCTATTTTTATATATTGCAAAATGACCACAATAAGCCTAGCTAACATCCATCACCATACATAGTTATATATATTTTTTTCTGTGATGAGAACTTTTAAGATCTACTCTCTTAGCAACTTTCAAGCATGCAATAGAGTATTATTAACTATAGTTGAGTGAGCTTGGGCTCAGCTTTAGGAGGCCCTCTTTGTGTGTATGTGCTAAGAAACCAACACTGAGTCTGCTCACTGGCTCCTCTCTAACTGCTCATCTACATGGTGTTTTCCCACCACCCACTCCTCTGCCTGCTCTTCCTGAGTTAACTTCCTTCTGGACCCTTTAAGGCTGCCAGACCCTTTCTGAAGCAGAGGGCCTGCCCAAAGTTAGTCCTTTGTACTTCCCTTTCCTGAAAGAGTCTCACAGCATTTTTCTTTAAAGTCTTCATTTTTTGGGGGAGGAGAGGCCAACATGGTAGAGAAGTAGGGGTTTCTGAAGTTCCCTCCTCTCTCAAACAAAGCAGTGTTGAAGCCAAAAGACTTTAAAGTCTAAGAGTCTGGGAGGCAAAGAGACAGAGTTAATTCCAGGGGCCAACCAGGACAAACTGACAGGCCATAGGTGCATGATTGTGAATTGGGAGAGATAAAACGAATGGAGGGGAGGTATCCTCTTCTGGGGAGAAACAAAGGGAAGAGAAAGAGAGGCTGGGGAAGCATAGGACTGTATCTGGACAAGAGAAAAACCACTGACTGGGATAGAGAAAGATTCAATTTCTAACTGAGGGACTTTTTCTGGACTGGGGCTGCCTGCCCTGATCACACAACTGGGGAGGGGAGCCAGGCCCGGGCTCCGTGGCTAGGTTAGGGGCACAGTCTGCAGTAGGAGAAAGTTATCCCTTCCTTGGAGGGCCATGAGAAGAGGGGTTATATCCACTCAAAAAGACAAAGACTGCCTGTGCCCACCAGCCAGAGACCATATATCGGAAGGTGAGGAGTGGCACTCCCCCAATACCAGAGTGCACAGAGCGGGAGTTTGAATCTCAGCCAAGTGCAGGACACAGGAGCCCATGGAGTGGGACAAACAACCTTGTTTGTGCCCACAGCACAGTGAGGATAACTTGAACAGAGTGGTTTGGGATACTGGTCCATGGAGGAGGGACGCTGTGGGGGTGGGGGGTGATCGCCATTTTTCTCTCTATTATTGCATCCACACAACTCCTGAAACAGAATGCTATGGGCACCAGTGACAGTCACAACAAAGTTTGTTACAATGAGAGGCAAGGCCGACCGATTGGGACCAACACTCTTGATAAGAGTGCAGCCTCGAACAGCTGGGGTACAGAGTTTTTAAAGCTGATCACATCGTTTAATCATTACCTGGGAACAGAACAGAGAAACAGTTCCCAGATGAGTTAGAAACAGTTGCCAGATGAGTTAGAAACAGTTGCCTAATGAGGTGTTTATTTTAGACTTTCTGCCTCTAAGTTGCAACCAGTGGATCTCCTTGACCTTGCCTTTGATGCTCTTTTCTTTGAACTTTTGTTTCCTTCATTGGTAAAGCCTAATTTACAAGAGTAAAAGCAAGGCTGTTATCTTTTGACCTTCAGTGTCAGAACAAAGCTGTTATTTTTCAAGCTAAGCATTAGCCCTACACTACAATTTAACCCTTACACTATCACCAACAAGGTGGGGCTTCAGGGAACGGATAGCAGGCCCACAGTGGAGGTGGAACCCGCCTACACCAAACCACACCTCTCCACACCTGGTAACTGTGTATCTACTAAAGCAGGAATGACACTGATGAACCAGACAGCCCCTCTTCCAGACCAGCGCTTTTGCATTGTCTGGTTTAATTATTGGACAATTCTTATTATATAGATACATTATTCCTTCCTTATCTCCTTCTTATCTCTTCCCTCCTCTCCTCAGTTACTCTGGCTGTTGGTTTGTTTAAGCAGACATATTTAATACATTCTCTTGATACATGTTCTATACCTCCTTCTTTATTTTACTTTCTCTCTCTCTGTATTAAGCCATATAGTTTCTCTGTCTAGTCAATTTTCTTTTCTTTTTCTCTGCCTCCCTCTTTATTGTCCTTACTGTCCCTCTGGATTAAGCCATATAGTTTCTCCATCTGGTCAATTTTTATCTTTTTTTCTTTTTCCCCACCCCTGTCATTTCTCTCTTTGTATGGGATAAGGCCTCTTCCATCCGAAAAGCCTCCACCCTGTTGTGTACTTGTAGCTGGTGATTCTGTTTTGTTTTTGCTTTTGTTTGTGTCCTTGCATGTTTTTGTTTTCTGTTTGTTTTTTGTTTGTTTGTTTGTTTACCTTTCCAGGGCTACTTCAACAAACAAATCTAAGCACACTTGGTGGAGTTTCCAAAATGTCACTACAGTAGGGAGATAAAGGAACAAGCCACAACAACAGAGCAAGTAACACTGCCCAAAAAACACGCCCTGAATGTCCAGGCCCTGGACAATGTAGGACCCTTCTTTAATATAGCAGTGCTCAAAGATGCAGGGTACATAATAAGCTTTTAAAATACATAAGGGACAGAAAACTAACCAAAATGATGAAATGGAAGAATTCTCCACAAAAGAATTTCCAGGGAGAAATGATAGCAAAAGAATTGCTCAAAACAGATAGACACAATATAACTGAATAAGAATTTAGAATAATAGTCATAAGATTAATCACTGGACTTGAAAAAAACACAGAAGACAGCAGAGAATCTATTGCAGCAGAGATCAAGGAACTCAAAATAGTCATGATGAATTAAAAAATTCTGTAAATAAGGTGGCAAATTAACTAGAGGTAGTGACAGCACGGATTGAGGAGGCAGAGAGGAGAATAGGTGAAATAGAAGATAAAATTATGAAAAAGACAAAGCTGAGAAAAAGAGAGATACAAAAATTCTGGATCATGAGGGGGAGAATTATAGAACTAAGTGATTCAATGAAAAGGAACAATATCTGTATCATAGGAGTTCCAGAAGAAGAAGAGAGAGAGAAAGGGTTTGAAGGTATACTTGAACAAATAACAGCTGAAAAATTCCCCAACTGGGGAAGGAAACAGGCATTGAAATCCAGGAGACACAGAGAACTCCCTTCAGATGTAACTTGAAATAATCTTCTTCATGATATATCATAGTAAAACTGGCAAAATACAAAGATGGAGAATTCTGAAAGCAGCTAGTGATAAACAGGACTTAACCTACAAGGGTAGACACATAAGGGTAGTAGCAGACCTATCTACTGAAACTTGTCAGGCCAGAAAGGAGTGGCAGGAAATTTTCAATATGCTGAATAGGAAACACTTGCAGTCAAGAATCCTTTATCAGGCAATCCTGTCATTCAGAATAGAAGGAGAGATTAAGATTTTACCAAACAAAAACTGAAGGAATTTATCACCACTAAACCAGCCCTACAAGAGGTCCTAATGAGGACTCTGTGAGTGGAAGGTTGCAAAGACCAAAAAGGACCAGAGACATCACTACAAGCACGAAACCTACAGATAACACAATGACCCTACACCCATATCTTTCAATAATAACACTGAACGTAAATGGACTAAATGCTACAATGAAAAGACATAGGATATAAAGATGGATAAAAAACAGGACTCATCTATTTGCTGTCTACAAGAGACTCATTTAGACCTCAGGACATCTTCGGATTGAAAGTGAGGGGATGGAGAACAATATATCATGCTACTGGAGGTCAAAATAAAGCTGGAGTAGCCATACTTATATCAGACAAACTAGATTTTATTTTTTTATTTTTTTTATATATATGAAATTTATTGACAAATTGGTTTCCATACAACACCCAGTGCTCATCCCAAAAGGTGCCCTCCTCAATACCCATCACCCACCCTCCCCTCCCTCCCACCCCCCATCAACCCTCAGTTTGTTCTCAGTTTTTAACAGTCTCTTATGCTTTGGCTCTCTCCCACTCCAGACAAACTAGATTTTAAACTAAAGGTTGTAACAAGGATGAAGAAGGGCATTATATAACAATTACGGAGTCTATCCATCAAGAGGAGCTAACAATTATAAATGTTTATGTACCAAATTTGGAGCACCCAAATATATAAAACAATTAAAACATAAGCAATCTTATTCAAAAGAATGTGGTAATTGCAGGGGACCTGAATACCCCACTAATAGCAATGGACAGGTCATCTAAAATCAATAAATAAGCAATGGCCCTGAATGATACACTGGATCAGATGGACTTGACAGATATATTTAGAAGTTTTCATCCTAAAGCAACAGAATGCAAATTCTTCTCGAGTGCACATGGAACATTCTCCAAGATAAATGACATACTGGGTCACAAAAAAGCCCTCGATAAATATAAAAGAATTGTGATCATACCATGCACACTTTCAAATCACAGTGCAATGAAACTTGAAATCAACCACAGGAGAAAGTATGGAAAACCTCCAAAAACATGGAGGCTAAGGAACATACTACTAAAGATTCAATGAGTCAACCAGGCAATTAAAGAACAAATTAAAAAATATATGGAAACATGGGTTGCCTGGGTGGCTCAGTCAGTGTAGCGTCCGACTTCGGCTGAGGTCATGATCTCACCATCTGTGAGTTCGAGCCCCGCATCGGGCTCTGTGCTGACAGCTCAGAGCCTGGAGCCTGCTTCGGATTCTGTGTCTCCCTCTTTCTCTGCCCCTCCCCTGCTCATGCTCTGTCTGTCTCTCTGTCAAAAATAAACATTAAAAAATTTAAAAAAATATATGGAAACAAATGAAAATGAAAATACAACAATTCAAAACCTTTGGGATTCAGCAAAGGCAGTCCTAAGACGAAAATACATTGCAATCCAGGTCTATGTCAAGAAACAAGAAAAATCCCCAATACAAAATCTAACAGCACACCTAAAGGAACTAGAAGCAAACAGCAAAGAAAGCCCAAGGCCAGCAGAGAAGAGGAATAGTAAAGATTAGAGCATAAATAAACAATATAGAATCCAAAAACACAGTAGAACAGATCAATGAAACTAAGAGTTGGTTTTTTGAAAAAATAAACAAAATTGATAAACCCCTAGCCAGACTGCTCAAAAAGAAAAGAAAGAAGACCCAAATAGATAAAATCATGAATGAAGATGGATTTATTACAACCAATCCCTCAGAAATACAAGCAATTGTAAGAGAATACTATGAAAACTTATATGCCAACAAACTGGACAACCTGGAAGAAATGGACAAACTCCTAAACACCCACACACTACTAAAACTCAAACAGGAAGAAATGGAAAACGTGTACACACCCATAACTAGTGAAGAAATTTAATCAGTTCAATTTCCCAGCAAATAAGAGTCCTGGACCAGATGTCTTCCTGGGGGAATTATACCAGATTTAAAGCATAATTAATACCTATCCTTCCCAAGCTGTTACAAAAATAGAAATGGAAGGAAAGCTTCCAGACTCCTTCTATGAAGCCAGCATTACCTTCATTCCCAAACCAGATAGAAACCCAACAACAACAAAAAAAGAGAACTACAGGCTAATATCCCTGATGAACACGGAGGCAAAATTTCTCAACAAGATACAAGTAAATTGAATTCAACAGCATATAAAAAGAATTATACACTGTAATCAAATGTGATTCATTCCCAGGCTGCAGGCCTGGTTCAATATTCACAAATCAGTGTATGTGATACATCACATTAATAAAAGACAGGATAAGAACCATATGATCCTCTCAATAGATGCAGAAAAAGCATTTGACAAAATGCAACATTCTTTCTTAATAAAAACCCTCAAGAAATTTGAGAGCTTTTCCTCTGAGATCAGGAACATTACAGGGATGTCCTCTCTCACCACTGTTGTTTAATATAGTAAGTCCTAGCATCAGCAATAAGAAAACAAAATGAAATAAAAGGCATCAAAATTGGCAAAGAAGAAGTCAAACTTTCACTTTTTGCAGATGACTTGATACTCTACATGGAAAACCTGACAGACTCCACCAAAAGACTCCTAGAACTGATACATGAATTCAGCAAAGTCGCTGGGTACAATATCAATGTAGAGAAATTGGTTGCATTTTTATACACCAATAATGAAACAACAGAAAGAGAGATAAAGAAGCTGATCCAATTTACAATTGCACCAAAAACCATAAAACTCCTAAGAATAAACTTAACCAAAAATGTAAAAGATCTGTATGCTGAAAACTATAGAAATACTATGAAGGAAATTGAAGAAGACACAAAGAAATTGAAAAACATTCCATGTTCATGGACTGGAAACATAAATATTGTTAAAATGTCAATACTACCCAAAGCAATATACACATTCAATGCAATTCCAATGAAAATTGCACTGGCATTCTTCTCAATGCTAGAACAAGCGATCCTAAAATATGTATGGGACCACAAAAGACCCCAAAGAACCAAGGTAATATTAAAGAAGAAAACCAAAGCGGGAGGCAGCACATTCCCAGACCTTAGCCTCTACTACAAAGCTATAATCATGAAGACAGTATGGTATTGACACAAAAACAGACACATAGACCAATGGAATAGAATAGAGAACCCAGAACTGGACCCACAAATGTATGGCCAGCTAATCTTTGACAAAGCAAGAAAGTATCCGATGGAAAAAAAAGACAATCTCTTTAGCAAATGGTGCTGGGAGAACTGAGCAGCAACCTACAGAAGAAAGAAACTAGACCACTTTCTTACACCATACCCAAGAATAAACTCAAAATGGATGAAAGACCTAAATGTGAGACCCGAAAGCTTCAAATCCATAGAGGAGAAGGCAGACCATAATCTTTTTGACCTCAGCCACAGCAATGTCTTCCTCAACACATCTCCAAAGGCAAGGGAATTAAAAGCAAAAATGAACTATTGGGACCTCATCAAGATAAAAAGCTTCTGCACTGCAAAAGAAACAATCAACAAAACTGAAAGGCAACTGACAGAATGGGAAAAGATATTTGCAAATGACATATTGCATAAAGGACTAGTATCCAAAATCTATAAAGCACTTACCAAACTCAACACCCAAAGAAACCAATAATCCAGTGAAGAACTGGGCAGAAGACATGAATATACACTTTTCCAAAGAAGACATCCAGATGGCCAACAGACACATGAAAAGATGCTCAAAGTCGCTCATCATCAGGCAAATACAAATCAAAGCCACACCAAGATATCACCTCATACTGGTCAGAATGGCTAAAGTGAATAAATCAGGAAACTATAGATGTTGGTGAGAACGTGGAAAAATGGGAGCCTTCTTGCACTATTGGTAGGAATGCAAACTGGTACAGCCGCTCTGAGAAACTGTGTGGAGTTTCCTCAAAAAATTAAAAATAGAACTACTCTATGACCCAACAATAGCACTACTGGGAATTTACCCAAGGGATACAGGAGTGCTGATGCATAGGGGCACATGTACGCCAATGTTTATAGCAGTACATTCAACAATAGCCAAATTACAAAAAGAGGCTAAATGTCCATGAACTGATGAATGGATAAGGAATATGTAGTTTATATACACAATAGAATACTACTTGGCAATGAGAAAGAATGAAATCATGCCATCTGCTGCAATGTGGATGGAACTGGAAAGTATTATGCAGAATGAAATGAGTCACTCAGAAATGGACAGATATCATATGTTTTCACTTATATGTGGATCTTGAAAAACTTAACAGAAGACGATGGGGTAGGGGAGGGGGAAAATAATTACAAACAGAGGGAAGGAGGCAAACGAAAGAGACTTTTAAATACAGAGAACAAACTGAGAGTGGATTGGGGGTTTGGGGGAAAGGCGAAAATGGGTGATGGGCATTGAGGTGGGCACTTTGGATGAGCACTGGCTGTTGTATGTAAGCCAATTTGACAATAAATTATATTTAAAATCTATAGTTGATATGCTGTGTATTAAATCACAGAACTTATTTTATAACGGTAAGTTTGTACCTTTGTATTCCCTTCACCATTTGTCCCATCCCCCACTTCCTACCTCTGGCAGTCGTCATTCAACTGTTCTCTGTATCTATGAGCTTGTGTGTGTGTGTGTGTGTGTGTGTGTGTGTTTTAATTTTTAGATTCTTCATTTTAGTGAGATTATATGGTATTTGTCTTTCTCTGACTTATTTCATTTAGCATAATTCCCTCAAGTTACATCTATGTTGTTGCAAATGACAAGATGTCATTTTTTTTGTGACTGAATAATGTTCCGTTTTATATACATGCTACATTTTCTTAACCCATTCATCCATCATGGACAAGATTTTATATATATATATATATATATATATATATATATATATATATATATATATAAAATATTTTTTCATATATATATCATATATTTTCTTTATCCATTCATCAGCTGATGGACTTTGAGTGCTTTTCATGATTGGCTATTGTTGATAATGTTGCTATAAACATCAGGTTGTATGTGCTTTTCCAAATCAGTATTTTTGTATCCTGTATGGAAAATACCTCATAGTGCAATTGCTGGGTTTTAGGGTAATTGTATTTTTAAACTTTTGAGGAACCTCCATACTGTTTTCCAAAGTGCCTGCACCAGTTTACACTCCATCAACAGTGTAAGAGCGTTCCTCTTTCTCTGAATCCTCACCAACACCTGTTGCTTCTTGTGTTGTTAATTTTTAGCCATTCTGAGAAGTGTGAGGTTGTATCTCATCTTAATTTTGATTTATATTCCCCTGATGATAAGTGATGTTGAGCCTCTTTTCATGTGTTTGTTATCCATCTGGATGTCTTCTTTGGAAAAATGTCTATTCATGTCTTCTGTTAATTTCTTAACTGGATTATTTGGTTTTTGGGTGTTTAGTTTGATAAGTTCTTTATAGATTTTGGATGCTACCCTTTATCAGATGTATCATTTGCAAATATCTTCTGCCATTCCATAGACTGCCTTTTCATTTTGTTGACTGTTTCCTTTTCTGTGCAGAAGTTTTTACTTTGATGAAGTTCCAATAGGTGACTTTTGCTTTTGTTTCCCTTGCCTCAGGAGACATATCTAGTAAGAAGTTTGCTATGGCCACGGTCAAAGAGATTACTACCTGTATTCTTTCTAGAAATGTTATGGTTCCCTCTCTCACATGTAGGTCTTTCATCCAATTTGAATTTATTTTTTTGTATTGTATAGGAATAAAGTGCTCCTGTTTCATTGTCTTCCATATTGCTGTCCACTTTTCACAGCTCCATTTGTTGAAGAGACTGTCTTTTTTCCATTGGATATTCTTTCCTATTTGTTTGACCATATAGTTGTGGGTTCATTTCTGGGTGTTCTATTCTGTTTCATTGATCTATGTGTTTGTTTTTGTGCCAATAGCATCCTGTTTTCATGACAACAGCCTTGTAATGTAGCTTGAAGTCCAAAATTTTGATGCCTTCAACACTGTTTTTCTTTTTCAAGATTGCTTTGGCTATTTTGGGTCTTTTGTGGTTCCATACAAATTTTAGGGTTGTTTGTTCTTGCTTTGTGAAAAATGCTGGTGATATTTTGATAGGGATTGCATTAAATGTGCAGATTTCTGGGACACCTGGGTGACTCAGTTGGTTAAGCATCCGACTTTGGCTCAGGTCATGATCTCATGGCTCATGGGTTCGAGCCACATGTTGGACTCTATGCTGACAACTTGGAGCCTGGACCCTGCTGAGGATTTTGTGTCTCCTTCGCTCTCTGCACCTCCCCTGCTTGTGTTCTGTCTCTCTCTCTCTCAAAAATAAATAAACATTAAAAACATTTTTTTAATGTGCAGATTTCATTGGGTAGTATAGACATTTGAAAAATATTTGGTCTTCCAATCCTTGAGCATGGAATGTTTTTCCATCTCTATCTTTCATGTTCAGTTTCCTTCATAAGTGTTCTACAGGTTCAGAGTACAGATCTTTTACCTCTTTGGTTACATTTATCCCTGGGTATCTTATGGTTTTTGGCATAATTATAAATCAAAATGATTCCTTGCTTTCTGTGTCTGCTGCTTCATTACTGATGTATAGAAATGCAACATAATTCTGTACATTGATTTTATATCCTGAGACTTTTCTGAATTTTGTGTACAACTTCTAGCAATTTTTTGGTGGAATCATTTATGGGTTTTTTTTTTTTTTTTTTTTTACGTAGAGTATCATGTCGTTTGGGAATAGTGAAAGTTTGAATTCTTTCTTGCCAATTTGCCTTTTATTTCTTTTTGTTTTCTGATTGCTGAGGCTAGGACTTCCAGTAGTATGTTAAATAACAATTGTGAGAGTGGAAATTTCTGTCTTGTTGTTAATTGTAGAAGAAAACCTCTCTTTTTTTGTCCATTGAGGATGACGTTAGCTGTGGTTCTTTCTTATATGGCCTTTATGATGTTGAAGTATTCTTCCTCTATCCCTACTTTTTTGAGGATTTTTATCAAGAATGGGTGCTGTATTTTGTGAAATGCTTTTTTTTTTCATCTATTGAGAGGATCATATCGTTCTCAAGCATTATTTTATTAATTTATGTATCACATTGATTGATTTGTGAATATTGAACTGCATTTGTAGCTAGGAATAAATCTGACTTGATGATGATAATTCTTTCCATTACAGGTGGATTCAATCTGTTAGTATTTTGTTGAGAATTTCATCAGGGATATTGCCTATAATTCTCCTTTTTAGTGGCTTCTTTGCTGGATTTTGGAATCAAGCTAATGCTGGCTTCATAGGAGTTAGGAAGTTTTCCTTCCATTTATATTTTTTTGAACAGTTTAAAGACAATAGGTATTAATTCTTCTTTACATATTTGGTAGAATTCCCTTGGGAAGTCATCTGGCCCTGGGCTTTTTATTTATTTATTTTTTTTTTCAGGTGGGAAGATTTTTGATAACTGATTCAATTTCTTTGCTGGTTAGGTGTGTGTTCTAATTTTCTATTTCTTCCTGCTTCTGTTTTGGTGGTTGGATATTTCTAAGAATTTATCCATTTTTCCAGATTGCCCATTTTTTTGGCGTATACTTTTTCATGATATTCTCTTATAACTGTTTGTATTTCTGTGGTGTTGTTTGTATCTCTCCTCTTTCATTCATGCTTTTATTTCTTTGGATCCTTTTCCTTTTATTTTTAATAAGGCTGGCAAGGGGCTTATCAATTTATTAATTCTTTCAAAGAACCAGATTTTAGTTTCTTTGAATCAATTTTATTAATTCTTTCAAAGAACCAGCTTTTACTTTCTTTGATTTGTTCTACATTTTTCTTTCTATACCATTTATTTGTACTCTAATCTTTATTATTTCCCTTCTGCTAGCTTTAGGCTTCATTTGCTATTCCTTTACTAACTCCTTTAGGTATAAGGTTAGTTTGTGTATTTGAGACTTTTCTTGCTTCTTGAGATAGACCTGAATTTCTATATTTGTCCCTCTTATGATCTCCTTTGCTGTACCCCAAATTTTCTGGACTGTTGTGTTTTCATTTTCATGTATACATATACAATTTCCTGGTTAACTCATTCATTCTTTGGATGTTCTTTAATCTCCATGTATTTGTGATCTTTCCAATTTTTTTCTTGTGACTGACTCCAAGTTACATAGCATTGTGGTCTGAAAATATGCATGAGATGATGTCAATCTTTTTGCACTTGCTGAGGCTTGATTTGTGAACCTGGTATGTGATCTATCCTGGATAGCATTCCATGTGCACTCAGAAAGAGTGGGTATTCTGGTACTTTGGTATAAAACATATATATGTTTTATGTCTGTCTGGTCCAGTGTGTCATTCAAAGCCATTGTTTCCTTGATTTTCTGCTTGTATGATCTATCCTTTGCCATAAATGGGATGTTAAAGTCCCCTACTATTATTTTATTATTATGAATGAGTTTATTTACGTTTGTTATTAATTGATGCAAATATTTGTGTGCTCTCATCTTGGGGGCATAAATATTTACAGTTGTTAGATCTTCTTCTTGGATAAGTTATTTTAACAAGATATAGTGCACTTTTTCACCTCTTGTTACAGTCTTTGGTTTAAAATCTAGTTTGCCCGATATAAGTATAGCTATGTGGGCTATCTTTTGCATCCATTAGTGTGACAGGTGATTCTCCACTCCCTCAGTTTTAATCTAGAGATATCGTTAAGTGTAAAATGAGTCTTTTGTAGGCAGCATATAGATGGGTCTTATTCTATTATAGATTTGGATGTTATGTCTTTTGATAGGAGCATTTAGTCCATTTATCTTAAAAGTGATTATTGATAGATAGTAATTTAGTGCCATTGTATTACTTGTAAGGTCAAAGTTTTTGGAGATTTTCCCTGTTTCTTTTTGTCTTTGTTGCTTTTGGTCTTTCATTCCTACTCAGAGTCCCTTTCAATATTTCTTGCAGGGCTGGTTTAGTGGTCACAAACTTCTTTTGTTTTCATTTGTCTGGGAAACTCTATCTCTACTTTTTTAAATATATTTTTTAAAGTTTATTTATTTATTTTAGAGTGAAAGAGACAGAAAGAAACAATCACAAGCAGGTTCCACACTTAGAGTGTGGAGCCTGATGCAAGCCTTGTACCCATGAACCCTAAGATCATGACCTGAGCTAAAACCAAGGATTGGTCACTCAACTGACTGAGCCACAAAGGTGTTACCTCTTTAACTCTCCTTCTATTCTGAATGGCAGCCTTGCTGGATAAAGTAATCTTGGCTGCATCGTTTTCCCATTCAGTACATTGAATATATCATGCCACTCTCTTCTGGCCTGCCAGGTTTCTGTGGATAGATCTGCTGCCTACTTGATTTATCTTTCTTGTATGCTAGGAATTTTTTTTTCCTTTCTGTTTGCAGGATTCTTTCCTTATCTTTGTATTTTGCAAATTTTACTACAGTATGTCTTGGTGTTAGCTGGCTTTTGTTGATTTTCATGGGAGTTTTCTGTGTGTCCTGGATTTGGATGTCTGTTTCTTTACCCAGATTATGGGTTTAATTTCCAGTTATAATTTGCTCAAATAAACCTTCTCCCTCTCCCTCTTTTCGTCTGAGACTGCTATGATTGGATTGTTATTATGCTTTGTGGAGCTGCTGAGTTTCCTAATTCTACATTTGTGATCCAATATTTTCCTTTCCCTCTTCTTTTCACCCTCGTTATTTTACACAATTTTATCTTCTATATCACTGATTCTTTCCTCTGCTTCCTTCATCCTTATGGCCATTACCTCCTTTTCAGTTTGTATTTTGGCCAGAGCATATTTTAGTTCAGCCTGGCTTGTTTTTAGGTCTTTTGTCTCTTCAGTAAGGGGGTGACTGTTTTCTTCTATGTTTCCCTCAAGCCCAGATAGTACTCTTATGAATATTGCTTTAAATTCTGGTCAGGCATATTACTTATATCTATTTTTATGTGTTCCCTGGCAATGACCTCTTCTTATTCTTTCTTTTGGGATGAATTCCTCCATCTTGGTGTTAATCTAGGCCTTTGTGTTTTGTGTGTTAGGAAACCTATACCTGACCTATTTCCACTAGAACTGAAGCTTTGCAGCACTGTATTATCAGTAGACATAAGGGTGTGTGCTAGTAATCTGGGGAAGGGGCCTGCTGCTGTTCTGGCTCTCAATCACACTTACCCTAGTGAAAACAAAAGGCACCTACACAGCTCAGGGTGTTGGGGCTTGGTGAACGAGACTCATGCCTCCACTGTGTGCACTGTGTTGCTCGTTGTAGTCTGCTGGTGCTGATGGGAGGGATGAAAAATGGCGAGGCCTGCTCTCTTCCTTAACGAGTGGAGTTCAAGCACACTGCTGCTCAGGAAGCCCTCACAAAACAGTGAAAAATCTCCCTTCTTGTGACCCAGACTTCTGTTATACCCTTGCCTTCACCCTGTCTTTGAGCCATCTGCAGGTCTGGTGGGGCAGTGTTCCTGTGTTTTATCTCAACAGTGCAGTTGGGTTTCAAAACTCCAAATTTTAGGGACCCAGTGCCATGCAGACTCATGCTGTTCCACTGGGGAAGAGTTATGCCATGCTGTGGCTAGTATGCATTTGTCCCAGAAAAGCAGTCACACAACCATGCATGGGCACAGATTTTACAGTAAAGCATACCAAAAAGATGGCATCAAGGTTATCTGCCCTTAGCAGACACTCCTGGTTGTATGCTAATGAATGGGCCAGCTCCATGGCATTTGCTGGCTCTTTTGTTCCCCGAGAGGCAGTTCTACCTCTCTCAAATGCACTCCAAGAAAAGGAACTGTCTCTCTCAGCACAACCCAGGGGATCTTCAGAGCACACTGTCCACTCCTGGGCCTCTACCCTCCTTCTCCATGGGACAACTACTATGCCTGCCAGGCTCAATCTTGGCAATGCAGCAGACTTCTGAAACTTTAGACTTTCAACTCCACTTCTTGTAAAATCTCGCAATAAAAAGCCCTTCTTGTTTTTTCAGTCAATGGTTTTGGTGGAGTGTTGTCATGTGTGTGTGTGTGTGTGTGTGTGTGTGTGTGTGCAATCCCTTGTGCTGTTTTATCCCTCTCTTTCTCTCCGTGATCAGTGCTACTTCCCCTCTGCAACACCTTTTCTCCACCAAGTCACATCTCTGCACCTCCTAACTTCCATGGGTTGGCCTTTTTTCTCTAATTATGCAGTTTGTTCTCTCAATCTTCAGATCTATTTCCTTGGTGTTAAGAATAATTTGATAATTATCTCACTGTGTTCAAGTGATTAAGCAAGCATAAGGTCCTCCTACTACTCTGTCTTAACTCCTCCTCTAAATAGGCTGTTTTTTTATTTTAAAATTGTGTCACTTTTTATGCTTTAATATGATAATAAAAGTCAATTATATTTACAATATAATAAGTAATAAGTAAGTTTTAATAAGTAATATTAAAAGTTGTCAACCTTATATTTGTTAGTACAATTTAGGAAAAAAAATTTACTGGGCCATGAAATCCTAGAATATTAAAACCATTTCGGAAAACTACATACACATGGTTTCGATTAATATGATTATTTTGTTTTCTTTTGGACCCCTGAAAAGAATTACATTTTGTTAGCAATTTATTTGTATGTAATCCTTTATATGAAGATTAATGTTTTCTGTGTGTGTGTTTTGATGAACTCAGACTCTAAACTTTATGTTTCATTTACCATTTAAATTTTTCTATTCTGTTTTATTAAAATTAAAAATCGCTCTCAATCATTGTAAATTCCAAATCTTTAGCAATTATTGTACAACTGTTGTTTAAAATATTTTTGGAACAATAATTATAAATATTTAAAAATAGTGCCATATACAAACAGTAGATGGTGCTAATGACTTTCTAACAAAATTGTTTCACCCTTAAATTTAGTATAAAATGGGTAAAATGGATGAGTCACAACTTGAACAAATGTCCAAAGTTTGAGGATTTTTAAAAAGAGTTAAGGTTAAAATAATAAATCAGTCAAAACATCAGCATTTATTAGTTGGAGTGCAAGAAAAAGTGCCATATCAAATCTCTTTTCTCTGATTGTAGTGCCATATAATACCTGAAAATGCCATGAAATTTTTTGAGATAAAACATGGATCTAACTGTAAAGTCCTGAATATTTTTATAGAGAAAGGAGATCTTAGAGTATTGTCAATGTAACTCTAAAAAGGGCCTTTTGGGGCATGTTGGAAAGGGTATATTCAAAAAAACTAGCATTGCTCTGAGTAGAACAAATGATACATATGAGTTATGAGCATTTGCAATTTAGAGTGGCTATTGAGGAATAAGGAAGCTACTTTTTTCACCATGTGAAGTAACTAACAAAATGTAAAACTTTTATTTGTTATACTGAACAACCTTTTTAAAAACAGAGATTACCATGGAAATGCACCACATGAGATAGACATTCCTTCAGGATTTATAATGTACTTGATTTGTGAGATAGTGTGATAATGGCAATAAAGTTACCATTTGAGGATTGTGTTTCTGAAAGTATTTTTGGTTGAGATATATTACATAACTTGCAACTAATGTTACTCTCTCATTTCATTTTTAATCACATTCTTGGAAACTGGATTTCCAAACACATTGTTAAAATAAAGCACATAAGATCCTGGAGGGTCTGAGCTGGTCTAGCTTGGGGAGGGGGGGTGGAGAGGCACAAAATAGCTCATTATTTTGTTCCAGTATTTGTCAGAATTTAACTGTTGAACTGATTTTGTTCACCCTAAGGAGAACATAAACAATATGCCTCTGTGGAAGTAGTATAATGTGAGTCATGTCAGAACTATTTAGTGAAGCTTTGAAAACATTTTAAACATTTGAAGTGATCATAGTCCATGAAAACATTATACATATCTCAATAAGTTACACGTAAGGAAACTATTATAAGTTGATTCCTGTCTCCCTACAAATATGCTCATTTTGAGTGGGAAAATGTAAAGGAATATATTTACACACATTTGTTTAACTCATTAATCCTCTGCCAAAAACCAGTTGCTACATTCAATTTACTTTTTTTTAAGCAAGCAAGTTGAAACAAAGACCTCTAGAATCTGTAGGTTATGTTCATATTGTGAAAAATCACTAAAGTTTTTTTCACATAAGAAGGGCCATAAGGACGTATTTTGTCAATAGCTTTGAGACCTTAAGACAGTTTGTACACTGACAAAGTAAAAGAATTTGAATTTATAAAACTCAGGAGAATGCCATCTTTTCCTAAGCATTTTGAAATATTTGTAAAATGAAAGCTCTACTTTCAGACAGTTTTGCAAATATCTCACTAAGAAATATGGAAAGCATCATGCATTTTAGATGTGTTGCATATAATTTATTTTAATTCGCCATCACAAAAAACACCATAATGATTCAATTAGAATAAGATTTTTTTTGTTCTTTTGTTCTTCTACCTGCTTTACCTGAAACCCCTGGTTCAAGACTTATTCCTGAAATTACTCTGAATTGTCATACGAAATGGAGTGAATTGAGTGTACATTTCCTCCCAGTTTAGTAGAAAACGTATTAAGTTTTGTGTGAGAGTTTTATCAGAATTGAAGGTTCTATTTTTTCTAACTTGAAAAACTGACTATTGTGATTAGAGCAGTAAAGCCTCATTTATTTCAGATTATTATGTGTTTATTCTCTGAAAGCCACACTAGAAATGTACCACAAAAAGATGATTTAGCTCAATTGTCATATGGAGCTGAGTGCATACACTATTACATTATAGTAAGATAGTAAAACTGTGAAAATTTCAAGACCTCAAAAAAATATATATATATATACTTAAAATGCTAAAACATAGTAAGAATTTATATTCCTAACTCTGTGCATTAAGCAGGAAAAAAATAGTCAAATGCCATTCTGTTGTTTTAACCTGAATGTCACCCAGAAAGTACATCTTAATTTTATATTATCATCACATTATTAATATGAAAATGTATTTAAAAAGTGAGGGGAGAGAATGAATTAAAAAACACATTTTCACTTGGACTCATTTTGATAAGCTGTTCCACTTAATATAGCACCTTAAATATATTTATTTAATTTCACTTCTGGATACAGATAGTAATTGTTTATGTACTAGGTAATGGCTCTTCATTAAAGAATGAGGGGGAAAGGATATTTCTGAAAATGTACAGAGTGACTTTTTCCTTTCTAAGTGTTTTATATCTATTATTTCATTTATAGATCTATGGTTGTTTGTGGAAAACAACCCCCTGAAAAAGTTTGAGATAATTGATTTTTATGTTCCTGTTTTAAACAACAACCTAAAATACTGGTAGGATATAGGGTAAATGGAATCTACATTAAAACTATAGTATCAAATAGCTAATCTGAAGATTAATATAGGCATAGTTTATGATAATAAAGTAATACACTTGGTGAATTATTTTTTATATGTGTCAAATCTGAATGGTAAATCTTATGCATGTGCAAGATTTTAAAGAGGTAAGCATACTTAGTTCATATGGGATATATTCTTGGATATTAGCTATTTACACATAAATAACTGTTTTCTATGGTAAACCAGTATTTTGAGGTAAACCAGTATTTTAAAACTTTATGACAGCACTGCAGAATACAATCCTGTTTCTGGTTAATGGATTACATTGGAATAATAATGGAATAAATTAAATTTAACCAAAGAAAATGGTGGCAAATAGAACTATACCACAGTTCCTTTAGTATAATTGCTGTTGAGCTGGGCTTGATATGTGAAAAGAGAAAGGGAGAAATAATATGTTATTTTCTTTTTTTTCTAAAAGTAATATTTACATAAGGGGCATTTTAATGCACATAACCACTTTAAGCTAAGTTAAATGAGCTTAAGTAAAACATAAATGTGTAAATTTCAAAATGTCATTAAAAAGCCCATACTACTAAACTGATTTACAGATTTAATGCAATCCCTATCAAAACTCCAATGGCATTTATCACAGAAATGAAAAAAGTCTATATTCGTATGGAATAACAAAAGTCCATCAATAGTCAAAGCATATTTGTGGAAAATGAATGAACCTAGAAACAAAACAGTATGCTATTACCATAAAAACAGACACATAAACAAATGGAGCAGAATAGGGAACCCAGAAATGAGTCCTTGAATTTACAATCAAATAATATTTGACAAAAGAGTTTAGAATACTAAGTGGAGAAAAGAAAGAAGATGGCAGAGGAATGGTAGGACCCTGGGCTCGTCCAGTGAATTAGAGGACTATCAAATCATTCTAAATATCCAAGAAATCAACTTGAAGACTTATGGAAAAAACTCCACAACTAAAGGGAGAGAAGAAGCCACACTGAAGAAGATAGGAAGTGCAGAGATGTGGTTTAGGAAAGAAATGGATTGCAGGTGCTGTGTAGAGGATGGAGCCATGGTTGTAGAGAAAGGAGAGAGAGAGAGAGAGAGAGAGAGAGAGAGAGAGAGAGAGAGAGAGAGAGGAGCACACAGGGGAATGCACAAGAAGAACATTTCTCCAAAGCCATTGACTGGAAAAAGGAGAGGTGCTAATTTTCAAAAATTCTTTCAATCACCATGGCTTAAAGACTGGAGTTTTAAAGGTCAGAGGGCTTGGCTGGGAAAGAGCTTTAAGAGCACTACTGTACTCCTGGAGGAAAAGAAAAAGCAGGCAAATGAAACTGGGGCATGGAAACAGGGATCGGAAGAATACCTGGGGAACACAGGGGATAGATTATTCACTGTTTTCTGAGTGCTTCCATGAGAGGCAACATTCACAGAGACACCTTTCTGGGGACAAAGGTGGTGACTGGCAGAGTTTCCCTGGCCTGACCCTCAGCATAAACACAGAGTCACCTGTGGGGAAAAAACCCAGTCCATACCTGGATGCCTAAACTGCCTAAACCAAGTCTCACACCCTTGTGCTCTGGCACAATTGCCCTTCTCAGTTAAGATTGCTTCAGTCCCACCACAGAGGGTCCTTTCCACAGAAGATCAGCAGAAATCCATGCCCGCAACCACATTTCCCAACCAAACAATTCAGCAGAACTTCAGTTATAATGGAAGTAGTATCAGACTAATTTAACAAGCAGACCAGAGGACACCTAGAAGACCCCATTCTGGTGAAGGACCTAACACTGCCCACAGTAGGCAAGGAGAGTCTCCGAAGCCAACTGGCTTGAGGATAGAGCAGCCAAAACACAACAGCAGAGCAAACGCAACACACAACCGAGACACTTCCCGAAGTGCCAGGCCCTGGACATTATATGACCTATCCTTCATAAAGTCATTACTCACAGGAGCAGGAAACATAACAGGCTTTTCTAAAATGAAGAAGAAGGCATAGACTGAGACAAAATGCCAAGATGGAAGAATTAATCCCAAATAAAACAACAAGATAAGATCACTCCCAGATGTCTAAGTAAAACACATATAAGTAATATGCCTGATGGAGAATTTAAAGCAACAATTACAAGGATACTAGCTGGGCCTGAGGAAAGAATGGAAGACTTCAGAAAGACTCTTACCAATGAGACTAAAAGGGTTAAAACATCAATCAGAGATGATGAGTACAATAACTGAGATTGGATAAGGCTTAATGCAAGGAGCACAATGCTGGAAGAAGCAGAGGAATGAATTAACAACATATAAGACAAAATAATGGAAAATAATGATGCTGAAGAAAAAAGAGTAGGAAGAATTTTGGAACAAAAGAATAGACTTATGGAAGTCTGTAACTCCATCAAATGTAATAACATTCACATAACAGGAGTCTCAGAAGAAGAAGAGAGAAAAGGGGCAGACAAATAATTTCAAGAACTAATACCTGAAAATGTCCCTAATCTGGGGTAGGAAACAGACATCCAGATCCAGGAAGCACAGAGAACTCCTATAAAAATCACAAAAGCAGGCCGAATCCAAGTCATATTCTAATCAAACTTGGAAAATACCGTGATAAAGAAAATCCTAAAAGCAGCAAGACATAAGAAGTTCTAAACTTACAAGGAAAGACCAATAATATTGGCAGCAGATCTTTCTACAGAAACTTGGCAAGCAAAAAGGGAGTGGCATGATATGTTCAACATGCTGAATGGGACAAATCTGCAGCCAAGAACACTCTACCCAAGGGATATCATAGTAAGAGAGAGAGTTTCCCACACAAAAACTAAGAAGTTCATGTCTGCTAAACCAGCCCTGCAAGAAATATTAAAGGGGACTCTTGAGTGGAAATGAAAGCATAAAAGTGACAAAAACAAGAAAGTAACAGAGAAAAACTCCAGAAATAATGACAAAGTAAGTAATAAAATGGCACTAAATATATATGTATCAATAATTACTCTGAATTTCAATGCATTAAACACTTCATTCAAAAGACACAGGGTGTCAGAATGGATATAACAAACAAGACCACCAATATACTGCCTACAAGAGACTCATTTTATTTTTATTTTTTAAAAGTTTATTTATTTTGAGGGGCGCCTGGGTGGCTCAGTCGGTTAAGCATACGACTTTGGCTCAGGTCATGATCTCACGGTCTGTGAGTTCGAGGCCCGCATCGGGCTCTGTGCTGACAGCTCAGAGCCTTGAGCCTGTTTCAGATTCTGTGTCTCCCTCTCTCTCTGACCCTCCCCCGTTCATGCTCTGTCTCTCTCTGTCTCAAAAATAAATAAAAGTTAAAAAAAATTATAAAAAAATTTTATTTATTTTGAGAGAAAGAGTATGGGTGGGGGAGGGGCAGAGCCAGAGGGAGAGAGAGAATCCCAAGCAGGCTCCACTCTGTCAGTGCAGAGTCCGATGTGGGGCTTGATCTCACCAACCTTGCCCAGGTGCCTCAAGATTCATTTTAGACCTAAAGACACCTGCATATTGAAAATGAGGGGATGGTGGGGCACCTGGATGGCTCAGTCAGTTAAGCATCCAACTTCGACTCAGGTCATAGTCTCACTCTTGGTGAGTTTGAGACCCACATCAGGCTCTGTGCAGACAGCTTGGAGCCTGGAGTCTGCTTTGGATTCTGTGTCTCTCTCTCTCTCTCTCTTCCCCTCCCCCACTCATGCTCTGTCTCTGTCTCTCTCTCTCTCTCTGTCAAAAATAAATAGACATTTAAAAAAATAAAATAAAAGATCTAGCTTGGTTTGCATGTCCAGTTTTTATCTGGGGAGAACAGGTAACTGATTTACATATTTATCAAGACTATCCATGTTAGAGGAAAGTTAATTCTACCATAGGATTTCTGAAAGGGAATGTTTGCTGGGCATCCCTACCCAATATATGTCCACTACAAATCTTCTTTCCTTACATAGTCCTGATATGCTTTCTAGACTTCTGTCTCCCTCCTTTCATACATGCTCAATGCTTCAGTCAAACTTCTCTAGTTACATTTTCATGAACTGGTAATTTTTAGTATTTTTAATCTTTGTTCATACTATTCCTTCCCTTAGGAAAGTCTCAGTTTTTCCCCTTCTTCTGTTGAAATCCTGTTTGTCCTTTAAGACTTAGATTAACCATCTGTAAAGCCTATCTGACTGAATTCAGAAAAAAAATCATCTCTCACTTTGTGACCTTTGTTAATACCATTTTAGGACAGTTATGCTGCTTGTATTATAATTATGTTTGTATTATAATTATGTTTATCTCCCCTACGAGAACATAATCTCAGTAAGGATAGAGAATCACAATGTTCGCCACAGTGCATTGCATATAGTAGGTGTTCAATAAATACTTTTGTAAAGAACAAATAAATGAATGAAAAAAACAAAGGTAAGTCTACAGTTCTGGGTTCCTGGAATCATCAAAAAATCATATTGCATTTAGAAATACAAAATTGTGCATGTATCATAAGCATATTATAGATATTTTAAATTTGGCCAAATGATCAGTATGTTTTGTTAATAAGAACAAATGTATCTATTTGAATGATTAGATTTTTTTCTTTCTTTTTTAAATTTTTTAAACACTTATTTGTTATTGAGAGACAGAGAGACACAGAGCGTGAGCAGGGGAGGGGTAGAGACAGGTGGAGACACAGAATCTGAAGCAGGCTCCAGGCTCTGAGCTGTCAGCACAGAGCTCAATGCAGGGCTCGAACTCACAAACTGCAAGATCATGACCTGAACTGAAGTCCGTCGCCTAACCAACTGAGCCACCCAGGTGACCCGATTAGATTTTTTTCTTAATGAATCACCTTTCCCCCGCACTTCACCAGTTATTTCACTGTTATTTTTTAAAAACCTAAGAGCAAGTCTAAAGAATTTCACTGTATTTGATTCTGTTTATTGTTGTTATCTCTTTTTTTATTTGTTTGTTTTCTTATTTTAATTCCACATATGAGTGAAATCATATGATATTGTCCTTCTCTGTCTGACTTATTTCACTTAGCCTTAAACCTTCTAGATCCATCCATGTTGCAGCAAATGGCAAGATCTCATTCTCTTTTATGGACACAAACAAACAGACAAAACAGACTCTTAAATACAGATAACAAACTGTCAGTTGCCAAAGGGGAGGTAGGTGGAGGGATGGGTGAAGTAGATAAAGGGGATTAAGAGTTACAAACTTCCAATTATAAAGTAAATAAGTCATGGAGATGAAAAGTACACGATAGGGATTATAGTCAATAAGATTGTAATAATATTGTTTGGTGACAGATGGTAACTACATTTATCATGGTAAGTACTGAGTGATGTATAGAATTGTTGAATCATTATGTTGTACTCCTGAAACTAATATAACCTGTATGTTAATTATACTTCAATTAAACAAAAATAAGTTAAAAATTAAAAAAAACAATTTTTTTAATGTTTATTTATTTTTGAGACAAAGAGAGAGACAGAGCATGAACGGGGGAGGGTCAGAGATAGGGAGACACAGAATCTGAAACAGGCTCCAGGCTCTGAGCTGTCAGCACAGAGCCCAATGCGGGGCTCAGACTCACGGACCGCGAGATCATGACCTCGCCAAAGTCGGCCGCTTAACCAACTGAGCCACCCAGGCGCCCCCCAAAAAATTTTTAAAAATTAATTTAAAGTATTTCAAAGCCATCCTTTAATTCAGTGAGAACCTGGAATCTCAAAGTTGTAGTGTCCCAAATAGTAACCACAGAAAACATACAGATAACATCTCACTAAAACAATTACAAACTTTTTTTGTAGTGACAGGTGGGAATGGTGATATGAATAGTCAGCAATACATATCACTGAAAGAAATTGTGACTTCTAAATATAAACATTTATTTCTACCTACATAGCTCAGTCCAGAACTGTGAATTTTAAACACCTAAACAAGCAAGGCTAAATCAAGTCTTCAAATAAGACTTTACAAAAGTGTGTCCTGCCAGCCTCTATAAATTTTTTTTTTTTTTCTATACTGCCTGGTATATTTTTAGGGCTCTGTCATACTACAGACTGTTGGAAGTTTTGCAACAACTGTGTTTCTGGATACATGTCCTGGTGTGAGTTACTGTGCTTATGAATGGATGTAAAGGTTTCATTTTTTTTCTGAGATTTGGGTAGAACAAATATCCTACTGTATAAACATATTTTACAATGTTTGAATTCGATGTTTTGAAATTTTTCAGCCTTTATTTTTTCTTTTAATTGGTAATAATCTTTCCATCCCTTTATTCTAATGCCTAAAATGTTTCTTATTTTCCAGGATTAACAATCACAAGGGAGTGTGTAGATGAACTGCAATTGTCTATTACCAGTGTAAAATTTGAGAGAAACAGGGAGCTTGCCCTAATCATAGAAGGAATTATGTAGCAGCAGAAATAACACTGAAATAAACCTTTTGTTACAAAGATCATTCTCTTAGAACCTCCCCAACTGGTTAGGGTTAGTTTCAACTGAGGTGGAGCTGGCTCTGCAATTACATTGTTGTTATTACCAATAATTATTTTTATTGTGCCATGGAATATCTACATTGTATTTCATATCTTCACACATAAAGACAAAGTTTCTTTCTTCCAGATCTTGAAGGACTAGTTGAGGAAAATATTAGGTGTGTGGACTTTTAAAAATTAAGATGTTGGGGCGCCTGGGTGGCGCAGTCGGTTAAGCGTCCGACTTCAGCCAGGTCACGATCTCGCGGTCCGTGAGTTCGAGCCCCGCGTCGGGCTCTGTGCTGACGGCTCAGAGCCTGGAGCCTGTTTCCGATTCTGTGTCTCCCTCTCTCTCTGCCCCTCCCCCGTTCATGCTCTGTCTCTCTCTGTCCCAAAAATAAATAAACGTTGGAAAAAAAAATTAAGATGTTGTGTTAATTTTATACACATTGCCTTCCTGAACTCCACAGGTATTCACTGAACACTTTTAATGCTTAAAATAAAATATGTGACAAGATCTTCCAACATAAATCTCATAGCTGCACCTGACATACATCCTTCTTGAGGAAACCAGTCTTTCTTCCTCTGCTCAATTCATTCATTTATCCATTTATTTGTTCATTTATTCACAATGTTTAATTTGACTTCCCAGAAGAAAACATAAGGACTTATTTTGGAAGTTTCTAGATTGCAAATTTTTCATCCAATGGCAATCAGATTTTGAGCAATATTCACTTATACTAATAAGAGCTTTAGTCAGTTGCTTTTAGGTGGTACTTCATATGAGCCGATATTTGAGAGAAATATAGAATATTATAGTCATTTCTATGAAGCCATCTATGATCTACAAGGTTTTTTTGATATTTATGTAGACAAAAAAATTACTTAAGACCAAAGTATTCTCTCTTACTCAAGTTGAAAATAGAAATATCCCAAATAGAGAAAGTGAATCAGTGAACAAAACACCTCCTTAAACTGACTCTAGAAATGTTACCAAAATTAAAAGGAAACCCCACACATGAAAACCATTGAAAATTGTTCACTCAAGATTGACGCTTTTGTGGATCAAAACAGCCTTTCATAATACTGAAGAATAAAGAAAGACTATAGCAATACATTTTCCATGTTAGGCTTATTAGAAATGTCAAGATACTACTGTGTGTATATACATATCTATTATGTTAGGATACTACTGTATGTATATAAGTATCTATTATGTTAGGAACAATCAAATTTAAAAGAATTATATTGCTTCAGGACTCACACAGTTTTCTCTATCCATAAACAGATTATGATGATTATGATGATGATGATAGATAGATAGATAGATGATAGAGACATATATAATATCTATAATGCTATATAATGTATATAACATATAATTTGTTAGTAAGTTCATTTATTATTTCCTGAGTTTTCTCCACATATTTATCTCTAGGCATATAGATCATAAAAACAAATACAAATTAACAAGGTTTTAGGAATCATTCTTTTAAACTCATTGATGAAGACATATAAATACTCTGAAAGGATTTCCATTTTTTAGTTGCTTTTTTTAATTTGGAGATTTTACTTAAATATTAGTTAGTAAAAATTACTCTGAGGAGTAGAATTTAGTGATTCATCACTCACATAGAGCACTCAGCGCTCATGACAAGTGGTCTCATTAATACCCATCACCCATTTAACACATTCACCACTCCACATCTTCTCCAGGAAACCTCAGGTTTTTTTCTATATAGTTAAGTATCTGTTTCTCATTTAGTGATCATTTATTACTCAATTTATTATTCGTTTATTAATGAGTTATTTTGATTACAATAATAAAATCTAGCTCCTTCCACATCACTGCAAATGACAAGGTTACATTATTTTTTTATAATTGAGTAATATTCCATTATATATATGCATATATGTATATGTACATACATACCAAGTTTTCTTTATCCACTCATCAGTCAATGGACACTTGGGCTCTTTCCATACTTTGGCTATTGTTGTTAATGCTGCTATGAACATTGGGGGGCATGTGTCTCTTCAAATCTGTATTTTTGTATACGATGTGTAAATACCCACTAGCATAATTGCTGGGTCATAAGATAGTTTTATTTTTTACTTTTTGAGGAACCTCCATACTGTTTTCCAGAATGGCTGCTCCAGTTTGTATTCACACTAACAGTTTAAGAGGGTTTCCCATTTTCTGCATTCTTGCCAACGTCTGTTGTTTTCTGTTATTTTTAAACATTCTGACAAGTATGAGATGACATCTCATTGTAGTTTTGATTTTTATTTCACTGATGATGAGTGATGTTGAGCGTCTTTTCATGTGTCTGTTAGCCATCTGTATGTCTTGTTTGGAAAAGTGTCTATTCATATCTTCTTCCCATTTCTTAACTGCATTATTTACTTTGGGGTGTTGAGTTTGATAACTTCTTTATATATTTTGGGAGCTAACCCTTTATCAGGTATGTCATTTGCAAATATCTTCTCCCATTCCAAAGGTTGCCTTTTACTTTTGATAATTGCTCCCTTTGCTGTGCATAAGATTTTATCTTGATGAAGTCCCAATGGTTCATTGTTGCTTTAGTTTCCCTAGCCTCAAGAGATGTATCTAGCAAGAATCTGCTATTGCCAATGTCAAGAGGTTGCTGCCTGTGTTCTCCTATAATATTTTGATGGTTTCCTGTGTCATATTTAGGCCTTTCATCCATTTTGAATTTATTTGTGTGTATGGTGTAAGAAAGTGGTTCAGTTTCATTCTTCTGCATGTTGCTTTCCACTTATCCTGACACCATTGGTTTAAGAGACTGCCTTTTCTCCACTGGATATTTTTTCCTGCTTTGTTGAAGATTTGTTGACCATAGATTGTGGGTACATTTAGAGGTTTTATATTCTGTTCCATTGATCTATGCGCCTGTTTTTGTTTTTGTTTTTGTTTTTGTTTTTTGCCTGGTACCACACTGTCTTGATCACTATTATATTGTAATATTACTTAAAATATGGAATGGTCATACCTCTAGCTTGCTATTCTTTTTCAGTGTTCCTTAGCTATTTTTTTTTGTTCTTCCATACATTTTTAGGATCATTTATTGTAGCTCTAAAAAATGTTGATGGTATTTTGACAGAGAATGCATTAAATGTATAGATTGCTGGGGCGCCTGGGTGGCTCAGTCAGTTGAGCATCTGACTTCAGCTCAGGTCATGATCTCACAGCTCATGGGTTTGAGCTCCGCATAAGGCTCTATGCTGACAGCTCAAAGCCTGGATCCTGCTTCGGATTCTGTGTCTCACTCTGCTCTCCCCTGATCATGATCTACCTCTCTCTGTCTCTCAAAAATAAATAAACCTTAAAAAAATTAAAAATGTGTAGATTGCTTTGGGAGGTATAGACATAATAACAATATTTGTTCTTCCAAGAGCAATGAATTTTTTTTTCATTTCTTTGTGTCTTCTTCAATTTCTTTCATCAGTGTTCTATAGTATTTGGAGTACAGATCTTTGATCTCTTTGGTTAGGTATTCCTAAGGATCTTATGGTTTTTGGTGTGATTGTAAATGGGATTGATTCCTTGATTTCTCTTTCTGCTGCTTCATTATTGGTGTATAGAAATGCAACAGATTTCTGTACATTGATTTTGTAGTCTGTGACTTTATTTAATTCGTGTATCAGTTCTAGCAATTTTTTGGTGGAGTCTTTGCGTTTTCTACACAGAATATCATGCCATCTACAAATAATTAAAGTTTGACTTCTTCCTTGCTGATTTGGATGCCCATTATTTCTTTTTGTTCTCTGATTACTGAGGCTAAGACTTCCAGTAGTATGTAAAACAACAATAGTGAGAGTGGACATCCGTGTCTTATTCCTGACCATAGAGGAAAAGCTCTCACTTTTTCACCATTGAGGATATCAGTTGTGGGTCTTTTGTGCAGGGCCTTTACGATGTTGAGATATGTTCACTGTATCCCTACTTTGTTGAGGGATTTTATCAAGAATGGATGCTGTACTTTGTCAAAAGCTTTCTATGCATCTATTGAAAGGATAATATGGTTCTTATCCTTACTTTTATTAATGTGGGGTATTAAACTGATTGATTTTTGAATATTAAATCAGCCTTGCAGCTCAGGAATAAATCTCACTTGATTATGGTGAATATTCCTTTCAATGTACCCTTGAATTCGATTTGCTAGTGTCTTGTTGAGAATATTTGCATCCATGTTCATCAGAGATATTGGCCTGTAATTCCCCTTTTTAGTGGGGTCTTTGTCTCGTTTTAAAATCAAGGTAATGCTGGTTTTATAGAATTAGTTTGGAAGGTTTCCTTCCATTTCTATTTTTTTTTTTGAACAGTTTGAGAAGAATAGATATTAACTCTTCTTTAAATGTCTGGTAGAATTCCCCTGGGAAGACTTCTGGCACAGAACTCTTTGCTGGGAGATTTTTGATTACTGATTCAATTTCTTTGCCCGTTATGGGTCTGTTAAAATTTTCTATTTCTTATTTCAGTTTTGGTATTTTGTGTGTTTCTGGGAATTTGGCCAATTGTTTCAGATTCCCAGTTTGTTGGAATATAATTTTTCATAGTATTTTCTTACAATTGTATATCTGTGGTGTTGATTGTGATCTCTTCTCTTTAATTTTGAGTCTCTTTGGGTACTTTCTGTTAAGTCTCACAAGGAGTTTATAAATTTTGTTTATTCTTTCAAAGAACCAGCTCTTAGTTTATTGATGCATTCTGCTTTTTTTGTTTCTATATGGTTTATTTCTGCTCTAATATTTACTATTTCCCTTCATTTCATTAGCTTCCATGTATGTTTTTATTTTTCTTTAATTTCCTGGTTAACCTATTCATTCATTGGTAGGATGGCTTTCCAATTTTTTCTTGGGGTTGACATCAAATTTCGTAGCATTGTGACCCAAAACTATGCATGGTATGATCTCAATCTTTTTGTACTTGTGACCCAATATGTGATCTATTTTGGAGAATGTTCCACTTGACCTCATAAAGAATGTGTATTCTGCTGCTTTAGGATGAAATGTTCTGAATATATCTCTTAAGTCCATTCACTCCAGGGGTCCATTCAAAGGTATTGTTTCCTTGTTGATTTTCTGCTTCATTGATCTGTCCATTGTGGTAAGTGTGGTATTAAAGGATCCTACATTTATTGTATTATTATCAATGAGTTTCTTTATATTTGTTATATATTGGTTTATTTATTTGGGTGTTTCAATGTTGGGGGCATAAATATTATCAGATCTTCTTGATGATAGACCCCTCAATTATAATATAATGCCCCTCTTCATCTCTTGATACAGTCTTTGTTTTAAAATCTAGTGTCTGATGTAAGTATAAGCTACTCTGGCATTATTTTGACATGAATTAGTATGATATTAGTATGATAGATGGTTCTCCATCCCCTCATTTTTAAACTGTAGATGTCCCTAGGTCTAAAATGAGTCTTGTGTAGGCAACATATAAAAGGATTTTGGGTTTTTTGTCCATTCTGAAACCCTATGTCTTTTGTTTGGAGAGTTTAGTCCACTTACATTCAGAGTGATCATAAAAGATACAAATTTAGTTGTTCTCTGGTCCTTTCTAGTCTTTGTTGCTTTGGACTTTTTTTTTCTGCACTCAAAGAGTTCCCCTTTAAATTTCTTGCAGGGCTGGTTTAGTGGTCACAAACCCCTTTACTTTTGTCTGAGAAGCTCCTGATGTCTTTTTCTATTCTTTATGACATCCTTGCTTGATAAAGAATTCTTGGCTACATATTTTTTTCCCATTCAGCACATTGAATATTTCCTACTACCCCCTTCTAGCCTGCCACGTTTCAGTGGACAGGTATTCTGCTAAACTTATGTGTCTAAACTTGTAAGTTAAGGACCTTTTGTCCTTATCTGCTTTCAGAATTCCCTCTTTATATTTGTATTTTGCCAATTTCATTATGATATATCATGGTGTTGACGTCTTTGTTGATTTTGAAGGGAGTTATCTGTACCTCTAGCACTTGAATGCCTGTTTCCTTACCCAGATTAGGGAAGTTCTCAGCTATAATTTGTTCGAATAAACCTTGTGCTCCTTTTTCCCCACTCTTCTTCTGGGACCACTATGATACAGGTATTTTTTCACTTGATAGAATCACTGAGTTCCCTAAGACTCCCTTTGTGATACAATAATTTTCTTTCTCCCCTCTTTTCAGCTTTATTATTTTACATAATTTTATCTTTTTTGGAAGTAAATATATTTTTATTTCATTATTATTTTTTAATTGATTTTCAAGTTACTTACCATACAGTGTAGTCTTGGCTTTAGGAGTAGATTTCAGTGTTTCATCAGTTATATATAACACCCAGTGCTCATTCAAACAAGTGCCCTCCTTAATTCCCATCACCTATTTTCCCCACTCCCATCAACCTTCAGTTTGTTCTCTGTATTTATTAGTCTCTTATAGTTTGCCTCTATGTTTTTATCTTAAAATTTTTTTAAAGTTTATTTTTGAGAAAGAGAGACAGAGAGGGAGAGAGAGAGAGTGTATGAGTGGGTGAGGGGTAGAGAGAGAGAGGGAAACACAGATATGAAGCATGCTACAGGTTCTGAGCTGTCAGCATAGAGCCCAATGTGGGGATCAAACTCAGGAATGGTGATATCAGACCTGAACTGAAGTATGACGCTTAACTGACTGTGCCACTGGCTCCCCATGCCCCTATGTTTTTATTTTATATAATTTTGTACCCTTCCCCTATGATCATCTGTCAGGTTTCTTAAATTCCACACGTGAGTGAAATCATGTGATATCTTTCTCTGACTGACTTATTTTGCTTAGCATTCTTTCTCATTGCCACGTAGTATTCCATTGTGTATATAAACTGCAATTTCTTTCTCCACTCATCAGTGGATGGACATTTATTCTCTTTCCATGATTTGGCTATTGTTGAAAGTGCTGCTATAACCATTGGGGTACAAGGGCCTCTATGTATCAGCACTCCTGTATCCCTTGGGTAAATTCCTAGCAGTGCTATTGCTGGGTCATAGGGTAGATCTATTTTCAATTTTTTGAGGAACCTCCACACTGTTTTCCAGAGCAGCTGCACCAGTTTACATTCCCATCAACAGTGCAAGAGGGTTCCCGTTTCTACACATCCTCACCAGCATCTAATGAACACCTGTTTTGTTCATTTTAGCCACTCTGACTGGCGTGAGGTGATATCTCAGTGTGGTTTTGATTTGTATTTCCCTGATGAGAAGAGACGAGCATCTTTTCATGTGCCTGTTGGCCATCTGGATGTCTTCTTTAGAGAAGTGTCTATTCATGTTTTCTGCCCATTTCTTCACTGGATTATTTGTTTTTCAGGTGTGGACTTGGTGAGCTCTTTATAGATTTTGGACACTAGCCCTTTGTCCGATATGTCATTTGCAAATATCTTTTCCCATTCCACTGGTTGCCTTTTAGTTTTGTTGATTGTTTCCTTGGCAGTTCAGAAGCTTTTTATCTTAAAGGGTTACCAATAGTTCATTTTGCTTTGAATTCCCTTGCCTTTGGGGATGTGTCAAGTAAGAAATTGCTGAGGCTGAGGTCAGAGAGGATTTTTCCTGCTTTCTCCTCTAGGGTTTTGATGGTTTCCTGTCTCACATTCAGGTCCTTTAGCCATTTTGAGTTTATTTTTGTGAATGGTGTAAGAAAGTGGTCTAGTTTGATCCTTCTGCATGTTGCTGTCCGGTTCTCCCAGCACCATTTGTTAAAGAGACTTTTTTTCCATTGGATATTCTTTCCTGCTTTTTCAAAGAGTAGTTGGCCATACTTTTGTGGGTCTAGTTCTGGGGTTTCTATTCTATTCCATTGGTCTGTGTGTCTGTTTTTGTGCCAATACCATGCTATCTTGATGATTACAACTTTGTAGTAGAGGCTAAAGTCTGGGATTTTGATGCCTCCTACTTTAGTCTTCTTCTTCTTCAAAATTACTTTGGCTATTCAGGGCCTTTTGTAGTTCCATACAAATTTTAGGATTGCTTGTTCTAGCTTCGAGAAGAATGCTGGTGCAATTTTGATTGGGATTGCATTGAAAGTGTAGATAGCTTTGGGTAGTATTGACATTTTAACAATATTTATTCTTCCAATCCATGAGCGTGGAATGTTTTGCCATTTCTTTGTGTCTTTTTCAATTTCCTTCATAAGCTTCTATAGTTTTCAGCATACAGATTTTTTTTACCTCTTTGGTTGGTTTATTCCTAGTTATTTTATGATTCTTGGTGCAATTGTGAATGAGATCAGTTTATTTATGTGCCTTTCTGTTGCTTCATTATTGGTGTATGAGAATGCAACTGATTTCTGTACATTGATTTTGTATCCTACAACTTGCTGAATTCATGTATCAGTTCTACTAGACTTTGGGTGGAGTCTATCAGATTTTCCATATATAATATCATGTCATCTTCAAAAAGTGAAAGCTTGACTTCATCTTTGCCAATTTTGATACCTTTGATTTCCTTTTGTTGTCTGATTCCTGATGCTAGAACTTCTAACACTGTGTTAAACAACAGTAGTGAGAGTGGACATCCCTGTCGTGTTCCTGATCTCAGGGGGAAAACTCTTAGTTTTCCCTATTGAGGATGATATTAGCTGTGGGCTTTTCAGAAATGGCTTTGATGATGTTTATGTATGTTCCTTCGATCCCAATTTTCTCGAGGGTTTTCATCAAGAAAGGATGCTGTATTTTGTCAAATGCTTTTTCTGCATGAATTTACAGTACCATATGGTTATCTTTTCTTTTATTAATGTGATGTACCACAATGATTGATTTGTGAATGTTGAACCATCCCTGCAGCTCAGGAATGAATCCCACTTGATCATGGTGAATAATACTTTTTATATGCTGTTGAATTCAGCTTGCTAGTATCTTGTTGAGAATTTTTGCATTCATAATCATCAGGGATATTGCCTGTAGTTCTCTTTTTTTACTGGGTCTCTGTCTGGTTTTGGAATCAAAGTAATGCTGGCCTCATAGAATGAGTCTGGAAGTTTTCCTTTCATTTCTCTTTTTTGGAACTGCTTGAGAAGGATACTTATAACTCTGCTTCACATGTCTGGTAGAATTCCCCAGGGAAGCCATCTTGCCCAGTACTCTTATTTTGTGGGAGATTTTTGATTACTGAATCAATTTCTTCGCTGGTTATGGGTCTGTTCAAGTTTTCTATTTCTTCCAGTTTGAGTTTTGGAAGTGGGTGGGTGCTTAGGAATTTGTCCATTTCTTCCAGATTGTCCAGTTTGTTGGCATATAATTTTTCATAGTATTCCCTGGTAATTGCTTGTATTTCTGAGGGATTGGTTGTAATAATTCCATTTTCATTCATGATTTTATCTATTTGGGTCATCTCCCTTTTCTTTTTGAGAAGCCTGGCTAGAGGTTTGTCAATTTTGTTTATTTTTTCAAAAAAACCAACTCTTGGTTTCATTGATCTGCTCTACAGTTTTTTTAGATTCTATATTGTTTATTTCTGCTCTGATCTTTATTATTTCTCTTCTGCTGCGTTTGGGGTGTCTTTGCTGTTCTGCTTCTCTTTCCTTTAGGTGTGCTGTTAGATTTTGTATTTGGGATTTTTCTTGTTTCTTGAGATAGGCCTGCATTGCAGTGTATTTTCCTCTCAGGACTGCCTTCGCTTCATCTCAAAGAGTTTGGGCTGTTGTATTTTCATTTTCATTTATTTCCATGTATTTTTAAATTTCTTCTCTAATTGCCTGGTTGACCCATTCATTCTGTAGTAGGGTGTTCTTTAACCTCCATGCTTTTGGAGGTTTTCCAGACTTTTTCCTGTGGTTGATTTCAAGCTTCATAGCATTGTGGTCTGAAAGTGTGCATGGTATGATCTCAATTCTTGTATACTTATGAAGGGCTGTTTTGTGACCCAGTATGTGATCTATCTTGGAGAATGTTCCATGTACACTCGAGAAGAAAGTATATACTGTTGCTTGTGGGATGCAGAGTTCTAAATATATCTGTCAAGTCCATCTGGTCCAATGTATCATTCAGGGCCCTTGTTTCTTTATTGATCCTGTGTCTATATGATCTCTCCATTGTTGTAAGTGGAGTATTAAAGTCCCCTGCAATTACCACATTCTTATTAATAAGGTTGCTTATGTTTGTGGTTGTTTTATATATTTGGGGGTTCCTGTATTCGGCGCATAGACATTTATAATTGTTAGCTCTTCCTGATGGATAGACCTTGTAATGATTATATAATGCCCTTCTTCATCTCCTGTTACTGCCTTTTATTTAAATCTAGTTCGTCTGATATAAGTATGGCTACTCCAGCTTTCTTTCGACATCCAGTAGCATGACAGATAGTTCTCTATCCCCTCACTTTCAATCTGAAGTTGTCCTCAGGTCCAACATGAAATCTCTTGCAGACAGCAAATAGATGGGTCTTGTTTTTTTATCCATTCTGGTACCCAATGTCTTTTGGGTGGAGCATTTAGTCCATTTACATTCAGTGTTAGTATAGAAAGATATAGGTTTAGAGTCATTGTGATGTCTCTAGCTTTCATGCTTGTAGTGATGTCTCTGGTACTTTGTGATCCTTGCAGCATTTCACTCACAGAGTCCCCCTTAGGATCTTTTTTACAGCTGTCTTAGTGGTGATGAATTCCTTCAGTGTTTGTTTTTTTGGGAAGACCTTTATCTCTCCTATTCTGAATGACAGACTTGCTGGATAAAGGATTCTCGCTTGCATACTTTTTCTGTTCATTACATTGAAGATTTCCTGCCATTCTTGTCTGGCCTGCCAAGTTTCAGTAGATAGGTCTGCCACTAGTCTTATGGGTCTCCCTTTATAGGTTAAAGCCTGTTTATCCCTAGCTACTTTCAGAATTTTCTCTTTATCCTTGTATTTTGCCAGTTTCACTATGATATGTCATGCAGAAGATCAATTAAAGTTATGTCTGAAGGCAGTTCTCTGTGCCTCCTGCATTTCAATGCCTGTTTCCTTTCCCAGATCAGGGAAGTTCTCAACTATGATTTGTTCAAATACACCTTCAGCCCCTTTCTCTCTCTCTTCCCATTCTGGAATCCCTATTGTATGGATTTAGTGGCGCTTGATTGCATCATTTAGTTGTCTAATTCTTCCCTCATACTCCTGGATTTTTTTTTATCTCTCTTTTTCTCAGCTTCCTCTTTTTCCATAATTTCATCTTCTAATTCACCTATTCTCTCCTCTGCCTCTTCAATCTGAGCTGCGGTCGCCGCAATTTTATTTTGCACCTCATTTATAGCATTTTTTAGCTCCTCATGACTGTTTCTTAGTCCCTTGATCTCTGTAGTAATAGATTCTCTTCTTTCCCCTATACTTTTTTCAAGCCCAGCCATTAATTTTATGACTATTATTCTAAATTCATGGTCCGTTGTATTGCTTAAATCATTTTTGATCAATTCATCAGTTGTCGCTACTTCCTGGAGTTTCTTTTGAGGAGAATTTTTGTTTCATCATTTTGGATAGTTCCTGGAGTGGTGAGTAACTGCAGGGCACTTCCCCTGTGCTATCTGGATTAACTTGTGTTGGTAGGCGGGGCTGCAGTCAGTTCTGATGTCTGTCCCAGCCCACCACTGGGGCCACAGTCAGACTGGTGTGTACCTTATCTTCCCCTCTCCCAGTGGCAGGACTCACTGTGGAGTGGTTTGGCCCCTGTCTGGTCTAGTTGCACACTGCCAGGCTCGTGGTGCTGCTTTGATGGTATCTGGCGTATTAGCTGGGGTGGCTCTGCAAGAGACACAGGGGCGGGAAGGGTAGGATCAGCTCGCTTTGCCTCCAGGGGTCTTCTGTGGGAGAGGCCCTGCAGCACCAGGAGTGAGGCCAACCCATCAGAGGGATGGATCCACAGAAGCACAGTGTTGTGTGTGTGTGTGGTGCAAGCAAGTTCGGTGATGGGAACTGGTTCCCTTTGGGATTTTGGCTGGGGATGGGAGAAGGAGATGGAGCTGTGCAAAGGCCAGTGCCTTTGTTCCCCACCAAGCTGAACTCTGTCTTCTGGGGCTCAACAACTCTCCCTCCTGGTGTCCTCTCGCCCTCCTACTCTCTGGGCAGAGCTGCTGGCTTTTAACATTCCAGATGTTAAGTCCTGTTGGCTGTCAGAACTCACGCAGTCCGGCCCGTCCGCTTTTGCTAGTAAGACTCGGGGGCTCTGCCTTGCTGGGCAGGCTGCCTCTCCAATGCCCTGGCTCCCCCCTCCAGTCCATGTAGTGTGCACCACCTCTCTGCCCTTCCTATGCTCTTCCGTGGGCCTCTTGTCTACCCTTGGCTCCAGAGTCCATTCTGCTAGTCTTCTGGCAGTTTTCTGGGTTATTTAGGCAGATGTGGGTGGAATCTAAGTGATCAGTAGGACGCGATGAGCTCAGCATCCTCCTATGCCACCATCTTCTCCTATATAGAATCTTCTTAATCCATTCATCAGGTGATGGACATTTGCGCTCCTTCTATAATTTGGCTATTGTTGATAGTGCTGCTATAGTCATTGCGGTGGAAGCACCTCTTCAAATAAGTACTCTGGTATCCTTTGGATAAATTCCTAGTAGTATAATTGCTGGGTCACAGGGTAACTCTATTTTTCATTTTTTGAGGAACCTCCACACTGCTTTTCATAGTGGCTGCACCAGTTTGCATTCCCACCAACAGCACAAGAGGATTCCCCTTTATC
Organism: Lynx canadensis; assembly: GCF_007474595.2. NCBI lineage: Eukaryota > Metazoa > Chordata > Mammalia > Carnivora > Felidae > Lynx > Lynx canadensis. Next base: position 69,380,306 of record NC_044321.2, on the reverse strand, counting down.
CACGTCCTCGCCAACATCTGTTGTTTCCTGAGCTGTTAATTTTAGCCACTCTGACAGGTGTGAGGTGGTATCTCAAGGTGGTTTTGATTTGTATTTCCTTGAAGATGAGCAATGTTGAGCATCTTTTCATGTGTCTATTAGCAATCTGGATGTCTTCTTTGGAAAAGTGTCTATTCATGTCTTCTGTCCATTTCTTTACTGGGTTATTTGTTTTTTGGGTGTTGAGTTGTATGGTGAAAGAAAGTGCTCCAGTTTCATTCTTGCATATGTTGTTCTGTTCTCCAGCACCATTTGCTAAAGAGACTGTCATTTTTCCATTGGATACTCTTCCCTGATTTGTCAAAGATTAGTTGGCCCTACATTTGTGGGTCCATTTCTGTATTATATATTCTATTCTATTGGTCTATGTGTCTTTTTTGTGCCAATACCATATTGTCTTGATTATTACAGCTTTGTAATACAAGCTAAAGTCCGGGATTGTGATGCTTCCAGCTTTGGTTTTCTTTTTCTTTTCTTTTTTTAAATTAACGTTTATTTATTTTTGAGAGACAGAGAGAGACAGAGCATGAGCAGGGGAGGGGCAGAGAGAGGGAGACACAGAATCTGAAGCAGGCTCCAGGCTCTGAGTTGTCAGCACAGAGCCCGATGCGGGCCTCAAACCCATGAACTGTGAGATCATGTCCTGAGTTGAAGTTGGACGCTTAACCGACTGATCCACCCAAGCACCCCTGATTTTCTTTTTCAACATTAATTCAGCTATTGGGTGTCTTTTGTGGTTCCACACAAATTTTAAGATTGTTCTAGTTCTGTGAAAAATGCTAGCCCTATTTTTATTGGGATTGCATTGACTGTTTAGATTGCTTTTTGTAGAATCGACATTTTAACAATATTTGTTCTTCCAATCCATGAGCATGGAATGTCTTTCCATTTCTTTGTGTCTTCGTCAATTTATTTACTAAGATTTCTATAGTTTACAGCATATAGATTTTTTATATCTTTGGTTATGTTTATCCCTGGGTATTGTATAGTTTTTGATGTAATTGTAAATGGGATCAAATCCCTGATACCACTTTCTGTTGGTTCATTATTGGTGTATAGAAATGTGAGTGATTTCCGTACATTGATATATATCCTGCAACTTTGCTGAATTCCTGTATCAGCTCTAGCAGTTTTTTGGTGGAATCTTTTGGGTTTTCCATGTAGAGTATCATGTAATCTGCAAAGAGTAAAGTTTGACTTCTTCTTTGCCAAATTGGAGGCCTTTTATTTTGTTTTGTTGTCTTATTGCCAAGGCTAGGACTTCCAACACTATGTTAAACAACAGTGGTGAGAGTGGGCATTCCTTTACTGTTCCTCATCTCAGGGGGAAAGCTCTCAGTTTTTCCTCATTGAGAATGATAATAGATGTGGGTCTTTCATGTATGGCTTTTTTGATGTTTAGGTAAGTTGCTTCTATCCTGACTTTCTTAAGGGTTTTTATTAAGAAACGATGCTGTATTTTGTCAGATGCTTTTTAGGCATCTACTGACAGGATCATATGGTTCTAATCCTTTCTCCTCTTAATGTGGTGTATCACATTGATTTGATTTGTCAATATTGAACCAGTCCTGCAGCCCAGAAATGAATCCCACTTGATCATGGTCAGTAATTCTTTTAATGTAATGTTGAATTTGCTTTGCTAGTATATTGTTGAGAATTTTTGCATCCATGTTCATCAGGGATATTGGCCTGTAATTCTCCTTTTTAGTGGAATCTTTGTCTGGTTTGTGAATCAAGGTAATGCTGCCTTCATAGGATGAGTCTGGAAGCTTTCCTTCCGTTTATATTTTTTGGAACATTTTAAGGACAATAGGTATTAACTCTGTTTTAAATATTTGGTAGAGTTCCTTTGGGAAGCCATATGGCCCTGGACTCTTATCTGTTGGGAGATTTTTGATTATTGATTCAATTTCTTTGCTGGTTTTGGGTCTGTTCAAATTTTCTATTCCTTCCTGTTTGAGTTTTGGTAGTGTGTGAGTGTCTAGGAATTTGTCCATTTCTTCCAGATTGTCCACTTTGTTGGAATGTAATTTTTCATACTCTTCACTAATAATTGTATTTCTATGGTGTCGGTTGTGATCTCTCCTCTTTCATTCATGATTTTATCTGTTTGTATCCTCTCTCTTTTCTTTTTGAGAAGTCTGGCTAAGGGTTTGTCAATTTTGTTTATTCTTTCGAAAACCAGCTCTTAAATTCATTGATCTCTTATACTTTTTTTTCCTATATTGTTTATTTCTGCTCTAATATTTATTTATCTTCTGGTTGTTTTGGGTATTTTTTTGCTGCTGCCTTTCTAGCTCATATAGGTGTAAGTTTAGGAAGTATTTGGGACATTTTTTGTTTCTTGAGACAGGCCTGAATTGCAATGCATTTCCTCTTAGGACTGTCCTTGTGCATCCCAAAGGTTTTGGACCATCATGTTTTCATTTTCATTTGCTTCCATATATTTTTATAATTTGTCTTTAATTTTCTTGTGGACCCATTCATTTTTTAGTAGGATGTTCTCTAACCTCCATATGTTTGGGGCTTTCCAGATTTTTTTCTTGTGGTTGCTTTCAAGTTTCATAGCATTGTGATCTGAAAATATGCATGGTATGATCTCAATCTTTTTATAGCTGTTGAGGGCTGTTTGTGGCCCAGTAGGTGATCTATTTTGGAGAATGTTCCATGTGCACTTGAGAAGAATGTGTATTCTAGTGCTTTAAGATGAAAAGTTCTGAACATATCTGTTAAGTCCATCTGGTCCAATGTGTCATTTAGAGCCATTTTTTACTCATTGATTTTCTGACTAGATGATCTGTTCATTGTTGTAAGTGGAGTGTTAGATCCCCTACAATTATGGTATTATTTTATATACATTTGTTTATCTTTGTGATTAATTGACTTATATATTTGGGTTCTCCCACATTGGGCAAATAAACATTTACAATTGTTAGCTCTTCTTGATGATAGACCCTTTAATTATTATATAATGCCCTTCTTCATCTCTTGTTACTGTCTTTAGTTTAAAATCTAGTTTGTCTGATATAAGTATGGCTACTCTGGCTTTCTTTTGACTTCAAGTAGAATTATAGATGGTCCTCCATCCCTTTACTTTCAATCTGCAGGTGTCCTCAGGTATAAAATGATTATATTGCAGTCAGCATAGAGACGGAACTTGTTTTTTTTTTATCCATTCTGATACCCTATGTCTTTTGATTGAGATATTTAGTCCATTTACATTCATAGTGGTTGTTGAAAGATATGGGTTTAGTGCCGTTGTGCTATCTGTAGTTTTCATGCTTGTGGTTATATCTCTGTTCCTTTGTAATCTTTGCTGCTTTCCACTCAGAGTCCCCCTTAGGGTTTCCTACATGGCTGGTTTAGTGGTTATGAACTCCTGTAGTTTATGTTTTTCTTGGAAAGCCTCTATCTCTCCTTCTAATCTGAATGACAGCCTTGCTGGATAAAGGATTCTTGGCTGAATATATTTCCTGTTCAGCACATTGAATATTTCCTACCACTCTCTTCTGGCCTGCCATGTTTCCGTGGACAGGTCTGCTACTACCCTTATGTGTGTACCCTTGCAGGTAAAGGACCCATTGTCCTTAGCTGCTTTCAGAATTCTCTCCTCCCCTATTTATTTTGCCAGTTTAACCACAATATGTCATAGTGTTGACATATTATTGTTGATTTTGAAGGGAGTTCTCTGTGCCTCTTGGACTTGGATGCCTGTTTCCTTCCCCAGATTAGGGAAGTTCTCAGCTGTAATTTTTCCAAATAAACCTTTTCCCCCTTTCTCTTGCTCTTTTGCTTCTGGAACTCCTATGATACAGATATTGTTTCATTTTAAGGAATCATTTAGCTCTCTAATTTTTGCCTCATGATCTATTAATTGCCTTCCCCTCTTTTTTTCAGCTTCATCATTTTCCATAATTTTATCTTCTATTTCACCTGTTGTCTACTTTGCTTCTTCTATCTTCACCGTTACTCTATCTAGTTTATTTTTCATCTCATTTATAGCATTTCTTAATTCATTGTGACTATTTCTTAGGACTTTGATCTTTGCAGCAATAGATTCTCTGCTGTCATCTATGCTTTTTCAAGCTCAGCTATTAGTCTTATGACTGTTATTCTAAATTCTTGTTCAGAATATTGCTTATATCTGTTTTGAGCAATTCTCTGACTGTAATTTCTTCCTGGATATTCTTTTGAGGAGAATTCCATTTCTTCACTTTTGCTAGGTTCTTGTCTTTGACGTGTTTCAATGACTTTCTATGTGTCTTGAACTTGCAAGTACTACTATATTAAAAATGGGTCATACACTGCCCAAGGCCTGACACTTCAGCAAGTGTTTTTGGAATGTGTTGCATGCATTCTGTTGTTACATTTTGGCTGCTCTATCTTTCTGATTAGTCCTCTGCAAAGCTCCTCCTTGCTCATAGTGGTAGAATGTTTGGACCTTCCATAAGGTATGCTTTAATTTTTTCATTGAAGTAGCTCTGCAAAAAAGGAAAGGATGGGAAGGCCAGATCCTGCACAAAGAGAAAAATGAAAAGGGTGAAAAACATACTGAGCAGAGAATCAGAAAGAAAGAAAGAAAGAAAGAAAGAAAGAAAGAAAGAATAAAAACAAAAACAAACTATAAGGCTTAATCCAGAGAGAGAGAAAGGAAAATAAAGAAGGAGATATAAAAAAGGTGTAAAAAGAATAGAGTAAAAATGCCTGATTAAACAAACAAAACAGAAATTATATATATATATATATATATATATATATGAATTGACCAAAAGAAATCAGAAACTATAAGCCTGATTCCAAAAGAAAAGAGGGTACAAAGAAAAAGAAAAGAAAAGAGAAAAGAAGAACGAACAGACAGACAAACAGACTAAGACAAAAACTCAAAATAGTTGTCTGTTGGTGCCTGGGACTGGTGGTTGTGCTGGTCTGGAGGAGAGACTGGTTCATTCAGTGTCACTGTTCCCCCAGTACATAAGCAGTTGCCAGGCATGGAGGTGTGGGGTTTGGTGTAACCTGATCCTGCCTCCACTGGAGGCCATTATACTGCTCCCTGAAGTCCCACCATGTTGGTGTTAGGGAGAAAAATTACAACACCCCAATCTCTCCTCCCCGACCAGGTGTCTTAAACCACACTGTTCAGTCAGCCCTCACAGAGTACTGCAGCACTTGGTCGGCTTGCCCTGATCCACAGTTCTCCCATGCCTCCTAGGTGTTGGTTGGTATTCAAAACCCAATGTCTTAGAGGCCCCTTACCCCATGCAGAACTTATTCTGGTGTATAGCCAATCAGCCCTGCCAATAAAAGGTCTTTTTCTGGCACCTGTGGGGTCTTTTGTCCTTGGGGAGGCAATAAACCCTCTTTCCACAATACTCAAGGAAAGGGACTGTTCTCTCCCAGTGTGCCCCTGAGATCATTACTGCACCATAGAGCTGGATCCCCCCATTTGCTTTTATCTTTGGTCTGGAGAAAGTCGTGCACTTTGGAAAACTCAAATCTTTAGCTACTAAGGTTGTTTGTAAAATAGAAACTGTCACTCTCCGTATTTCTTGTTCCCCAGTCTGTGGTCTGGAGAGGTCTTCCTCTTCTACTAACTCAATACCACAATTATACAGCCTCTATTTCTTTCTCTCTTTTTTGTTTTTCCACAGAAGAGGTTCCCTCCTCTCCATGCCTACATCATTTATCTACTCCAATTCACATACATGCACCTCAGTCTCTCCAAGCTGTCTCTATCCACCTGTGGAGATCTTTCTGCCACTCCATAGATTGATTTCCTGGGTGTTCCAAGTGATTTGACTTCAATACAGCTGTATTTGAGGAATGAGAGAAATCCCAGTTCCCCTACTCCTCTGCCATCTTAACTCTTCTCTGATAATGTTATCTTTTATATCACCTATTCTCTTCTCTGCTTCTTCAACCTTTATTGTAACTATATACAGTCAGTTTTGCATCTTAGTTATAGCATTTTTTATTTCAGCCTGACTAGTTTTTAGGTCATTGATCTCTGCAACAGGGGTTTTTCTGGGTTTTCAAGCCCAGCTACTTCTCTTATGTCTGTTGTTCTAAATTCTTGTTGAGGTATTTTGCTTATATCTGTTTTGACCAAGTTCCTGGTTGTGACTTTTTCTTGACCTTTCTTTTGGGGAGAATTCCTCCTTATTGTCATTTTGGCTAAGTTTCTGTCTTTTGTATGTTTTGAAAGCTTGTTACATTTCTTGCACCTGAGAGTAATGCAATATTAAAAAGTGGTCATACACTGTCCAGAGCCTGGCACTTCAGGAAGTCTTTCTGGCGCATGCCGTGTGCACTCTGCTATTGCATTTTGGCTGCTCTTTACCACTGGTCTGTCCTCTGTAAACCTCCTCCTTGCTTGCAATGGGGAGTGTTAGGACTTTTAACCAGGTGTGCTTTGATTTGTTTGTTGAAATAAGCCTCACACCTGCCACACTATCTCCTTCAACCATGGATATCCTTCTTCCAGTCTTCAGACAGATTTCTTGGGTGTCCCATGTGATCTTACCTCAATACAGTTGTATTTGATAGATGAGGAAAGCCCAGGGTCCCCCTAGTTCTCCCCCATCTTAACTCCCCCCCTCATAATATTCTCTTATAACTGTATTTTTGTGGTGTTGGTTGTGATCTTTTATCATTCATGATTTTATTTATATGGATCCTTTCTCTTTTCTCTTTTATAAGTTGGTTAGGGGTTTATCAATTTTATTATTTTTTTCAAAGAAACAGCTGCTGGTTTCATTAATATGTCTTTATTGTTTGTTTCTACATCATTTATTTCTGCTCTCATCTTTATTATTCCACTTCCTTTTCTGGCTTTGGCCTTGTTTGCTGTTCTTTTTCTAGCTCCTTTAGGTTTAAAGCTAGGTTGTGTAGTAGAGATTATTCATGCTTATTGAAGTAGGCCTATATTGCTCTATACTACCTTCTTAGGACTGCTTTTGATGCATTTCAAAGATTTTGGATTGTAATGCTTTCATTTTCACTTGTTCCCATGTATTTTTAGATTTCTTCTTTAATTTCCTGTTTGTCCCACTCATTTTTTAGTAACATCTATTTTAACCTGCATGTATTTTGGCCTTTCCAATTTTTTTTCTTGTGTTTACTTCAAATTTCATAGCACTGTGGTAAGAAAATATGCATGGAATGATCTTAATCCTTTTGTACTTGTTGAGGCCTGATTTGTGGCCTAGTATGTAATCTGTTCTGGAGAATGTTCCATGTGCACTTGAAAAGAATGTGTATTCTGCTACTTTAGAATCAAATGTTATTAATATATCTGTTTAGTCCATCCAGTGCAGGTGTTTCCCTTTTGATTTTCTGCTTAGATGATCTGCCCATTGTTGTAAGTGGGGTGTCCAAGTCTCATGCTATTTTTGTATTTTTAACAATGAGTTCCTTTATTTTTGTATTAATTGTTTATATATTTGGGTTCTCTCATGTTGGGGGCATAAATATTTATAATTGTTAGATCTTCTTGGTGGATACATCCCTTTTTATCATATAATGCCTTTCTTTATCTATTGTTACTGTAGTCTTTGTTTTAAAATCTAATTTTTCTCATACAAGTATGGCTATCCCAGCTTTCTTTTGATGTCCATTAATATTATAGATTTTTCTCCATCCCTGAACTTTTAATCTGCAGGTATATTTAGGTCTAAAATAAATATCTTGTAGGCAACATATGGATAATTTTGTTTTGTTTTGTTTTAATCTATTCTGATACACTATGCCTTTGAATGGGAGCACTTAGTCCATTTACACTCAGAGTTATTATTGATAGATATGAATTTAGTGCTATTCTATTACTTGTTAAGTCATGGCTTCTGGAGATTTTCTCTGTTCCTTTCTAGTGTTTGTCACTTTTGTTATTTCCTTCCCAACCAAAGAGTCCCCTTTAATATTTCTTACTGGGCTAAATGGTCATGAACCTCTTTAGTTTTTGTTTGTCTGGGAAATTTATCTTTCCTTCTATTCTGAATGGTAGCCTTGCTGGATATTCTTGGCTGCAGATTTTTCCCATTCATCACATTGTGTATATTATGCCACTCCCTTCTGGCCTGCCAAGTTTCTGTGAAGAGATCTTCTGGTGACCTTATTTGTCTTCCCTTGTAAGTTAGGGATTTGTTCTCTTGCTGATTTTAGGATTTTTTCTTTATATTTATATTTTGTAAATGTAAGTATTCTATGTCTTGTTGTTGGCCTGTTTTTGTTCATTTTGATTGGACTTCTCTGTGCCTCCTAGATTTGGATGTATGTTTCCTCCCCCAGATTAGGGAATTTTTCAGCTATAATTCCTCAAGTAAGACTTCTAACCGCTTTTCCCTCTCTTCTTCTAGGACTCCTATGATATGAATGTTTTTATGCTTTATGGAGTCGCTGAGTTCCCTACATCTACATTTGTGATCTAATATTTTTCTTCCCCTATTCTTTTCTGCTTTATTATTTTCCACAATTCTATCTTCTATATAACTTATTTATTCCTCTGCTTCTTCCATTTTTGTGGTCATTATATCCAGTTTCCCATTTCAGGTATAACTTTTTAAATTTCAGGCTAATTGGCTTTTAGCTCTTTTATCTTGGTGATAAGGGACTCCCTGATGCCTTCTATGCTTTTCTTAAACCCACCTAGTATCCTTATAGCTGTCGTTTTAAAATATGGATCAGGCATATTACTTATATCTGTTTTGATTACATTCTGAACCCAATCTTTTCTTGCTCTTTCTTTTGAGATTGATTCCTCCATCTTGGCACTCTGCCAAGGCTTTGTCTTCTCTGTATTAGGATAGCTTGTTATGTTTGGTGCTGCAGAGTGTAATGGCTTTATAAAGAGGTCTTATACTGTCCAGGGTCTTGTGCCTCAGGAAGTATATCTGATGTAGGCTGTGTGAACTCTGGTGCTGTGTTTTGGCTGCTGTTTCCATCAGGTCAGTTCTCTGCATAGTTTCTCTTTCCCTTCCTCATGGAGTGTTTGGACTTTGTCCAGAGTGTTGTAAGTTTTAAGTAGGTGTGCTCTGGTCTGTTAAAAAAAGATCTGATGTTATTTCTACTAGACCTGTAGTTTTGCAGAACTCTGTGGTCACTAGACATGTAGTGTAGGGGGGTAGTTTTCACTGGTCTTCTGCGGGGAGGGGCCTGCTCTTTGGTTATCAGGCAAGCTTGCCCTAGAAATGCAGCATCTGCAAAGCACAGGGTGGTGGGGCTTGGTGTAAGTGGTTTTGGCTGCCACTCTTGGTGCCGTACCACTTAAAGAATTTAGTTTTTGTTAAGGGACAGGAGAGAGAAATTGCACCAGCCAACTCCCTTGTTCCAAAGAGTGGAGTTCATGCCTGCTTCTTCCTGGAAAATCTTCACAAAAGAGTAAACAATTTTCCCCCATGTGTCACAGGTTTTCCTCAGATTCCTGCCTTCACAATGACTGTATCAAGTTCATCTGCCTATTTGGCAGCACAGTGCACCTGTTTTTTCTTTTTTCTTTTTATACTAGTTAGGCCAGCTAAGTTTTAAAACTCCAAACTTTAGGGACCTGTTATGGCAGGGACCCACACTAGTCCTCTGGGGAGGCTCTTGCCACACTAGTGCTGATTCAGATTTATTCCAGAAGAGCAGTGACTCCAAAGCACATGGGGGGGGGTGGATTTTGGAGTAAAATCCAGCATAGAGTCTGTCTAAGTTAGCTGTCCTCAGCAAGCATCTTTACACTTATGTTGAGGGACGGGATGGTAATGAAACCCACCAGCTCTTTTTTTCCCTGGAGAGGCAGTGCTACCTCTTCCTGATGCACTCCAAGAAGGAAGAACCACCTTTCCCAGTGCATCCCAGGGGATCCTCAGATTGCAGCTTCTGCTACCAGGTTATCTACCCTCCTCTACAGAAGCACTGCAGCACCTGCCGGGCTCCACACCAGCCATGCCATGGTCTTCTAAAACTCCAGTCTTTGTGCCCTACTGGTTGTAAAAACTCACAAAAATCAGCCCTTCTCATTTTCCCAGTCAATGTTTTGGGGAAGTGTTTTCCTTGAGCGGCACCTTGTATACTTCTCTCTCTCTCTCTCTTCCACCTCTGTCTGTGACCAGGGTTCCCTCCCCTCCACAACATCTGTAATAGTTTTCTGCCCCAAATCACATCTCTGCACCTCTCACATTTCACAATGTTGCCTCTTCTCTCCTAGTTGTGCATTTTCTGATGTCAGTCCTCAGATTGATTTTTTTTTGTGTATTCAGAATGATTTGACATTTATCTAGCTGTGTTTGAGGGCTGAGGCAAATCTAGGGTCCTCCCACTACTCTGCTATCTTGCCTTCTCTCCAGGATATACATTATTTCCAGGATTTACATTTTTAAAGCAACTTAATGGTTCTAATTAATCTTATAGGAGAATTATATACTATACCAATATTATAGACTGCAAATATTATTTATTAAAAGTTTATTCTTATTATGCATTTTATTCCTATGATGTGGAATCACAGATTCCTATGACGTATTTATAAATTAGGATTTTTAATCTGTGCCATGTTGTTCAGGGGTTAAAATACAAATTTTAGGTCAATGATTTGATTTATAATGCTATATGACCAAATTGTACTCTGGCGTTCTGATTTAGCAATGTCATAAATAGAAAATCATGAATTCTATAAAATATTACAGCTGACTTTGCATACTGTTTTTTGATTAGATGATGAGGTAAAGGTTGAATTTCTATAAATTTTGGGATATTTCATAAGAAGTCACATCCATAGGTTTCTTCTTATATTAGATTGAAATTTAAATTATTATTGGTAAAAGAAGAAGATTTTTATTTATAATGAAGATTCTTTACAAAAACCTAATTCCTCAGGTTCTTGGCTGGCTCAGCTGGTGGAGCATGCAACTCTTGATTTTGGGATCATGAATTCAAGCCCCACATAGAGCCTACTTAAAAAAAAAGAAGAAGCAAAAAAAAAAAAAAAACCCAAACCCTAATTCCTAGTACAAGTACCTATCACAAGATATTTGGACTAAGGATTTTAATTTTATTGCTCCACAGTTGAGTAAAACTAAGTTTTCATTAATTTCAGACACACCTAACTAAACGAGTTTTAAATTTGTACACACGATCCTCCTATTGACAAGTCACAGCTATAGTACATTTGAGAGTAATTAAAATGTTTTGATAAACTCTTCTAGTAACCCACCTTATCAACAGTGATGACAATTTGACAAGAAATGTAACTGATTCATTCAGAAATAAGATCACTTAAAATTACATTTCATTTATGTCATCAGTTACACTACTTTAAGTATTCTGGTCTGTAAGAAACAAAATGATTTTCACCTCCAAAAGTGCCTCATGGTTTTACCATTAAGTGGAATTGATTTCAACAGTAGATTTAGATGTCACCATTAGTCTCTACAAAAACAAAAAAGCTTTCATTACACAGTTAAACTAAGCAACCATTTTTGAAACTCAAATCCTCTAAACCACTGAATTTGGGTTAATTCTACAAGGTTTGGTGAATACAGGACAACTACAAAGATGCAGGGAAGATAATTTGAAAAATTGTTAAGACTTCACAAGTTTTTATTCACCTGTTTTATAAGTGAAAATGGACTGAAGCATATTACTGAGATGATTAGGCATTGATTTTTTTTTTTACTAAGAAAATATATAGGAAAAGATAATGGGATTATAGGATAACCCTTCTCAAAAGTCTGGGTACACTTTATCCATTTATTTACCTGTTCATTCATTTATAAATTTATGCAGCCAATATATTGTGTGCTCCATCTCTGTGTGGTTTCCTGTAATATATTTTTAATGTTTATTTATTTTTGAGAGAGAGACAGAGCATGAGCAAGGGAAAGGCAGAGAGAAAAGGAGACACAGAATCCGAAGCAGGCTCCAGCCTCTGAGCTGTCAGCACAGAGTCTGACACAGGGCTCAAACTCACGAACTGTGAGATCATGAGCTGAGCTGAAGTTGGACGCTTAAGTGAGCCACCCAGGGGCCCCAGTTCTAGTTTATTTTTTTAATTGAATACTTGGCATACAATATTGTATTGGTTTCAGTTGTGCAGCATAGTGATTTGATATTTATATATTTATTGTGGTAACAACATTACAAAGTTGTCACTGCAATAAATCTATTAACCATCTGTCACATACAAATTTAGTTACAATGTTATTGACTATATTCCCTATGCTGTACATTCTATCCCTGTGTCTTATTTACTTTAGAACTTGAAGATTGTAACATTTAATTCCTTTCAGCTATTTTGTCCATCCTCCCAATCCCCCACCCCACTGGCAACCATTAGTTTGTTCTCTATGAGTCTGTTTCTGCTTTGTTTTTGTTTATTCGTTTTTTAGATTCCACATATAAATGAAATCATATATTGCAGTATTTGCCTTTCTGTGTCTGACTTATTTCACTTAGCATAATACCCTCTAGGTCAACCTATGTTGTTGTAAATGACAAGATTTCAGTATGCCATATCTTTAGACACTTATCTACCAATGGGTATTTAGATTGCTTCCATATCTTAGCTATTGTAAATAATGCTGTGATAAACATAAGGGTGCATATATCTCTTTGAATTCATGTTTTCATTTTCTTTGGAAAAATACCAGGAAATGAAATTGCTGGATCATATGGTAGTTTTACTTTTAATTTTCTGAGGAACCTCCATACTGTTTTTCATAGTGGCTGCCCCTGCTTATATTTCCACCAACAGTGCACAAAAATTCCTTTTACCCACAACCTTACGAACATTTGGTATTTCTTGATAAGGTCTGGTATCCTTGTCTTATTATCGATCTTAGAAGAAACACTTTAAACTTTTCACCATTCAATGTTAGTTGTGCATTTGTCATATATGACCTTTATTATGTTGAAGTATTTTCTCTTTATATCCACTTTGTTGAGAGTCATTGTCATTAATGGATGTGGAATTTTGCCAGATGCTTTTTCTACGTCTATTGAGAAAATCATGTGGTTTGTTATTCTTTTGTTGATGTGGTGTATCACATTGATTAATTTGTGGATGTTGAACCATCCTTGCATCTCTCTAAAATAAGTCTTACTTGATTATATGTATTACCCTTTTAAATAATTGTTAAATTCAGTTTCTTAATATTTTCTTGAGGATTTTTGCATCTGTGTTCATCAGGGATAGTGGCTTATAACTTTCTTTTATAGTGTCTTTGTCTGGCTTAGATATCAGGGTAGTGGCTTATAACTTTCTTTTTTTTTTATAGTGTCATGTCTGGCTCAGCTATCAGGGTAATGCTGGCCTCACAAAATGAACCTGAAATCATTTCTTCCTCTTCAATTTTTTGGAACAGTTTGAGAACAATAAGTACTAATTCTTCTTTAAATGCTTGATCGAATTCACCTCTGAAGCTCTCTGGTCTCTCTGGACTTTTGTTTATTGGGATTTGATTTAATTTCATTTACTAGTAAATGTTCTGATATTCTATTTCTTCCTGATTAAGATTTGGAAGATCATGTGTTTTTAAGGATTTATCCAATTTTTCTTGACTATCCAATTTGTTGACATATGGCTATTCATAACAATTTTTTATCATACTTTTTAGTTTTGTGACATCAGAAATGTACTTTCTCCTCTTCTATTTCTGATTTTATTTTTTTGAGCCCTCTCTTTTTTATTCTTCATTGGTCTTGATAAAGGTGTATCAATTTTGTTTATCTTTTCAAAGAACTACCTTTTAGTTTCATTAATATTTTCCATTGCTTTTTACTCTCTGTTTCATTACTTCCACTCTGATCTTTATTATTTCTGTTCATCTACTGACTTTGGGGTTTGTTGTTCTTCCTTTTCTAGCTCTTCCATAGGAAAGATTAATATATTTATTGTATTACTGTGCATTTTTCCTTTATGTCTGTTAGTATTGCTTTATATATCTAAGTGCTATAATCTTGGGTGCATATGTATTTACAAGTGTTATATATTCCTGTTGGATTAATCTCTATATTATTATGTAATGCAATTTATTGTTTATTGTCACAGACTTTGTATTAAAGTCTATTTTGTATAAAGAAGTCCATAACTTAAAAGGGAAGACCAATAAAGCTAACTGCAGATCTCTCCAGAAAAAAATTGGCAGGCCAGAGGGGAGAAGCATGATATAGTCAATGGGATGAATGAGGAAAAAAAAAAAAAACATAACCGAGAATACTTTATCTAGCAAGGCTGTAATTCAGAATAGAAGGAGAGATAAAGAGATTACAAGACAAAAAAACAAAAACAAAAACAAAAAACAAAAAACAAAAAAAACAAAAACAAAAACCAAAAGGAGTTGGTGACCACTAAACCACTCCTGAAAGAAATATTAAGGGGGACTCTGAGAGGTAAAGAAAGAACAAAGGAAACACAGACAAGAAATGAATAGAGAAAATCTCCAGAACACCAACAATACAAGTAATACAATGACACTAAATTTGTATCTGTCAATAACAAATCTGAATGTAACTGGACTAAATTCTTCAATCAAAAGACATAGGGTACCAGGGTGTGTAAAAAAACAAGACACACCTATCTGCAGCTTACAAGATACTGGCTTTAGATGTAAAGATATCTGAAGATTGAAACATGGAAGAGAAGTGGGGGGGGGGCGAAGTTCTTTTAGTCCTCAAACACAGCAGTATTGAGGACAGAAGACTTTGAATTCGGGGGAAGGAGCCAAGATGGCAGAACAGCATGCAAGTTTTTGTCTGTCTCGCTTCCATGAAATACAGCCAGACCAACACTAAACCATCCTACACACCTGTAAAATTGTGTGGAGGATTAACACAACAATCTGCACAACCTGAACCACAGAATTCAGCAGGTATGTGGTGCAGAGAGGTGAATTGGGGAGAGAGAAGCCAGCAGTGGGCAGGAAGCCACCTTTTCAGGTGGAAAGAAAAGAGACTGGGATGAGGGAGAATACGGGAAAAGCACCCCTCCCCAAAAGCAGCTGGAGAGAAAGTGGAAAATTGGAAACAGCCACAGGGACTAAACTAAAAATTGAGAAATGAGAAATGAGAGTGTTTAAATTCCATTAAGACTGTAAACAAGGGAAGCTTCAAGTCTGCAGCTCCACAGCTCGATAACTGGTGGTGCTCTGGTGGGAAGGGCAAATCCCCAGGAACAGAGTGGGGTCTAGGAGGTTCTTGGGCCACACGAGGAAAAGTGGTTCCCCTGCTGGAAGGACATTGGGTGGAGACTGTTGAAGCCACCTGGTCCCAGCAGACCCCAGAAAACGGCTACATTCGCTCTTGCTGGAACAAGGTTGTTAAGGGTGAAGCCTGGTGCCAGATGTGTGTTGTGATTTTCCATAATCCCTGAAAAGCTGTTGCTACACTATCTTGTAAACTTTTCCTCTCAATAGATGCAGAGAAAGCATTTGACAAAATACAGCATTCTTTCTTGATAAAAACCCTCAAGAAACTAGGGATAGAAGAAGCATACCTCGAGTTCATAGAAGCCATATATGAGCGACCCAATGCTAATATCATCCTCAATGGGGAAAATCTGACAGCTTTCCCAATAAGGTCAGGAACAAGACAGGGATGTCCACTCTCACCACTGTTATTTCACATAGTATTGGAAGTCTTAGCCTCTGCAGACAACAAAAAGAAATAAAAGGCATCCAAATAGGCCAGGAGGAGGTCAAACTTTCACTCTTCACCGATGACATGATACTCTATATGGAAAACCCAAAAGATTCCAGCAAAAAAACTGCTAGAATTGATTCATGAATTCAGAAAAGTTGCATGATATAAAATCAATGCACAGAAATCGGTTGCATTCCTAGACATGAGCAATGCAGCGACAGAGAGAAATCAAGGAATCGATCCCATTTACAGTTGCACAAAAAAACATAAAATACCTAGGAATAAATCTAACCAAAGAAAAGAAAAATCTATACACTGAAAACTATAGAAAGCTTGTGAAATAAATTGAAGAAGACACAAAAAAATGGAAAAAGATTCTGTGCTTCTGCATAGAAAGAACAAATATTGTTAAAATGTCGATACTACCCAAAGCAATCTACATATTCAATGCAATCTCTATCAAAATAACACCAGCATTCTTCACAGAGCTGGAACAAATAATCCTAAAATTTGTATGGAACCAGAAGAGACCCCGAATAGCCAAAGCGATCTTGAAAAAGAAAACCAAAGCAGGAGGCATCACAATCCCAGACTTTAAGCTATACTCCAAAGCTGTTATCATCAAGACAGTATGGTATTGGCACAAAAACAGACACTCAGATCAATGGAACACAATAGAGAACCCAGAAATGGACCCGCAAACGTATGGCCAACAAATCTTCAACAAAGCAGGAAAGAATATCCAATGGAATAAAGATAGTTTCTTCAGCAAGTGGGGCTGGGAAAACTGGACAAACACATGCAGGAGAATGAACCTGGACCACTTTCTTACACCATACACAAAAATAAACTCAAAATGGATGAAAGACCTAAATGTAAGACAGGAAACCATCAAAATCCTCGAGGAAAAACCCGGCAAAAACCTCTTTGATCTTGCCTGCAGCAACTTCTTACTGAACATGTCTCCAGAGGCAAGGGAAACAAAAGAAAAAATGAACTACTGGAACCTTATCAAAATAAAAGGGTTCTGCACAGCCAAGGAAACAATCAGCAAAACTAAAAGGCAACCAACAGAAGAGAAGATATTTGCATATGGCATATCAGATAAAGGGTTAGTATCCAAAATCTATAAAGAAGTTATCAAATTCAACACCCAAAAAACAAATAATCCAGTGAAGAAATGGGCAAAAGACATGAATAGACACTTCTCCAAAGAAGACATCCAGATGGCCAACCAACACATAAAAAAATGCTCAACATCACTCATCATCAGGGAAATACAAATCAAAACCGCAATGAGATACCAGCTGACACCTGTCAGAATGGCTAACATTAACAACTTAGGCAACAACAGATGTTGTCAAGGATGAGGAGAAAGAGGATCTCTTTTGCATTGCTGGTGGGAATGCAAGTTGGCACAGCCACTCTCTAAAATTGTATGGGGGTTACTCAAAAAACTAAAAATAGAACTACCGTATGACCCAGCAATTGCACTACTAGGCATTTATCCAAGGGATACAGGTGTGCTGTTTTGAAGGGACACATGCACCCCTATGTTTATAGCAGCACTATCAACAATAGCCAAAGTATGGAAAGACCCCAAATGTCCATTGATTGATGAATGGATAAAGATTTGGTATACACACACACACACACACACACACACACATACACACAATGGAGTATTACTCAGCAATCAAAAAGAATGAAATCTTGCCATTTTCAACTACATGGATGGAACTGGAGAGTATTATGCTAAGTGAAATTAGTCAGAGAAACATAAAAATCATATGACTTCTCTCATATGAGGAATTTAAGCGACAAAAAGTGATGAACAGAAGTGAAGGGAAAAAAATAATATAAAAACACGGAGGGGGAGAAAACATAAGACACTCATAAATATGGAGAACAAACTGAGGGTTACTGGAGCGGTTGTGGGAGGTGGGGTGGGCTAAATATGTAAGGAGTACTAAGGAATCTACTCCTGAAATCATTGTTGCACGATATGCTAACCAATTTGGATGTAAATTAAAAATAAATAAATAAATAAGTAAAACATGTTATAATAAAAAAAAATTAAAAAAAAAGAAGACCTTGAATTCCAGGATCCAGGCTACAAAGTGACAGAAACATCTAAAGCGGCCTGTAGAAACAGCTTGGCAGAACAGAGGTGCATACTTGCAATTTGGGAGTGATAAAACAGGCAGCATAGGCATGGAGTGGGGTAACCCCTCCAGTGGAGAGACAAAAGGAAGAGAAAGAGATGCTGTGGAAGTTTGGAATTGTATTCGGGTAAGAGAAAAACGTCTCCAGACCACAGACCGGGGAATGGATAAAATGGAGAGAGTCAGTGTCCAACTTGCAAACAGCCTTAGAAGTGACAGTCGAGGGTTGGCATGACTTTTTCTGAACTGGAACCACTCTGGTGGGAAGGGAGAGTCAGCCCTGAGCTCAGTAGTAAGCTCAGAGGTGCACTAGGAGAGCAGTCCCCACCCTTGAGTGCTGTGAGAAGAAGGTATATTGCCGCACCAAAGACAAAAGACCCTGTAGGTGCCGGCCAGAGGTCCCGTGTCACCTGGGTAGACTGGCACTACCCAAGAACCTGGGAGCAAAGATCAGAATCCCTTAAGACATCGGGGTTTCAATCCCAGCTGAATGCCTAGGAGGCACGGGAGATTGTGGAATGGGACAAACCAGCCCACTTGCACCTATATGATGATGTGAAGACTGCCTAAACAGTGTTGTTTGGGACACCCAGTCTGGGGAGGAGAGACCGGGGTGTTGCCATTTTTCTCCCCATCACCAACATGGTGGGGCTTCAGGGAACAGGACAGTGGGCCCCAGTGGAGGGGAACAAAACACACCAAACATCTCTCCGTGTCTGGCAACTGCATTTCTACTGGAGTGAGATTGACACTGACTGAACCAGAGGGCACCCCCTCCAGACCATCACACCCACCGGTTCCAAGGCACCATCAGACAATAATCCAGCATTTTTGCATTTGTTGATTTGATTTTTGGTCAATTCTTACTATCTATATATCTATATCTATATCTATATCTATATCTATATCTATATCTATCTATATCTATCTATCTAGATATAGATATCTAGATAACTATATCTAGATATCTAGATATCTAACTATATCTATATATCTATATCTGTATCTCTATATCTATATCTGTATCTATATATATATTTTCTTCTTTTCTCTTCTATTCTCTATGCTGGTTGTTGGTTTAATTAAGCAGACATTTTTAATCTATTCTTTTTACACCTCTTCTGCATCTCCTTTATTTCCCTCTCTCTCACTCTCTCTCTCTCTCTCTGTCTCTGGGTTAAGCCGTATAGTTTCTCTGATCCTTTGGTCAATTTTTCCCCCACCCCTGTCATTTCTCTCTTTGTATGGGATAAGACTTCTTCCACCATCGCACCCCTTTTACATTTTTTTCCAGTGTTACTTCAAAGAACAAATCACAGCACACCTGGCAGAAGGTCCAAACCACCACTAAGGGTAGAGAGATAAATCAACCAGAGTCACAACAACAGAGAGCATAGAACAAACTCCAAAAACACCTCATGAAGGGCCAGGCCCTGGACAGTCAATGACCCCTTTTTGATATAGTAGTACTCGTAGGTGCATGACACAAAACAAGCTAATAAAACACGTAAAAGATTGAAAACTAGCCAAAATAATGAAACAGAAATATTCTCAAAAGAAATTACAGGAAGAAATGGCAGCCAGAGAATTGCTCAAAACAGATATAAACAATACACCTGAACAAGAATTTAGATTAATAGTCATAAAACTAATAGATGGGCTTCAAAAAAAGCATAGAAGACAACAGAGAATCTATCATTGCAGAGACCAAGAACGTGAGGAATAATCATGACAAATTAAGAAATGCTGTAAATGAAATGCAAAATAATATAGATGGAGTGACAGCAAGGATGGAGGAAGCAGAGGAGAGAATATGTGAAAAGAAAGATAAAATTATGGAAAATGATGAAGCTGAAAAAAAGTGAGATAGGAAAATACTAGACCAGGAGGTGATTCAATGAAATGTAGTAATGTCTGTATCATAGGAATTCCAGAAGAAGAAGAGAGAGAAAAAGAGGTGAAAAGTTCATTTGAACAAATTATAGCTGAGAACTTTCTTAATCTGGTGAAAGAAGCAGACATCCAAGTTCAGTAAGTACAGAGAACTCCCTACAGAATCAACAGAAAAGGTCAACTCCATGGCATATATAGTGAAACTGGAAAAATACAAAGATAGAGAGGATTCTGAAAGCAGCTAGGGACAAATGGCCCTTAACACACAAGAGTAGACAAATAAGGATAGCGGCAGACCTGTCCACTGAAACTTGGCAGGCCAGCAGGGAGTGGCAGAAAATATTCAATGTGCTGAATATGAAAATACAACCAAGAATCCTTTATCCAGTAAGGCTTTCATTCAGAATAGAAGGAGAGGGGAATCCTGGGAAGATGGTGGCGTAGGAGGACGCTGGGCTCACAGTGCATCCTACTGATCACTTACATTCCACCTACACCTGCCTAAATAACCCAGAAAACAGCCAGAAGACTAGCAGAACGGAGTCTCCGGAGCCAAGCGCAGATGAGAGGCCCATAGAAGAGGGTAGGAAGGGTGGCGAGGTGGTGCGCGCTACACGAACTGGCAGGAGGGAACCAGGGCAGATGGGTGGCCCGCCGGACAAGCATAGCACCTTGTCTGGCGTGCAAAAGCGGAGGGGCCAGATGGAGTGTGTTCCGACAGCAAGAGGGACTTGACATCTGGAAGGTTATAAGCTAACAGCTCTGCTCAGAGAACGGGAGGGCTGGAGGACAACAGGAGGGAGATTTGTTGAGCCCCGGACAACAGAGCTCAGCTTGGTGGGGAACAAAGGCGCTCACCAGCGCCATTTCCCTCACCCATCCCACAGCCAAAATCCCAAAGGGAACCAGTTCCTGCCAGGGAAATTGCTTGCACCGCGCAAACACACAATGCTGTGCTTCTGCGGATCCATCCCTCCACTGGCGGGTCTGACTCCCTACCGGTGCCGCAGGGCCCCTACCGAAGAGCATCTCTGAAGGAAAAGTGAGCTGACCCTGCCCCTCCCACCCCTGTGCACCTTGCCCATCCACCCCAGCTAATACACCGGATCCCCAGCACCACAAGTCTGGCAGTGTGCAAGTAGCCCAGATGGGCCACGCCACCCCACAGTGAATCCCGCCCATAGGAGAGGGGAAGAGAAGGCACACACCAGTCTGACTGTGGCCCCAGTGGTGGGCTAGGGGCAGACATCAGATCTGACTGTGGCGCCACCCACCAACGCAAGTTATTCAAGACAGCACAGGGGAAGTGCCCCCCAGTCCTGCACCACTCCAGCGAATATCCAAAATGACAAAACGAAGGAATTCCCCTGAGAAAAACGTCCAGGAAATAACAACAGCTAACAAATTGATCAAAAATGATTTAAACAATATAACAGAAAGTGAATTTAGAATAATAGTCATAAAATCGCTCGGCTTGAAAAGAGTATAAAGGACAGCAGAAAATGTCTTGCTACAGAGATCAAGGGACTAAGGAACAGCCAGGAGATAAAAAATGCTATCAACGAGTTGCAAAATAAAATGGAGACAACTATGGCTAGGATTGAAGAGGCAGAGGAGAGAATAGGTGAACTAGAAGATAAAATTATGGAAAAAGAAGAAGCTGAGAAAAAGAGAGATAAAAAATCCAGAGTATGAGGGGAAAATTAGAGAACTAAGTGATGCACTAAAGAGAAATAATCCACACATAATTGGTATTCCAGAGGAGGAAGAGAGAGGGAAAGGTGCTGAAGGTGTACTTGAAGACATCATAGCTGAGAACTTCCCTGATCTGGGGAAGGAAAAAGACTTTGAAATCCAAGAGGCACAAGGGACTCCCTTCAGACGTAACTTTAATCGATCTTCTGCATGATATATTATAGTGAAACTGGCAAAATACAAGGATAAAGAGAAAATTCTGAAAGCAGCTAGAGATAAACGTGCTCTAACATATAAAGGGAGACCCATAAGACTCGTGACTGATCTCTAATGAAACTTGGCAGGCCAGAAAAGAATGGCAGGAAATCTTCAAAGTGATGAACAGAAAAAAATATGCAGCCGAGAATCCTTTATCCAGCAGGTCTGTCATTTAGAATGGAAGGAGAGATAAAGGTCTTCCCAAACAAACACAAACTGAAGTAATTCGTCACCACTAAACCAGCCGTACAAGAGATCCTAAGGGGGATCCTGTGAGACAAAGTACCAGAGACATCACTACAAGCATGAAACCTACGGACATCACAATTACTCTAAACCCATATCTTTCTATAATAACACTGAATGTAAATGGACTAAATGCTCCAACCAAAAGACATAGGGTATTAGAATGGATAAAAAAAACAAGACCCATCGGTCTACAAGAGACTCATTTTAGACCCAAGGAGGCCTTCAGATTGAGAGTGAGGGGATGGAGAACTATTTATCATGCCACTGTAAGTCAAAAGAAAGCTGGAGTAGCCATACTTATATCAGACAAACTTGACTTTAAATTAAATGCTGTAACAAGTGATGAAGAAGGGCATTTTTATAATAATCATAGGGTCTATCCATCAGGAAGAGCTAACAATTATAAATGTCTATGTGCCAAATACAGGAGCCCCCAAATATATAAAACAATTACTCACACACATAAGCAACCTTATTGATAAGAATGTGGTAATTGCAGAGGACTTTAACACTCCACGTACAGAAATGGATAGATCATCTAGACACACGGTCAATAAAGAAACAAGGGCCCTGAATGAGACATTGGATCAGATGGACTTGACAGATATATTTAGAACTCTGCATCCCAAAGCAACATAATATACTTTCTTCTCGAGTGCACATGGAACATTCTCCAAGATAGATCACATACTGGGTCACAAAACAGCCCTTCATAAGTATACAAGAATTGAAATCATACCATGCATACTTTCAGACCACAATGCTATGAAGCTTGAAATCAACCACAGGAAAAAGTCTGGAAAACCTCCAAAAGCATGGAGGTTAAAGAACACCCTGCTAAAGAATGAATGGGTCAGCCAGGCATTAGAGAAGAAATTTAAAAATATATGGAAAACAATGAAGATGAAAATACAACAATCCAAATGCTTTGTGATGCAGCGAAGGCAGTCCTGAGAGGAAAATACATTGCAATCCAGGCCTATCTCAAGGAACAAGAAAAATCCCAAATACAAAATCTAACAGCACACCTAAAGGAAATAGAAGCAGAACAGCAAAGACAGCCTAAATCCAGCAGAAGAAGAGAAATAATAAAGATCAGAGCAGAAATAAACAATATAGAATCTAAAAAAACTGTGGAGCAGATCAATGAAACCAAGAGTTGGTTTTTTGAAAAAATAAACAAAATTGATAAACCTCTAGCCAGGCTTCTCAAAAACAAAAGGGAGATGACCCAAATAGATAAAATCATGAATGAAAATGGAATTATTACAACCAATCCCTCAAAGATACGAGCAATTATCAGGCAATACTAAGAAAAATTATATTCCAACAAACTGGACAACCTGGAAGAAATGGACACATTCCTGAACACCCACACTCTTCCAAAACTCAATCAGGAGGAAATAGAAAGCTTGAACAGACCCATAACCAGCGAAGAAATTGAATCGGTTATCAAAAATCTCCCAACAAATAAGAGTCCAGGACCAGATGGCTTCCCAGGGGAGTTCTACCAGACATTTAAAGCAGAGATAATACCTATCCTTCTCAAGCTATTCCAAGAAATAGAAAGGGAAGGAAAACTTCCAGACTCATTCTATGAAGCCAGTATTACTTTGATTCCTAAACCAGACAGAGACCCAGTAAAAAAAGAGAACTACAGGCCAATATCCCTGATGAATTTGGATGCAAAAGTTGTCAATGAGATACTAGCAAATCGAATTCAACAGCATATAAAAAGAATTATTCACCATGATCAAGTGGGATTCATTCCTGGGATGCAGGGCTGGTTCAACATTCACAAATCAATCAATGTGATACATCACATTGATAAAAGAAAAGATAAGAACCATATGATACTGTCAATCGATGCAGAAAAGGCCTTTGACAAAATTTAGCAACGTTTCTTAATAAAAACCCTCAAGAAAGTCGGGATAGAAGGAACATACTTAAAGATCATAAAAGCCATTTATGAAAAGCCCACAGCTAACATCATCCTCAATGGGGAAAAACTGAGAGCTTTTCCCCTGAGATTAGGAACACGACAGGGATGTCCACTCTCGCTGCTGTTGTTGAACATAGTGTTGCAAGTTCTAGCATCAGCAATCACACAAGAAAAGGAAATCAATGGCATCAAAATTGGCAAAGATGAAGTCAAGCTTTCACTTTTTGCAGATGACATGACATTATACGTGGAAAATCCGATAGACTCCACCAAAAGTCTGCTAGAACTGATACATGAATTTAGCAAAGTTGCAGGGTACAAAATCAATGTACAGAAATCAGTTGCATTCTTATACACTAATAATGAAGCAGCAGAAAGACAAATAAAGAAACTGATCCTATTCACAATTTCACCAAGAAGCATAAAATACCTTGGGATAAACCTAACCAAAGATGTAAAAGATCTGTATGCTGAAACTATAGAAAGCTTATGAAGGAAATTGAAGAAGATATAAAGAAATGGAAAAACATTCCATGCTTATGGATTGGGAGAATAAATATTGTCAAAATGTCAATACTACCCAACCTGTCTACACATTCAATGCAATCCCAATCAAAATTGCACCAGCATTCTTCTCGAAACTAGAACAAGCAATCCTAAAATTCATATGGAACCACAAAAGGCCCCGAATAGCCAAAGTAATTTTGAAGAAGCAGACCAAAGCAGGAGGCATCACAATCCCAGACTTTAACCTCTACTACAAAGCTGTAAACATCAATACAGCATGGTATTGGCACAAAAACAAACACATAGACCAATGGAATAGAATAGAAACCCCAGAACTAGACCCACAAACGTATGGCCAACTCATCTTTGACAAAGCAGGGAAGAACATCCAATGGAAAAAAGACAGTCTCTTTAACAAATGGTGCTGGGAGAACTGGACAGCAACATACAGAAGATTGAATCTAGACCACTTACTCACACCATTCACAAAAATAAACTCAAAATGGATAAAGGACCTGAATGTGAGACAGGAAACCATCAAAACCCTAGAGTTGAAAGCAGGAAAAGACCTCTCTGACCTCAGCTGCAGCAATTTACTTGACACATCCCAAAGGCAAGAGAATTAAAAGTAAAAATGAACTACTAGGACCTTATGAAGATAAAAAGCTTCTGCACAGCAAAGGAAACAACCAACAAAACTAAAAGGCAACCAACAGAATGGGAAAAGATATTTTCAAATGGCATATCGGACAAAGGGCTAGTATGCAAAATATATAAAGAGCTCACCAAACTCCACACCCGAAAAACAAATAACCCAGTGAAGAAATGGGCAGAAAACATGAATGGACACTTCTCTAAAGAAGACATCTGGATGGCCAACAGGCACATGAAAAGATGCTCAATGTCCCTCCTATCAGGGAAATACAAATCAAAACCACACTCAGATATCACCTCACGCCAGTCAGAGTGGACAAAATGAACAAATCAGGAGACTATAGATGCTGGAGAGGATGTGGAGAAACGGGAACCCTCTTGCGCTGTTGGTGGGAATGCAAATTGGTGCAGCCACTGTGGAAAACAGTGTGGAGGTTCCTCAAAAAATTAAAAATAGACCTACCCTATGACACAGCAATAGCACTGCTAAGGATTTACCCAAGGGATACAGGAGTACTGATGCATAGGGGCACTTGTACCCCAATGTTCATAGCAGCACTCTCAACAATAGCCAAATTATGGAAAGAGCCTAAATGTCCATCAACTGATGAATGGATAAAGAAATTGTGGTTTATATACACAATGGATTACTACGTGGCAATGAGAAAGATGAAATATGGCCCTTTGTAGCAACATGGATGGAACTGGAGAGTGTGATGCTAAGTGAAATAAGCCATACAGAGAAAGACAGATACCATATGGTTTTACTCTTATGTGGATCCTGAGAAACTTAACAGAAACCCATGGGGGAGGGGAAGGTAAAAAAAAGAGGTTAGAGTGGGAGAGAGCCAAAGCATAAGAGACTCTTAAAAACTGAGAACAAACTGAGTGTTGAAGGGAGGTGGGAGGGAGGGGAGGGTGGGTGATGGGTATTGAGGAAGGCACCTTTTTGGATGAGCACTGGGTCTTGTTTGGAAACCAATGTGACAGTAAACTTCATATATTGGAAAAAAAATAAATGGGTGGGAAAAGAGCAATTCTGTGCTCTAGGGAAGTGGTTAAATTATTTGTGTATGGTTAATGACAATTAGAGAGATTGTGTGGTGGATTCAAATCAAACAATATTGTTTCAATACAGTTTCTAGTTTTTGATCTTATATTACCCGAAACTTCCATGTCCCAACTTTTTTAATTTCAAAAGTTAAATAAGAATATCCCCCTGAAAAGTAAAAAAAAAAAAAAAAAAAAAAAAAAAAAAGAATAGAAGGAAAGATAAAGACTTTCCTAGAAACACGAAAACTAAAGTATTTCATGACCATTAATACAGTCCTGCAAGAGATCCTAGGGGAGACTCTGTGAGTTTAATGCTGCAAAGGCTACAAAGGACCAGAGACATCACCATAAGCACGAAACCTATAGATAACACAATGACACTAAATTCATATCTTTCAATAATCTTTCTAAATGTAAATAGACTAAATGCCTCAATAAAAAGACATAGGATATGAGAATAGATAAAAAAAACCAAGATCCATCTGTATGTTGACTACAATAGACTTGTTTTAGACCTCAGGTCACCTCAGATTGAAAATGAGGGGATGGAGAACCATCTATAATACTACCGCAAGTCAAAAGAAAGCCAGAGTAGCCATACTTATATCAGACAAACTAGACTTTAAACTAAAGACTGTAACAAGAGATGAAGAAGGGAATTATATCTTAATTAAGGGGTTTATCCATCAAGAAGAGCTAACAATTATAAATGTTTATGCCTATATATATCCATATATA
The DNA here is from genome assembly GCF_007474595.2 of Lynx canadensis. Taxonomy (NCBI): domain Eukaryota; kingdom Metazoa; phylum Chordata; class Mammalia; order Carnivora; family Felidae; genus Lynx; species Lynx canadensis. The sequence continues at coordinate 69,353,501 of NC_044321.2, read as the reverse complement.
TATACACACACACACACACAAATATATATATATAAATCAATTAATCACAAACATAAGCAATTTTATTGATAATAGTGCAGTAATTGTAGGTGACTTTAATACTCCAATTATAGCAATGGACACATTATCCAGGCAGAAAAATAAGAAGTAATGGCCTTGAATGATACACTGGACCTGATGGACTTGACAGACATATTCAGAACTTTTCATCCAAAAGCAGCACAATACACATTCTTCTTGAGTGCACATGGAACATACTCCAAGATAGATAACATACTGGGTCACAAAATAGCCCTCAATAAATATAAAAGAATTGAGATCATACCATGCATATTTTCAGATAACAATGGTATGAAACTTGAAATAAACCACAAGAAAAAATTTGGAAAGCCTCTAAATACATGGAGGTTAGAGATCATCTTACTTAAGAATTAATCTGTCAAATAAGCAATTAAAGAAGAAATTAAACAATATATGAAAGCAAATGAAAATGAAAACATGAAAGTCCAAACCCTTTGGGATGAAGCAAAGTCAGTCCTAAGAGAAAAAAATATATTACAATTGAGGCCTATCTGGAGAAACAAGAAAAATCCCACATAAAGAACCTAACCTCGCAACTAAAGGAACTAGAAGCAGAGCAGTAAAGAAACCCCAAATCCAGCGGCAGAAGAGAAATAATAAAGATTAGAGCAGAAAGAAATAATATAGAATTAAAAAAACAGTGTAACAGATCAATGAATCTAAGAACTGTTTTTTGTAAGAATAAACAAAATTGATAAACCCCTAGCCACACTTCACAAAAAGACAGAGAAACCAAATGGATAAAATCACAAATGAAAGAGGAGAGATCAAGACCAACACCACAGAAATAAAATAATTATTAGAGAATACTATGAAAAATTGTATGCCAACAAACTGGAGGAAATGGACTAATTCCTAGACACACACACACACTAGCAAAACTCAAACGGGAAGAAATAGAAAATTTGAACAGACCCATAACCAGGGAAGAAATTGAATCAGTAGTCAAAAATCTCCCAACAAGTAAGAGTCCTGGCCCAGAAGTCTTCCCAGTGGAATTTTACCACATATTTAAAGCAGAGCTAATGCCTATTCTTCTCACGCTGTTTCAAAAAAATAGAAATGGTAAGAAAGATTCCACACTCATTCTATAAGCCAGAATTACCTTGATTCCCAAACCAGACAGAGATCCCACAAAAAAGAATTATAGGCCAATATCACTGATGATCTTGTGATATCATATCACTGATGAACATGGATGCAGGAATTCTCAACAAGATATTAGCAAATTGAATTCAACAGTATATTAAAATAATTATTCACCATGATCAAGTGGGATTCATTCCTGGGCTGCAGGGCTGGTTCAATATCCACAAATAAATCAATGTAATACATAACATTAATAAAAGAAAGGATAAGAACCATATGATCCTTTCAGTAGATGGAGAAAAAGCATTTGAAAAAGTACAGCATCCTTTCTTAAAAAAAAGTCAAGAGAGTTGAGACAGAAAGAACATACCTTAACATCATAAAAGCCATATATGAAAGGCCTACTGCTAATATCATCCTCAATGGGGAAAAACTGAGTGCTTTCCCCCTGAGATCAGGAAAATGATAGGGATGACCACTCTCGTCACTGTTGTTTAACATCGTGTTGGAAGTCCTAGCCTCAGCAATCAGACAACAAAATGAAATAAAAGGCATCAGAATTGGCAAAGAAGAAGTCAAAATTTCACTTTTCACAGATGACATGATACTCTACATGGAAAACCTGGAAGACTCCACCAAAAACATCTAGAACTGATACATAACTTCAGAAATGTTTCAGGATATAAAATCAATGTACAGAAATTGGTTCCATTTATAAACACCAATAATGAAGCAAGAGAAAGAGAAATCAAGAAATGGATCCCATTTACAATTGTACCAAAAGCCATAAAATACCTAGCAATAAACTTAACCAAAGATGTAAAAGATCTGTATGCTGAAAACTATAGAAAATTTATGAAGGAAATCAAAGAAGACACAAAGAAATGGATAAAAATTCCATGCTCATGGATTAGAAGAATAAATATTGTTAAAATGTCAATACTACCCAAAGCAATCTACACATTAATTGCAATCCCAATCAAAATTGCACCAGCATTTTTATCAAAGCTAGAACAAACAATCTTAAAATTTGTATGGAACCACAAAAGACCCTGAATAGCCAAAGTAATGTTGAAAAAGAAAACTAAAGCAGGAAGCCTCACAATCCTAGACCTTAGCCTCTACTACAAAGCTGTAATCATCAAGAGAGTATGGTATTGGCACAAAAACAGACACATAGCCCAATGGAATAGAATAGAGAACCTAGAATTGGACGCACGAATGTATGGCCAACTAATCTTTGACAAAGCAGGAAAGACTACTCAATGGAAAAAAAGAGAACCTCTTTAGCAAATGGTGCTTGGAGAACTGGACAGCAACATGCAGAAGAATAAAACTGGATGACTTTCTTACACCATACACAAAAATAAACTCAAAATGGATGAAACACCTAAATGTGAGACAGGAAACCATCAAAACCCTAGGGCAGAAAGCAGGCAACAACCTCTTTGACCTCAGGTGCAGCAACATCTTACTTGACACATTCCAAAGGCAAGGGAAATAAAGGCAAAAATGAATGATTGGGACCTCATCAAGATAAAAAGTTTCTGCACAGCAAAGGAAACAATCAATAAAACTAAAAGACAAGTGATGGAATGAGAGAAGATATTTAAAAGGACATATTAGATAAAGGGCTAGTATCTAAAATCTATAAAGAACTCACCAAACTCCACATCCAAAAGACAATCCAGTGTTAATTTATTCTTTAGCCGTGATTGATACTTTCTTATATTTTCTCTCTTTTTTGAAGTTCTCACTGTGTTCATTCATTCTCTTTTGAGTTCAGTAACATTTATGACTATTTGAATTCTTCCTTGGGTAGATTGTTACCTCTGTTTCATTTGGTTCTTTTTCTGAGATTTTTCTTGTTCTTTCATTTGAAACATATTATTCTGTTTCCTCATTTTGCTGAAATTTCTTTGTTTGTTTCTATGTTTTAGGTAATTCAGCTACATCTGTTCTTGAAAAATAGCCTCATATAAGATATGTCATGTGGAGCCCAGAAGCACAATCCCCCCTGGTTACAAAACCAGGTGATCCAGGGGTGCCCCCTGTACTGGTTGTGTGTACCCTCCTGTTGTAGTGGGGCCACAATTGCTGTGGGCACTCTTATGGGCACTGGTGGTCCCACAGCCCATCTAACTATGAGGCTCAGTCATAATTGTTGTGGGCTCACTGATGGATAGGGGTGGTCCCTTGGCTCCAAGGCTCAGCTGAGCTGCAGTGTTGTGTGAACTTCTCAGTGGGGTGCATTCTCGGTGTTATCAGCCTAGAAGGAGGATTCCAAAATGGCCCCTGTTAGCACTGGGGTCAGCATGGCAGAAGCTACCAAAATCGGCTGCTGCCAAGTGTCTTAGTCCCCATTAAGAGGCCCAGTTTCTTCTTACCTCTATGACAAGCACTCCAAGATTACTTAGTGGGTCTTCTTCACCTATGGTCTATGCCCTTTTTGATCTGGTGCTTTTTTTTCTAATCATGTGAGTTTGTTATAAGCCCTTTAAGAAGAGGTTTCCCTTTCCCTACAATACTATAGTTTTCCTGATGTATTCCTCGTTAGTTTTCAAAAACAAGTGTTTGGGGCTTGTCTCTCCCAAGCAAGATCTGACGGTTGGGGTGTCTGATGTGAATCTCAAATCCCTTGCTCCTCAGGGGAAAAGTATATAATTTTGAGATCCCTCTCAACCATGGCATCCTGTGCATGTTTTTTTTTTTTTTTTAACTTAGCAAAACCATGTCTCTGACTGTATCCATCTCAGTGCTGTCCCTTATTGTGAAGACTCTGTTAATCCATTTTCTAGGTACTCTTCAGTGGTAGTTTTTCCAAATGTAATTAAAAATTGTGTGCATTGCAAAAAATGAATTTGTGATCTTTATAGGCTTCCACTGTGAACCTTTCTCATCCCTGCTCTAGGTATTGAGGACATCATTGTAAGAAAAATTTAAGAGAGCTAAAATGAAGTGTAATAAATGTTATGATAAATTTAAGTATGGGGTGCTGTTGAAGCATGCAGGAGGAGAGCTTACTTCAGTCTTGAGAAGTCAGAAAAGCATTTTAAAGGAAGCAACATATAAGCTTCATCAGATGAAGTGATTTGGGTGTTTCAGATGGAGGAAGCAAGCAATGTGTACAAAGCACTGTAAGAAATAATTTTGAAACCCAGAATTCATTATTCTCTGCATATATGGAGTCTAATCATGCAAAAACCCACCTCCTCTTCTTTTCTTGTGGCAGAGCTCAGTTGAATAATTGTATTTTTGTACACCTTACAATGAAAATGCAACTGCAACAAAATGCTTATCAATACAGAATACAGAGAAAGTGTTTCAAGAGAAGGAACCAGCATTCATGGAATGAGTATTCCTTCACAAGATCCTCCAAACAATTAACTCTGTGGAATACACAGGAGCCTCAGTGTGAAAAAACGAGTTAAATCAGAGGTGACTTATTAGATCAGATATTAACCAGATCATTTTTACTGGTCTTGATTCCATTGTTTAGTATACCTTTAAACAAATTTCAAGTGACTGATACAATAGTATTTCTCTCTTGTCTAAGTCATTTAAGCAATTTCAGTTTTAGTCATGTTCGCTGTTGAATAGCTTTAGAGAAGAGGCTGAGAAGAGACAGCACAGTGAAAGAATCTGACACAAGTGCATTCAATCTTTAAAGTTGAGTCATTCTATAGGGTGTCTATTGGAAATCTATTGGATGTTTTTATTGGAAATAAAACATTTTTCCATTAACTATCTATCTCCCTGATTAAAAAAGCATGTGCTATATTTTTATATGGATGATACTCATTAAATGTCAACATTAAATGTCAACTGGGCTTGAGGCCCAGTCTCGGTCTGCATGATTTCACCCATAAATCTTCAATCTTCCTGCCACATAGTTTCTGTAACTATGTGTCTGAAGTGAAAGCCACATCAGTGGATATATTGTCACGAGATATTCCTTTAGCATCCAAGCATCTTCTCACAGAAACGCCTCCTTGTTAAGTAATAAAACCAACTACTTCATTTTCTTACCATTAGAGGAAAGCAGATGTTATAAATAGAATTCCTTTTGTCATAAAGTGGGACCATCTAGGTAGGGCCTGTGGTTATTGTGAAGATACTTTAGGAGATTCGGGTTTTATGTAAGTTATTTTACATTTTGGTTTCTAATTTTGTATTTATATTATGGGTGAGTGTGGTTCATTTGGTCTTAACATTATACAAGAAGTTTTAAGACAGTGCTGAATGCTAAGGCAAGTTTGGAAAAAAAAAAAAAAAGATACAGCTCCTGTTTTGGAGGGATTATTTGGAGGGGTTGTTTAGAATAGGACGAATTTAGTTGGAATCATTCTTATTTATAAATCAGACAAGTACATTTTTTTCTTTATGAGAACTATGATGCAGGTTTTAATAACATAAACAAGTAATCAAGTTGCTTCTCCACGGTTATAACACCTTCTACCACAGTTATAAGAGATATTTCCTTAGGCACTCAAACTATACTAAAATTATCTAATTTAAACTTGATAAGTCCGTTGACACAGTGAACATGTAGGATTTAATAGTCAAAATAACCCTTTGTATAGTTTTCATAAAGATGGCCACAGAAAGGGGACTTGAGAAGAAAATCCAGGAAAAATAAATTTTGGGAGAAACTTTAAACCTCAAAATTGAATAGATATGAGACAAAATTGTAATCAGCTGGATGAATTTGGGCAACTCAATTAATTTCTATTGGTCTCTGTCTAGCTATACAATGACAAAGTTAGAAGACATTATTTCTAGAGTCCCTTCTAGAGTTTTTGAATTATTTTTTTTCCACATCAAAATAAATTTAATTAGGGGCACCTGGTGGCTCTGTTGGTTAAGCGTCCAACTTTGGCTCAGGTCATGATCTCACGGTTCATGAGTTTGAACCCTGCATCGGGCACTGTGCTGATAGCTCAGAACCTGGAGCCTGATTTGGATTCTGTGTCTCCCTCTCTCTCTGACTCTCCCCCGTTCATGCTCGGTCTCTCTCTGTTTCAAAAATAAATAAACATTAGAAAAATAAAAAAAAATAAGTTTAATTAAAAAGTAACAGTTTTTCAAAGAAAATGCAGATACAGGATATTAATCAATTTTACCTTTGATTGGCTACCTTGAAGATCAGGGGCCAGTGGTCCAATATGGGAGGGCAAAAGAATTGAAGAATTGCTTCCAACTAATGGATCTGACAATTATTTACTGGGTATATTTGTTTATCTCATTGACTTCAATTTAAAATCATCAAAAGGTTATTGAGCTCCAAATAGAATGTATGTTGAAAACTGGGATAGACCACACCTTTTCATGCACAAGGAACTAACTCTTCCCTCATAGAACTTAGAATATACTTTCATTTAGCTATTGCATCAAATTTAGAGTGTTTAACCTACTCTAATTCTTCTTGAAATGTCAATGAATAAAGTTTTACTCACTACCATATTTTATAAAGCCTTAAAAGGTGTTTTTGCTCTGAGAATGGGTGGTGAGAAAAAGAATAGTTTGAGGGACATTGTTTTATTCAATTTATATGAAATATAGTATTACAATATAATTCTATGTAAGTAAAATTTCCACACACTTTTAACTTATTGAAAAACTTTGGTTTTTAGGTATGAATATGAGAGAATTAGTAGTGAAGGTAAACTTATTGCTAGTTTGTTAAATATATACCACCACTAACCCCTTCCTCCAGCAATCACTAGGGAAAGGCTGGTGTTACCCCAGATTTATGCCCTATTAACACACACACACACACACACACACTACTGACACACATATTTGAAAGATAAAGGCTTATCTTTCTTCCATCTATCATCTCTCTTTCCTTTCTCTCCTTCCATACCATCTTTCAAGTACACATTAGGTTGGCTGAGGGTAGAGTAAGGAACGTCCAGAGGCAGTTAACTGATGAAGCAACAGGGGAGCAGTACCCTCAGATTAGTCATTCAGCTATCTGATTTGAGGGTGACATTAGCCATGAATAGAACTTGACGGTAGAGCTCTCTGCAGAAGTAAAAAATTCAGTCTTTGGGAACAACTGGTAAATGACAGAAAACAGAATGAAATCGTTCTTCAAAATAAGGAAAAATAGTACAAGTTAAAAAGGATCAGGTATTATCTTCATTAGAAAATATCCAAAGAATAACAGCACGGTCTCAAAAAAATAATCTAATCTGATAGGATTTGGGAAATTTTTCTCTTTATTTAAGTCTGAACTTGTGTTAAATGCCTGGTGGGGTGGGGGACAGGTAGAGTTCTTTATTAAATCTCAGAACCTGATTCCCACTTTTGTAAGTAAAATATTGACAGGAAATCTTGAAAAAATATATCTATAGCAGCCAGACCAATGGTTTGCTTGCAGTAGGCTCTCTAATACGTGTTAGTCAATCGAGTAATTAAATTTAAGAAGTTTAAAAGTTGAAATAATAATTAAAGAGCCTGGTCTAGTTGAATTTTTCTCATTTTATAAATGGAAAATTGGGGTCCAGAATAACAAAATGAATTGCCAAGGTTCATGTAGCTACGAATAAGTTCATGCATTGAATTTTTTATGTGAAAGATATCAAAGGCAGTATTCTATCAGTATTGCTTCTAAAAGACGACTGTCTAATTAATAGGTACATATTATAATTATGAGAAGTTATGAAGAGGCTTTCTACCAAAGAACCCACTAATTATATAGTTACCGGGATAAGTGCCTTCTAGTGAGAGCTTCTTAGGGAGAGAGAGAGAGAGAGAATGAATGTACTTTTGATCAGCAATCACTCTTCTGAACAAAATCTTTTTGGTAAACTGTAAATGGAAATAATAAAATTAAGCTGTATAATTAGAGATATCTTTTCATTAACTGCTATGAAAACTTTGATTACTTCAATTATAAATCAATATCCAAAGTTTTGATCTCCAAGAAAAGGTGGGGAGAAAAAGAGTTAAAAATATTTAGCAGTCACTTGAACTTTGGCTGTGAGGTCTTCAAAGTTTGTCACAAATTAGCTTAATTTAGGGGTTTGGGTGGCTCAGGCGTTTGAGAAACTGACTGTTGATTTTGGCTCAGGTCATAATCCCAGGGTCATGGGTTTGAGCCCCATGTTGGGTTCCATGCTGAGGGTAGAGCCTGCTTAAGATTCTCTCTCTCCCTCTCTCCCTCTACCCCTATCCACCACTCATGGCTCTCTCTCTCTCTCTCTCTCAAAAAAATGACTAATTAGCTTCCACTGTTTATCCACCATCACAATGTGCATCTGTCCACTTGAGTAAAATGATCACACTTAACATTTATCAAGTGTTTCCTGTATGTTAGGTACTACTCCATATCTTTACATTAAAAACTTCGTTAATTCTTAATCAGTTTTATGAGATTATGTACTATTACTGTCAGTCAGTCTGTTGTTATCATATAAGGAAATCGAGGCACCCAGAGAATAATTTGTCTAAAGTTACACAGCTGATAACTAGTTGCTTTCAGAACTAAACCTAAATAGTCTGTCTTCAGCACTAACATGTTTACTCATTTATGTGAATGAAGATGAGTAAAAACTAGCTTTTATTTTCTGATCATTTTCTAATGTGCTGGGCTTTCATGATAAATTTATTTTCCAATATTTATTTATTTATTTATTTATTTATTTAGAGAGTGTGAGCGGGGGGGGGGGGGCGCAGAGAGAGAGGGAGAGAGAATCCCAAGCAGGTTGCATGCTCAGCATGGAGCCTGATGTGGGGTTCAGTCTCACAACCGTGAGATCATGACCTGAGCCAAAATCAACAGATTCTTAACCATCCAAGCCACCTATCATAAATTTTAAAATAAAAAAAATTACATATAATTTTTTATGCTGTAAATTGTGAAGAGAGTAAATAATTATGATCAAAGATTCTATCTTCCTTCCAATGACATTTTATCATGACAAGAGTAAAATTGTCCATTTTAAAAAGCAAAATATTAGTTTCTTTATCTCTTATAAATCTCAAAGTGTTAAAGCAGAAAAACATTTTCATATCAGAAATGATTTATTCATATGTGTGGGAAAAATAAGGTAGAGTAATAATTACATATTTGGTTTTATTTATTGAACTAAGCTAAATCAAAGCATTAGACACATGACGAAATTTCACAAGAAATATAAATAGAAAACCTCAAGCCCAACAGATACAGAATCTATCATCTTTTACACTGGCCTTTAGTATAAGAGAAAAATATACTGAGAAAATTAACAAAATTTCTCCCATTGCAGTATTAATTATTCCAATTAAGAGCACAAAATATTGAAGCACATTAAAAACACTCATTTACATATAAAATATTTGTATTGATAAAATATTCTCATTTATTCTTTCAATTAAGTTAAATGTATAATGTGTGATAAAGCACATTACAATATACAAATACCTTATTAAATATAAGATTTTAAAAATAAAATTGGGGACTAGAGAACATCTTCCTAATAATTTTGTGGATCAATCTATCTATTTGCATGCCTGAGATTAGAAGTTATGGTAAAGGTGTCCCTATCATTCACTACATCCAGGGGGCAGGGGAAATAGATATCTGTTCTTTTCCCTCCTGCTATATTTCTTTTGGCATTGTGAAGCACTTTAATCCTAAGGCTTTTATCTGTCCACTCAAAAACTTTTTTTTTCTATTTCTTCTACCTGAAGTGTTTGCAAGTGAATTAATATGATTAAATATCTATTAACAAGGAATAATATACTTTCTGAATGCTACCTCATTTTAGAGAATTTCCATTTTAAAGAGAATAAATCTTAAACTAAAGAAAAAACACTCTATGAGTGACATTTTCAACACCATATAGTATGGACTCTTGCAGTAGATATAAGGAAGTATAGGTGGATCAGAAATCATATCACATTGGAACTACCTACTGTTGCTGAGATTAATTTTTCAGGGAAATGGTTATAAATATCCCCACCCTAACAGTAGCAGAAAGAACCTTCCATTTTCATGTATTGAGTTGAGTAAAAATTATGAGATGAAGGTGACCAGATTGGTTGCTTAATAGCTAATGTTGAGGTATACCTGAGGCAAGACTGCTATCTTTTAGGAACACATATTTCAAGGGTTCCTCAAACTCAATAACCTTCAATTTAGCTATAATCTCAAAATAATATTCACAGTTCTCATCCTCGACTAGGAAGGAAGTTGCAACACAGTTAAGCCACAAGCAACAGTAAAGTTGTCTCCTATAACTTCTTTATGGAGTCTATCCCTGTACTCACACAATGTGTTCTCCAAACTGCCCCATCTTCAAATGTCAAACTTCTTGTTGATACTCTAGAGAAATAGCTTTTGCATGTTGTGATGTAATCTGGTGACTCGTGACTCGATTCATCTGTTAGAAAATCATTCGGAAGGAGGAGAGGGAGCTAAGATGACAGTGAAGTGGGAGGACCTTAGGCTTGCTTCATCCCATGAACACAGCTAGATAACTATCAAATCATTCTGAATACTCGGGAAATTGACTACAGAACTGAGAAAACTGCACAACTACAGGGAGAGAAGAGGCCACTTTGAAGAAGGAAGGAAGTGTGGAGACATGGTTTGAGGGAGAAATGTTTCATGGGTGCTACAGAGGGGAAGGAGCCCTGGTTGCATAGAAAGGTGAGAGTGGAACACACAGTGATACACACAAGAAAACACTTCCCCAAAGCCTTTGGCTGGGAAAATGAGAGTGACTGAATTCAGTGAGTTATTATAAGCAGCCAGCCTCAAAGACTGGAGTTTTAGAGGTCTATGGGCTTGGCTGGGATAGAGACCTTAGGACATGCTCTACTCCTGAACAAAACACAGGGAACAAACCCAGGGCAGATTTTGCAATCTGAGGATTGCCTAAGGGGCTGAAGGAGAGATTGTTCATACTTTTTGGAGGGCATCTGTGAGAAGTGTCATTGCCTCTTGGGACAAAAGAAACAGCAAAGGTCATTTCTCTCCATCACCCCTCAGCATAGGTGCAGAGACACCTGCTGAGAGCAACTAATCAGGACCCTGGCTTTTTAACCTGCTTGCTCCAAATTCCATGCCCCTGCACTCTTGTGAAACTGTCCTTCTGTGTCAAACCTGCATTCGTCCCAATATGGTCAAATCGTTACCCAGAGGATGAGTGCAGTTCCCTGCCACACCAAGTCCCTGAAGTTTAGAATTTTAAAAATCAGTAGGAGTGGCTAGGGTACAACCCAAGGTGCACTGCACTGAGTCAGGTAGGCAAGTGACCCAGAGATAGACACTATGAAATCAGTAATCTGAAAAATGCCTGTGATGCAACAGGGGAAATTATTTTCTCCTCTGAAAGTGCTTCCCTGAGAACAGCAATCAAGGACCTACCTCTTCAGGGAGGAAGGAGAGGGGTGGGGACAACATCCCCCCTGCCCAAACCCTCATCATAAACCAATGTCAGTGAACAGCACAGCATCAACACTGGCTGCCTAACCTGCTTACACCAAGTCAGAACCCCATTCACTGCTTCTCATGGTACTGCTTTTCTTAGGCAAGTATGCCTAAAAACTCATGCAACAGACCCCTACCCAGAAGAACAGCACAAACTTTTCAAGCACTACATCTACTGTCTATAGAGTTCTGTGAAGCTTTAATTCTAGTGGAAATAACATCAGGTGTTTTTTAACAAGCACACCATAACACACCTACTTAAAACTTGCTACACGCTGGTGAAAGTGCAAGGAGAAACTCTGCAGGCAATTTCAGGGATAGAGCAGCCAAACACCACAGCAGAGTGCACACAGCACACACCAGACACACTTACTGAGGCACCAGGCCTGGACAGTGTATGACTTCTTCATAAAGCCATTGTTCTCATAAGCAGGAAACATAACAGGCTTTCCTAACACACACAAAAGACAGAGACCTAGAAAAAAATACCAAGACAGAGGAATGCATTAAAAAAAAAAAAAAAACAAGAAAAGAACAAGAAAAGGTCACAGCCAGAGATCTAATTGATCCAGATATCATTAATATTCCTTATGGAGAATTTAGGGCAACAATCAAAATGATATTAGCTGGGCTTCAGAAAAGCATAGAAGACATCAGGGAGACGCTTACCACAGATATAAAAGAACTAAAAAACAATCAGTCCAAAATGAAAAATTCAGTAACAGATTCAAAACTGCCTGGATGTAATGACCACAATGATGGAAGAATAAGAGTAACATATAAGTGATATAGAAGATAGAATTATGGAAACTAAAGAAACTGAACAAAAGAGAGAAAGGAAAAATTGGGGTCATGAGAGTAGATTTTTTTTTTAATTTTTTTTTTTCAACGTTTATTTATTTTTGGGACAGAGAGAGACAGAGCATGAACGGGGGAGGGGCAGAGAGAGAGGGAGACACAGAATCGGAAACAGGCTCCAGGCTCTGAGCCATCAGCCCAGAGCCTGACGCGGGGCTCGAACTCACGGACTGCGAGATCGTGACCTGGCTGAAGTCGGACGCTTAACCGACTGCGCCACCCAGGCGCCCTGTGAGAGTAGATTTAAATAACTCATTGACTCCACCAAACTTATTAATATTATTATCATAGGAAGCCCAGAATAAGAAGAAGAAAAGGGGGCCAGAAGGTATATTTGAGGATTTTATAGCTGAAAACTTCCCTAATCTGGAAAAGGAAACAGACATCAAAGTCCAGGAGGCACAGAGAACTCCCATCAAAATCAAAAAAAGCAGGCCAGCATCAAGATATATTATAGTTAAATTTGCAAAATATAGTGATAAAGAAAAATTTATAAAAGCAGCAAGACAAAAGAAGTTCCTAACTTATAAGGGAAAACCAATCAATTAGTAGCATATCTGTCCACAGAAACTTGTCAAGCCAGATGGGAATGGCATGATATATTCAACATGATGATTGGGGAAAACCTGTAGCCAAAAACACACTAGGCAGCAAGATTATCATTCAGAATAGAAGGAGAGATAAAGAGTTCCCCAGACAAACAAAACTAAAGGAGTTTGTGACCACTAAACCAACCCTGCAAGAAATATTAAGGCGACTCTTTGAGTGGGAACAAAAGAGCAAAAGCACCAAAGACTAGAAAGAAACAGAGAAAATCTCCAGAAACAATGACAACACAAGTAATAAAATGACACTAAATACTTATCTATCACTAATTACTCTGAGTGTAAATGTACTAAATGCTCCAATCTAAATACATCGGGTGTCAAAATAGATTAAAAAATACCTATGTATATGCAGCCTAAAAGACACTTAGTTTGGACCTAAAAACATCTCCGTATTGAAAGTGAGGGAATGGATAAACATTTATCATCAGAGAAAGCCAGAGTAGCCATTCTTATATCAGACAAATAGATTTAAAACCATATACTGTAACAAGACATACAAAAGGGCACTATATCATAATAAAGGGGAGTATCCATCAAGAAGATCTAACAATTGTATTTATGCAACCAACATGGGAACCCCCAAATATATAAAACAATTAATAACAAACATAAAGAAACTCATTAATACTACAATAATAGTAGGGGACTTTAACACCCCACTTATATCAATAGACAGAACATCTAAGCACAAAATCAACAAGGAAACAATGGCTTTGAATGATACACTGAACAAGATAGACTTAACTGATATATTCAGAACATTTCATCCTAAAGCAGCAAAATGCACATTAGTTTCAAGGGCACGAGGGACAATCTCCAGAATATTTCACATACTTGATCATAAATTTGGCCTCAAGAAATACAGAAAGATTGAGATTATACCATGCATATTTTCTGACCACAATGGTATGAAACTTTAAGTCAATCACAAGAAAAAATTGAAAAGACCACAAATACATGCAGGTTAAAGAGCATGCTACTGAAAAATGAATGGGTCAAGTAGGAAATTAAGGAAAAAATGAAAATGAAAACACAATCACTCAAAACCATTGGGATGCAGCAAAAGCACTCCTAAGAGGGATATATATAGCAATACATGCCTACCTCAAGAAGCAGGAAAAATCTTAAATACAGAACCTAATCTTATACATAAAGGAGCTAGAAAAGGAACAACAAATGAAACCTAAAGCCAGCAGAAGAAGGGAGATAATAAAGATTAGAGCAGACATAATTGATTAAAAAAAAAAGTAAAATATATCAATGAAACCAAGAACTGGTTTTTGAAAAAAAAATAAAATTGGTAAACCCCTAATCAGACTTTTCAAAAAGAAACGAGAAAGCATCCAAATAAAATCACAATAAACACCACAGAAATATGAACAATTAGAAGAGAATTTTATGAAACATAAAATGCCAACAAAATGGACAATCTGGAAGAAATGGATGAATTCCTATAAAAATATAAACCACCAAAGCTGAAACAAGAATAAATAGAAATTTGAACATGTGAATAAACAGCAAAGAAATTGAATCAGTAATCAAACATCTCCCAACAAACAAAAGTCCAGGGCCAGATGGCTTCCTAGGGGAATTCTACCAAATATTTAAAGAATAGTTAATACCTATTCTTCTCAAACCTTTCTAAAAAATGAAAGAAAAACTTCCAAAATCATGTATGAGGCCAGCACTATCTGGATTACAAAATCAGACAAAGACTCCACTAAAAAAGAGAATTATGGGCCAATATACCTGATGAACATGGATGCAAAAATTCTCAACAAAATACTAGCAAATCGAATTCAACAGTACGTTAAAGGAATCATTCACCACAATCAAGTGGGATTTATTCCTGAGCTGCAAGTGTGGTTAAATATTTTCAATCAACGTGGACACCACATTTATGAGAAAAAGGATAAAAACCATATGATCCTCTCAATAGATGCAGAAAAAGCATTTGATAAAGCACAATATCCATTCTTGATAACAGCCATCAGCAAAGTAGGCTTAGAGGGAACATACATAAACATAATAAAGGCTATTATGAAAAACCCACAGCTAATATCATCATCAATGGGGAAAACTGAGAGCTTATCCTCTAAGGTCAGGAAGAAAACAGGGATAGCCACTCTCACAACTTTTATTCAACATAGTACTGGAAGTCCTAGTCTCAGCAATATGACCACACAAAGAAATAAAAGGCATCCAAACTGGCAAGGAAGAAGTCAAACTTTCACTATTTGCAGATGACATGATACTGTATACAGAAAACCCAGTATACCCCAGCAAAAAAAAAAATTGCTAGAACTTAAACACAAACACAGTAACATACAGGATATAAAATCAACATACAGAAAATCAACATACAGAAATATGTTACATTTCTATACAATAATGAAGCAGCAGAAAAATATATCAAGGAGTCAATCCCATTTACAGTAACAACAAAAGCCATAAGGTAGCTAGGAATAAACCTAATGAAAGAGGTAAAAACTGTACTCTGAAAACCATATATCACAGATGAAACATATTAAAAAACGACATAAAAATGGACAGACATCTCATGCTCATGGATTGGAAGAACAGATATTGCTAAAATGTCTATAGTAACCAAAGAAATTGCATTCAATGCCATCCCTATCAAAATACCACCAGCGTTTTTCACAGAGCTAGAACAAATAATCCTAAAATTTGTATAGAACCGCAAAAGACCCCAAATAGCCAAAGCATCTTGAAAAGCAAAGGTGGAGGCATCACACGTTGTATTACTTCAAGTTGCATTACAAAGCTGTTGTGATCAAGATGGTATGGTGCTGGCACAAAAATAGACAATAGATCAATGGAATAGAAAACCCAGAAATTAACCCAAAGCTACATGGCCAATTCACCTTTGACAAAGCAGGAAAAATTGTCTAATGGAAAAAAGGCAGTCTCTTCTATAAATAGTGTTTCGAAAAGTGGACAGCCACATGCAAAGGAATGAAACTGGACCAGCTCTTACATAATACACAAAAGAAAATTCAAAATGGATGAAAGACTTAAATGTGAGAGAGGAAGGAAACCATCAAAATTATAAATGAGAACACAGGCAGTAACCTCTTTTACATCAGTTACATCAATAACCTCTTTTACAACTTCTTATTAGATATGTTTCCTGTGGCAAGGGAACTAAAAGCAAAAATAAACTATTGGGACTTAAGATGAAGAGCTTATGCACAGCAAAAGAAACAACCAATAAAACTAAAAGGCAACCTCCAGGATGGGAGAAGATATTTGCATGGGACATATCTGATAAAGGGTTGATATATAAAATCTATAAAGAACTTATCAAACTCAACACACAAAAAAAACAAATAATGCGGTGAAGAAATGGTCAGAATACATGAATAGACATTTTCCCAAAGAAGACATAGAAATGGATAATAGACACATGAGAAGATGGTCAGCATTACTCATCATCAGGGAAATACAAATGAAAACTACAATGCAATATCACCTCACACCTGTCAGAATGGCTAAAATTAACAACACAGGAAAACACAGGTGTTGCCAAGGATCTGGTGTTGGTGGGAATGCAAACTGGTACAGTCACTCTGGAAAACAGTATGGAGGCTCCTCAAAATGTTAAAAATAGAACTACGCCACAATCCAGCAATTGCACTACTATGTACTTACTTAAAGAATACAAAAATACTAATTCAAAGGGATACATGCACCCTGATGTTTATAGCAGCATTATCAACAATAGCCAAATTATAGATAAAGCCCAAATGTCCATTGAATGATGAATGGATAAAGAAAATGTGGTATAGGGGTGCCTGGGTAGCTTAATTGGTTTAGAGTCCCACTTCAGCTTAGATCATGATCTCACGGTTTGTGGGTTCGAGCCCCATGTCAGGCTCTGTGCTGACAGATCAGAGCCTGAAGCCTGCTTCGGATTCTGTGTCTCCTTCTCTTTCTGCCCCTCCCCCACTCATTCTCTGTTTATCTCTCTGTATCTCAAAAATAAATATTTTTTAAAAAAGAAAATGTGATATACACACACACACACACAATGGAATATTACTCAACCATAAAAAAGAATGAAATTTTGCCATTTTCAATGACACGGATGGAGTTTGAGCGTACTATGCTAAGCGAAATAAGTCAGTCAGAAAAAGACAAATTCCATATGATTTCACTCACATGTGGAATTTGAGAAACAAAACAGATGAACATGGGATGGCGAAGAGAGCCAAAACAGACTTTTAACCATAGAGAACAACTGAGGGTTACTGGACAGCAGATCAGTGGGCAGATGGGTTTAATAGGTGATGGCTATTAAGAAGGGCACTTGTCATGAGCACTGCCTGTTGTGTGTAAGTGATGAATCACTAAATTCTACACCTAAAACTAATATTGCAGTGTATGTTAACTAACTAGAATTTAAATAAAAACCTGAAAAGCAACAAACAAAATGTTTAAACAATCACTCATATTTTTGTGCATGTCAGGCTGTAAACATCTGAGGAACCATTTTAAATAATTGAGCCGTTATTTCCCACTTTAAGTATTTCCAATATGCACATTCACCAAAAAGTCATTAGATTTCATATCAACATATTAAACACCTTTGCACAGTGGAGTGTAATATCTTGGAAAACTTGATGTGCTTGTTTTGAGACTGACTAAAACAAAGTGTCTAAAGTTCATATTGCCTAATAATAACTATGGATGTATTGTTTTAAATTCACTTTTATAGAAAGCAAGAAGATAGGTGATATATGCTATTAGTTATTATCAATGATTACCAATATAATATCATTCATGTCATGTTATTATCACTGCCAAAGAAACTGCTTGAAGTTGCTTCTACCCTAAATTATTTAGTAGTAGATATACCCACAATACTGGGTTTCAGAGAATTCTATTTACAACTATATTTGAGTCTAAAGTCCATTTAATTTAATGACAATTATGTACCAGAAATAGTACCCAAAACACCCAAGAAGAAAAACAATTCTTATTATGAGAAAAACATCACTGAGTCTTCTTGAATTCAGAGACATACACAAAAAGGCAGAGAAAACAATGGAATATAAATATTTTTCATTCACTGAGACAATGTACACATCATGACATTCATTCAGTCTTCTTCATTTTGAATAGTGGTTTGGGTTATTGTTATCTAATTTTGAGTAAATTGATGTGTGTTTTATTTGATTCCAGCATCAGAATCATCAGAATAATATGGCCAGTTGTTGTCATAGAAAGGATAGAAATAATTCTTGGAGTGCTCAGCTAGAACTCAGGTTCTAATAGTGGTATTATTATTTCCATTTTATAGCACATTTCAATGAAAAAGAAAAAAAAAGTATGTGCATTATCTTTTTTTATTCTCAGCATAATTCTCTAAGGTTTGTCTTATCATCTTCCTTTTATAGGTAAAAAAAATAAAACAGTCTCAGAGACTAGAGGACTAGCTTGAGAGCTATGCTTTGAGCTCAGTTATCCTAAAACCAAGTCTAAGACTTTGTCCTTTATCCCACACCTCTGCCTTCCTGTTCCAGTACAGATGCTGATCTCCTAAAATCACTTAGCCCCTTTGAATGTAACTTTTCTACCTGCAAAACTGGCCATGGGGTATGGAAAGTAAGGGTTGAAACTCAGTTGTTTCATCCTGTGAACCAAAAATTATTTGGCATAGGAGTGACAGAGGGTTCAAAAATATTACAGGGAGTACATGAAATTATGTATCCATTGAGCATAAATAACATATATTGCACATATGTGTATATAAATTCTGCTGAGATTAGTAAAATACACATTCACTCAAAACCAATATTGAATTAATTGTAGCTTTTTGTTATTATGTATTTCCTCACTTAATGGCTACTAAAAGTGCCATCATTTTCTTGGGAGAACCACTACATTTTGCAGTATTAAAAGTGATCTCTATACTCAAACTTGTTGGGAATCTCTAAACTACATCATCTCCAAAACACTTTTGAGCTTGAAATTTTATGAAATTGTTATTCAAACCAGGCCTTAGTCATTAGAACAGAATAAGACTGATTAATTGGTATTCAATTGACTCTGTATTGATTGAACCATAGTAAAATTGATCTAATTAATCATGTAAAACAAGTTTGAGTATTTTCATGTAAGAAACGAATTAAGGGAGGGTGGCTCTCAAAAAATAAGTAAACATTAATTTTTTTTTTTTAAGAAGGGGTGCCTGGGTGGCTCAGTTGGTTAAGTGTACGACTTCGACTCAGGTCGTGATCTCACAGTTCATGAGTTTCAGCCCCCCGTCAGGCTCTGTGCTGACAGCTCGGAGCCTGGAGCTGCTTCCGATTCTGTGTCTCCCTTTTTCTGCCCCTCCCCTGCTCGACTCTGTCTATCTCTCTCTAAAAAAATAAATAAGCATTAATTAAGGGAGGGTGGGATATTTGATAGAACAGTGGTTTCAAAAAAGAAATAATCATAATTCTCATATACATTTATTCTTTTATGATTCTGAGTTGTGGGTGAGATAAGGCTAGTTAATTATATCAGTAATAGCCTTCAAGGGGCTTATAATATCTTTATTATTTTACTGCCCCATCTCATTTGAAATATGTCTAGGATATGACCAATTCTCATCACCTCCTCTGTTATAAACTGACATAATCTCTTGCTAGTAATATTACAACACCTTCCAAAGTGATTTCCTTTTTCATGCCATTATCTCCACTGATAGAGGAGATGTATTATGTATTCTCAATACATAAGCCAGACTGATATTTTAAAAACAGAATCAGATCATGTCACTCCTCTTCTCAAAATTCCCCAATGATATCTTATATCATTCAAAGTAAAACTTGAAGTCTTTCAAATGGTCAAATGCCCTACATGATTTTCCTCTTATATTCTACCTCTGTTTTGTATTACTCTCTCCCTCCACTTGGCCTTTACATTTTGTCTGTGCCTATCTCCATTTCTGGAACCAAAGTTTCCAGTGAGTAATTGTTATTTTGTGCTACTAGTTCCCTAAGGCTTCCCTGCAATAAGTTATACTGGTCTGAACAAGTAGAGGCATTTCGTAAGTACAGCAGCTCAAACGTCAGGAAAGGGCATTAACACTTTGATAAGAAAGCTCTATTTGCTATGGCTAGACTAGAAGTGAATCTGACTTCTCTCGTAGGCAAATATTGGTAAAATTAAATAACAAGTCTTGCCTGTTTGTTTTATCTAGTATTTCCCAGGCACCTTGACTTTATGTTTTATGATGACTTTTATTGTTTTATGATTTGAGGGTCGCAACTAGTCTTAAAATCAGGGAAATTTGACGGACATAATGAATAACATAGGTTTAATTTTATGATTGTATATTTCACATTGTCCAAACTGGTATGCGTAATAGGAACAAGTTATAACATGCATTTAATTATGTGCCATGCAAGCGCATTACCAGGGCAGTTTCTGTAGGTGCGGCTCCAAATGTGAATTCATGTTAAATCGTATTTACTACAACATGTGAAATGTAAGAAAGAAACTCCTAAATAAAGAGTTTTTACATTAATATTTTTGCTACCATTTTGTGCATAAATAAAATAGAAAGCTTCATCATTCTCTTAAGTTCATAACTCTTATCTCAGAGAAGAACTGTCAAGTATTCAAATATATGAGATATACCTCTCCAATAATGTATTACACAGAGCATCTTCTAAAACCAATCAACAAAATACAATTTAACATGAAATGAGGAATTGAAAGGGAGTGGTTAAAAAACCCAGGGATATATGTAATGATACAACTTTGAAGAAGTCTTTACATGAGACTGGATTTGAATCATCAAAGCTCAGCTCTACTTAAGGGGAAAAAAAGTGGTGACAGGAGAAAATGAGAAAAGGTTTGGATAAGGAGTGATACAACCTGAATGTTATGATTACACTCTTGTAACTCTTTGTGTTTAGGAATGGATTCATTGGGTGTATATCCTTTAAAGGGGATATTTTATACAATTTTCTCAGAGCCAGTTAGAAAGAATACAAATATTAAGACAAAATAAAGAAAAAGAAAGAAAGAGGAAGGAAGGAAGGAAGGAAAAGAGGGAGGGAGAGAGGAAGAAGGAAAGAGAAAAGAAGGAACAGAGGAAGAGAGGGAAGAGGAATAAAGGAGAGAAAGAGGGAGGGAATGAAAGAAAGGAGACATATATACATTGTCACTTAATGTTCACAATAACTCAACAAGGTAGGTATTCCTTTATTTTGAGAAAGGGACAATGAAACTGTAAAAGGTTAAGCGATTTGCCTAAGTTCTTGCAACTACTAAGTGGCTCAGTTAGAATTCAAACCTAGGTTTGTCTGACTCCATGTTCATGTGATCATTCCAGTATGTCAAATTTCTATGATAAGTCTGACACAGAAATTTGGTTTGCAAGTCATGGTTCATGTGGCTTTTTCAGGTGACCTACAGGTTATCTTATACCATTAATAAAAATAATGTAACAATGCATAATCTTTACTTCCTGTTGTGTATTCTGTTATGCAACAGAATTTCTGTTTTTAATAAAAATGCAGACAAAACCTCATTCCACCTCATCAAAAGTAGGACTTTCCCCAATTCTGAGGATTTTTTTTTTCATAAAGGAAGGAGCAAGTGGAATACATGGTCTGTGAAGTCTTTTGCCCCATCAGAGGGGCCAACAAAATGAAAATATTTTAGAACAACTTAATATATATATTCTACATGAAGTAGGCACAGTACATATTTTTGATTGATACCAGAAATGTATTCTTCTCAGTAGGTTTACTCAGGCTGAATGCAGAAGAGCAATTATCTAATTTAATCAACGTCACTACATTGCATGTGTGGAAGCCCTTAGGATCCCACTGTTCTTCTGGATCCAAATGAGATAGTTTAATAATTGAAAGAGCCTTCCTTGGAAGTTCTCTTTGTACTTTATTGCCCAAGAAACTATGATAAACATGTCTTATGCTAAAGTCCTCAGGAAAATGAAACAAAAAGTTTTACAATGAGACTACAGTATATGCAGGTCTGGGTAAAACTAAAAAGACATGTAAACATGGTTCTTACTCTTTGAAGATATACTGTATTTAAGATTAAAAAATATTTTCTAAAGTGAATGGGGAAGATAAGACATCTAATGTTAGCAATAGCTACTACCTAGGAGTGGATTGGGATGGGGGTGGGCACATCTAATGGAACTGTCACTTTTTACTGTATATACTTTTGTAATGTTTAGTTTTTCTACTATAAGAATGTGTTCATACATTATTTGTGTAAACTTAAAAAATTAAACGAGTCAGTAAAAATAAAAAGAAAATTTCTAGCTTTGTGATTGTTATTATATATATATATATATAAGCAATATATGTATATATATTGCTTATTTTTGAGAGAGAGAGACAGAGTGTGGGTGGGGGAGGGGCAGAGATAGAGGGAGACACAGAATCTGAAGCAGGCTCCAGGCTCTGAGCTGTCAGCACAGAGCCTGACACAGGGCTCAAACTCACAAACTGTGAGATCATGACCTGAGCTGAAGTCAGACTTTAACTGACTCAGCCACCCAGGTGCCCCTGAGATTGTTATTTTAAATAGTGGCAGATTTTTTTTAATGAGAAGGATTAGGTAGAAAATATTGCTAGGAATAAGTAAGGGGAAACCCAGCAACTCCAACAAACTAACTCTTTTACTCTCTTTTTCACTTTCCTCATTAAACTCATTTCCCTCTTCTCAGATTGTCCACACTTTGGAAAGAAGGAATTGAAACAGAATTTACAAGACAAAAGTCTGGCTGGTTAAATAGGGAAGTTTTTCAGTTGAACTAAAAATTTAATAGTATTGTCCTACTATTCATGTATTTTTGAGTTTGAAAAATGGTATTTACATAAATAAAAACTTGAGGTCAGAAAAGGAATCAGAGATTTTTTTAAAGTAAAAATTCTAGTTATGTTTCCTGACATTAGAAAAGTTGGAAATTTGTACTATCAGAGTAATGAAGATGCCAAGTTCCTATTGTTTTCACTTTTTGAATGCATTCATATTGATTAGTCTTCTCTGCTTGAATTTTTTTTTTAAATGTTTATTTATTATTGAGAGACAGAGAGACACAGAGCATGAGCAGGGGAGGGGCAGAGACAGGGTGAGACACAGAATCTGAAACAGGCTCCAGGCTCTGAGCTGTCAGCACAGAGCCCGACGCGGGGCTCGAACCCACGAACCGTGAGATCATGACCTGAGCTGAGGTCGGTTGCCCAACCAACTGGGCCACCCAGGCGCCCCAATCTGCTTGAATTATTTTTATAGACAGGTAGAATCTGCCACTTTCTAGCACCTGGTGGATACTTTCTGCATGGCTTTGTGAGAAGTTTTCACTTCAAGGCCTGTTGGGTTGGGCTACAAAGCCAACTAGAGGCTATAAATTGACTATTTTCAGATATTCCTTCCAGAGAACATAATGTGGCTCAGAATAACAAAAAGACAGAAAGGAAACAAGACCACCCTTATTGTAGCAAAGCTACATAATTCTAACTTCCCTTTCCCTAAATAAGATAAATAAGCAACTCTATCTTGTTTGCTTTCTAGAAATGAAAGAGTTAAAACAGTTATTGTCTTCCCCTTTCATCTTTACTTTGTCTATGACCTGCTCATAAAAAAAAAAAAAACATATTATGACATGTTATAGGTTCTGTTTGTCAGGCTCTTAGATGTAATTTTTACTTATTAATAAAAACATCAGGGTTCCTAACTTAGAAAACTCACTTTAAATATTAGTTTGCATAAATGTAAAAATGCAAGAAATGCCAATCACAGAATAACCATGTTAAGATGATAGGACAAACTGCAAATATAGGCCATCATAACTCACATGAATCATTCAATACATTTAAAACCAGTCTGCATGATGACATCTTGGGTTAGGAAATTTAGAAACCCTAAGATTCCCTAGCTCTTGCTGGAAGGAGATACAGAGCAGACACGCTCATCTCTGTAGACTATAAAGATGACTATAATGATACAACTCATATGGCACATTTTTGCTTGCAATATAAGACCTTGCAGCTATGACCTGACCTGGAAAAAGACTAAATTAAAAACAAAACACACAAGAACATCAACAGTAAATGAAGCCTATGTCCTGGGTCAAAGATGTCCTTTTCTCTGGAATACCCATGTCTCATCCCAGTCCCACTCATAAATTTATAATAAAAATCATATGCATTATCTCTCATCAGAAGGCATTGTCAATTTGTCTGTGTTCTCTTCAATTGATTAAATTCAAATAAAGCACACACGCTGAACAAACATCTATTAAGTTCCATGTCTTTTAAGGACTCCACTACTTTGTCTCTGAGACCTCACTGAAACTAGAATAATTGGATGGATAGATTATATCTTTTTTCTTTCTTTTTTATCCCTTTTTTTGCTCCTTCTTCTTTCTTCATTACTTCCTTTCTTCTTTTTCTTCCTTCCTTCCTTCCTTCTTTCTTTTCATATAGCTAATAATAACTAAATACTTACTATGTGTCAAGTACTGGCTAGATGACAGGTATATGAAACATACCTAGCACTGTCCTCCAGGATCTCACAATCTATGGGGATCTCCAGAATAGTAAATCTGTAATTACGATATAATGTGGTAAGCACCAGGATAGGTGAAGTACGGGAAGTTATATAAGCATGAAAATTGTATTCATCCTTGGGGCGCCTGGGTGGTTCAGTTGTTTAAACGTCTGACTCGATTTCAGTTCAGGTCATGATCTCACAGTTTGTGAGATCAAAGTCTGCATCTGGCTTTGCTCTGATAGCACAGAGCCTGCTTGGGATTCCCTCTCTCCCTGTCTCTCTGCCCCTCCCCTGCTCATGCACATTCTCTCCTCTCTCTCCCTCTCTCAAAATAAATAATAAATAAATTAACTTAAAATAAATAAACTTAAAAATAAATAAACTTAAAAAAAGAAATACAACAGATTTCTGTACACTGGTTTTGTATCCTCTGAGTTTACTGAATTCATTAGTCAGTTCTAGAAGTCTTTTGGTGGTATCTTTCAGGTTTTCTATATAGAGTATCATGTCATCTGCAAGTAATGAAAGTTTTACATCCTCCTTATTGATTTGGATGCCTTTTATTTCCTTTTGCTTGATTGCTGTGGCTAGGACTTCCAGTACTGTGTTGAATAAAAGTGGTAAGAGTGAACATTCATGTCTTGTACATGACCTCAGGAGAAAAGCTTATAGTTTTATCCCCATTAATGATGATGTTAGCTGTGGGTTTTTCATACATGGCCTTCATTATGATGAGGTACATTCCCTCTAAACCAACTTTGCTGAGGGTTTTTTTTATCATGAATGGATATTGTACTTAGTCAAATGTTTTTTTTCTGCATCTATCAAAAGGATCATATGGTGCTTATCCTTTCTTTTATTAATGTGGTGTATCATGTTGATTTGCAAATATTGAACCACCCTTGGAAGAATTGGTAATAAAAGTATTAACAGATTATTTTAATTACACTTTAAAATAAGTATAAATAGTGTCTTTTTTTATATATATATGAAATTTATTGACAAATTGGTTTCCATACAACACCCAGTGCTCATCCCAAAAGGTGCCCTCCTCAATACCCATCACCCACCCTCCCCTCCCTCCCACCCCCCATCAACCCTCAGTTTGTTCTCAGTTTTTAACAGTCTCTTATGCTTTGGCTCTCTCCAACTCTAACCTCTTTTTTTTTTCCTTCCCCTCCCCCATGGGTTCCTGTTAAGTTTCTCAGGATCCACATAAGAGTGAAACCATATGGTATCTGTCTTTCTCTGTATGGCTTATTTCACTTAGCATTACACTCTCCAGTTCCATCCAGGTTGCTACAAAAGGCCATATTTCATTTTTTCTCATTGCCACGTAGTATTCCATTGTGTATATATACCACAATTTCTTTATCCATTCATCAGTTGATGGACATTTAGGCTCTTTCCATAATTTGGCTATTGTTGAGAGTGCTGCTATGAACATTGGGGTACAAGTGCCCCTATGCATCAGTACTCCTGTATCCCTTGGATAAATTCCTAGCAGTGCTCTTGCTGGGTCATAGGGTAGGTCTATTTTTAATTTTCTGAGGAACCTCCACACTGCTTTCCAGAGCGGCTGCACCAATTTGCATTCCCACCAACAGTGCAAGAGGGTTCCCGTTTCTCCACATCCTCTCCAGCATCTATAGTCTCCTGATTTGTTCATTTTGGCCACTCTGACTGGCGTGAGGTGATACCTGAGTGTGGTTTTGATTTGTATTTCCCTGATAAGGAGCGACGCTGAACATCTTTTCATGTGCCTGTTGGCCATCTGGATGTCTTCTTTAGAGAAGTGTCTATTCATGTTTTCTGCCCATTTCTTCACTGGGTTATTTGTTTTTCAGGTGTGGAGTTTGGTGAGCTCTTTATAGATTTTAGATACTAGCCCTTTGTCCGATATGTCATTTGCAAATATCTTTTCCCATTCCGTTGGTTGCCTTTTAGTTTTGTTGGTTGTTTCCTTTGCTGTGCAGAAGCTTTTTATCTTCATAAGGTCCCAGTAATTCACTTTTGCTTTTAATTCCCTTGCCTTTGGGGATGTGTCGAGTAAGAGATTGCGACGGCTGAGGTCAGAGAGGTCTTTTCCTGCTTTCTCCTCTAAGGTTCTGATGGTTTCCTGTCTCACATTTAGGTCCTTTATCCATTTTGAGTTTATTTTTGTAAATGGTGTGAGAAAGTGGTCTAGTTTCAACCTTCTGCATGTTGCTGTCCAGTTCTCCCAGCTCCATTTGTTAAAGAGGCTGTCTTTTTTCCATTGGATGTTCTTTCCTGCTTTGTCAAAGATGAGTTGGCCATACGTTTGTGGGTCTAGTTCTGGGGTTTCTATTCTATTCCATTGGTCTGTGTGTCTGTTTTTGTGCCAATACCATGCTGTCTTGATGATGACAGCTTTGTAGTAGAGGCTAAAGTCTGGGATTGTGATGCCTCCTGCTTTGGTCTTCTTCTTCAAAATTCCTTTGGCTATTCGGGGCCTTTTGTGGTTCCATATGAATTTTAGGATTGCTTGTTCTAATTTCGAGAAGAATACTGGTGCAATTTTGATTGGGATTGCGTTGAATGTGTAGATAGCTTTGGGTAGTATTGACATTTTGACAATATTTATTTTTCCAATCCATGAGCAGGGAATGTCTTTCCATTTCTTTAAATCTTCTTCAATTACCTTCATAAGCTTTCTATAGTTTTCAGCATACAGATCCTTTACATCTTTGGTTAGATTTATTCCTAGGTATTTTATGCTTCTTGGTGCAATTGTGAATGCGATCAGTTTCTTTATTTGTCTTTCTGTTGCTTCATTGTTAGTGTATAAGAATGCAACTGATTTCTGTCCATTGATTTTGTATCCTGCAACTTTGCTGAATTCATGTATCAGTTCTAGCAGACTTTTGGTGGAGTCTATCGGATTTTCCATGTATAATATCATGTCATCTGCAAAAAGCGAAAGCTTGACTTCATCTTTGCCAATTTGGATGCCTTTGATTTCCTTTTGTTGTCTGATTGCTGATGCTAGAACTTCCAGCACTATGTTAAACAACAGCGGTGAGAGTGGGCATCCCTGTCGTGTTCCTGATCTCAGGGAAAAAGCTCTCAGTTTTTCCCCGTTGAGGATGATGTTAGCTGTGGGCTTTTCATAAATGGCTTTTATGATCTTTAAGTATGTTCCTTCTATCCCGACTTTCTCAAGGGTTTTTATTAAGAAAGGGTGCTGGATTTTGTCAAAGGCCTTTTCTGCATCGATGGACAGGATCATATGGTCCTTCTCTTTTGTTTTGTTAATGTGATGTATCACGTTGATTGATTTGCGAATGTTGAACCAGCCCTGCATCCCAGGAATGAATCCCACTTGATCATGGTGAATCATTCTTTTTATATGCTGTTGAATTCGATTTGCTAGTATCTTATTGAGAATTTTTGCATCCATATTCATCAGGGATATTGGCCTGTAGTTCTCTTTTTTGACTGGGTCTCTGTCTGGTTTAGGAATCAAAGTAATACTGGCTTCATAGAATGAGTCTGGAAGTTTTCCTTCCCTTTCTATTTCTTGGAATAGCTTGAGAAGGATAGGTATTATCTCTGCTTTAAACGTCTGGTAGAACTCCCCTGGGAAGCCATCTGGTCCTGGACTCTTATTTGTTGGGAGATTTTTGATAACCGATTCAATTTCTTCGCTGGTTATGGGTCTGTTCAAGCTTTCTCTTTCCTCCTGATTGAGTTTTGGAAGAGTGTGGGTGTTCAGGAATGTGTCCATTTCTTCCAGGTTGTCCAATTTGTTGGCATATAATTTTTCATAGTATTCCCTGATAATTGTTTGTATCTCTGAGGGATTGGTTGTAATAATTCCATTTTCATTCATGATTTTATCTATTTGGGTCATCTCCCTTTTCTTTTTGAGAAGCCTGGCTAGAGGTTTGTCAATTTTGTTTATTTTTTCAAAAAACCAACTCTTGGTTTCGTTGATCTGCTCTACAGTTTTTTTAGATTCTATATTGTTTATTTCTGCTCTGATCTTTATTATTTCTCTTCTTCTGCTGGGATTAGGCTGCCTTTGCTGTTCTGCTTCTATTTCCTTTAGGTGTGCTGTTAGATTTTGTTTTTGGGATTTTTCTTGTTTCTTGAGATAGGCCTGGATTGCAATGTATTTTCCTCTCAGGACTGCCTTCGCTGCGTCTCAAAGCGTTTGGATTGTTGTATTTTCATTTTCGTTTGTTTCCATATATTTTTTGATTTCTTCTCTAATTGCCTGGTTGACCCACTCATTCGTTAGTAGGGTGTTCTTTAACCTCCATGCTTTTGGAGGCTTTCCAGACTTTTTCCTGTGGTTGATTTCAAGCTTCATAGCATTGTGGTCTGAAAGTATGCATGGTATAATTTCAATTCTTGTAAACTTATGAAGGGCTGTTTTGTGACCCAGTATATGATCTATCTTGGAGAATGTTCCATGTGCACTCGAGAAGAAAGTATATTCTGTTGCTTTGGGATGCAGAGTTCTAAATAGATCTGTCAAGTCCATCTGATCCAATGTCTCATTCAGGGCCCTTGTTTCTTTATTGACCGTGTGTCTAGATGATCTATCCATTTCTGAAAGTGGGGTGTTAAAGTCCCCAGCAATTACCACATGCTTATCAATAAGGTTGCTTCTGTTTATGAGTAATTGTTTTATATATTTGGGGGCTCCGGTATTCGGCGCATAGACATTTATAATTGTTAGCTCTTCCTGATGGATAGACCCTGTAACTATTATATAATGTCCTTCTTCATCTCTTGTTCCAGCCTTTAATTGAAAGTCTAGTTTGTCTGATATAAGTATGGCTACTCCAGCTTTCTTTTGGCTTCCAGTAGCATGATAAATAGTTCTCCATCCCCTCACTCTGAATCTAAAGGTGTTCTCAGGTCTAAAATGAGTCTCTTGTAGACAGCAAATAGATGGGTCTTGTTTTTTTATCCATTCTGATACCCTATGTCTTTTGGTTGGCGCATTTAATCCATTTACATTCAGTGTTATTATAGAAAGATACGGGTTTAGAGTCATTGTGATGTCTGTATGTTTTATGCTTGTAGTGATGTCTCTGGTACTTTGTCTCACAGGGTCCCCCTTAGGATCTCTTGTAGGGCTGGTTTAGTGGTGACAAATTCCTTCAGTTTTTGTTTGTTTGGGAAGACTTTTATCTCTCCTTCTATTCTAAATGACAGACTTGCTGGATAAAGGATTCTCGGCTGCATATTTTTTCTGTCTAGCACACTGAAAATCTCGTGCCAATTCTTTCTGGCCTGCCAAGTTTCAAAAGAGAGATCAGTCCCGAGTCTTATAGGTCTCCCTTTATATGTGAGGGCACGTTTACCCCTTGCTGCTTTCAGAATTTTCTCTTTATCCTTGTATTTTGCCAGTTTCACTATGATATGTCGTGCAGAAGATCGATTCAAGTTACGTCTGAAGGGAGTTCTCTGTGCCTCTTGGATTTCAATGCCTTTTTCCTTCCCCAGTTCAGGGAAGTTCTCAGCTATTATTTCTTCAAGTACCCCTTCAGCACCTTTCCCTCTCTCTTCCTCCTCTGGGATACCAATTATGCGTATATTATTTCTTTTTAGTGTATCACTTAGTTCTCTAATTTTCCCCTCATACTCCTGGATTTTTTTCTCTCTCTTTTTCTCAGCTTCCTCTTTTTCCATAACTTTATCTTCTAGTTCACCTATTCTCTCCTCTGCCTCTTCCATCCGAGCCGTGGTGGTTTGCATTTTGTTTTGCATTTCCTTTAAAGCGTTTTTCAGCTCCTCGTGACTGTTCCTTAGTCCCTTGATCTCTGTAGCAAGAGATTCTCTGCTGTCCTGTATACTGTTTTCCAGCCCAGCGATTAATTTTATGACTATTATTCTAAATTCACTTTCTGTTATATTATTTAAATCCTTTTTGATCAGCTCATTAGCTGTTGTTATTTCCTGGAGATTCTTCTGAGGGGAATTCTTCCGCTTGGTCATTTTGGATAGTCCCTGGTGTGGTGAGGACCTGCAGGGCACTTCCCCTGTGCTGTGGTGTATAACTGGAGTTGGTGGGCGGGGCCGCAGTCAGTCCTGATGTCTGCCCCCAGCCCACCGCTGGGGCCACAGTCAGACTGGTGTGTGCCTTCTCTTCCCCTCTCCTAGGGGCGGGATTCCCTGTGGGGTGGTGTGGCCCGTCTGGGCTACTTGCACACTGCCACGCTTGTGATGCTGGGGATCTGGCGTATTAGCTGGGGTGGGTAGGCAAGGTGCACGGCGGGAGGGGGGGCAGGCTTAGCTCACTTCTCCTTAGGTGATCCACTTCAGGAGGGGCCCTGTGGCAGCTGGAGGGAGTCAGATCCGCTGCCGGAGGTTTGGCTCCGCAGAAGCACAGAGTTGGGTGTTTGCGCGGAGCGAGCAATTTCCCTGGCCGGAACCGGTTCCCTTTGGGATTTTGGCTGGGGGATGGGCGGGGGAGATGGCGCTGGCAAGCGCCTTTGTTCCCCGCCAAACTGAGCTCTGTCGTCCGGGGGCTCTGCAGCTCACCCTCCCTTTGTCCTCCAGCCTTCCCGCTTTCCGAGCAGAGCTGTTAACTTATGACCTCCCAGACGCTAAGTCGCGCTTGCTGTCGGAACACAGTCCGTCAGGCCCCTCCGCTTTTGCCAGCCGGACTCGGGGGCTCTGCTTGGCTGGCGAGCCGCCCCTCCGCCCCGGCTCCCTCCCGCCAGTCCATGGAGCGCGCACCGCCTCGCCGCCCTTCCTACCCTCTTCCGTGGGCCTCTTGTCTGCACTTGGGTCCGGTGACTCCGTTCTGCTAATCCTCTGGCAGTTTTCTGGGTTATTTAGGCAGGTGTAGGTGGAATCTAAGTGATCAGCAGGACGCGCGGTGAGCCCAGCGTCCTCCTACGCCGCCATCTTCCTCGCCGTCCCCTCATGTTAGCTTTTATAATCAACCTCTGTGATCTCTGTAATTTCTCTTTTCAGGTTGCAGAGGTTTCTGTGAGAGTCAGCACAGCTGCAGTCAGTAATTTTTCTATATCTACAAAACAGAGACTCCATTTAGAATGAAGTAAGATTCTATAAGACTTAAGCCCCGAAATCAAACAACTTAACACAGAAAATGAAACAGTAGATGAATTGGTTTGATGCTTTCTTATTCCTATACCCGGGCTTACACTCAAGTACTAAAATTATAACACAATCCCAATGTTGCCAGTTATTGCCTCCACTCAATATTTTTCAGATATTCCCATCATATCTTTGACAATTGGACCAGGTTTACATTTTAAAATAGGAACCAATGATGAGTGAACAAGCATCTAATCAAGGATCCAAAGCTCTAAGACAATGTGTTAGGACCTTCTAAAATTCACATTTTTGTTTTTTTGGGGGAGAGATGGGGAGAAAATGATCCTGGGGTAAAGGTAATAGCTTGGATGTTTTAAATGTCCCCAAATGAGCTTTAATGGGCTGGCAGAAATGTCACCCAGAATTCTCATGAGCACAGAAGAAGTAGTAATTAATTGTTTCAAAATGTTTGGTACAGATGAACCCTTAATGTTTTGTTTTCTCCACTCATCTCATTTCCTGATGAGGTCTCAGCAGGAAGCTCTCCATGTAGAGGTCCATTTGTTGGTTGTTGAAGAAAGTTGAAGTATATCCGGAAAAAGTTATGATATACTTTACTTTTGTGTTAGAATTCATAGCCTTTTTTTTTCCTTGTGGGGAGACTTCCTCCCTCAGGTAGCCAATGTCTCTTTGTAGTACTTTGAGTTTTTATACTCTTGAATTTTGTGTTTTCTTTCCAAGGTATCTCTCAGCTCTGAACCTTTTTTCTCCCATCAAAACCATCCATCAAAGCCTTTTATCTATATTATTTCTTCACAACCATAGCAAATGAGAAAAATAAAATCATTTTCCACTCATTATTAATATCTGGTAATTAAATCTAGCAAGCAGGGGAGCCTGGGTGGCTCAGTCGGTTGAGCGTCTGACTTCCGCTCAGGTAATGATCTCACAGTTCATGGGTTCGAGCCCCGCATCAGGGTCTGTGCTGACAGCTTAGAGCCTGGAGTCTGCTTCAGATTCTGTGTCTCCCTCTCTCTCTGTCCCTCCCATGCTCATTCTCTGTCTCTCTCTGTCTCTCAAAAATAAATAAACATTAAAAAAAAAGAAAAAAAAAGAAATCTAGCCTGCAACATCAAATCACCTGGGTAGTCTGACAAGTATACAGATTCCAATGTCCCATTACAGACACACTGAATCATGAGCTCTTAAAGTAGAGTCTAGAAATGTATGGTAAGCAGAATTCCCAGTTGTTTTTAATGTGAAAACTACTCTAAATATATTCATGAAGGGTGCCTGGGCGGCTCAATCGGTTAAACGTCTGACTTTGGCTCAGGTCATCTCATGATTCATGGTTCAAGCCCTGCATCCGGCTCTGTGCTGACAGCTCAGACCCTGGAGCTCACTTCAGATTCTGTGTCTCCCTCTCTCTCTGCCCCTCCCCTGCTCATGCTCTGTCTCTCTCTGTCAAAAATAAACATTAAATTTAAAAAAAATAATAAAAAATTTAAAATAATATAAAAACAGGGAAGGAGACAAAAACATAACAGCCTCTAAATATGGAGAACAAACAGAGGGTTACTGGAGGGGTTGTGGGAGCGGGGATGGGCTGAATAGGTGAGGGGTGGTGGGGTGGTCTCATGAAATCATTGTTGCACTGTATGCTGGCTAACTTGGATGTAAATATATATATATATATATATATATACCCCCAATTTATATATATATATATATATGCGAATATATATATATGAAATATATTTCATATATATATATATATATATATGAAATAATGACTTGTCCTAACTGGAATTTAAATAAAAACTTCAAACAACACCAACAAAAATAAATAATGAATTGCCACAGGAGACTTCTAGAAAAAGTAATGGTACAAGTCAAAGGAATAATTCTCAGGTGGTAATATTTCATGTATGGTGGCAAGCTGCTATGCATTCTGGATAGGGATGTCACTGAAATTACATTCCTTGAGTCCCCCGTAGTTTTTAGTATAGATGGTTCATGAGTACTTCTCAGCCTTTTGGGGCTATTAGAATATTTAATCTCTCATTTCCTCCACCCTCCTGGTTCCACTCAAGAGATGCTTAAGCCACTTGCCATTTTCCTGAGAATGTAGCTAGTGACAAGATTTATATTTGCCCTCAGTAGCCCTCTACTTTTGCCAGAGATGTCACATATAAAATCAAAGAACCCAGGGTGCCTGGGTGGCTCAGTCGATTGAGCATCTGACCTCAGCTCATGTCAGGATCTCAGGTTCATGGTTTCAAGCCTCGCGGCGGGCTCTGTGCTGACAGCTCAGAGTCTGGAGCCTGCTTCGGATTCTGTGTCTCCTTCTCTCTCTGCCCCTCCCCCGCTCATCCTCTGTCTCTGTCTCTCTCAAAAAATGAATAAACGTTAAAAAAATTTAAAAAGATAAAATAAAATAAAATAAAATCAAAGAACCCTCTATACTCATAGTGTAGATCTCACACAAAATAGCTACTATATTGATTAGGACTTTTTGCTTTCCAAAGCCCTCACCTGATGTCACAATTATTATGAGTAAATAACATCATTATAATTGTTTTAATGAAAGAAATGTAAATTGAAAAACCAGTGGGTCAGTGATGGAACACAGAAAAGACTTGGGAGTTTCTTAATTCTCTCTAGTATGCATACCATACTGGATAGTTTCTCAACTTCAAGTTTCTCAGGTTCAGTCAAGAGGGTGTTGAGTGTTATATTTTAATATTTATATAGATATGTCCATAATTTGAGTGCTATCGTGGTTGAACTAGATTAATTGATACTACTTTCTATTTGAGAGCAAAAGCTGAAATGCTGGTGGACAAATATTTGTATCTGATGACCTTTAAAATTGTTCTAATTCCATGCATTTCATAATTGCCAAAATTTTGATTACATATGACAGTATATAATCATTATTCCCTAGTTCAATACAAATTTTAATTAATCGCATAAAAAATTCTACGTATCTTGGAAAAGTGTCTAATTCGATGCAATTTTATAATAATGTATTCAGTCTTTATCTCAATTTGCAAACTTTCCAACTTACTGTGGTTTTTAGAAGTTGCTTATGTTATGATTCTTCCTTTTAGTTTATTTACTTCTTCAAATATTCTGTTTATATCTTATCCTGTTTATTAGCAGTAAAACTAACACAAAAAAAGAAGGCTACTTCTGATTGAAAGCTCATTTTAAATGATATTATTCTTGATTTAGAATCTGTCCATATATTGAGTTTTTTCAAAGGCACATTATTTCAGTAACTATAATAAAAAAATGATCTCAATGAGAGAAATAAGACTCAGAACATAAAGTTGAAGTCTTAATTTATAAATTGTTTATTGAGTATAACAAGTAATAGAGATCCAAGTTTTTCACATTTTCTTTTTCCTATCATGTCACTAATAATGTAAATAGAGCTATAAAACTTTGTAATAATAATAGTAAGTATTTCAAGTTATGAATCATTGCTTGAGTAGCTTTATACTAACTTAAACTTCTTTGGGAGGGAATGATTTCAATATTCAGCAGTAGCAAACCTCTATAGGTTGCTTTTTAAGTGATTCCTGTCTAAGAATTTAGGAACTTGGAACAAAGTACATCAAATAAAGCAATTCTACAGTCCAAGCTAGTATGTCACCACAGCAGTAAATATAGTTATTAATAAGTAGAAGATGTGGCTTGGAAAAGCCTGAATTTCACAATGAATTAGAGATCCATCAAAAATTTGGAGCTCCAACTCTCCTTTGACACTATCTCCACTCCAACCACAAAAATGATAGGTTGAAGCCTGGAATATATTGTTGTATAAAATTTAATTTCTTAAAAAATTCTATTTTGACTCAGAGTAAGTGAACATAGATTCCTCTATATCCCCATGGTCTCCTACTAATGCCATCATGTCATGACTAACAAAACTGTAATACATTGAAAGGAGATTTCCCTCCCCACATAATCCACAGCATTTTTCTTCCATTTTCTACTTTTTTCTTACAAAGCAATCATAAGTTATATATAATCACAAGTGATCAGTTGTCTAGTAAACCATTAGAATTCATTCTGTGAGAAAGAAAAGAAAAGAAAAAGAAAAGAAAAAACAATCAAAGGCTGAGCTTTCTTTAAAATTTTATCTTTCAATACCTCTAAATAAAATCTACAATACCAATCATTTAAGATCAAAAGAAATTATCATCAGACTATGTCAAGGATTGTAATTTGTGTACTAACTCTAGTACACACACACACACACACATACACACACACACACACACACACACACATACACACACAAACACAAACACACTCACACCAGAACTATTATAGTACTATTCTGTAGTCCAGTGAGAATGAAAGGGGAAGATTCTTTTCAAACCATAGTTTTCAATTTCAGGGAACACAAACCAAAACCTGAAACTGTGATAAAAAAAAAGAAAGAAAATAAAGTCAAAAGTTGATAGAATTGTTTTAATTTGCATTGGAAGTATACTTATTCATGTCACAGGTTAAATTTCAGAACTGAAATTCTGAGAGATCATAAAGTAAGGCTGCTGCTCCCCCAATCCTCAAACTTAATAAACCAAAATCAGTTGCTAACAATGCAGAGTATGAATGCACCCTATCTCCATTCCTATTTTCCCATCTCCAGTTTCCCATGGTGCTCTCCTTTACTCATTTTTTTTTCTGTAATCTGAAATGGGCTAAGTGCTCTCAATGAATAATCCCTCTGCAGAGCTCTGTTTCATGTATTTAAGCAGGGAGGCTTGGTAGAGGGAAGAGCATTATATTAGAAATAGAAATACTGGATTTGAAGCCTGGATTGATTAAAATATTGTTCTTCATTTGTCTATAGACTTCAATTTTTCTCCTGTATAACTAGATGGTTTAGATAATGGCTATATTTTCTTCAGACTGTAAAATTCTATGATTTGCAATGTTCATTTGCCTCATTTGCTTACTGTGGATTTATTTCCAGTTTTCTTTTTTTCCCCTGTTCATAAATGACTAGGTTAAGCAATGAGATATCAAAAATTAAAAACCCACTTAGTTGATTATGAAATAAGCAGGGATCATATTCTGAATAAATGAATTTGAAAAACAACTGTTCTGCACAATAAAATAATACAATTGCCTCAGTAAATGCAGTAATAATGATAACCAATAACCCATAGAGGCTTTTGATTAAATAGCTCACAAAACCAACTCTACTCCCCTCCCTCCCTTCCCTCCCTCACTCTTTCTCTCTCTCTTCCTCAGTCACAAATATAAATGACAACATTTAATGAATGTAGCAAGAAAATATATTTTAGGAAGCAAATGAACAAAAATTTGACACTTGTGCTACACAAGACTGTCCCAAGACAACTCTCATCTAATCTACATTTTAGTTCTTGTTGGAAGACAATTGTGGTTTTAAGGACCATGTAGCTATCATAGTGACCAGTATAAGGGGCAGTCCAGGTATTTTGGTGATGATGATGGTAGTGATGGTGATAGCAGCTACCATTATTATTATATGCAAGGCAATATGCTACTATGCCTGGAAGATGAGAATATTCTTACTTTACAGATAAGGAAACTAAAGCTCAAGAAGAATAAATTGCTAAAGGTTATAAAACTAGTATGTGGCTTTGCTATTACCACAGTTTTGGAAAATAGCGATGATATGTATCTGGTCCATATCCAAGATTTAGAGTGGGGAATTCACAGGAATTTAAAACAGCCAACTGTTCCTCAGGAATATTCCCCATGCCCCTCATTTTTCTTTCTCTACATCCTTTACATTATGAAGTTTACCTATTCTCTTGAGAGATTTTATGTAGAAATCTGCATGAACCTTTCCAATCCATCACTCTCTCATCACTCTTTATGGCTATTTGACTATCCCTCTCTGCCAACATGCCTCTATGTCTCTTCATAGTCTTTCTCTCTGTCTGTCTAGATTTCTCTCTAGTGGAGAGAAAATGAAGTCACTAGTCTGAAAAGACAAATAAATGTGGAACCTAACATTATACTAACCTCTAAATTCAGTGGGAAACATTTGTGGACATACAACTGTGTGCAACTTGCTTTCCATTGGCTATTTAGAACTCATAAAAGCAGAGAATAGAATAGAAGCTGACAGCGGATGGTGTGGGGGAAATAGAGAGGTGTTCATCAAAGGTACAATGTTTCAGTTATGCAGGATAAATGAGTTTGGAGATTTAATGTACAGCATGTTGACTATCCTTAATAAAGCCGTATTGTATACTTGAAACTTTCTAAGAGAGTAGATATTAAAGTTTCCTACTGCAAAAAATATGCTAAATATGTGAGGTGATGGATAGTTAATTAAGTTGTTCATGGTAATCATTTCAGTGTATATGTAAATGCACAATGTATAGCAAAACATTACATATACACCTTAAGTATATATAATTTTTATTTGTCAACTACACATCAATAAAGCTGGGGTAAATGTAAACAAAGTAAAAGTGGTTAAGGAAGGCCTTTCTGAAGAGAATAGTAGAATAGAAGCCTGGAAGAAGAGACGGAGCAAGCCAAAGCCTGAGAAGAGAGCATTCACGACATAAAGAAAAATAAGTATAAAGGATTTGGATCAGAGAATAAGTGTTTTTTTTTTTTTTTTGAATAGTAAGAATGCCATGGTGGTTGGATAAGGGTCAGTAGAGGGCATAGGTCAGTGATAGGGAATAGGGCAGAGAGCTTAAATAATGTACAATCTGTAAGCCATGGTAAATGACTTTGGAGTTTATTCTCAATGCAATAAGAAGCCATTGGAATATGTAAAGAAGGAAACTATTATAATGTAATATGGGTTTTTAAAGATCAATCTAAGTGCTGTGTGATAGATAGAATATAGGGGGTCAAGAGTAGAAGCAAGACCAGTCAAGGGCTACTACACTATGCAGGCAATTAAGTCTAGGCCAGAGTTGATAGTGGTTTGGACGAGGGTTATGATAGTGAAAATGTGAAGAGCGTTTTGATTTTCAATAAATTTTGAAGGAAAAACTGACATGTCTTCTCAGTGGAATGGATTAGGTTGTGAAAAAAAGAGAAAAGTCAGAAATAATTCCTAGTTTTAAAATATTTTTCTACAGCAATTTATTATTATTATTAAAGTATAATTGGCATACAATGGTATATTACCTTCATGTGTAAAAAATGACTCCTAGATCTATGACTCTAGCAGTTTGGCAAATAGTAGTGACATTTATTGAGATGGGAAGTACTGAAGGAGAGAGTTTTGGATGGGGATAATCATAAGTTCTATTTTGGTCATACTAAGTGAGTTGCCTTAAGCAGAGCATTCATAGGTAGTTGGGTTTGAGTCTGGTGGACAAAGAGAAAGCTCAGGGATGGAGATGTATGAATTAAGTAACCAATTTGTGATAAAATCTAGATTAAGGACCATGAAGTACCTACTAAAAATATAACAAAACGCACTGTC
Source organism: Lynx canadensis (assembly GCF_007474595.2). Classification (NCBI taxonomy): domain Eukaryota; kingdom Metazoa; phylum Chordata; class Mammalia; order Carnivora; family Felidae; genus Lynx; species Lynx canadensis. The sequence goes on along the minus strand of NC_044321.2, from coordinate 69,314,383 downwards.
AATCAGGAAACCTATAATGGAATTCAAAATATACAGTATATGTCTATAGGACAAACTTAGGAATGTTTATAAATAGAAAGGTTGTACACATGAACATAAATTAATATAAATTAATATATTTCAGTAATACCCAATGGAGTAAAAAATAAACATATATTTGAAGACAAGGTAGGGCTAATACAGAGTATCCACAAAGGTATGGGAAAATAGGATTAATGAAAAGGCATGATTCATTTTCTCCTTGATAAAGGCCTTATAACAGATAACCATCTGTATGTCTTCTTTGGAAAAGTGTCTTTTCATGTGTTCTAGCCATTTCTTAACTACATTATTTGCTTTTTGGGTGTTGAGTTTGCTAAGTTCTGTATAGATTTTAGATACTAATCCTTTATCACATATGTCATTTGCAAATATCTTTTCCCATTCTGTAGATAACCTTTTAGTTTTGTTGATTGTTTCCTTCACTGTGCAAAAGTGTGCGTTTATATCTTAATGAAGTCCCAATAATTCATTTTTGCTTTTCTTTCCCTTGCCTCCTGAGATGCTTGTAATAAGTAGTTCCTATGGCTGTTGTAAAAGTGGTGGCTGCCTCTGTTCTCCTTTAAGATTTTGATGGATTCCTTTGTTGCATTTAGGTCTTTCATTCATTTTGAATTTATTTTTGTGTATGGTGTCAGAAAGTTGTCCTGTTCTTTCTGGTGCATGTGGCTGTCCAGGTTGCCCAACACCATTTGTTGAAGAGACTGTGTTTTTCCATTGCATATTTTACCCTGCTTTGTCAAACATTAGTTGACCATATAGTTGTGGGTCCATTTCCAGGGTTTCTACTCTGTTCTGTTGATCTGTGTCATTTTTAGAACCAATACTATACTGTCTTGATGACTACAGCTTTGTAAAATAGCACGAAGTCTAGAAATATGATTCCTTCATCTTTGTTTTTCATTTTCAACATTTCTTTGGCTATTTGGGGTCTTTCGTGGTTCCATAAAAATTTTAATATTGTTTGGTGTACCTCTTTGAAAAATGCTGGTGTTATTTGATAGGGATTGCATTGAATGTGTAGATTGCATTGGGTAGTATAGACATTTTAACGATATTTGTTCTTCCAATCTATGAGCATGGAATATTTTTTAATTGCATTGTATTATCTTCGGTTTCTTTCATAGTGTTCTATAGTTTTTGGAGTACAGATCTTCTACTTCTTTGGATAGGTTTATTCCTAGGTATCTTATGGTTTTTGGCGCATTGTAAATGGAATCAATTCCTTGATTTCTCCTTCTCTGCTTCATTATTGGTGTATAGAAATGCAACAGTTTTCTGTAGATTGATTTTGTATGCTGCCACTTTACTAAATTCATGTATATTAATGTATCAGTTCTATCAATTTTTTGGTGGAGTCCTTCGGATATCCTACATAAAGTATCACGTCCTTTGTGAATAGTGAGATTGACTTTTTCCTTACCAATTTGACACCTTTTATTTCTTTTTGTTGTCTGATTGCTAAGTCTAGGACTTCCATTACTATGCTAAATCACAGTGATGAGAGTGGACATCCCTGTCAATTCTGGACCATAAAGGAAAAGCTTTCAGTTTTCCCCCATTGAAGATTATATTAGCTGTGGGTCTTCTATATATGCCCTTTATGATGTTGAGGTGTGTTCTCTCTATCCTTACTTTGTTGAGTGTTTTTTATCAAGAATGGATGCTGTAATTTAACAAATGAATTTTCTTTGTCTATTGAGAGGATCATAAGGTTCTTATCATTTCTTTTGTTAATGTGGTTTATCACATTGATGGATATGTGAATATTGAACCACATTTGCAGCTCAGAAATAAAGCCACTTGATAGTGGTAAAAGATTCCTTCAGTGTACTGTTGGAATCAATTTGCTAGTGTCTTGTTGAGAATTTTTCCATCCATATTCATTAGGAATATTGTCATGTAATTATCCTTTTTAGTGGGGTCTTTGGTTTTGGAATCAAGGTGATACTGGCCTTGTGGAATGAATTTGGAAGTTTTCCTCCCAATTCTGGTTGGGTTTTTTTGGAATAATTTGAGAATAAGTATTAATTCTTCTTTTTTTTTTTGATGTTACATGTTTTATACATCATATTCTTTTTTTTTATATATATGAAATTTATTGACAAATTGGTTTCCATACAACACCCAGTGCTCATCCCAAAAGGTGCCCTCCTCAATACCCATCACCCACCCTCCCCTCCCTCCCACCCCCCATCAACCCTCAGTTTGTTCTCAGTTTTTTTTTTATTTTATTTATTTTTTTTTAATTTTTTATTTTTTTTTGACTAAAAAAAACATTAATCTGTATTTATTTATTTATTTATTTTCCAATCCATAGCATATTCTTTTTTTTTTATGAAATTTATTGACAAATTGGTTTCCATACAACACCCAGTGCTCATCCCAAAAGGTGCCCTCCTCAATACCCATCACCCACCCTCCCCTCCCTCCCACCCCCCATCAACCCTCAGTTTGTTCTCAGTTTTTAACAGTCTCTTATGCTTTGGCTCTCTCCCACTCTAACCTCTTTTTTTTTTTTTCCTTCCCCTCCCCCATGGGTTCCTGTTAAGTTTCTCAGGATCCACATAAGAGTGAAACCATATGGTATCTGTCTTTCTCTGTATGGCTTATTTCACTTAGCATTACACTCTCCAGTTCCATCCACGTTGCTACAAAAGGCCATATTTCATTTTTTCTCATTGCCACATAGTATTCCATTGTGTATATATACCACAATTTCTTTATCCATTCATCAGTTGATGGACATTTAGGCTCTTTCCATAATTTGGCTATTGTTGAGAGTGCTGCTATGAACATTGGGGTACAAGTGCCCCTATGCATCAGTACTCCTGTATCCCTTGGATAAATTCCTAGCAGTGCTATTGCTGGGTCATAGGGTAGGTCTATTTTTAATTTTCTGAGGAACCTCCACACTGCTTTCCAGAGCGGCTGCACCAATTTGCATTCCCACCAACAGTGCAAGAGGGTTCCCGTTTCTCCACATCCTCTCCAGCATCTATAGTCTCCTGATTTGTTCATTTTGGCCACTCTGACTGGCGTGAGGTGATACCTGAGTGTGGTTTTGATTTGTATTTCCCTGATAAGGAGCGACGCTGAACATCTTTTCATGTGCCTGTTGGCCATCTGGATGTCTTCTTTAGAGAAGTGTCTATTCATGTTTTCTGCCCATTTCTTCACTGGGTTATTGTTTTTCGGGTGTGGAGTTTGGTGAGCTCTTTATAGATTTTAGATACTAGCCCTTTGTCCGATATGTCATTTGCAAATATCTTTTCCCATTCCGTTGGTTGCCTTTTAGTTTTGTTGGTTGTTTCCTTTGCTGTGCAGAAGCTTTTTATCTTCATAAGGTCCCAGTAATTCACTTTTGCTTTTAATTCCCTTGCCTTTGGGGATGTGTCGAGTAAGAGATTGCGACGGCTGAGGTCAGAGAGGTCTTTTCCTGCTTTCTCCTCTAAGGTTCTGATGGTTTCCTGTCTCACATTTAGGTCCTTTATCCATTTTGAGTTTATTTTTGTGAATGGTGTGAGAAAGTGGTCTAGTTTCAACCTTCTGCATGTTGCTGTCCAGTTCTCCCAGCACCATTTGTTAAAGAGGCTGTCTTTTTTTCCATTGGATGTTCTTTCCTGCTTTGTCAAAGATGAGTTGGCCATACGTTTGTGGGTCTAGTTCTGGGGTTTCTATTCTATTCCATTGGTCTGTGTGTCTGTTTTTGTGCCAATACCATGCTGTCTTGATGATGACAGCTTTGTAGTAGAGGCTAAAGTCTGGGATTGTGATGCCTCCTGCTTTGGTCTTCTTCTTCAAAATTACTTTGGCTATTCGGGGCCTTTTGTTGTTCCATATGAATTTTAGGATTGCTTGTTCTAATTTCGAGAAGAATGCTGGTGCAATTTTGATTGGGATTGCATTGAATGTGTAGATAGCTTTGGGTAGTATTGACATTTTAACAATATTTATTTTTCCAATCCATGAGCAGGGAATGTCTTTCCATTTCTTTAAAGCTTCTTCAATTACCTTCATAAGCTTTCTATAGTTTTCAGCATACAGATCCTTTACATCTTTGGTTAGATTTATTCCTAGGTATTTTATGCTTCTTGGTGCAATTGTGAATGCGATCAGTTTCTTTATTTGTCTTTCTGTTGCTTCATTGTTAGTGTATAAGAATGCAACTGATTTCTGTCCATTGATTTTGTATCCTGCAACTTTGCTGAATTCATGTATCAGTTCTAGCAGACTTTTGGTGGAGTCTATCGGATTTTCCATGTATAATATCATGTCATCTGCAAAAAGCGAAAGCTTGACTTCATCTTTGCCAATTTGGATGCCTTTGATTTCCTTTTGTTGTCTGATTGCTGATGCTAGAACTTCCAGCACTATGTTAAACAACTTAATTCTTCTTTTAATGTTTGGTAGAATTCCCCTGAGAGTCCATCTGGCCATGGACTTTTGTTTGTTGGGAGATTTTATTTTTTTATTCATTCAATTTCTTTGCTAGTTATAGGTATGTTCAAATTTTCTATTTCTCCCTATTTCAGTTTTGATAGTTTATGTTTCTAGGAACTTAGCTATTTCTTCCAGAATGCCAAAAACTTGGCATACAATTTATCGTAATATTGTCTTGTAATTGTTTGTGATTCTGTGGTGTTGCTCATGACCTCTCCTCTTTCATATGTAATTTTAATTATTTAGATCCTTTCTCTCTCTCTTTTTTTTTTTAAGTCTGACTAGGGGTTTTTCAATTTTATTAATTCTTTCCAAGAACCAGCTTTAATTTATTGATTTGTTCTATTGTTGTTTTGTTGTTTTTTTCTATATCATTTATTTTTTCTCTTATCTTTATTATTTCCTTTCTTCTGCTGTATTTAGGGTTTATTTGCTGTTCCTTTTCTATTTTCTTTAGGTGTAAGGCTAGGTTGTATATTTGAGACTTTTCTTGCTTTTTGAGGTAGACCTGTATTGCTCTATACTTCCCTCTAATGAGCACTTTTTCTGCATCCCAAAGGTTTTGGATTGTTTTCGTTTTCATTTGCTTCCATGAATTTTTTTTTTATTTCTACTTTAATTTCTTGGTTAAGTCATTCATTCTTTAGTAGGATGTTCTTTAACCTCCATGTATTTGGTTTTTATTCTTTTTTTTTAATTTTAATTTTAATTTTTTAAAATTTACATCCAAATTACTTAGCATATGATTTCAGGAGTAGTTTCCATAGTGCCCCTTACCCATTCAGCCCATCCCCCCACCCACAATCCCTCCCATAATCCTCAGTTTGTTCTCCATATTTATGAGTCTCTTCCGTTTTGTCCCTCTCCCTGTTTTTATATTATTTTTGTTTCCCTTCCCTTGTGTTCATCTGTTTTGTCTCTTAAAGTCCTCATATGAGTGAGTCATATGATTTTTGTCTTTCTCTGACTGACTAATTTCACTTAGCATAGTCCCCTTCAGTTCCATCCACGTAGTTGCAAATGGCAAGATTTCACTCTTTTTGGTTGTTGAGTAATACTCCATTGTATATATATACCACATCTTCTTTATCCATTCATCCATCGATGGACATTTGGGCTCTTTCCATACTTTGGCTATTGTTGATAGTGCTGCTATAAACATGGGGGTGCATGTGTCCCTTTGAAACAACACACCTGTATCCCGTGGGTAAATGCTTAGTAGTGCAATTGCTGGGTTGTAGGGTAGTTCTATTTTTAGTTTTTTGAGGAACCTCCATACTCTTTTCCAGAGTGGATGCACCAGCTTGCAATCCCACCAGCAATGCAAAAGAGATCCTCTTTCTCCACATCCTTGCCAAGATCTGTTGTTGCCTGACTTGTTAATGTTAGCCATTCTGACAGGTGTAAGGTGGTATCTCATTGGGGTTTTGATTTGTATTTCCTGATGATGAGTGATGTTGAGCATTTTTCATATGTAGGTTGGCCATCTGGATGTCTTCCTTGGAGAAGTTTCTATTCATGTCTTTTGCCCATTTCTTCGCTGGATTATTTGTTTTTTGGATGTTGAGTTTGATAAGGTCTTTATAGATTTTGGATACTAACCCTTTATCTGATATGTCATTTGCAAATATCTTCTCCCATTCCGTTGGTTGCCTTTTAGTTTTGTTGATTGTTTCCTTTGCTGTGCAGAAGCTTTTAATTTTGATGAGGTTCCAGTAGTTCATTTTTGCTTTTGTTTCCCTTGCTTCCGAAGACATGTTGAGTAAGAAGTTGCTGGGGCCAAGATCAAAGAGGTTTTTGTCTACTTTCTGCTCGAGGATTTTGATGGCTTCCTGTCTTACATTGAGGTCTTTCATCCATTTTGAGTTTATTTTTGTGTATGGTGTAAGAAAGTGGTTCAGGTTCATTCTTATGCATGTCACTGTCCAGGTTTCCCAACACCACTTGATGAAGAGACTCTCCTTATTCCATTGGATATTCTTTCCTGCTTTGTCAAAGATTAGTTGGACATACGTTTGTGGGTCGATTTCTGGGTCCTCTACTCTGTTCCATTGATCTCAGTGTCTGTTCTTGTGCTAGTACCATACTGTCTTGACTATTACAGCTTTGTAGTATAGCTTGAAGTCTCGGATTTTGATGCCTCCTGCTTTGGTTTTCTTTTTCAAGATTGCTTTGGCTATTTGAGGTCTTTTCTGGTTCCATACAAATTTTAGGATTATTTGTTCCAGCTCTGTGAAGAATGCTGGTGTTATTTTGGTAGGGATTTCATTGAGTATGTAGATTGCTTTGGGTAGTATCGACATTTTAACAATACTTGCTCTTTCTATCCAGGAGCATGGAATCTTTTTCCATTTATTTGTGTCTTCTTCAATTTCTTTTATAAGCTTTCTATAGTTTTCAGCATATAGATTTTTCACCTCTTTGTTAGGCTTATTCCTAGGTATTTTATGGTTTTTTGTGCAACTGTAAATGGGATCGATTCCTTGATTTCTGTTTCTGTTGGTTCATTGTTGGTGTATAGCAATGCAACTGATTTCTTTTCATTGATTTTATATCCTTAAACTTTGCTGAATTCATGAATCAGTTCTAGCAGTCTTTTGGTGGAATCTTTAGGGTTTTCCATATAGAGTATGATGTTATCTTTGAAGAGTGAGAGTTTGACCGCCTCCTGGCCGATTTGGATGCCTTTTATTTCTTTGTGTTTTTTGATTGCAGAGGCTAAGACTTCCAATACTATGTTGAATAACAGTGGCAAGAGTGGACATCTCTGGCTTGTTCTTGACCTTAGCGGGAAAGCTCTCAGTTTTACCCCATCGAGGATGATATTAGCGTTGGGTCATTCATGTATTTGAAGGCTTTTCAATTTTTTTTTCTTTTGCTCAACTTCAAGTTTCATAGCATTTTGGGGAAGAAATATGTACAGTAAAATCTCAATCTTTTTGTATTTGTTAAGGCCTCATTTGTGACCTAGTATGTGATCTATTCAGGAGAGTGTTCCATGTGCATTCAAAAAAAAGTATATTCTGATGCTTTAAGAAAAAGTGTACTGAGTATATTTGTTAAATCCATCTGGTCTAGGATGCCATTCAAAGTCATTATTTCCTTGTTGAATTTCTGCTTAGATGATCTGCCCATTGCTGTAAGTGGGGTGTTCAAGTCCCATACTGTCATTGTACCATTAACAGTGAGGGGTTTTTTTGTTACCAGTGTGTATATATATATATATATATATGTGTGTGTGTGTGTGGGTGTGTTTATAAATGGGTGCTCTCAAGTTGGGGATATATATATTTACAATTGTTAGGTCTTGTTGTTGGATAGTCCCCTTTATATATAGTGCCTTTATTCATCTCTTGTTACAACCTTTGGTTAATAATCTAGTTTGTTTGATATAAGCATGTCTACTCCAGCTTAATTATGACACCCATTAGCATGTTAAATGGTTCTCCACCTCCTCACTTTCAGTCTGTAGGTGTCTTTAGGTCTAAAGTCAATCTCTTGTAGGAGCATATAGGTGAGTCTTGATTTTTTATTTTTTTGTCCACTCTGATACCTTATGTCTTATGATTGGAGCATTTAGTCAATTTATATTCATAATGATTATTGAAATATATGAATTTTGTGCCATTGTATTTCCTGTAAATTCATTGTTTCTTGAGATTTTCTCTGTTCATTTCTAGTCTTTGTTGCTTTTGGTCTTTCTTTACCACTCAAAGTGTCCCCTTTATTATTTCTTGCAGGGCTGGTTTAGTTGTCACATACTCTTTCAGTTTTTGTTTGCCTGAGAAACTCTTTATCCCTCCTTCTATTCTGAATGACAGCTTTGCTGGATAAAGTATTATTGGCTGCATATTTTTTCCCACTCAGCAAATTGAATATTATGCCACTCCCTTCTGGCCTGCCAAGTTTCTGTGGACAGATCTGCTGCTAACCCAATTGTCTTTCCTTATAAGTACAATATGTCTTATTGTTGGCCTGCTTTTGTTGATCTTGATGGGAGTTCTCTGTACCTTCTGGATATGGTTGGCTACTTCCTTCCCCAGATTAGGGAAGTTTTCAGCTATAATTTGCTCAAAAAAAGTCTGCCCCTTTTTCCTCTCTTCTTCTTCTGGGACTCTTATGATAGGAATGTTATTATGTTTTGTGGAATCCCTGAGTTCCTTAGGTCTACATTAGTGAGCCAATATTTTTCTTTACCTCTTCTTTTCAGCTTCATTATTTTCTTTTTTTAATGTTTATTTATTTATTTTGAGAGAGAGAGAGAGATGGAGGAAGAGAGAGAGAATCCTAAGCAGGCTCTGCACAGCACAGAGCCCGATGTGAGGCTCGACCACACAAACCATGAGATCATGACCTGAACTGAAACCAACAGTCATATGCTTAACTGACCAAGCCACCCAGGTACCTCAGTTTCATTATTTTTCTTTATTTTATCTTCTATATCACTGATTAACTCCTCTACTTTGTCCATCCTTGTGCTAATTACATACAGTTGTTTTCACATCTCAGTTATAGCATTTTTTTATTTTGGTCTTACTAGTTTTTAAGCCTTTATGTTTATGGTAAGGGACTCCTTGGTGTCTTGTATGCTTTTCTCAAGCCTGGCTAGTGTCCTTATAATTAATGTTTTAAATTCTGGTTCATGCATATTACTTATAACCATTTTGATTAGATCCCTGGCCATGACCTTTTCTTGTTATTTTTTGGAGAATGAAATCCCTCATCTTGGCATTTTGTCTATGTCTCTATCTTCTGTGTTTTAGGAAATGCTGTTGTGTTTCTCACTCCTGAGAGTAATGGCTATATTAATAATAGGTCATATACTGTCCATGGCCTGGTACTTCAGCAATATTTCTTGTGTATGCTGTGTGTACTTTCCTACTGTGTTTACCTGCTCTTTCCCTTAGATCAATCCTCTGAAGAGTTTCTTCTTGTCTGCAGTGGGGAGTGTTTTGACCTTGTCCAGTGTGTGGTGTGTTTTAACTAGGTGTGCTTTGGTCTGCTTGTTAAAAAAGTCTAGATCTTGTTTCTACTTGGCAGAAGCTTTACAGCCCTCTATGTCATTAGACTTGGTGCATGTGGGAGAGATTTTGCTGGTCTTCTGTGGGAAGGGTTTGCTGCTGTTGTGGCTCTCAGGTACATTTGCCTTGAGTAAAACAAGAACCTGCAGAGCACAGTTGGGAGAAGCTTGGTATAAGCAGCTCAGCCCTCCACTATGGGCACTGAGCTGGTCAGTGTTGTCCTTATGTGCTAATGGGCAAGGGTAGTAAATATTGTCTGTCCACTCTCTCATCCCTGGAAAGGGGAGTTAATGCCTTCCATTGTTCAGAAAGCCCTGCAGAAGAGCAGATATTCTCCTTTCATTTGTCCCTGATTTCCCTCAGATCCCTGCCTTCATGCATTTGTTGCAGGCCTTTTGCGGTGTTCCTTTGTTTTCTCTCAAATGTGCTGGCTGTGTTTCAAAACTCCAAATTTTAGGGACCTGACATGGTGCAGACCTGCACTGATCCTCTGGGGGAGGGTCTTGCTTTGTGGTGGCTGGTGCTGGTTTGTTTCAGATGGGCAGCACACAAACATGCAGGGTGTTGGAATTTGGGTAAAGCACAGCAAAAACTGGCATCCCCGTTAGCTGCCCTCAGCAGGTGTCTCTGTTCCTGTGGTAATCAATGGGGCAGCTTTGTGGCACCATGGGTATTTTGTCCCCAGAGATACAGTGCCACCTCTACCGAATGCACTCCAAGAAGGGGTAACTGTCTCTCCTAGTGTGAACCAGGAGATCCTCAGACTATACAGTCTTCTCCTGGGCCTCTGCCCTCCTTCTCTACAGAAGCCCCACTGTGCTGGCCAGGCTCCACACAGGTGATGGCATGGACTTCTAAAACTTCAGTCTTTGAGCTCCACTGCTTGTAAAAACTTACAATAATTGGCCCCTCTTGTTTTCCCAGTCAAAAGTTTTGGGGAAGTGTTTTACTTGTGCAATCCCTTGTGCAATACTCTCTCTCTCTCTCTCTCTCTCTCTCTCTTTTTCTCCTCTCTCCATGATCAGGGTTCCTTTCCTTCCACAGCACCTGTGATTCTTTTTTCCCCCAAATCATGTCTCTGCACTTCCTACCTTCCACATTGTGGCATCTTTTCTCCCTGTAGTTGTGCAGTTTGTTTTCTCAGTCCCCAGATCTATTTCATAATGATTTGATACTTACCTAGCTTTGTTCAAGGGACTAGGAAAACACCGGGTCTCCCTACAACTCTGCTATCTTAAATCTTCCTTGTAGTGCTTTTTTTTAAATGTACTTGCCATTCTATTTTCACTGCCTTCGTTAGGGGAAAAACAATTAGAAAACAGGTAGCTCACACAGACCTATTGTAATTATCCTGATTTAAAACAAGCTAACTCAGAAAGTTGGAACAGTAAAACCTGTCTCTCATTCAAACACATGAGATCATATAACCAAAATAGAAGCACAGCTTGAGCAAGAAGTTGGAAACTACACTAATTACATGGAGCATGCTTCACATTATGCAATGTTCCACAATTTTGCTTAGAAGTAGCTTCAGCTGCAACTTAATTGTTTCCTATGGGAAGCAAATTTGCCCCTTTAACTGCCTCCATTCTCCCTCATTCATGTAATGGTTCAGACAAGTCTGGACATAGACAAAGATATCTTTATAACACATAACAAAAATAAAAATAAAATGTACTAGAAATTATTTTCATGTGTTGAAATAAAAATATTCAACTTCTTGGGATTTACAGATTTACAGATGCTTGGGAGTAGCAGATTCATTTCAACAGATGAAGTTTAGGAAGGATGTCACAGTGCCTTTGCAATAGGGACTTTATTTTCTTTGAAGGGAGAGTGATAAGGAGTGGGTGTAAAGAATAAAGGTTTCGAAAACACTAGCATAACACCAGACATTTTTAATTTGTTTGGTGACTATTATAACTCATCCATGGCTTAGTCTTTAGTTGCTATCTTAAATAACAAGCTTCACAAATCTTAGGCAAAACATGGGAGAAAAAGTAAGTCAATGAAATGCAAAACTTTTTTGGATGACTGCAAACATTTGCAATAAAGTCTAGGCTATTTTTTTCTTGTTTGACCCGAAAAATGAGTGCAGATGAAAGAGTACTAAATATGGATCTATTACTTAGGACAAAGATCTTGAAAATGTTAAATCATCCTACAAGAAGGATTGAGGTAATCTTGTAAAAAAATTTTTTATGTAAGTTTGAAGAGCATTTTTGCAGTTTTAACTCATTGAAAAAGGTTATATTTAAATAAAATAAAAATTTATACGCACTTATTTTTACTGTTTTCTGATATTTTGAAATACTTTTGGCATATGATTCCAATTCTGTGTTCATTGTCTGTTGTTATTGTTTAATAGAAAGACAAGAGCCCAATCCATGCCCCAGAATTTTACATGTTTACAGAGATCTCTTTAGGGTGATCTTTGGGAAACCAAGATCTCAAGATTTTACTCAGAGGGGGAAAATATACAAAAGGAAGAGTTAGACAGTTAAACTTTCATCATGCACTTTATTTTCTGTCATTCTCCAGTCAGTACACCTCACTCTTGGTTCCTAAATCTGGCAGCTGCTTCTGAAACCATACCTTATTCATTTTTGTAGTTGCAGCACATGGAACGCAGCTTTGCCTTGAACAAGTATTCTAGTGGTTGTATTGAAACTTATTTTGTGCTGGGAAATTTGCTAAGTGCTATGATATAAAACAGGGGATATGACAGACACAATAACTACCCCAAATAGAATAAATTTTAGGTGGAAGGTAGACTAAAGGTAATAAACAAGCAAATATATACAGGCATACCTTTTTTAATTGCACTTAAGTTTATTGTGTTTCACAGATATGGGTCTTTTACAAATTGAAAGATTGTGGCAACCTTGCATTAAGCAAGTCTATCAGTGTCATTTCCTCAAATAGCATTTGCTCACTTTATGTCTCTGTATCACATTTTGGTAATTCTATCAATATTTTAAACTTTTTCATCATATCTTATTTGTTATGGTAATCTGTGATCAGTAGTTTTGAAGTTATTATTGTAATTCTTTTCAGGCACCATGAACTGCTCCCATATAGCACAGTGAACTTAATAAATGTGTGTGTTCTTACTGCTCTGCCAACCTGCCATTCCCCCATCTCTCTTCCTTTCCTTGGGCTATTTCCTGAGACACAATATTGAAATGGCCAATAAATATCCTACAATGGCCTACAATGGCCTCTAAGTGTTCAAGTGAAAAGAAGAGTCACATGTCTCCCTTCAGCTACAAAGCTAGAAATAATTGAGCTTAGTGAGGAATGCACATGGAAAGCTGAGATAGGCTGAGGCCCCTTGCATCAAACATTTGGTCAAGTTGTGAATGCAAGGGAAAAGTTTCTGAAGCAAATTAAAAGTGCAATTCCAGTGAACACACAAATGATAAGAAAGTGAAAGAGTCCTATTGCTGATATGGAGAAAGTTGTAGTGGTCTGGATATAAGATCAAACCAGTGACGTTTCCTTCAGCCAAAGTCTTATCTAGAACAAGGCTTTAATGACCTTCAATTCTACAAAGGCTAAAAGAAGTGAGGAAGCTGCAGAAGAAAAGTTTAAAGCTGGCCAAGGTTGGTTCATGAGATTTAAGAAAACAAGCCATCTCCAAACATAAAAGTGCAAGGTTAAGCGGCAAGTCCTGATGTAGAAGTTGCAGAAAGTTGGGGCACCTGGGTGGCTCAGTCAGTTAAGCATCCAACTTTGGCTCAGGTCATGATCTCGCAGTTCATGAGTTCAAGCCCCACATCAGGTTCTGTGGTGACAGCACATAGTCTGGAGCCTGCTTCGGAATCTATCTCCTTCTCTCTCTACCCCTTCCCTACTCATGCTCTGTCTCTCTCTCTCTTTATCTCAAAAATACATAAACATTAAAACAAAAAAGTTTTAAAAATAATTAAAATAAAATGTAGTCTTTAAAAAAAAGAAAAAGTTACAGAAAGTTATCCAGATCTAGCTAAGATAATTCATGAAGGTGGCTACACTAAACAACAGATTTTTAATGTAGACAAAACAGCCTTCCATTGGAAGAAGATGCCATCTAAGATTTCCAGAGATAGAGAGGAGACAATATTTGGCTTCAAAGCTTCAATGAACAGGCTGACTGTCTTGTTAGGGGTTAATGCAGCTAGTGACTTTAAGTCGAAGTCAGTGCTCACTTACCATTTTGAAACTCATAGGACCCTTAAGAATTATGCTAAATCTATTCTGCTTGTGCTCTATAAATGGAACAATAAAGCCTGGATCATACAACATGGTTTATTGAGTATTTTAAGCCCATGGTTGAGATCTACTGCTCAGAAAAAAAAAAAAGATTTCTTTAAAAATATGACTGTTCATTGCAAATGCACTTCGTCAACCAAGAGTTCTAAAGGAGATGTACAATGAGACTAATGTTTTTTTCATGCCCACTAACACAACATCTTCTCTGCAGTTCATCGATCTAGGAGTAATTTTGACTTTCAAGTCTTATTATTTAACAAAGATATTTTGTGAGGCTATAGCTGCCATTGATAGTGACTCCACTGATGGATCTAGGAAAAGTAAACTGAAAACTTTCTGAAAAAGATTCACAATTCTAGATGGCATTAAGAACATTTATGATTCTTGCAAAAAGCTCAAAACATCGATATTAACAAGAATTTGCAAGAATCTGATTTCAACCCTCATGGATGATTTTGAAAGGTTGAAGACTTCAGTGGAGGCAGTAATTGAGATATAGTGGAAATAGCAAGAAAAAGTAGGATTAAAAGTGAACACTTAAGATGTGGCTGAATGACTGCAATCTCATGATACAACTTAACAAGTGGGATGTTTCTTGTTGATGAGCAAAGAAACTGAGTTTTTGAGATGGAATCTACTCCTGGTGAAGATGTTGTGAAGATTATTGAAATGACAACAAAGGATTTGGACTATTACCCAAACTTAGACAATATAGAAGAGGGAGTTTTGAGAGGATTGACTCCAATTTTGAAAGTTCTATTATGTGTAAAATGCTATCAAACAGCATTGCAGGCTACAGCAAAATTTTTCGTGAAATAAAGAGTCAATTGATCCTTCAGACTTCATTGTTGTTTTAAGAAATTGACACAGTCACACAAAACTTCAACAGCTATCAACATTGAAGCAAGACCTTCCACCTACAAAAAGATTACAATTCACTGAAAGCTCAGATAATGGTTTGCATTTTTAGCAGTAAAGTTTAATTAAAGTATGTACATTGCTGTTTTACACATATGCTATTATGCACCTAATAAGCTACAGATACTGTAAACATAACTTTTATATGCACTGAGAAATAAAAAAAAATCATTTGACTCTCTTGTGATATTTGCCTTATTGCAGTGATCTGGAAGTATCCCACAATACCCCTGAGGTATGCCTTTATAAAATATCTCACTTAGTGGTAAGTGTTATATGGAAGATAATGAAGGGAATTGTGGTAGAGAAAAACAGAGGCTTATAATTTTAAGTAGTAAAGGTAAGCAAAGGCCTCTCTAAAGGTAAATTTTAGCATAGGTTTGAATGAAGTAAGAGTCCTGTAAAGACCTGTAGAGATGGTAATGAGGTTGAATTATAGGCAGAGGAACAAGTTCAAAGACCCTCAAACCCTAAGGCTCTATGACAAGCTTACTATGCTCTTAGAATAGCAAGGATCCCAGAGTAGCTGAAACACAATGAAGATAGGAAAAATTCTAGGTGGTAAAGTTGAAAAGAATGTGATAAAATCATGTAAGGACTTATAGCTAAGTGAGTGTAATGGGAAGCCAGTACAATACTGAATTTTGAGAAAAGGAGGGAGCGGTCATTATTTTACCTAATTTACATCTGGCCAATATGTGAGGAACTGAGTGGGGTGTGGGTTAGGGAGTGGACATGAAGGGATCCAAGACATCAGTTAGAATGCTAGAGCAATCCCTATCAAAATAACACCAGCATTCTTCACAGAGCTAGAACAAACAATCCTAAAATTTGTATGGAACCAGAAAAGACCTCAAATAGCCAAAGCAATCTTGAAAGAGAAAACCAAAGCAGGAGGCATCACAATCCCAGACTTCAAGCTAAACTACAGAGCTGTAATCATCAAGACAGTATGGTACTGGCACAAAAATAGACACTCAAATCAATGGAACAGAATAGAGAACCCAGAAATGGACCTATAAATGTATGGCCAACTAATATTGACAAAGCAGGAAAGAATATCCAATGGAATAAAGACAGCCTCTTCAGCAAGTGGTGCTGGGAAAACTGGACAGCCACATGCAGAAGAATGAACCTGGACCACTTAAACCATAGACAAAAATAAACTCAAAATGGGTGAAAGACCTCAGTGTAAGACAGGAAGCCATCAAAATCCTAGAGGAGAAAGCAGGGTAAAACCTTTTTGACCTCAGCCACAGCAACTTCTCACTGAACACATCTCCAAGGCAAGGGAAAGAAACAAAAATGAACTATTGGGACCTCATCAAAATAAAAAGCTTCTGCACAGCAAAGGAAACAATCAGCAAAACTAAAAGGTAACCGAGAGAATGGGAAAAGATTATTTGCAAATGGCATATCAGATAGAGTTAGTATCCAAAATCTATAAAGAACTTATCAAACTCAACACCCAAAACACAATCCAGTGAAGAAATGGGCAAAAGACATGAATAGACACTTCTCCAAAGAAGACATCCAGATGGCTAACAGGCACTTGAAAAAAATGCTCAACATCACTCATCATCAGGGAAATACAAACCAAAACCACACTGAGATAACACTTCACCCCTGTCAGAATGACTAACATTAGCAACTCAGGCAACAACAGACGTTGGCGAGGATGTGGAGAAAGAGTATCTCTTTTTCACTGCTGATGGGAATGTAAACTGGTGCGACCACTCTGGAAACCAGTATGGAGGTTCCTCAAAAATTAAAAATAGAACTACCCTACGACCCAGCAATTTCACTACTGGGCATTCACCCAAGGGATACAGGTGTGCTGTTCTGAAGGGGCACATGCACCCCAATGTTTATAGCAGCACTATTGACAATAGCCAAAGTATGGAAAGAGCCCAAATGTCCCTCAGCAGGTGAATGGATAAATAAGATATGGTATATATACACAATGGGGTATTACACGGCAATTAAAAAGAATGAAATCTTGCCATTTGCAACTATGTGGATGGAACTAGAAGGTATTATACTAAGCAAAATTAGAGAAAGACAAATATATGACTTTACTCACATGAAGAATTTAAGATACAAACAGATGAACATAAGGAAACGGATGCAAAGATAATATAAAAACAGGGAGGGGGACAAAACATAAGAGACTCTTAAATATAGAGAACAGAGGGTTGCTGGAGGGGTTGTGTGGGAGGGGGTTGGGCTAAACGAGTAAGAGGCATTAAGGAATCTACTGCTGAAGTCATATTCGCACTATATGGTAACTAACTTGGATATAAATTTAAAAATTAATTATTTTTTTTTAAGTTGATGGCAGCTTGGAATCTTTGGTGTAGTGGAATTGGTGAGCAATGGTCAGATTTGAGATACATTTTATAGGTTATCAGGTATCTGCAGAAATTTCACTTTTTTTAAATTTCCCAAATATCCTTATTACTTCTACATCTGCTCATCAAATCATGGACTCTGCTGGTGAACTCTCCTGAGATTTTAAACTTTATTGTCCCACTCTCTGACTACAATAGCCTCTAATCCTTCCATTCTCTCCTCTTTCTTCTGCTATAATCATATTTCACCATTCATATACATCTGGTCTTTTGACTTCCAGGACTATTTCTAGGTTGCCAAACCCCTCTTGTATTTCTTTCCTCCATCAATCATTCCAGGCTGCATCATCTGCCATCTTATCTACTATATGACATCCATTTGTAAGACTGTTCCTTTTACGTACGTCTTCTTTCACGTCACCCACAAACTCCCACACCTACAGTCTCAGCAAACTATTTTACCTCCTTCCAAAACCATTAGGCTAGAATATCTAAGCATATAATTTCATACTTATAAATTTATCTATATTCATACCCATTTTCCCTTGTTTCCCATCTTCCTTTTTCATTCTAAATAATTCCTTAGCCTATGCTGTGTATATTAGCCTTTCCCATTTCTTTAGGGTCCAAAGACTATTAATATTGCCTCCCTCAAGGTTCTCCAAAGGGTTTTCCCTTCAATTCTCTATCCTCTCTAGTTACCATATGTCTGCTGAAATTTTTGACATATTTTTTAAAACTTTTATTAAGTTTTTAATTTTAATGTCTGTATAGTTAAAATATGGTGTTATATTAGTTTCATGTGGCTCAACAGTTCAACAGTTCTATACATTACTCAGTGCTCATCATGATAAGTGTCTCTTTAATCTCCATCACCTATTTCACCCATTTCCCAGACCCACCTCCCCTCTGGCAACCTTCTGTTTGTTTTCTATAGTTAGAGTCTATTTTTTGCTTTGTCTCTCTCTCCTTTGTCCTTTGTTCACTTGTCTTATTTCTTAAATTCCACATATGAGTGAAATCATATAATTTTCTTTCTCTGACTGACTTATTTCACTTAGCATTATACTCTAGCCTCATCCATGTTGTTGCAAATATGAAGATTTCATCATTTAGTATAGCTAAATAATATTCCACTCGGTGTGTGTGTATATTTCCATATATATATGCATATACTATATCTTCTTTATTTATCTGTTGATGGACATCTGGGCTGCTTCCATAATTTGGCTATTGTAAGTAATGCTGCAATAAATGTTAGAGTACATGTATCCTTGTGAATTAATGTTTTTGTATTTTAGGGGTAAATGCCCAGTAGTGTAATTATATCAATTATAATACTTAATCCACTACACTGGCATTCTCTCTCTATCTCTCTTTTTTTTTATTTATCACTAAAATGTAAGCTCCTCAAGAATAGAATCTGTATGTAAATCACCTTCTAGGTGCTCAGTAAAATTACTTGTTTATTTATTGAAATTTCATCGACACACAATGTTATATTAGTTTCAGATTTTAAAAAGAATGTAACTGAATTCTGATAATCTATACTTCCATTGTTGACCAATTCCCTCCTTGACTGATTCTTTTTCTTAGAATCACAATATTGTCAATCACTTTATTATCAAGACTAACTTTAAACAGAGTTGCATCTCTCTGATCCATTATGCATTTCATACTTTACCTCTTGGAGAAAAACTCCTAAATTATTTGGAGACCCTGGATATAGTCCAAAAATCCCCCTTTTTTATATACTGATTTTTTTAAATAAGAGCCACTTTTTGATCATCTGGGTAGAAATAAAAAGAAATCAAAATACTACAAACAAGTAAGAAAAATACTAAAAAGACATGACAGACAATGGCACAGGAGAAAAGTAAAGTTAGAAATTTAAGATTATTGGACTAAACACCACAGAAATACAAACAATTATAAGAGAATATTATGAAAACCTATATGCCAACAAATTGGAGAACTTGGAAGAAATGGATAAATTCCTAGAAAGATATAAACTACCAAACTGAAACAGAAAGAAATAGAAAACATCAACAGACTGATACCAGCAATGAAACTGAATCAGTAATAAAAAAATCTCCCAAGAAACAAAAGACCAGGGCCAAATGGCTTTACAGGGAATTTTACCAACATTTAAAGAAGAGTTTATACCAACTCTTCTCAAAATATTCAAAAGAAAAAAAGAAAAAGGAAGAAAGAAAGATAAAAGAAAAAAGAAAAAGCAAAGGAAGGAAAACTTGGAAATTCCTTCTATGAGGCTAGAATTACCCTGATACCGAAACCAGATAAAGACTCCACTAAAAAAAGAGAACTACAGGCCAACATCCCTTATGAACATGGATGCAAAAATTCTCAATTAAATACTAACAAAATGAATCTAACAGTAGTTAAAAAGAAATTCACCACAATCAAGTGTGATTTATTCCTGGGCTGCAAGGGTGGTTTAATAATTGCAAACCTGACACAGAACATTAAAAGAAAGGATAAGGATGATATAATAATTTCAACAGATGCAAAAAAAGAATTTTACAAAGAACACTCATGAGGAAAAAAAAAACCTCAACAAAATAGAGTTAGATGGAATATACACAGGCCATTATGAAAAACCCACAGATAATATTATCCTCAATGTGGAAAATCTGAGAACATTTCCTCTACAATTAGGAACAAGACAGGGATGTCCAATTTCACCACAGTTATTTAACATAGTACTGGAAGTCCTAGTCATAGGAATATGACAAAAAGATAAATAAGAGGAATTCAAATTGTCAAGGAAGGAGTCAAGTTTTCATTATTTTCAGATGGCATGATACTCTATATAGAAAACCTTAAAGACTCCACCAAAAAATTCCTAGAACTGATACATAAATTCAGCAAAGTTGTAGGTTACAAAACCAACATACAGAAATCTGTTGAATATCTATACACAAATAATGAAGATCAGAAAGAGAAATCAAGGTATCAATCCCATTTTCAATTTCACAAAAAACAATAAGATACCTAGCAATAAACCTAACCAAAGAGGTAGAATACCTGTACTCTTAACACTATAAAACACTGATGAAAGAAATTGAAGAGAACACAAAGAAATGGAAAGACATTCCATACTCTTGGATTGGAAGAACAAATATTCTTTAAATGTCTACACTACCCATAATAAACTACACATTTAATGCCATCCCTATCAAAATAACACTAGCATTTTCCACAGAACTAAAACAAACAATCCTCAAATTTGTATGGAACCAAAAAATATATGGAATAA
This sequence comes from Lynx canadensis, assembly GCF_007474595.2. Classification (NCBI taxonomy): domain Eukaryota; kingdom Metazoa; phylum Chordata; class Mammalia; order Carnivora; family Felidae; genus Lynx; species Lynx canadensis. The sequence continues at coordinate 69,294,077 of NC_044321.2, read as the reverse complement.
CCAAAGCAATCTTGAAAAGAAAATAAAATATAAAGGCACCACAATTTGAGACTTCAGGCTATATTACAAAGCTGTAGTGATCAAGACAGTGTGGTGCTGGCACAAAAATAGTCGAATAGATCAATAGAACAGAATACAAAAACCAGAAATGAACTCACAAATATATGGTCAATTAATCTTTGACAAAACAGGAAAGAATATCCAATGGAAAAAGACAGCCTCTTCAACAAATGGTATTGTGAAAACTGGACAGCAACATGCAGAAGAATGAAACTGGACCACTTTCTTACAATTTATTGAAAAATAAATTCAAAATGGATGAAAGACCTAAATGTGAGACAAGAAAACATTAAAATCCTAGAAGAGAACATAGGCAGCAACATTTTCAACATCAGATGTAGCAACTTCTTAATAGATCTGTCTCCTGAGGCAAGGGAAACAAACGCAGAAACAAACTATTGGGACTTCATCATAATATAAAGTTTCTTCACAGTGAAGGAAACAATCAACAAAACTATAAGGCAACATTGGAATGGGAGGTTTTTGCAAATTACATAGATGATAAAAGTTAGCATCCAAAATTTATAAAGATGTTATCAAACTCAACACCCAAAAAACAGATAGTCAAATTAAAAAATGGGCAGAAGACATTAATAGACATTTTTCCAAAGAAGACATACAGATGGTGAACAGACACATGAAAAGATACTCAACATCACTCATCATCAGGGAAATACAAATCAAAACCACAATTATATATCACCTTAAACCAGTCAGAATGGCTGAAATTAATAACACGAACAGATGTTGGTGAGGATGCAGAGAAAGGAGAACACTCTTGCAGTGCTGATGGGATTGCCAACAAGTGGAGACACTCTGGAAGACAGCATGGAGGTTCTTCAAAAATTTAAAAATAGAACTACCCTACGATCCAGCAACTGCACTACTAGGTATTTATCCAAAGGATAAAAAAAAAACTGATTCAAAGGGATACACGCATCCTGATTTTGATAGCAGCATTATCAACAATGGTCAAATGGTGAAAAAGTCCAAATGTCCATTGACTGATGAATGGAGAAAGAAGATGTGTGATAAAATATATACATGTATATATAATGAAATATTACTCAGCTATAAAAAAGAATGAAATCTTGCCATTTGCAATGATATGGATGGAGCTAGAGTATTATGCTAAGCGAAATAAGTCAGAGAAAGACAAACCACATGATTTCACTCATATGTGGAATTCAAGAAACAAAAAAAATGAACACAGGGGATACAGAGAGGCAAACCAAGAAACAGACTCTTACCTAATGAGATCAGACTTACGGTTACCAGAGGGGAAATGGGAACCGTGATGAGTTAAATAGGTGATGGGGATTAAGGAGGGCACTTGTGATGATCACTGGGTGTTGTATGTATGTGTTGAATCACTAAGTTCTACACCTGAAGCTACATTTACACTCTATGTTAACTACGTGGAAGTTAAAGAAAAATTTGGAAAGAAAAAAAAGGTTAAAAAAATACTATCAGAACAAAACTAGTTCTAGCACTGAATGGGCTCATTGCTTATACACTAGTCATCATCTATTGGTAATTTATTTGAGTGTCATTTCAGAAAGAAATGTTTCTATATACATGACAAACTGTAAGATTTCTGTACAAACAACATATTATTGTATTTGGCCACTTGTTATACTGTTAACACTTGATTCATCTAAACTCAACATATAAAGCATGATAATGCTTTTAATGTATACATTTAATGTATAATGATGTTTATACATCAGGAACTCTAGAGCTGTTTCTTTGTAATTTGAAATTTCTCCTATATTTCTGTTTTATTTCATCTTTTAGATGTTAGACATTTTTGTGCTATAGAATGGATTAAAACCGTAGAATCACCAGTCTTTTCTATCTTTGAAGCCTAATGTCTCTCAAATTTAATTATATGAAAGATTCTCTGAAAATAAGTCTCTAATGTGGTCTATAATTGAGTATTAATCTGTCCATTTTAGGCTATCAAAAGCAAGAATTTTGTCTAGAGAAACAGAATATTTTTTTCCATTGGTAGTGGCAGGGTGAAGAATGCCACTAAATTTATTCTCCTATCCCTGTAGGCAATAGTTGGGAGAAATGGTCCCAGCTCAGCAGGGCTTCTCAGTTTTTGAGGTATAACCTACATTTTCAAAGCTGAGTGGGTAATAAGGTGGCTGGAATATTTGTTGAAATATAAAGTGCAGATCTGTGTACTATGTAATTAACATATTCCTGAAACAATAAATTTTTTCTGTGAGCTGAAAATGGAACATTATGTAAATCATAGGTATTTTTATTTGTGAAAACATTTGGAGGATATTTTGAAGGCCCCATTTCAGAAGAATACCATACAATTGCAAATGCTTTTACTTTTTAAACATAGTTCATCGCAGACTAACATAATGCCTTTGCAAATTTCCTAAGAAAATTTATAATGAATATCCATGGCCATTCTGCAGGAACTCTAGACCATCATTTTCTCCCCAGATACTCGGAAATTCCTTTAGAAGAGGAGGGGTGGGGAAAGTGGGTGATTTCTCACATGTTCCACAAATTAGAACTTTTGAGCACTCAGTGACAGCTGCCATATGCATCCATATTTATTAAAAATATGTTCAGATGCAAGTTACAAACTAACCAATTGTGGCTTAAGCAAATAAATGGCTTATTTTTCCAAATAAAAGCAAGTCTTAAAAGCAAGTCTAGATGTAGGTCATTGCTGGTGTTTATTTAGTTGTTCAACAATGCCATTTGGACCCAAGGAATTTCTTTTTTTTTTTTTCTGACCCACTATTCATACTATGTAGACTTTCATCTTCAGGCCTGTCATCCCATTGTTATAAGATGGCTGCTGAAGCTCCAGATATCATGTTTACATTCAAAGCAGAGAGAAAGAAGAAGAAAGATTCAGTGCCAGCAGATTTCTGCTTGAAGTCTCACTATTAGAACTGAGTCACATTGTCCCTCCTATCTGCAAGTAAGTGAGGGAAATTGGGTTTTCTGCTTTCTAGTTTCTATAGTAGAAAGTAGCAAGGGAGAATTGGGTTAGAAATGTATTAATTAGAGCTAATTAATGAGATGTCTCTCCTTCTTAGGTCTGATAAGGTATGTCTCTTGTCACCACCAATGATAGTGCTTTTAGCCTAATCAAATAGAATGGTGCCCACTAATGTTTGCACTGAGAGTAGTCATCTCACCCAGGGATTCAGGAGGAGTGCAAGGTTACTGGTACAGAGGATATTTGGAGTGAAAGTCATTATGGTGATCCCAGCCAGTGCCTTCCTCTGATCTTACTTCATTGCCTTGGGTGAACTTAGTAAATCTTAATAGTCTCTCCTCTTAGGATTAATTCTAATGTAAATACCATATTTAATCAATTCCAAGACACACTATTTCACATATTTTCACCAAAACAAATCTCTGACATTAGGATTTACTTCCAACAAATTATATATTTCTGACATTAGGAATTATTTTCAAAAATTTTGTCTTATAGCTAAAGTTGGCCAGGTAGCTATTAAGATATAGTTGTCATTTCATGTACATGTGGAAACCTGGTCATAGCTGTTCATGGTATAAACACTTCAGTTGAGTTATATGCACTGTTGGTACTACATGTGTTAATTGCCATATAAAATATCTTCAAAAAGATTACACTGCCAGTAAGCATCAGAACAAAATATTATTGTGTAAGCAGAAAGGTATGAAAATGGAACAGTGGGGTGTAATTTGACATTAGTGAAACAAATATGTACCACTGAAAGAGTAAATGCCAGCATTAAGACTTGCAGAATGAAGTGGGAGGCATCACAATCCCAGACTTTAGCCTCTACTGAAAAGCTGTAATCACCAAGACAGCACGGTATTGGCACAAAAACAGACACATACACCAATGGAATAGAATAGAAACCCCAGAATTAGACCCACAAAAGTATGGCCAACTAATCTTTGACAAAGCAGGAAAGAATAGCCAATGGAAAAAAGACAGTCTTTAACAAATGGTGCTGGGAGAACTGGACAGCAACATGCAGAAGAATGAAACTAGAACACTTTCTTACACCATTCACAAAAATAAACTCAAAATGGATAAAGAACCTGAAAGTGAGGCAGGAAATCATCAAAACCCCAGAGGAGAAAGCAGAAAAAAACCTCTCTGACCTCAGCCGCAGCAATTTCTTACTTGACACATCCCCAAAAGGCGAGGGAATTAAAAGCAAACATGAACTATTGGGACTTCATGAAGATAAAAAGCTTCTGCACTGCAAAGGAAACAATCAACAAAACTAAAAGGCAACCAACGGAATGGGAAAAGATATTTGCAAATGACATATTGGACAAAGGGCTAGTATCCAAAATCTATAAAGAACACACCAAACTCCACACCCAAAAAACAAATAATCCAGTGAAGAAATGGGAAGAAAACATAAATAGACACTTCTCTAAAGAAGACATCCAGATGGCCAACAGGCACATGAAAAGATGCTCAACGTCGCTCCTCATCAGGGAAATACAAATCAAAACCACACTCAGGTATCACCTCACACCAGTCAGAGTGGCTAAAATGGACAAATCAGGAGACTATGGATGCTGGAGAGGATGTGGGGAAATGGGAACCCTCTTGCACTGCTTCTGGGAATGCAAACTGGTGCAGCCACTATGGAAAACAGTGTGGAGGTTCCTCAAAAAATTAAAAATGGATCTAACCTATGACCCAGCAATAGCACTGCTAGGAATTTACCCAAGGGATACAGGAGTGCTGATGCATGGGGGCACTTGTACCCCAATGTTTATAGCAGCAATTTCAACAATATCCAAATTATGGAAAGAGCCTAAATGTCCATAAACTGATGAATGGATAAAGAAATTGTGGCTTATATATACAATGGAATACTACTTGGCAATGAGAAAGAATGAAATCTGGTCTTTTGTAGCAATGTGGATGGAACTGGAGAGTGTTATGCTAAGTGAAATAAGTCATAGAAAGAAAGACAGATACCATATTTTTTCACTCTTATGTGGATCCTGAGAACCTTAACAGAAGACCATGGGGGAGAGGAAGGAAGAAAAAACAAGTTAGAGAGGGAGGAAGCCAAACCATAAGAGACTCTTAAAAACTGAGAATAAACTGAGGGTTGATGGGGGTGGGAGGGAGGGGAAAGTGGGTGATGGGCATTGAAGAGGGCACCTGTTGGGATGATCACTGGATGTTGTATGGAAACCAATTTGACAATAAATTTCATATTAAAAAAATAAAATAAAAGGAAAGTAAGGGTTGGCTAAAGGATGTAGCTAGAGGGTAGAGCATCCAAAGCACAGAGAACCACATGGGCAAGGTTGAGAGGCTAAAGAATCCATAGCATGTTTGCATAACTTAAATACAGAGTGGCTTGAGTGCACAAAGCAAGATGAAAAGAGGGGCAGAAGAATCTAGAAAAGAGGTGATATCAAGGCAATGTATGGCCTTTGACCCCATGATGCAGAAGGCATTGATTGGTGTAAGGGGTGAATTTAATATGTGTTTCAGAAAATGCTTTGGTTTCAGTTTGGAGGAAGCGAGAGTACATGCAGAAGGATGGGAATGACTGCTGGTTGCCTACCTCATCATTTCTTCCCCGCCTTTTTTCTTTAGTAACAAAACCATATTTTTAATATGGGCACAGCACCTCTCTGAAGAGAGGATTTCTTGCAGCCTTTTTACATCTCTGAGTAGTTATGTAACTAAATTCTGGCCAATGAGATAAAGGAAAATGTAAAGGTTTTCCAAGAAGCCTCCTTAAACAGCAGAAGATTTCATACTTCTTTTCCTTTTTCACCTTCTTGCTGTCTAAAATGCAGACAGAATACATTCCATCTGGAGATGTGGAACGAAATCACCCTGTTGGGAAGAACGGAGTTGGTGCTGTTATTTGGAACCATTCATGCAGCATATCATAGCATGTAGAAATGTGCTACAGATGGCAAAGCAATACGGTAAAAGCAACAACAGCAACAGCAGCAATAACAACAACAACAGCAAACCTAGGTCTTTGATGATCATGGAACAAATATACCAGAGGGCTTACCTCTGTACTTCATTTACGAAATAAAAAAATAAATTTCATAAGGAGCCATTCCATATAGTTCATTGTTACCAAGTACAATGGCCCCAAACTGCTCTTTGGTAACCCATCAATACAGGTAGAAAATACAGTGGAAGAAAAGATTCAATTTATGAAGCAACCAAATAGATAAAATACCCAGGCAGTAACTAAACAATTAATGTGAATGAACCATATGAGAAAACCTTAAAACTTTATTAACATGTAAAAGGAAATGTAAACGGGTGAAAAAAGGATCACATTGTTTATGGCTAACATTAAAAGCGGTAATCATTTTTCAATATATAAGTGTTTCAAATCAACACATCATGCACCTTAAACTGCACAATGTCATATGTCAAATATATTTCAATTAAGCTTGAAGAAAGTAATAAATCTACCCAAAATTAACTCACCAATATTAAACTCTAAAATCAAATATAATCCCAACTAAAATATCAATAAGATCTTCTTTAATTTTACTTTTTATTAAGTTTTCAATTTTAATTCCAGCATAGTTAATATACAGTGTCATATTAGTTTCTGGTGTACAGTACGATGATTCAACAATTCTATATATTATTTAGTTCTTATCCATGATAATTATACTCTTTAATCCTCATAATCTATTTCATTCATCCTCTCCACCTAAACTCCACTAACCATAATTTTTTTCTATAGTTAAGAATCTGTTTCTCGGTTTCTCTCCATCTCTTTTTTTTTATTTTGCTTATTTGTTTTGATTCTTAAATCCACATATGAGTGAAATCATATGGTATTTGTCTTTCTGTGACTGACTTATTTCACTTAGCATTATACTCCATAGCTCAATCCATATTGTTTATCCATTCATTACTTGTTAGACACTTGGGCTATTTCCATTTCTTGTACATGTTGTACATAATGCTGCAATTAACATAGGAGTGCCTTATACACTTGAATCTATGTTTTTGAATTTTTTTGGTAAATACACAGTAGTGTGATTTCTATATTAAAAGGGTAGTTCTGTTTTTATCTTTTTGAGGAATCTCCATACTATTTTCCATAGTGGTTGTACCAGTTTGCATTCCAGCCATCAGTGACAGGAATTCCTTTTACTCCACATTCTTGCCAACACTTGCTTCTCATGTTTTTTTTTTAATTAATGTATTTAATTTTTAGTTAATTAACACACAGTGCAATATTGGTTTTGGAAGTAGAATTCAGTGATTCATCACCTACATACAACACCCAGTACTCATCACAACTAGTGCCCTCCTTATTACACATCACCCATCTAGCCAATACCCAGCCACCTCCCTCTATCAACCCTGAGTTTGTTGTCTATAGTTGATCTCCTGTGGTTTGTTTCCCTCTCTTCTCTTCTTCACCCCTTACCATATGTTCATCTGTTTTGTTTCTTAAATTCCACATATGAATGAAATCATATGGTATTTGTCTTCCTCTGATTGACTTCTTTCCTTAGCATAATAAATTCTAGCTCCATCCACATCATTGCAAATTGAGAGATTTCATTCTTTTTGATGGCTGAGTAATATTCCAGTGTGTGTATATGTGTGTGTGTGTGTGTGTGTGTGTACCAGATTTGTGTGTGTGTGTATATATACACACATATATATGTATATATACATGTACATACATATACTCACACACACATACATACATACATGCCACATTTTCTTTATCCATTCATCAACCAATGGACACTTGGGATATTTCCATAGTTTGGCTATTGTTGATAATGCTGCTATAAACATTGGGTGCATGTACTCTTTTGAATCTATATTTTTGTATCCTTTGGGTAAATACATAATAGTGAAATTGCTGGATCATATTGTAGTTCTATTTTTAGTTATTTGAGGAAACTGCATACTGTTTTCCAGGGTGGTTGCACGAGTTTAAATTCTCACCAACATTGCAAGTGATTTCCTTTTTCTCCACATCCTTGTGTTTCTTGTGTTGTTGATTTTAGCCATTCTGACAGGTGTGAGGTTGTACCTCATTCTGGTTTTGATTTGTATTTTCCTGACGATGAGTGATGTTGAGAGACCCTTGCTGCAGAGATCAAAGACCTAAACCTAGTCAAGCCGGAATAAAAATGTGAATTTGACTGGATACAGTCACCATGGGGATTGAAGAAGCAGAGGAGAGAATAAGTGATATAGAAATAAAATTACAGAAAATAATGGACCTGAAAATAAGAGAAAAAGAAAACTATTAGATTACAAAGAGAGACTCAATTCCATAAAGAGAAATAATATCCATATCACAGGAATCCCAGAAAAAGCAGAGTGGTGAAAAGGGGCATCAGGTTTATCTGAACAAATTATAGCTGAGAACTTCATAAGCTGGGGAAGGAAACACGTATTCAAGCCTAAGAGGCACAGAGAACTTCCCTCAAAACCAATAAAAACACATCAACACCACGACAAATTACAGGGAAACTTGCAAAATATAAAAATAAAGAGATAATTATGAAATCAGCTAGGACAAAAGGAACTTAACCTACAAGCATAGATACTAAGGTTAGCAGCAGACTTATCCATTGAATCTTGTGCTTTTGATTTTAACCATTCTGATGGGTGTGAGAGCTCATTTTAGTTTTGATTTGTATTTCCATGATTATGACTCATGTTTAGCATCTTTTCATGTATCTGTTACCCATCTGGATACCTTCTTTGTAAAAATGTCTATTAATGTCTTCTGCCCATTTTTTAATTGGACTTTTCATTTTTGGTGTGAGTTTTATAAATTCTTTTTTTAATGTTTATTTTTGAAAGAGAGAGAGACAGAGAGGGAGAGAGAGAGAGAGAGAGAGAGAGAGCAAGTGGGGAAGGGGCAGAGAGAAAGGGAGACAGATCCGAAGCAGGCTGGGGCTCTGAGCTGTCTGCAGAGCCCAATGTGGGGCTCGAACTCACAAACTGCGAGACCATGACCTGAGCTGAAGTCAGATAGTTAGCCAACTGGGCTACAAAGGCGCCCCTATAAATTCTTCATATATTTTGTGTACAAACCCTTTTTCAGAGATGTCATTTGCAAATATCTTCTCATATTCCATAGGTTGCCTTTTAGTTTTGTTGATTGTTTCCTTCACTGTGCAGTAGCTTTTTATGTTGATGGAATCCCAGTATTTGAACTATACTTTAAAGTTCCTCGCTTCATTAGACATATATATAAAAAATATTGCTAAGGCCAATGTCAGAAAAATTACTGCCTGTGCTCTCTTCTAGGATTTTTACGGTTTCAGTTCTCACATTTTGGTCTTTAATCCATTTGAGTTTATTTTTGTGTAGTGTGAGAAAATGGTCCAGTTTCGCTCTTTTGCATGTTGCTGTCTCGTTTTCCCATCATCATTTTTGGAGAAAACTGTCTTTTTCCCATTGTGTATTTATTTCTCCTTTATCAAACATTCATTGACCATATAAATATAGGTTTATTTCTGGGTTTTTTGTTCTGTTCTATTGATCTATGTGTCTATTGTTATGTCAGTACCATATTGTTTTGATTACTACACTGTTGTAATATAACTTCAAGTTCAGAATTGCAATAACCTTGTTTTTGTTTATCTTTTTCAAGATTTCTTTGGTTATTCAGGATCTTTTGTGATTCCAACCATTTTTTATGATTGTTCTAGTACTGTGAAATGCTATTGGTATTTTGATAGAGATTACATTGAATGTGTAGATTGGTTTGGATAGTATAGATGTTTTAACAACAAGTGTTCTTCCAATCCATGAACATGAAATATTTTTCAATTTCGTTGTATTATCTTGAATTTCTTTCACCAACATTTTTACGTTTTAAGAGTACAAGTCTTCCACCCTTTTAGTTGATTTCTAAACACTTTATTACTTCTGATGCAAATTTAAATGGGATTTATTCCTTAATTTTCTTTCTGCTGCTTTATTCTTGGTGTATACAGGTGCAACAGGCTTCTGAAAATTGATTTTGTATCCTGTGACTTTACTAAATTCATTTATCAGTTCTAGTAGCTTTTTGGTGGAGCCTTTCAGGTTTTATATATAGAGTATCATGTCTCCTGCAAAATTGTGAAAGTTTGACTTCTTCCTTGATTTGGATCGCTTTTCTTTCTTTTTCTTATCTAATTCCTGTGGGTAGTATTTCCAATACTATGTTGAATAATAGTGGTAAGAGTCTACATCCTTGTCTCATTCCTAACCTTAGGAGAAAAGCTCTCAGTTTTCACCATTGAGTATTATGGTAGCTGTGGATTTTTCTTATAAGGTCTCTATCATGTTGAGGTATGTTTCCTCTAGACTTACTTTGTTGAAAAGTTTTATCATAAATAGATGCTGTACTTTGTCAAATTCTTTCTCTGCACTATTGAAATGATCATATGGTTCTAATCCTTTCCCTTCCTTATTTATGTGATTCATCACATTGATTTGTGAATATTTTTTAAATTTTTTTAACATTTATTAATTTTTGAGAGACAGAGACAGAGCATGAGTAGAGGAGGGGCAGAGAGAGAGGGAGACACAGAATCTGAAGCAGGCTCCAGGCTCTGAGCTGTCAGCAGAGCCTGACGCGGGGCTCGAACTCATGGACTGCAAGATCATGACCTGAGCCGAAGCCAGCTGCTCAACCAACTGAGCCACCCAGGCGCCCCTGATTTGTGAATATTAAACCATGCTTGAATCCTGGGAATTAATCCCACTGATCATGGTGAATAATTTTTTTAACGTATTGTTGGATTTGGTCTGCTAGTATTTTCTTGAGGTTTTTTGCATCTATGTTCATTAGAGATAGTGGTCTGTAGTTCTATTTTGGTTTTCTGGTTTTGGTATCCGGGTAATACTGGCCTGAAAGAATGAAATCGGAAATTTTACTTCCTTTCCTATTTTTTGGAATAATTTTAGAAGAATACATGTTAACTCTTCTTTAAATCTTTGGTAGAATTCAACCGTGAATCCATCTGGTTCTAAACTTTTGTTGAAAATTTTTTTGATTACTGATTCCATTTCATTGCTGCTAATCAGTTTGTTCAAATTTTCTGTTTCTTCCTACTTCATTTTTGGTGTGTCAGATGTTTCCAGGGATTTCTTCATTTCTTCTTGCTTATCTAATTTGTTGTCATATAGTTTTTCATAATATTAACTTACAATTGCTTGTATTTCTGTGTTGTTGGTTATTATTTCTTTTTCATTTATTTTGTTTATTTGGGTCTTCTCTCTCTTTTCTTAACGTGTCTGTATAAAGATTCATCAATTTTGTTGGTCTTTTCCAAGAACCAGCTCCCAGTTTCATTAATTTTTTTTTTTTAGTTTCTATATCATTCATTTCCCCTCTAATCTTTATTTCCTTACTTATACTGGTTTGAGGTTTTGTTTGCTGCTCTTTTTCTAGTTCCTTTAGGTGTAAGGTTAGTTTGTTTATTTCAGAGTTTTATTCCTTCTTGAAATAGTCTTGTATTGCTATAAACTTCCCTCTTAGAATCACTTTTACTTCATCTGAAATGTTTTGGACTATGGTGTTTTCATTTTCTTTTGTTTTCATGTATTTTTTAATTTCCTCTTTGATTTCTTGGTTGACTCATTTATTTTTAATTTTTTTTCAACGTTTTTATTTATTTTTGGGACAGAGAGAGACAGAGCATGAACGGGGGAGGGGCCGAGAGAGAGGGAGACACAGAATCGGAAACAGGCTCCAGGCTCTGAGATGTCAGCCCAGAGCCTGACGCGGGGCTCGAACTCACGGACCGCGAGATCGTGACCTGGCTGAAGTCGGACGCTTAACCGACTGCGCCACCCAGGCGCCCCATTTTTTTTTTAATTTTTTTTTCAACGTTTTTATTTATTTTTGGGACAGAGAGAGACAGAGCATGAACGGGGGGGTTGACTCATTTATTGTTTAGAAGCATATTAATTACCTTCCATGTATTTATGATCTTGTAAGATATTTTCTTGTGTTTGATTTCTATTCGTAGTTGTCAGCAGAAAAGATGCATGAAATAACTTCAGTCTTTTTGAATGTTTTGATACTTGGTTTGTGGCCAAATATGCTGCCTGTACCAAAGAATGTTCCATGCCCACTTGAAAAGAATGTGTTCTTCTGCTGTTTTAGGATGGAACATTCTGAATATATGTTAAGTCAATCATTTCTAATGTGTCATTCAAAGCCACAGTTTCCTTGTTGGTTTTCTGTTTGGATGATCTGTCCATTGATATAAGTGAGGTGTTTAAAGTCCCCTATTATTATTATATTACTATTAATTAGTTTCTTTATGTTTGTTATTAACTGTCTTAAGTATTAGATGCTCCCATGTTAAGTGAGTAAATATTTACAATTGTTATATCTTTTTTTTTGGCTTTTCCCCTTAATGATTATATAGTGTCCTTCTTATCTTATTGCAATCTTTGTCTTAAAGTCTGTTTTGTCTAATGTAAGAACTGCTACTTAAGGTTTCTTTTGACATCCCTTTGCTGGATAAATAATTCTCCACTGCCTCACTTTCAATCTGCAAGTGTCTTCAGTTCTAAAATCAGACACCTATAGTCAACATATAGATGGGTCTTGTTTTTTCCACTCTTTCATCCTATGTACTTTTATTGGAGCATTTAATCAATTACTTTGAAAGTAATTATTAGTAAATATGTATTTATTGCCATTTGTTACTTCTTTTATATTTGCTTTTTTAGTTTTCTCCATCCCTTTCTTTTCTTCATCTTTTCTCTCATGATTAGTTGGCTCTTCTTAGTAATATACTTGGGTTACTTTCTGTTAATTTTTGCAAATCTGTTACTGGTTTTTTATTTGTGGTTACCGTTAGGTTTGTATATACCATATTCTTTATAAGCAGTCTATAGTAAGTTGATTGTTGCTGAAGTTTGAAGCCATTCTTTACTCCTTTATGCCCCACTTTTTATTGTATGGTGTCATACTTTACATCCTTTTATTCTGTGTGTCCATTGACTGATTTTTACAGCTATACTTATTTTTACTGATTTTATGTTTCCTACCTTCCTTACTTTTGATTATGGTCTTTCCTTTCCCTTCAAGGGGTTCCCTTTAACATTTCTTGTAGTGTTCATTTAGTGGTCATGAATTTCTTTAACTTTTATTTGTCTGAGAAACTATCTCCCCCTTTCATTCTGATTGAAAGCCACTCTGGATAGAGTATTTTAGGCTGCAATTTTTTTTTCTTTTAGTACCTTGAATATGTCATGCCACTCCCTTCTGAACTTCAGTTTCTGTTGAAAAATCCTCTGATATCTTTATAGGGTTTCCCTTTTATGTAACTGATTTCTCTTGTTGTCTTTAAAATTCTCTCTTTATTACTACTCTTAGCCAACTTAATTACTATGTATCTTGGTGTGGACCTCTTTTGATTGATTCTGTTGGGAGATCCCTGTCCCTTCTGAATCTGGACTTCTCTTTCTTTGCCTGGACTTGGGAAGTTTTAAGCTATTATTTCTTCAAATAAATTTTGTGCCACCTTTTCTTTTTTTTCTTCTTGGATCCCTATAATGTGAATGCTATTACTTTTTACTGTATTGCTGAGTTCTCTAAGTCTATTCTTACTTTGCATAATTGTTTTCTCTCATTTGTTTAGCTTGATTACTTTCCATTACTGTCTGCCAGGTCACTGAGATTTATTTTTCTGCTTTGTTTAGTCTACTGTTTATTCCATTTTGTGTATTTTTAATTTCACTTATTTTGTTCTTTATCTCTTATTGGTTCTTTTTTAAATATTATTTTAAGGGCCTCACCAATGTCCACCTCTTTCTCAAGGTCAGTATCTTTAAGATCATTAGTTTAAATTCTCCATCAGGCATATTACTTATGTATATTTCACCTCAGTCTCTTGCTGTGATCTTATTCTGTTCTTTCATTTGAGACATATTCCTCTGTCTCCTCATCTTGTCTAACTCCCTGAGTCTGTTTCATTGTGAAGAGAGGCAGCTGCATCTGCACTTGAATGTGATGGCCTTGTGAAGAAGAGGTCCTGCAGTGTCCTACCATGCAGTGTCCTCTGTTCACCAGAACCTGGTGCTTCAGTGGTGTCTCCTATGTGTGATGCATGCATCCAACTGTTGTGGCTGAGCTGGTTTTCCCTTCAGGCCAGTCATCTTCAATGTATCTTTTGCCTACTATGGCCAGTGCTTGGTTCCCATGATGTTAGTGTGTCTGGGGACTCGTTGGGCTTGAGTTGTGTCAGACCAGGCATTTGCCAGAGATTCACTAGCATCAAATGGCAGGGCAATTTTCCTGTGCTGTCCTCCAAGAAGGTTTTGTTGGTGTATGGGGCCTGCAATCAGACTAGTTGTCTGCCTCCAGCCCACTCCTGGGGCCTCTGTATGACTTGCGTGTGTGGTTATCTTTCCTTCCCTCTGGGGCAGGAATTGTTTTGGAGTGGTGGCTGTTTACACATTTCCAGCCCTGTGGCTCCACCATGTATGGGCTCTGGCCAAGAGCATATGGGAGAGGGTTGATCTGCCAAAGCACAGTGGGGCGGGGGGCAGTGTGGCAGTACTAGCAAAGTTTGAGTGTCACTGTTTCTTTGTGAGAGGGACCCTGCAGTGCCCATACTGATGTGCACTGTCCAGAAGGGTGGACTGGCAGAAGCACAAAGCTGGGGGGAGAGGGGGAGAGAGCAGCAGTGCTGATAAGATAAGTAGGGAGTCCCACAGGTAGTTGTGTGTTTACACTGGGAAATAGGGGATGAAAGTGATGCCTGTCAGTTCCATTGTTCCTGGGGGAGTTCCCCAGTGATTTCTGTCACTCCAGGACATGCTCTGAGATTAGTAAATAACTGCCCCTCCCATATGCTCCAGGTGACTTTCAAACTTCTACATCTATGTTGTATCTTCTTGGACTGTTTATGGTGCTCTCTCTTAAAGTGTAAGGACTCAGTTTTCTCTTGCCCACTGGCTCTCCCTATTCAAGCCCACTGATTTTTTTTTTTAATTTCAGGTTTTAAGTCTTGCTACTTGTAAGAACACATGAAATTCGGCCTCCTTGGTTTTCAAAGTCAAATGTTATGGGGATTCATCTTCACCACGGGGCTCCCTGGTGTGGGGGTCTGTTTCTTTCACCTCTCCATGCCTTCAATATCCATCCTTTTCATTGACATTCTTGTGAGTCTGTTTAATTCCCAATGGTGTCTCCACCTTCCTTATCTTCTTCATTGTGGTCTCTTCTCTACCTTTAGTTGTTGAATTTGTTCTTCCAGTCTTAAGATTATTTTCTGGGTTATTTACACTGAGGTAAGTATTATCTAGTTGTATCTGGGATGAGGTGAGCCTAAGGTCCTCTTACTCCATCACCTTCCCCAGGAGTCTTTCCATATATCATACTTTCTCTATAGTCATTGTGTGGAAATAATAGTTTAAAGTCACTGTTGCTTTTCTCTCATTGTCCAATCTTCAACCTCTTTTGATTTGTTTTCCACATTATTACCTCAGTGAAATCTATTTTGATAGTATCACAGTGGGCCTTCCAATTGCCATACTGAATGGACAAATTTTAGTGTTTAAATAGAAAATAAAAATCATACTTCCTTTGTCCAGACTATGAGGCCCTTGATAATGTGGCCCTTACTTACATTTATAGGTTCATCTCCCTCTCTATATATACCCTGATCTCCAACTATGTTCAAGTGTTTGCAATTCAAAGAGTACACAATAATTTTTCCCAACACTTTTGTATATGTTGTTTCTCCATACTGGAAAACTCATGTACTTGATGAACTAGTTTTAAAACTAAACATAATGTGACAACCAGATGAAACTTTAGCAAATCTCCTTAGTCAAAGATAAACCTTTTTTCTTCTATATCATACCATAGCACCTCATCCATATAGCACTAATTGCATTACTGTAGTGTTTCATTTACAAATCTTTCTCCCCTCCAGACTGTGAGACCCTGGGAGCAGGAAGAAGACAACTTTCAAATTATCTTCATATCTTTATTTACACAGATCTTAAAACAACATATATTGATGTTTAGTAAATACTTGATGAGTAAATAAGTGAATAAATATCAGTAAACATTTATTGGGAATCTACTATTCTCAGGCTTGTGCTAGGTGCAGAGTAAGTCAAATAAAGTACATGACATGGTGTTGATCCTCAGCCCACTTCCAATCTAGTTAAAATAACAGAACTAATATAAAATAGATATATACATAAATAAAAACATAGGGTATCCACAATAAGTGCCAAATGGGAGATAAGGACAAATGTTATGGGACAATGAATGAAGAAAGATGATAAAGAGGAAAGAAGTAATCTGGGCTGGAAGCGTGAACTTTTCCCCAAAGGATTGGCAGAATTTTGTTAGGATGAAGAAATGAACATTTTTGACAGAAATTATGAAATGAGCAAATATACCAAAGCAGGGACACATGTACTATGTTCAGGGAACTGCTACTAGAAACATCTATTAAGAGTGGAAAGTTCAAAACCTAGTTCTACCACTTTCTCACTGTGTGGTCTTGAGTCCCCTCACTAGTAAACTAGGATTACAATGTTTCTTATCTCATAGGGTTGTCAGGAAATTAAATATATAATATTAATATTAATATTAATATTTAATATATATTATAGACATATATACACATATGTAATGCTTTATATTATATAAATGTATTTATTACATTGTTTATATATTATATATAAATATATAAAATACATTTAATAATAGGTATATTATTAGATGTGTATTTATATATTACAAAAACATATACATAGGTATGACCCATAGTAAGCACTAAATAAATACTATTTTATTGTTACTATTAATAGGGAGTAATAAAAATACAATATAGGTTGAAACCAATGGTGCCTGCTGGCACTTTATCCCTGGAGAGGCAATGCCACTTCTAGATGGGCTCCAGTCTTTGAGCCCTTCTGGTGCAAAAACTCACAAAAATAAGACCCTCTCATTTTCCCAGCCAATGGTTTTGGGGAAGTATTTTCCTTTTGTAATCCCCTGTGTGCTTTTCTCTCTCTCTCTCTCTCTCTCTCAATGAATGTAAATGAAAATAAATCTAAATGAATGTAAATGCCAGAGTGTATTGGGTTTGTGCCATAGTTCACAGAACTTGATCAGGGGAGTGTCCCATATAAAGATTTGTTTCATGAAGATTGATGTAAGAATATTGTATAAGATAGAGAGACCAGTTAAGAAGCAACTGTACTGGTCCAGAGTGAAGTTCTGAGGTTATAAATAAGATGGTTATTTCATTCATGGGAATGAAAAAGATAACAAAGCACTGAAAATAAACTAAAGGACCTGGTGATTAGATATTGGAGGTAAACAAAACAGATGAGTTAGTGGAACTCCAACATTTTCAACATTTAGTGGCTAAGAAAGGGGAGCAGCTAAGGTAGCAGAGTAATAGGAGGATCCTAGGCTTGCCTCATCCCTTGAACACAGCTAGATAAATCTCAAATCATTCTGAATACCCAAGAAATAGGTCTGAGGAATGACAGAAAAAAATCTGAACAACCAGAGGGAAAGAAGAGGTTACATCGTGGAAGGTAACAGGTGCAGAGATGTGGTTTGGGGGAGAAACAGATCCTGGGTTCTGCAAAGGGGAGAGAGCCCCAGTCACGGAGAGAGGAAAGAGATGAGAGAGAGAGAGAGAGAGAGAGAGAGAGAGAGAGAGAGAGAGAAGCACACAGGGGATTGCCAAAGTAAAATACTTCCCCAAAACCATTGGCTGGGAAAATAAGAGGGTCTTATTTTTGTGAGTTTTTACCCCAGAAGGGCTCAAAGACTCGAGCCCATCTAGGAGAAGTGGCATTGCCTTTCCAGGGATAAAGTGCCAGCAGTCACCATTTTCCTCCCCTACCCCTCAACATAGGCACCTCTGCTAAGGGCAGCTAACCTGGACACTGGCTCTTTACTATACTTCAAACCCCATGCTACTGTGCTCTGGTGTGACTGCTTTTCTAGGTCAAACCTGCATCAGACCAGTGCATCAAGACCCTACTACAAAAGACTAGTATAGCTTCTCTACACCAGTTGCTTTGAGTATGAGGTTTTAAAACTCAGCTGATTTGGTTGGTGTAGAGCCCAAAGTGCTCTGTGCTGCTCCAGGTGGGCTAGCAACAGAAATTGTGAAGGCAGAGATCTGAAGGACACCTGGGATGCATGAGAGGAAATTGTTCACTCTTCTGGGAAAGCTTTCCAGGCAGCAGCAAGCACAGACTCCCATCTCCATGAATGAGGGATCTGACTGGTGCCATTTCCCTTCCCCACCCCTCAGCATAAACTAAATTCAGTAAACAGTACAGCACCAACACTGGTGGCCTAAACTGCTTATACCAAGCCCTGACCCCCTGCACTCTGCTGATACTGCTTTTCTCAGGGAAGTAAGCCTGATAACCAACACAGCAGTTGGCACTTACCTCAGACGACCAGAACAAACTCTACATGCACCATGTCTACTGACCATAGAGACCTGTAAAGCTTCATTTATGGAGTAAATATCATCAGGTCTCTTAAAAAGCAGACCAGAGCACACCTAGTTAAAACTCACCACACTATGGCCAAGGTCCAAGCACTCCACACTGCAGGAAAGGAGAAAATCTGCAGAGGACTGACCTTACAGATAGAGCAGACAATCAGCAGCAGAGTAAAGGTAGCATACACGAAAGACATTTTTTGAAATTCCAGGTCCTGGACAGTATATGACCACTTTTTAATAAAACAATTACTCTTTTAAGGAGCAGGAAACATAACAGACTATCCTAACATAGAGAAGAAGACAGAGACCCAGACAAAATGCCAAGATGGAGGAATTCATCCCAACTCAAAGAACAACGAAAGGTCAGAGTCAGGGATCTAATTGAAACAGATATAAGTTTTTAACAGTCTCTTATGCTTTGGCTCTCTCCCACTCTAACCTCTTTTTTTTTTTTTCCTTCCCCTCCCCCATGGGTTCCTGTTAAGTTTCTCAGAACAAACTGAGGGTTTATGGGGGGTGGGAGGGAGGGGAGGGTGGGTGATGGGTATTGAGGAGGGCACCTTTTGGGATGAGCACTGGGTGTTGTATGGAAACCAATTTGTCAATAAATTTCATAAAAAAAAATAAATAAATAAACTTAATCCTTAAGAAAAAAAAAAAAAGAAACAGATATAAGTAATATCCAGAATAAGTAAAATCCAGAATTTAAAGCAACAATCGTAAGGGTATTAGCTGGGCTTCAAAAAAGCATAAAAGACAGGAGGGAGTCCCTTTCTTCCCAGACAGAGGAGCTAAAAATCCATCAGGCCAAAATGAAAAATGTAATAACCAAGAACCAAGAAATTGATGTAATGACCACAAGGAGGGAGAAACAGTTATATACAAGTCATATGCAAGGGAGAAACACTTATATACAAGTAAAATTATGGAAAATAATAAAAGAAAAAGAGCTAAAGAAAACATGGATCATAAAAGTAAACTTAAGGAACTCAGTGACTCTGTAAAGCATAATAACATTCATATTATAGGAGTCTTGTAAGAAGAAGAGAGGGAAGAGAGGGTAGAAGGTTTACTTGAGGAAATAATAGCTGAAAACTTCCTTACTCAGGGGAAGGAAACAGTCATCCAAAACCAGAGGCACAGAGAACTTTTACCAAAATCAACAAAAGAGGGTCAACACCAAGACATATTGTAGTTAAACTCGCAAAATATAGGGATAAAAAATATCCAAAAAGCAGCAAGACAAAAGAAGTCCCTAACTTACAAGGGAAGAAAAATAAAGTAGGCAGCAGATGTTTACACAGAATCTGGCAAGCAAGAAGGGCATGCATGATATATAAAAGATGCTGATTGAGGAAAATAGGGAGCCAAGAATGCTCTATCCAGCAAGGTGATAATTCAGAATAGAAGGAAGGATGAAGAATTTCCCAGACCAACAAAAACTAAAGGAGTTCGTGACCAGTATACCAGCCCTGCAAGAAATATTGAAGGGGTTTCCTTGAATGAGACAGAAAGGCCAAAAGTGACAAAGATCAAAAAGGAATAAAGAAAATACCCAGAAACAAAGATTTAACAGTAATGCAATGGCACTAAATTCATATCTCTCAATAATTATTCTGAATATAAATGTATTAAATGCTCCAATCAAATGATACAGGGCTTCAGAAGTATTAAATAAAAAGTTTCATTATAAACTGCCTACAAGAGACTCACTTTAGATATAAAGACCCCTGCAGATTGAAAGTGAGTAGAGGGAGAAACATTAACCATGCAAATGGATGTCAAAAGAAAGCCAGAATAACAATACTTATCAGACAGAGTATATTTTTAAACCAAAGGCTGTAACAAGAGATGAAGAAAGACACCATATTATAATAAAGGGATTTATCCAACAAGAAGATCTAACAATTATAAATATACATGCCCCCAAATTGTGAGAATAAAACAACAAATAAACAAAGGATCTCATTGATAATAGTACAATAATAGGGAACTTTAACACCCACTGACATCATTGGACAGATCATCTAGGCAGAAAATCAACAAAGAAAAACTGGCTTTGAATGACACATTGGACCAGATGGATTTAACAAATATATTCTGAAAATTCCATCCTAAAGCAGCAGAATGCACATTCTTTTGAGTGTGCATGGGACATTTCCCAAAATTGTTGACATACTACATCACAAATAAGGCCTCAACAAGTACAAAAAGATTCAGATCATACCATGAATTTCTTCCAACCACAATACTATGAAAATAGAAGTTAAGCACAAGAAAAAAATTAGTAACACCCCAGGGTTAAAGGAGGTTATGTCTGTGGAAATTTTCTATTTCTTCCTGTTTCAGTTTTGGTTAAAAAACATGTTAATAAAGAATGCAGGTGAAAGAACAAGTTACCAAAGAATGAACAGGTCAAGCAGGAAATTAAAGAAATTGAAAACCAAATGAAAATGAAATCATAATGGTCAAAAACCTCTGAGATGCAGCAAAAGCAATCATAAGAGGGAAGTACATAGCAATACAGGATTATCTCAAGAAGCAAGATCTCAAATATGCAACCTACCCTTACACCTAAAGGAGCTAGAACAAGAAAAACAAATGAAGCCTAAAGCCAGCAGAAAAAGGGAAATAATAAAGAGTAGAGTAGAACTCAGGAAACAACAGATGTTGGTGAATATGCAAAGAGAAAGGAACACTATTGCACTGTTGGTGGGAATGCAAACTAGTTCAGCTACTCTGGAAAACAGTATGCAGGTTCCTCAAAAAATTAAAAATACAAGGACCTTAAAATCCAGCAATTGTACTACTAGGTATTTATTCAAAGTATAAAAAAAATACCTATTCAAAGGGGCACATCCACCATAATGTTTATAGCAGCGCTAACAACAATAGCCAAATTATGGGAAAAGCCCAAATATCCAATAACTGATGAATGGATAAAAAAGATGTGGTACATACATACAATGGACTAGTATTCAGTGATCAAAAAGAATGAAATCTTGCCATTTGCAAAACATGAATGGAACGAGAGTGTTATGCTAACCAAAATAAGTCAGGCAAAGAAAGACAAATATCATATGATTTCACTCCTGTTTGGCATTTAAGAAACAAAAAAGATGAACATAGGGGAAGGGAAGGAAAAGACGAAAACAGAGAGGGAGGCAAACCACAAGAAACTCTTAAATACAGAGAACAAACTGAGGATTTCTAGAGGGGAGATGGGTGGTGGGGGGGATAGGCTACATGTGTGATGGGCATTAAAGAGGGCACATGCTGGGATGAGCATTGGGTGATATATGGAAGTTATGAATCACTGGATTCTACTCTTGAAACCAACACTACACTGTATATTAACTAACTTGAATTTAAGTTAAAGAAATGAAATAAATGATACTGAAACAAACAAACAAACAAACAAAAAACACAGTATAACAGATCAATAAACCAGGAACTTGTTCTTTGAAGGAGTTGTTAAAATTTATAAACCTGTAGTCAGGCATATGAAAAAGAAAAGACAAAGGACTCAAAATCACTAACGAGAGAGGATAAATCACAACCAAGACCAGAGAAATACAAAAATTATATATTATGAAAAACTATATGCCAACAAACTGAGAAATCTGAAAGAAATTAATAAATCCTAGAAACATATAATATTATCAAAACTGAAACAGCAATAGATAGAAAACTTGAACAGACCGATAACCAGCAAAGAAATTGAATCAGTTATTAAAAATATCCCAACAAACAAAAGTCCGATGATTTTCCAGGAGAATTCTACCAAACATTTAAAGAATAGTTAATACCTATTTTTCTCAAACTATTCAAAAAAAATGGAAAGAAAACTTCCAAACTCCTTCTATGAAGCCAGCATTACCTTGATTCCAACACTGACAAAGATCCCATCAAGGAGGAGAATTACAAGCCAATATCCCTGATGAACAAGGATGCAAAAATTCTCAAAACTATTTTTTGGAAATAGAATCCAACAGTGTATTAAAAGAATCATTCATCACAATCAAGTGGGATTTATTCCTGGGTTGCAAGCGTGGTTCAATATTCACAAATCAATCAATGTGATGTATCATATTAATTAAAGAGAGGGTATGAACATTATCTTCTCAGTAGATACAGAAAAAAAAAATTTGACAAACTAAAGCATCAATTTTTGATAAAAACCCTCAACAAAGTATGCATAGAGGGAACATACCTCAACATCATAAATGCCATATATGAATAACCCACAGCTAATTTCATCCTCAGTGGAGAAAAACAGAGTTTTTTCTCTATGGTCATGAACAATACAGGGATGTCCACTCTCACCATTGTTATTTAATGTAGTGCTGGAAGTCCTAGGCTCAGCAATCAGAGACAACAAAGAAATAAAAAGGCATCAATCAGCAAAGAAGAAGTCAAACTTTCACTATTTGTAGGGGACATGATATTCCAAGTAGAAAACATGAAAAATTCCATCAGAAAAATCACTAGAACTGATACACAAATTCAGTAAAGTCACAGGTTACAAAATCAATGTAAAGAAATATGTTGCATGGCTATATCAATAATGAAGCAGCAGAAATGGAAATCAAGGCATCAATCTCATTTACAATTGCACCAAAAACCATGACATACATAGTAATAAATCTAATAAAAATCTGTAGTCTGAAAGCTATAAAACACTGATGAAGAAATTGAAGAAGACACAACGAAATAGAAAGACATTGCATGCTCATGGATTGGAAAAACCAATTTTGCTAAAATGTCTATATTACCCAAAGTAATCTATGCATTTAATGCAATCCCTGCCAAAATACCATCAGCATTTTTCACAGAGCTAGAAAAATCTTTAAATTTGTATGGAATCATGAAAGACCCCAAATAGCCAAAGCAGTCTTGAAAAACAAAAGCAAAGCTGGAGGACTCACAATTCCAGATGTTAAGTTATATTACAATGTGATCAAGATGGTATGGTACGGCACAAAAAAACAGACAAATAGATCAATGGAACAGAATACAAAACCTAGAAATGGACCCACAACTGTATGGTTAACTAATCTTTGACAAGTCAGGAAAAACTGTCCAATGGAATGAAGACAGTCTCTACAACAGTGTTGGAAAAACTAGATAACCACATGCAGGAGAATGAAATTTGACCACTTTCTTACACCATACATAAAAATAAATTCAAAATGGATGAAATGTCTAAATGTCCGACAGGAAGCCATCAAAATCCTAAACATCTTCTTTATCCATTCATTCATCAACGAAAATTTGGGCTTTTTACCATAATTCGACTGTTGTTGATAGTGGTGCTATAAACATTGGCGTATATGTGCCCCTTTGAATCAGTACTTTTGTATCCTTTGGATAAACACTTAGTGGTGCAAATGCTGGGTCACAGAGTAGTTCTATTTACATAAAGGTAGTTCTTCTTTCTGAGGAATCTCTACACTGTTTTCCAGAGTGGCTTCACCACTTTGAATTCCCACCAACAGTGTAAGTGGGTTCCCCTCTCTTCACATCCTTGCCAACATCTGTTTCCTAAGTTGCTCATTTTAGCCATTCTGACAGGTGTGAGGTGGTATGTCACTGTTGTGTTGATTCGAATTTCTCTTATGATGAGTTATATTGACTGTTTTTTCATGTGTCTGCTAGCCATTTGTATGTATTTTTTGGAAAAATATCTGTTCATGTTTTCTGCCCATTTCTTCACTGGATTATTTGTTTTTGGGTGTTGAGTTTGATAAGTTCTTTATAGATTTTGGATACTAGCCCCTTATCCAATATGTCATTTGCAAATATCTTCTCCCATTCTTTAGGTTACCTTTTAGTTTTATTGATTATTTACTTCGCTGTGCAGAAGCTATTTATCTTGATGAGATCCCAATAGTTCATTTTTTGCTTTTGTTTCCCTTGCCTCCACAGACATGTTAGTAAGAAGTTGCCGTGGCTGAGGTCAAAGAGGTTGCTGCCTGCATTCTCCACTGGGATTTTGATGGTTTCCTGTCTCACATTTAAGTCTTTCATCCATTTTGAATTTATTTTTGTGCATGGTGTAAGAATGCTGTCTAGTTACATATTTCTGTTTGTCACTGTCCAGTTTTCCCAGCACAATTTGTTGAAAAGACTCTTTTTTCCATGGGATATTCTTTCCTGCTTTGTCAAAGATGATTTGACCATATAGTTATAGGTCCATTTCTGGGTATGACATTCTAACCATTAATCTTTCTTATCTTTTTTAAATCACGAATCTCTATGTAGTTGTGACTGATTATACTCCCTTCTGTTTGTTTATCATTCACTCAATGAGTCACAATTATGTCAGTTGTGCCACTCTCCTACCAAAGACAGCTCTGTTATATCATCCTAATATTCCTCCTGGAACAGAGTGATGACATCATTCAGTCCTTCATGCAAAGGATATAAGAAGTGGCAGTGTTGAGCCACTTCATTTTGTTTTGTGTTATAAAGTTTTGTTTCATTGACTTATTTAAATACTTCTAAATTGATAACCTTTTCACACTGCCACATCTTTCATAAATGATGATATTACAGATATTGCTGAGTGGTCACAAAGTTATACTTTGTATTAAAAGTGTATTAGAATAGACTTCTAAATAGTCACTCAATCAACACAAGGAACAACTTATTCCAAGCAAATAGAGAAGAATGACAATTGCTATCGATTTACTATTTACATGTGTGCTGCATTGAAAATTAGCTGGGAGTGTGGTGGGATGGGAAGGTGTGAACTCTTAATGATATTTTATATTTATATTTATTTTAATGTTTTATACTTGCCTTAAATGTTAAATTTCTTTACTCCCTTTAAAAAAGAGCATACACCAACATTTAAAGTACTTTCAAGTCTCTCTTTTTGGGAATAAGAAGTCTGTCTGTTTCTTATGCTTCCATTCCACAATTTTTGTTCCAATCTTCCCATCCCTGTGCTATCTTGTTGCTACTAAGGCATTTTGTAGTATATTCAAGCTGTTCTTCCAGATCACCCAGTGCCTTGTTATTCTGTTGTGTGTTTGGGGCTTTGAGGGAGTTTGTTTTGTTTCATTTTGTTTTGTTGGCTGAAGTCTTGGACAAGTGATTTGTTAATTCAAGTGCTTTGCTCTTCTAGTACAGCAAGATGCTTTTGTGATGTAATATGAAAGTGGTATGCTTTTATTGACTAGCAGAAGTTGGTGAAATATGGCATGGAAGATCATATTGTTTATGCTCTCAAGGTCAAGCTAAAGAAGTTAGTGGATTTGGCAGCAAATGTTGCTGACAGCATCAGGGAGAGTATCTCATCTGAAACAGTGTGAATATTGTTTATATGATCTGCAAGCTAGCACTCCATTTACAGGGAGTGATTTTTTTTAACAATGTTTCAAAAAGGATTTTGCCAAGGAAGCTAGGCATAGCTCTTCTCGTACATTTGTTACACTTAAATATTTTGAAAACATTTCTAAAAATGTCTACATTTTTTAAAATGCCATTTCAACATGAAGCATTACACAGCAGCAAAACATGAACTGGAAGCTATGGACAGTCCCTCTGGATCAGCTGAGTTGGAAAAAAAGTCAAACTGTTGAAAGTGGCAAAGCCCTCAACTTGATGTGATTAATGAGGTATTGGTTTCTAGTGCACACCATGGAGTAGGATAGCAGGTATTTACTCTTACAATAAGTGATGTTAGGGACTTTTGGGGGACAGACAGCAGACATAAGCTCTAAGAAAAATAGTCCCTACATGAAGCTTAGGTGTCTCTCTGTGAAATCTTAAGACAACCTGCTTCTTCAAAATCATATTATTGTTGACTTGGAAAGAAACTTAGATGTCCGCTAGAGCTTATCAGAATGCTTACCCATAGTAGGGACTCCTTAACTATTTGCCTCATGACAGACTTAATAAACGGATAAACGCATAAATACACCACATGCCAGAATCCCTACTACAGAGGTTCCTGCCAAGTGGTTAACCAGCCTCTACCTGAATACCTCAAATAACAAGAAATTTAACACCACCTGAGTAATCCATTCTATCTTGGAATAGCTCTGATTATTAGAAAGAAGTAAAATGAGTTTCCTTGTGGCTCCCACCTACTTATTTCTCCTATTGATAATGCTTGGAGTCACGAAAAATTAATCTAATTCTTCTTTACTAGTCCTTAAGATTTTTGAAGACTACCATTAACTGATCTTCCCCACTACACGTTTTCTCCAGTCCTCATATTGGTTCCCATATATATACCCTCTTCAGTATCCCTCACATAGACATACTCTTCTCGATATGATTTGACACAAGTAAGACTATCATATTATTAAGAATAATAATAACTAGTATATTGAATGTTTGTACTTGGCCCAGTGCTGTTTTACATTGATTTTCTCATTTAATCCTTACAAAAACCCTATGGGGAAAGTAGTATTATTATTACTCTGATTTTACAGATCTGACAATCTGGCTCTTATTAGTGCCACCTAAGGTTGTACTTGCTTTTTTTTTTTTTGTTTTTGTTTTGTTTCATTTTGTTGTATTAGTTGGTTCAAGGGATGCTTGCGATTAATAAAATCCCTGACAGCGAATTGCTGTCAGGTTTCTCTCTCAGTTTTCTGATTTTCTAAGCTAATATAGAAGTTTACATTTGCACTTACTAAATTTCTCCTTAACAGTTTTATACTGTTTTTATTTATCTTCTTTGTTTTCTGGATGGGGGTGCATTTTTCTATAATTTTCATAGAATTCTATTTTGATCTAAATAAACATTTAACATCTTACAACATTGAGGTTATCATTCAAAGTGTTAATTACTCTTCCCAGCTATGTTCATTTACATGCATGATAAAATTGCCTTCTGCATCTTCATCCAAATAATAATAATGCTAAAGAAAACAGAGTTATGGACAGAATTCTGTAGCACAGCATTCAATAGATCTTTCCAGAATAATGAAAGCAACAGTGTTTGGGTTCAGTTGTTCAATGCACCTAACCACTATTCAGCTTTCATTTTATCATATTATTAACTAGGACATTATGAAACACTTTGTCTAAACTTATTAGGAATAACATATATAATATCTGGGGTATTCACTTTTCTACCTAACTAGTAACTTCATCAAGAAAAAAAAAAGACACCCGCATGGTATAACTTGTTACCAATCAACCTTTGCTGTCCTCTTAGATGTCTGCCAAGTATGCATAAATCACCCACAGTATTATATTCTTTAATCTTTAAGAATCAAGGTTAAATCTACCTGTTAATAATTTCCAGAATCCAACTTTCCACTCTTATGGCATCTTTACCGATTTTCATATTTTGCTCAAGATTACTGACTGGTTCAGCAACCAAGTCAGTAAACTCTAATTTGTCTGAGTTAAAGAGTTAAACCTACAAAAGGTGGCTCACTGATACCTCGATATTGTCTCCCCTGTCTTAGGCTTCACTTCTTTACTTCAAAGATACAGTCTGAATTTTGGTATTGAGAGCCCCCTTCCAGTTTTCTTTCTGTTCCACCTTGCTTGTCACTGGACAAGATAAATGAATATGTCCTTGGCAATTATATGGTCAAAAATGGATTCTAGGTGGCGGCGGCCGCCACGGGAGCAAGTCCCCCAGCCAGGTTGTGGCAAGGGCACACAGGCTGCCTAGCCGGCGCTTTCATGCCCCAGCAAGGGGCTGTGTCTGGGTGGCACTGAAGGTGGAGCAGGTGGCAGGCAAAGAAGAGAGGAAGATGGCAGCGTAGGAGGACGCTGGGCTCACCACGCGTCCTGCTGATCACTTAGATTCCACCTACACCTGCTTAAATAACCCAGAAAACTGCCAGAAGACTAGCAGAATGGAGTCTCCAGAGCCAAGCACAGACGAGAGGCCCATGGAAGAGGGTAGAAAGAGTGGCGAGGCAGTGCGCGCTACACGGACTGGCAGGAGGGAGTTGGGGTGGAGGGGCGGGCCGCCAGCCAAGCACAGCCCCCGAGTCTGGCTTGCAAAAGGGGAGGCGCCCCACGGAGTGTGTTCGGACAGCAAGAGGGACTTGACATCTGGAAGGTTATAAGCTAACTCCTCTGCTCAGAGAATGGGAGGGCTGGAGGACAACAGGAGGGAGAGTTGTTGAGCTCCAGAGGACAGAGCTCAGCTTGGCAGGGAACAAAGGCACTCGCCAGCGCCATCTCCCTCGCCCATCCCCCAGCCAAAATCCCAAAGGGAACCAGTTCCTGCCAGGGAACTTGTTTGCACCGCTCAAAACCCAATGCTGTGCTTCTGTGGATCCATCCCTGTGGCAGGTCTGACTCCCTCAGTGCCACAGGGCCCCTCCTGAAGCGGATCTCTGAAGGAAAAGTGAGCTGAGCCTGCCCCTCCCACCCCTGTGCACCTTGCCCATCCACCCCAGCTAATACACCAGATCCCCAGCACCACAAGCCTGGCAGTGTGCAAGTAGCCCAGATGGGCCACGCCACCCCACAGTGAATCCCGCCCCTAGGAGAGGGGAAGAGAAGGCACACACCAGTCTGACTGTGGCCCCAGTGGTGGGCTGGGGGCAGACATCAGGTCTGACTGTGGCCCTGCCCACCAACACAAGTTATTCAAGACAGCACAGGGGAAGTGTGCTGCAGTCCCTCACCACTCCAGGGACTATCCAAAATGACAAAACGGAAGAATTTCCCTCAGAAAAAAGTCCAGGAAATAACAACAGCTAACGAACTGATCAAAAACGATTTAAACAATCTAACAGAAAGTGAATTTAGAATAATAGTCATAAAATTAATCGCTGGGCTTGAAAACAGTATAAAGAACAGCAGAGAATCTCTTGCTGCAGAGATCAAGGGACTAAGGAACAGCCAGGAGGAGCTAAAAAATGCTATCAATGACTTGCAAAATAAAGGGAGACAACTACGGCTTGGATTGAAGAGGCAGAGGAGAGAATAGGTGACTAGAAGATAAAATCATGGAAAAAGAAGAAGCTGAGAAAAAGAGAGATTAAAAAAATCCAGGAGTATGAGGGGAAAATGAGAGATCTAAGTGATGCACTAAAGAGAAATAATATACACATAATTGGTATTGCAGAGGAGGAAGAGAGAGGGAAAGGTGCTGAAGGTGTACTTGAAGAAATCATACCTGAGAACTTCCCGGATCTGGGGAAGGAAAAAGGCATTGAAATCCAAGAGGCACAGACAACTCCCTTCAGACGTAACTTGAATCGATCTTCTGCACAACATATCATAGTGAAACTGGCAAAATACAAGGATAAAGAGAAAATTCTGAAAGCAGCTAGAGATAAACGTGCTCTAACATATAAAGGGAGCCCTATAAGACTCATGACCGATCTCTCTACTGAAACTTGGCAGGCCAGAAAAGAATGGCAGGAGATCTTCAATGTGATGAACAGAAAAAATATGCAGCCAAGAATCCTTTATCCGGCAGGTCTGTCATTTAGAAGAGAAGGAGAGATACAGGTCTTCCCAAACAAACAAAAACTGAAGGAATTCATCACCACTAAACCAGTCCTACAAGAGATCCTAAGGGGGATCCTGTAAGACAAAGTACCAGAGACATTGCTACAAGCATGAAAACTATGGACATCACAATGACTCTAAACCCATATCTTTCTATAATATCACTGAATGTAAATGGACTAAATGCTCCAACAAAAAGACATAGGGTATCAGAATGGATAAAAAAACAAGACCCATCTATTTGCTGTCTAAAACAGACTCATTTTACTCCTGAGGACACCTTCAGATTGAGAGTCAGGGGATGGAGAACTATCTATCATGCTACTGGAAGGCAAAAGAAAGCTGGAGTAGCCATACTTATATCAGACAAACTTGACTTTAAATTAAATGCTGTAACAAGAGATGAATAAGGGCATAATATAACAATCACAGGGTCTATCCATCAGGAAGAGCTAACAATTATAAATATCTATGCGCTGAATACGGGAGCCCCCAATTATATATATCAATTACAAACATAAGCAACCTTATTGATAAGAATGTGGTAATTGCAGGGGACTTTAACACTCCACTTACAGCAATGGATAGATTGTCTAGACACACTGTCAATAAAGAAACAAGGGCCCTGAATGATACAATGGATCAGATGGACTTGACAGATATATTTAGAACTCTGCATCCCAAAGCAACAGAGTATACTTTATTCTCGAGTGCACATGGAACATTCTCCAAGATAGATCACATACTGGGTCACAAAACAGCCCTTCATAAGTATACAAGAATTCAGATCATACCATGCATACTTTCAGACCACAATGCTATGAAGCTTGAAATCAACCACAGGAAAAAGTCTGGAAAACCTCCAAAAGCATGGAGGTTAAAGAACACCCTACTAAAGAATGAATGGGCCAACCAGGCAATTAGGGAAGAAATTAAAAAATATATGGAAACAAATGAAAATGAAAATACAACAATCCAAACGCTTTGGGATGCAGCGAAGGCAGTCCTGAGAAGAAATTACATTGCAACCCAGGCCTATCTCCAGAAACAAGAAAAATCCCAAATACAAAATCTAACAGCACACCTAAAGGAAATAGAGGCAGAGCAACAAAGACACCTCAAACCCAGCAGAAGAAGAGAAATAATAAAGATCAGAGCAGAAATAAACAATATAGAATCTAAAAAAAAACTGTAGAGCAGATCAACGAAACCAAGAGTTGGTTTTTTGAAAAAATAAACAAAATTGATAAACCTCTAGCCAGGCTTCTCAAAAAGAAAAGAGAGATGAACCAAGTAGATAAAATTATGAATGATAATGGAATTATTACAACCAATCTCTCAAAGATACGAGCAATTTTCAGGGAATACTATGAAAAACTATATTCCAACAAACTGGACAACCTGGAAGAAATGGATAAATTCCTAAACACCCACACTCTTCCAAAACTCAATCAGGAGGAAATAGAAAGTTTGAACAGACCCATAACAAGCAAAGAAATTGAATCAGTCATCAAAAATCTCCCAAACAAATAAGAGTCCAGGACCAGATGGCTTCCCAGGGGAGTTCTACCAGACGTTTAAAGCAGAGATAATACCTATCCTTCTCAAGCTATTCCAAAAAATAGAAAGGGAAGGCAAACTTCCAGACTCATTCTAGGAAGCCAGTATTACTTTGATTCCTAAACCAGACAGAGACCCAGTAAAAAAAGAGAACGACAGGCCAATAACTCCGATGAATATGGATGCAAAAATTCTCTATAAGATACTAGCAAAGACGATTCAACAGCATATAAAAAGAATGATTCACCATGATCAAGTGGGATTCATTCCTGGGATGCGGGGCTGGTTCAACATTCGCAAATCAATCAATGTGATACATCACATTGATAAAAGAAAAGATAAGAACGTATGATCCTGTCAATCAATGCAGAAAAGGCTTTTGACAAAATTCAGCAACCTTTCTTAATAAAAACCCTCGAGAAAGTCGGGATAGAAGGAACATACTTAAAGATCAACAAAGCCATTTATGAAAAGCCCACAGCTAACATCATCCTCAATGGGGAAAAACTGAGAGCTTTTTCCCTGAGATCAGGAACACGACAGGGATGTCCACTCTCGCCGCTGTTGTTTAACATAGTGTTGCAAGTTCTAGCATCAGCAATCACAAAACAAAAGGAAATCCAAGACATCAAAATTGGCAAAGATGAAGTCAAGCTTTCACTTTTTGCAGATGACATAATATTATACATGGAAAACCCAATAGACTCTACCAGAAGTCTAGTAGAAGTGATACATGAATTTAGCAAAGTTGCATGATACAAAATCAATGTACACAAATCAGTTGCATTCTTATACACTAAAAATGAAGCAACAGAAAGACAAATAAAGAAACTGATCCCATTCACAATTGCACCAAGAAGCATAAAATACCTAGGAATAAATCTAACCAAAGATGTAAAAGATCTGTATGCTGAAAACTATAGAAAGCTTATGCAGGAAATTGAAGAAGATATAAAGAAATAGAAAAACATTCCATGCTCATGGATTGGAAGAATAAATATTGTCAAAATGTCAATACTACCCAAAGCTATCTACACATTCAATGCAATCCCAATCAAAATTGCACCAGCATTCTTCTCGAAACTAGAAGAAGCAATCATAAAATTCATATGTAACCACAAAAGCCTCGAATAGCCAAAGTGATTTTGAAGAAGACCAAAGCAGGAGGCATCAGAATCCCAGACTTTAGCCTCTACTACAAAGCTGTAATCATCAAGACAGCATAGTATTGGCACAGAAACAGACAAATAGACCAATGGAACAGAATAGAAACCCCAGAACTAGACCCACAAACGTATGGCCAACTAATCTTTGACAAAGCAGAAAAGAATATCTAATGGAAAAAGACAGTCTCTTTAACAAATGGTGCTGGGAGAACTGGACAGCAACATGCAGAAGATGAAACTAGACCACTTTCTCACACCATTCACAAAAATAAACTCAAAATGGATAAAGGACCTGAATGTGAGACAGGAAACCATCACAACCCTAGAGGAGAAAGCAGAAAAAGACCTCTCTGACCTCAGCCGCAGCGATTTCTTCCTTGACACATCCCCAAAGACAAGGGAATGCAAAGCAAAAATGAACTACTGGGACCTTATGAAGATAAAAAGCTTCTGCACAGCAAAGGAAACAACCAAGAAAACTAAAAGGCAACCAACGGAATGGGAAAATATATTTGCAAATGACATATCAGACAAAGGGCTAGTATCCAAAATCTATAAAGAGCTCACCAAACTCCACACCCAAAAAACAAATAACCCAGTGAAGAAATGGGCAGAAAACATGAATAGACACTTCTCTAAAGAAGATATCCGGATGGGCAACAGGCACATGAAAAGATGGTCAACGTCGCTCCTCATCAGGGAAATACAAATCAAAACCACACTCAGATACCACCTCACGCCAGTCAGAGTGGCCAAAATGAACAAATCAGGAGACTATAGATGCTGGAGAGGATGTGGAGAAACGGGAACCCTCTTGCACTGTTGGTGGGAATGCAAATTGGTGCAGCCACTGTGGAAAACAGTGTGGAGGTTCCTCAAAAAATTAAAAATAGACCTACCCTATGGCCCAGCAATAGCACTGCTAGGAATTTACCCAAGGGATACAGAAGTACTGATGCATAGGGGCACTTGTACCCCAATGTTTATAGCAGCACTCTCCACAATAGCCAAATTATGGAAAGAGCCTAGATATCCATCAACTGATGAATGGATAAAAAAATTGTGGTTTATATACACAATGAAATATTACGTGGCAGTGAGAAAGAATGAAATATGGCCTTTTGTAGCAACATGGATGGAACTGGAGTGTGTGATGCTAAGTGAAATAAGCCATACAGAGAAAGACAGATACCATATGGTTTCACTCTTATGTGGATCCTGAGAAACTTAACAGAAACCCATGGGGAAGGGAAGGAAAAAAAAAGAGGTTACAGTGGGAGAGAGCCAAAGCACAAGAGACTGTTAAAAACTGAGAACAAACTGAGGGTTGATGGGGGGTGGGATGGCGGGGAGGGTGGGTGATGTGTATTGAGGAGGGCACCTTTTGGGATGAGCACTGGGTGGTGTATGTAAACCAATTTGACAATAAACTTCATATATTGAAAAAAAGTGGATTCTAAATGAGAATGCTGTTAAGATAAGAGCACTTTTTACACAGCTTCATAATCTCTTGCTTTTATTTACAATCAAGATAGAACAGAACTAATGTAATGTAATCCAACAACCACAGTAAACAAACTTGATTTGTTTTGATTTACATTGTAAACAAAAATCTATGTACAGGAAAGAGAACTTTGGAGTGGAGGAAATTCATCACAGTAAAAAGTGAGACACTAAAAGTATATGAAATAAATTAATATATCTTTTCACATTAGTGCATATATCTTGACAAATTAGTATTTTTATTTTCTTTTGGTAAATACTCAGTAGTGTGAATTACTGGATCATATGGTAATTCTATTTTTAATTTTTAGAACAACCCCCATACTGTTTTTCACAGTGTCTGCACCAATTTACATTCCCAACAACAGTGCAGAAGTGTTCTCTTTTCTCCAAGTCCTTGCCAACACTTGTTATTTCTTGTCTTTCTGATACTAGCTATTTTAACTGGTGTGAGGTGAAATAAACAACAACAAAAAAGAACAGAAACAGACTCATAAATACAGAGAACAAACTGGTGGTTGCCAGTGTGTGTGTGTGGGGGGGGGGATAGGTAAAACAGGTGAAGGGAATTAAGAGGTACAAACTTCCAGTTATAAAATAAAGTCATGGGCTGGCAGGAGGTAGCAAGGGTGGTGGAGGGGCAACCCACGCAGCAAGGCAGAGTTTAGGGGCTTGCAAAAGCAGAGGGGCTGGAGTCCATGTTTTGGGACAGCTAGCTAGACTTAACATCTGGAATATTAAAAGTCAATAGCTCTGCTCTCGGAGAGTGGGGAGGGTGAGAGGGCACCGGAAGTGAGTGTGGCTCAGCCGCTGAAGTCAGAGCTCAGCTCCAGGGAGATCAAAGGCAATGGCAAGCACCATCTCTCTCTCCTATCCCCCAGCCAAAACCCAAAGGGAATCAGTTCCTGTCACCGAACTTGCTTGCACCTCAAAAACACCCAACTCTGTGCTTCTGTGGATCCATCCCTCCCACCAGTCAACCTCCCTCCCAGTGCTGCAGGGCCCCTCCCACAGGGGATCACCGACAGCAAAGCAAGCTAAGACTGCCTCTCCCGCCCCTGTGCACCTTGCAGATCCACACCAGCTAATATGCCAGATCCCACCAAAGCAGCACCACAAGACTGAGAGTGTGCAAGTAGCCCAGACAGGGGCCACACCACTCCACAGTGAGTCCTGCCCCTGGTAGAGGGGAAGGTAAGGTACACACCAGTCTGAATGTGGCCCCAGTGGTGGGCTGGAGGCAGACATTGGGTCTGACTGCAGCCCTGCCCACCAACACAAGTTACTCCAGACAGCACAGGGGATGTGCCCTGCAGTTGGGAGCGACTGCAGGAACTACCCAAAATGACAAAACGGAAGAACTCTCCTCAAAAGAAACTCCAGGAAGTAGCGACAGCTGAAGAATTGATCAAAAACGATTTAAGCAATATAACAGAAAAAAATTTAGAATAATAGTCATAAAATTAATCACTGGTCTTGAAAAAAGCATAGAAGACAGCAGAGAATCTATTGCTACAGGGATCAAGAGACTAAGAAATAGTCACGTGGAACTAAAAAATGCTATAAATGAGGTGCAAAATAAAATGGAGGCGGCCATAACATGGATTGAAGAGGCAGAGGAGAGAATAGGTGAATTAGAAGATAAATTATGGAAAAAGAGGAAGCTGCGTAAAAGAGAGATAAAAAATGCAGGAGTATGAGGGGAGAATTAGACAACTAAGTGATACAATAAAACAGAACAATATCCGTATCATAGGAATTTCAGAAGACCAAGACAGAGAGAAAAGGGCTGAAGGTGTAGTTGAACAAATAATAGTTGAGAATTTCCCTGATCTGGGGAAGGAAAAGGGCATTGATATCCAAGAGGTGCAGAGAAATCCCTTCAGACATAACTTGAATCGATCTGCAGGACATCTCATAGTGAAAATGGCAAAATACAAGCATAAAGAGAAAATTCTGAAAGCAGCTAGGGATAAACATGCTCTAACATATAAAGGGAGACGAATAAGTCTAGTGAAAGATCTATCTACTGAAACTTGGCAGACCAGAAAGGAATGGCAGGAATACTTCAATATGATGAACAGAAAAAATATGCAGCTAAGAATCCTTTATCCAGCAAGTCTGTCATTCAGAATAGAAGGAGAGATAAAGGTCTTCCCAAACAAACAAAAACTGAAGGAATTCATCACCACTAAACCAGCCCTACAAAAGATCTAAGGGGGATTATATGAGTAAAATGTTGCAAGGACCACAAAGTACCAGAGACATGACTACAAGCATGAAACCTACAGACATCACAATGATTCTAAACTGATATCTTTCAAAAATAACACTGACTGTAAATTGACTAAATGCTCCAACCAAAAGAAATAGGGTATCAGAATGGATAAAAAAAAAACAGGACCCATATATATGCTGTCTACAAGAGACTCATTTAGACCTGAGTACACCTTCAGATTGAAAGTGAGGGGATGGAGAACTATCTGTCATGCTACTGGAAGTCAAAAGAAAGCTGGAGTAGCCATATTTATATCAGACAAACTAGACTTTAAATTAAATGTTGTGATAAGAGATGAAGAGGGACATTATATAATAATTACAGGTCTATCCATCAGGAAGAGCTAACAATTATAAATGTCTATGCACTGAATACGGGAGCCCCCAAATATATAAAACAATTAATCTCAAACATAAGCAACCTTATTGATAGGAATGTGGTAATTACAGGGAATTTGATACCCCACTTACAACAATGGATAGATCATCTAGACACAGAGTCAGTAAAGAAACAAGGGCCCTGAGTGATATATTGGATCAGATGGCCTTGACAGATACATTTAGAATTCTGGACCCCAAAGCAACAGAATATACTTTCTTCTTGAGTGCACATGGAACGTTCTCCAAGATAGATTACATTTTGGGTCACAAAACAGCCCTTCATAAGTATACAAGAATTGAGATCATACCATGCATACTTTCATATCACAATGCTATGAAACTTGAGATCAACCACAGGAAAATGTCTGGA
This sequence comes from Lynx canadensis, assembly GCF_007474595.2. Taxonomy (NCBI): domain Eukaryota; kingdom Metazoa; phylum Chordata; class Mammalia; order Carnivora; family Felidae; genus Lynx; species Lynx canadensis. The sequence continues at coordinate 69,256,820 of NC_044321.2, read as the reverse complement.
AATCTTCCAAAAGCATGGAAGTTAAAGAACAGCCTACTAAAGAAAGAATGGGTCAACCAGGAAATTAGAGAAGAAATTAAAAAAATATATGGAAACAAATGAAAATGAAAATACAACATTCCAAACGTTTTGGGATGCAGCGAAGGCAGTCCTGAGAGGAAAATACATTGCAATCCAGGCCTATTTCAAGAAACAAGAAAAATCCCAAATACAAAATCTAAAAGCACATGGAAAGGAAATACAGGCAGAACAGCAAAGGCACCCCAAACCCAGCAGAAGAAGAGAAATAATAAAGATCAGAGCAGAAATATACAATATAGAATCTATAAAAACTGTAGAGCAGATCAATGAAACCAAGAGTTGGTTTTTTGAAAAAACTAAACAAATTGATAAACCTCTAGCCAGGCTTCTCAAAAAGATAAGGAAGATGAGCCAAATAGGTAAAATCATGAGTGAAAATGGATTTATTACAACAAATCCCTCAGAAATGCAAGCAATTATCAGGGAATACTATGAAAAATTATATGCGAACAAACTGGACAACCAGGAAGAAATGGACAAATTTCTAAGCACGTACACACTTCCAAAACTCAAACAGGAAGAAATAGAAAACTTGAACACACCCATAACCAGCGAAGAAATTGAATCAGTAATGAAAAGTCTCCCAACAGACAAAAATCCTAGACAAGATGGCTTCCCAGGGGAATTCTACCAAACATTTAAAGCAGAGATAATACCTATCCTTCTCAAGCTTTTCCAAAAAATAGAAAGGGAAGGAAAACTTCCAGACTCATTCTATGAAGCCAGCATTACTTTGATTGCTAAACCAGACAGAGACCCAGCAAAAAAAGAGAACTACAGTCCAATATCCCTGATGAATATGGATGCAAAAGTTCTCAATAAGATACTAGCAAATCGAATCCAACAGCATATAAAAAGAATTATTCACTATGATCAAGTGGTATTCATTCCTGGGCTGCAGGGCTTGTTCAATATTTGCAAATCAATCTCTGTGATACATCACATTAATAAAAGAAAAGAACCATATGATCCTGTCAATCGATGCAGTAAAAGCATTTGACAAAATTCAGCAACTTTCTTTATAAAAACCCTCGAGAAAGTCAGGATAGAAGGAACATACTTAAATATCATCAAAGCCATTTATGAAAAGCCCACAGCTAATATCATCCTCAATGGGGAAAAACTGAGACCTTTCCCCCCTGAGATCAGGAACACGACAGAGATGTCCACTCTCACTGCTGTTGCTTAACATAGTGTTGGAGGTTCTAGCATCAGCAATCAGACAACAAAAGGAAATCAAAGGCATCAAAATTGCAGATGACACGATATTATACATGGAAAACCCAATAGACTCCACCAAAAGTCTACTAGAACTGATACATGAATTCAGCAAAGTCGCAGGATACAAAATCAATGTACAGAAACCAGTTGCATTCTTATACACTAATAATAAAGCAACAGAAATACAAATAAAGAAGCTGATCCCATTCACAATTGCACCACGAAGCATAAAATACCTAGAAATAAGCCTAACCAAAGATATAAAAGATCTGTATGCTGAAAACTATGGAAAGTTTATGAAGGAAATTGAAGAAGATACAAAGAAATGGAAAAACATTCCATGCTCATGGATTGGAAGAATAAATATTGTTAAAATGTCACTACTACCCAAAGCTATTTACACATTCAATGCAATCCCAATCAAAATTGCGTCAGCATTCTTCTCGAAGCTAGAACAAGCAATCCTAAAATTTGTATGGAACCACAGAAGACCCAGAATAGCCAATGTAATTTTGAAGAAGACCAAAGCAGAAGGCATCACAATCCCAGACTTTAACCTCTACTACAAAGCTGTAATCAAGACAGCATGGTATTGGCAAAAAAAGAGACACAGAGACTAATGGAATAGAACAGAGACTCCAGAATTGGACCCACAAAAGTATGGCCAACTAATCTTTGACAAAGCAGGAAAGAATGTCCAATGGAAAAAAGACAGTCACTTTAACAAATGGTGCTGGGAGAACTGGACAGCAACATGGGTAAGAATGAAACTAGAACACTTTCTTACACCATTCAGAGAAACAAACTCAAAATGGATGAAGGACCTGAATGTGAGACAGGAAACCATCAAAATCCTAGAGGAGAAAGCAGGACAAAAACCTCTGTGACCCCAGCCGCAGCAATTTCTTACTTGACACATCCCCAAAGGCAAGGGAATTCAAAGCAAAAATGAACTATTGGGACCTCATGAAGATAAAAACCTTCCTCACTACAAAGGAAGCAATCAACAAAACTAAAAGGCAACCAACGGAATGGGAAAAGATATTTGCAAATGACATATTGGACAAAGTGTTAGTACCCAAAATCTATGAAGAGCTCACCAAACTCCACACCCGAAAAACAAATAATCCAGTGAAGAAATGGGCAGAAAAGATTAATAGACACTTCTTTAAAGAAGACATCCAGATGGCCAACAGGCACATGAAAAGATGCTCAATGTCACTCCTCATCAGGGAAACAAATGAAAATCACACTCAGATACCACCTCACGGCAGTCAGAGTGGCTAAAATGATCAAATCAGAAGACTAGATGCTGGCGAGGATGTGGAGAAACGGAAACCCTCTTGCACTGTTGGTGGGAATGCAAACTGGTGCAGCCACTGTGGAAAACAGTGTGGAGATTCCTCAAAAAATTAAAAATGGATCTCCCCTATGCCCAGCAATAGCACTGCTAGGAATTTACCCAAGGCATATAAGAATGCTGATGCATAGGGTCACTTGTACCCCAATGTTTATAGCAGCACTGTCAACAATAGTCAAATTATGGAAAGAGCCTAGATATCCATCAACTGATGAATGGATAAAGAAATTGTGGTTTATATACACAATTAAATACTACGTGGCAGTGAGAAAGAATGAAATATGGCCTTTTGTAGCCACATGGATGGAAGTGGAGAGTGTTATGCTAAGTGCAATAAGTCATACAGAGAAAGATAGATACCATATGTTTTTACTCTTATGTGGATCCTGAGAAACTTAACAGAAGACCATGGGGAAGGGGAAGGGAAAAAAACAAGTTAGAGAGGGAGGGAACCAAACCATAAGAGACTCTTAAAAACTGAGAACAACCTGAGGGATGATGGGGGGTGGGAGGGAGGGGAGGGTGGGTGATGGGTATTGAGGAGGGCACCTGTTGGAATGAGCAGTGGGTGTTGTATGGAAACCAATTTGACAATAAATTTCATATTAAAACATAGTCATGGGGATGAAAAGCACAGCATAGAGAATATAGCCAATCATATTGTAATAACTTTGTATGGTGACAGATAACATCTTCACTTATCATTGTGAGTGCTGCTTAATGTATAGAATTGTCAAATCACTATGTGTACACCTGAAACTAATATAACATTGTATGCCAACTATGCTTCATTTAAGAAAAAAAGACCTTACAATTGGTGAATGGACATTAGAAGGAGCAACTCTTTAATGAGTTAAGAATAAAAAAATAATTGAAGTATTAAATATTTCAGAAATAAGAATTATGGATTTGGGAACAGTGGAGGTAAAATTTTACAGGAATTGGAAGAAAACCATAACTTTCTTCCTGGACATGTGATTTCCATAGCAGTAACACCAGAATTTCCTCCCCTGTAATTCCCCACTCCAAATTCTAAAGTGATGAATAATGTCCTGTGGCTGCAACGGACTACTTATCTTGCACTTGACTTATCTCCAAAGGAGCCCTAATCCAACAAAACTGTGATAGGATTAATGAATGTGTCATAAGGATTAATATTGGGAACATGAAGGAGTATATAGTGAGAAAGTAGTCCCAAAACTAGGTAGCAGACAGTTGTATTCCATCTGGCTTCAGAACACCAGCGAAAGCCCAAACCATTGTGTCTTAATCCTTCCAACACACACATGCACACATACATGCATTACAAATTCTTCTTTGAATTCCATCACCTTTTGGTCTCAGATACAGGACCCCACGTTCAAGTGGCTGAGGATTACCCTCCTCACCAATTTCACAAAATTGTCTAACCTTAAGTTATTCACACCAATGGAAAGAAGCTTTGACTACCTTCTCTTTTTTTTGGAATCTGCATCATATTCATGTTCCTTCTACGAACATGAATATTTGAGAGCCAACTGCACTATTTAGCTACAGACCCAGCGTTGCCTTCTATCTAAGCTTCTCTTTTCATGAGACGTTTTGCTGAGCACTGAGATCTGATAATCTTTAAAAAAGAGAGACTTGGCATAACCTTTCATAAAATACACGATTATAATTATACCTATCTGTGATAAATATCTGATGTGTGATTGTTTGCAGGACCCTAGGGAAAAAAAAACAGCTGAGAACATGCTTGGGTGTGGCACACTATGAGCTAATTACTAACATTTTCTCTGGAAATCTCCCTTAATGTGGTAGAACATACTTGTTGGAAAGAAATTTCTAATGAAGTGTTTAGTAGGACAAAGCCAGTTCTTGCACTTAAGAACTCATTCCAAAGAATAGTGTTCCAAGTAGTTCCTTACTAAAATATCTATTTGCTATATCTTATGAAGGTTATGTGTTAATATTTAACTACTAAGAGAATATGCCAATTTTTAAAATTTTGGTATTCTAAGAGCTATTCTGAACATTGAAGAAATATTACACCTTAGTTCAAAATTTAGGAAAATTAGAAAATTTTCAGACGTGTAGAAGAAATTGATTGACCTCTGGTGTTATTTTCAATAGTATTTGAGTCAAATATAATTTCTCAACGCTCTGTTTTCAATATCCTTATGGGCAATCATTCTACTTAATCCATGTCACTGCAACAAACATGAATCATTACAAAATAGCCTTCAGTCAACTTCCTTTTTCAAATCAAACAGAAACATTAATTAAAAATAAAACATCTTTCCCCCATCTGTGAGGTTGAATTTTATTTTTTAGGATAGATTTCTTTCAAGCTCTTTCTAACTAAGCACAGTATTTGATTATATTTGTGCCTTTAATCTGTGTGTCAGTGCTAAAATGAATCATTTGACTTCTTTCAAAGTAAGTGCCTTTGCAGTGACTTTTAGAAGTTAATAAAACTATACTATGGATAAGACACTAGAAAAAGAGGCTAGATAAATATTATCTTTAGAGATGAGCTCTTTCAGCAATTCCTTGAAAACAGTAATTTCCATGATGAGGAAAAATTAATAGTTGTTTTCTTTCTTATTAAGTATAGCACGTAAAACACTTAATGCAGCAGCATATTCCTGGTGGCTACTTAGGTCAAGATGATGATAATAATGACTATTTCTTCTGTAGGAGGCTTTCCCTGTAATAACCTTAAAAAATCACCTTTCATTTTGGACCATTTCTCCTAGTGAACACTTATAATTAGCATAGGTTGACACATATGTTTTTCTCTACACATCTGTGTATATTAATATCTCATTAGTTTGTCTTCTTTCCTTTAAGTTTATAAAAAATTAGGTGAAGAGATATGTTTTATATAAAATATTTAACAAATGGTAGTATTTATGTCTGATTGAGTAGCATCCAATTCAATCAATATGTATGGTCTCTTCAAAGAACAAAATCTATGTTTCTTTCCCTTGGCAAAGTTAAAATGAGGTGGGCACACTCATACCCTGATGGTAGATGTGCAATTTTGAGTATTTTCCAAGGGCAAATCAAAAATATTTTTGACAAAATAACATATACTTTATTACCTACTTCTGTTAATTTAATCTAAGAACATAATTAGGAAAAGCACAAAGCCTTCTTTATAGGAATATTTATCAAAGCTGTTTATAATATCAAAGTTAATGTTTAACAATAAAATATCTATTAAAGTATGATACAGTTTTATTACATGACTATTAAAATTTTTAAATGTAGTATGTATTGGCATTGAAATGTTTTTGAAATATGGCTAGCTGAAAAGCAAGTAACAAGATAATATGTTCAGATGATACTATTTGTTTTTTAAATCTCTATGAATTTACATAAAAGACTGGAATAACATTTGTCTTTAGGAAATTGACTTATGGGTGATTTATGTTATTTTTTCCTTCCTATATTTTTCTAGTTTTCTTCAATAAATATGCATTACTTTAGAAATTAGGGCTGAAAATATAGCAATATATATAATAGCAATCCTCTCCTTTATAAAGGCTACCAAGGAATAGTAAGTGAAATGAGAAGTAGGTAAAAGCTACTTGATTTCTCATATGTATGCTGGATGGTTGCTACCTTTAGTCTCTGATTTCCTCATTCAAGCCAGGCTCCTGAGAAATGCCACACTGGCCACATGTCTGCCAAATGCAATCTATTCCTGGGTAGATTCTTGTCCCAAAGCTTGCTTGTTTTCCTGCCATGGTTAACTAGGCTGGTCAATAAAATCCCCTCTACTGCCATTCCTAAAGTCATTAAAGCTAAAGGAGACCTCTGGCAAGGAAAACTTGTTTTCTTTCCTTTTGGATTCTCCTTCCCCACTCTGGAGAGTTAAAGGCACTAACCGGACAGAATAAACCTCAGGTTATCAAATTAATTAACCTCTTCCTGTATTACTATTCAAGGAATCAAGAAAGTAGAAAAGAAAGCTTTTTATAATTCTTACCATAAGAACAGGAAAGAAAGGAGGATACACACCATGTCACACCACTCATATTTCCCAGAGAAAAAGTTTTTTAACTGTTGAAAATGTGATGAAATTATCAAAGTACCTGAAATCAGGGACTTGAAGTACATCACACTTCTCCTTGTTCTGTGAGGGTATGAAGATTACATTTTCAATAAGATAATGATAAAAACTGAGCCTTCTTACATCTGTGTAACCATTTTAACTACACTGATAATGTGTGTGGCACATCATAAAATCCATACTCATATATCATGTGTTGTACTAACTTGGGGAGGAAGTTGCATGTGAAAATCAGGGAATGTCTGTTACTCTCTCTGATACTCCAAATGGTATTTTTCCACATCATGTTACTCTTTTCATTACTATAATGGTTCTTTTAAAGCTGCCTACTTTTTAACTCCTTGATGCATGTGCCAGGGCCTCTGAAGGGATTGGAACAAAGACAGTGAATATGGGGCCAAGAAATAATTCATTCAACATGGTAAACCTTTGGTAAAAAAAAAAAGAGTCATAAAAGTACATCTTTAAAATTACCAGTTCTGGCTGATCAAAAAGGATTTAAATAATATAACAGAAAGTGAATTTAGAATAATAGTCATAAAATTAATCGCTGGGCTGGAAAACAGTATACAGGACAGCAGAGAATCTCTTGCTACAGAGATCAAGGGACTAAGGAACAGTCACGAGGAGCTGAAAAACGCTTTAAAGGAAATGCAAAACAAAATGCAAACCACCACGGCTCGGATGGAAGAGGCAGAGGAGAGAATAGGTGAACTAGAAGATAAAGTTATGGAAAAAGAGGAAGCTGAGAAAAAGAGAGAGAAAAAAATCCAGGAGTATGAGGGGAAAATTAGAGAACTAAGTGATACACTAAAAAGAAATAATATACGCATAATTGGTATCCCAGAGGAGGAAGAGAGAGGGAAAGTTGCTGAAGGGGTACTTGAAGAAATTATAGCTGAGAACTTCCCTGAACTGGGGAAGGAAAAAGGCATTGAAATCCAAGAGGCACAGAGAACTCCCTTCAGACGTAACTTGAATCGATCTTCTGCACGACATATCATAGTGAAACTGGCAAAATACAAGGATAAAGAGAAAATTCTGAAAGCAGCAAGGGGTAAACGTGCCCTCACATATAAAGGGAGACCTATAAGACTCGTGACTGATCTCTCTTTTGAAACTTGGCAGGCCAGAAAGAATTGGCACGAGATTTTCAGGGTGCTAGACAGCAAAAATATGCAGCCGAGAATCCTTTATCCAGCAAGTCTGTCATTTAGAATAGAAGGAGAGATAAAGGTCTTCCCAAACAAACAAAAACTGAAGGAATTTGTCACCACTAAACCAGCCCTACAAGAGATCCTAAGGGGGACCCTGTGAGACAAAGTACCAGAGACATCACTACAAGCATAAAACATACAGACATCACAATGACTCTAAACCCGTATCTTTCTATAATAACACTGAATGTAAATGGATTAAATGCGCCAACCAAAAGACATAGGGTATCAGAAAGGATAAAAAAACAAGACCCATCTATTTGCTGTCTACAAGAGACTCATTTTAGACCTGAGGACACCTTTAGATTCAGAGTGAGGGGATGGAGAACTATTTATCATGCTACTGGAAGCCAAAAGAAAGCTGGAGTAGCCATACTTATATCAGACAAACTAGACTTTAAATTAAAGGCTGTAACAAGAGATGAAGAAGGACATTATATAATAGTTACAGGGTCTATCCATCAGGAAGAGCTAACAATTATAAATGTCTATGCGCCGAATACCGGAGCCCCCAAATATATAAAACAATTACTCATAAACAGAAGCAACCTTATTGATAAGAATGTGGTAATTGCTGGGGACTTTAACACCCCACTTACAGAAATGGATAGATCATCTAGACACACGGTCAATAAAGAAACAAGGGCCCTGAATGAGACATTGCATCAGATGGACTTGACAGATATATTTAGAACTCTGCATCCCAAAGCAACAGAATATACTTTCTTCTCGAATGCACATGGAACATTCTCCAAGATAGATCATATACTGGGTCACAAAACAGCCCTTCATAAGTTTACAAGAATTGAAATTATACCATGCATACTTTCAGACCACAATGCTATGAAGCTTGAAATCAACCACAGGAAAAAGTCTGGAAAACCTCCAAAAGCATGGAGGTTAAAGAACACCCTACTAACGAATGAGTGGGTCAACCAGGCAATTAGAGAAGAAATAAAAAAATATATGGAAACAAACGAAAATGGAAATACAACAATCCAAACGCTTTGGGACGCAGCGAAGGCAGTCCTGAGAGGAAAATACATTGCAATCCAGGCCTATCTCAAGAAACAAGAAAAATCCCAAATACAAAATCTAACAGCACACCTAAAGGAACTAGAAGCAGAACAGCAAAGGCAGCCTAAACCCAGCAGAAGAAGAGAAATAATAAAGATCAGAGCAGAAATAAACAATATAGAATCTAAAAAAACTGTAGAGCAGATCAACGAAACCAAGAGTTGGTTTTTTGAAAAAATAAACAAAATTGACAAACCTCTAGCCAGGCTTCTCAAAAAGAAAAGGGAGATGACCCAAATAGATAAAATCATGAATGAAAATGGAATTGTTACAACCAATCCCTCAGAGATACAAACAATTATCAGGGAATACTATGAAAAATTATATGCCAACAAATTGGACAACCTGGAAGAAATGGACACATTCCTGAACACCCACACTCTTCCAAAACTCAATCAGGAGGAAATAGAAAGCTTGAACAGACCCATAACCAGCGAAGAAATTGAATCGGTTATCAAAAATCTCCCAACAAATAAGAGTCCAGGACCAGATGGCTTCCCAGGGGAGTTCTACCAGACATTTAAAGCAGAGATAATACCTATCCTTCTCAAGCTATTCCAAAAAATAGAAAGGGAAGGCAAACTTCCAGACTCATTCTAGGAAGCCAGTATTCCTTTGATTCCTAAACCAGACAGAGACCCAGTAAAAAAAGAGAACTACAGGCCAATATCCCTGATGAATATGGATGCAAAAATTCTCAATAAGATACTAGCAAATCGAATTCAACAGCATATAAAAAGAATTATTCACCATGATCAAGTGGGATTCATCCCTGGGATGCAGGGCTGGTTCAACATTCGCAAATCAATCAACGTGATACATCACATTAACAAAAAAAAAGAGAAGAACCATATGATCCTGTCCATCGATGCAGAAAAGGCCTTTGACAAAATCCAGCACCCTTTCTTAATAAAAACCCTTGAGAAAGTCGGGATAGAAGGAACATACTTAAAGATCATAAAAGCCATTTATGAAAAGCCCACAGCTAACATCATCCTCAACGGGGAAAAACTGAGAGCTTTTTCCCTGAGATCAGGAACACGACAGGGATGCCCACTCTCACCGCTGTTGTTTAACATAGTGCTGGAAGTTCTAGCATCAGCAATCAGACAACAAAAGGAAATCAAAGGCATCCAAATTGGCAAAGATGAAGTCAAGCTTTCGCTTTTTGCAGATGACATGATATTATACATGGAAAATCCGATAGACTCCACCAAAAGTCTGCTAGAACTGATACATGAATTCAGCAAAGTTGCAGGATACAAAATCAATGGACAGAAATCAGTTGCATTCTTATACACTAACAATGAAGCAACAGAAAGACAAATAAAGAAAATGATCCCATTCACAATTGCACCAAGAAGCATAAAATACCTAGGAATAAATCTAACCAAAGATGTAAAGGATCTGTATGCTGAAAACTATAGAAAGCTTATGAAGGTAATTGAAGAAGATTTAAAGAAATGGAAAGACATTCCCTGCTCATGGATTGGAAAAATAAATATTGTCAAAATGTCAATACTACCCAAAGCTATCTACACATTCAATGCAATCCCAATCAAAATTGCACCAGCATTCTTCTCGAAATTAGAACAAGCAATCCTAAAATTCATATGGAACCACAAAAGGCCCCGAATAGCCAAAGGAATTTTGAAGAAGAAGACCAAAGCAGGAGGCATCACAATCCCAGACTTTAGCCTCTACTACAAAGCTGTAATCATCAAGACAGCATGGTATTGGCACAAAAACAGACACACAGACCAATGGAATAGAATAGAAACCCCAGAACTAGACCCACAAACGTATGGCCAACTCATCTTTGACAAAGCAGGAAAGAACATCCAATGGAAAAAAGACAGCCTCTTTAACAAATGGTGCTGGGAGAACTGGACAGCAACATGCAGAAGGTTGAAACTGGACCACTTTCTCACACCATTTACAAAAATAAACTCAAAATGGATAAAGGACCTAAATGTGAGACAGGAAACCATCAAAACCTTAGAGGAGAAAGCAGGAAAAGACCTCTGTGACCTCAGCCGTAGCAATCTCTTACTCGACACATCCCCAAAGGCAAGGGAATTAAAAGCAAAAGTGAATTACTGGGACCTTATGAAGATAAAAAGCTTCTGCACAGCAAAGGAAACAACCAACAAAACTAAAAGGCAACCAACGGAATGGGAAAAGATATTTGCAAATGACATATCAGACAAAGGGCTAGTATCTAAAATCTATAAAGAGCTCACCAAACTCCACACCCGAAAAACAAATAACCCAGTGAAGAAATGGGCAGAAAACATGAATAGACACTTCTCTAAAGAAGACATCCAGATGGCCAACAGGCACATGAAAAGATGTTCAGCGTCGCTCCTTATCAGGGAAATACAAATCAAAACCACACTCAGGTATCACCTCACGCCAGTCAGAGTGGCCAAAATGAACAAATCAGGAGACTATAGATGCTGGAGAGGATGTGGAGAAACGGGAACCCTCTTGCACTGTTGGTGGGAATGTAAATTGGTGCAGCCGCTCTGGAAAGCAGTGTGGAGGTTCCTCAGAAAATTAAAAATAGACCTACCCTATGACCCAGCAATAGCACTGCTAGGAATTTACCCAAGGGATACAGGAGTACTGATGCATAGGGGCACTTGTACCCCAATGTTTATAGCAGCACTCTCAACAATAGCCAAATGATGGAAAGAGCCTAAATGTCCATCAACTGATGAATGGATAAAGAAATTGTGGTATATATACACAATGGAGTACTATGTGGCAATGAGAAAAAATGAAATATGGCCTTTTGTAGCAACGTGGATGGAACTGGAGAGTGTAATGCTAAGTGAAATAAACCATACAGAGAAAGACAGATACCACATGGTTTCACTCTTATGTGGATCCTGAGAAACTAAACAGGAACCCATGGGGGAGGGGAAGGAAAAAAAAAAAAAGAGGTTAGAGTGGGAGAGAGCCAAAGCATAAGAGACTGTTAAAAACTGAGAACAAACTGGGGGTTGATGGGGGGTGGGAGGGAGGGGAGGGTGGGTGATGGGTATTGAGGAGGGCACCTTTTGGGATGAGCACTGGGTGTTGTATGGAAACCAATTTGTCAATAAATTTCATAAAAAAAAATAAATAAATAAATAAACAAATAAATAAATAAATAAATAAATAAACAAAAAAAAAAACTGATAACAAACTGAGGGTTGATGGGGGGGTGGGAGAGAGAGGAGGGTGGGTGATGGGTATTGAGGAGGGCACCTGTTGGGATGAGCACTGGGTGTTGTATGGAAACCAGTTTGACAATAAATTTCATATTTAAAAAAATAAAAAAAAAAAAAAAAAAAAAAAAAAAAAAAAAAAAAAAAACAAAAAAAAAAAAAAAAAAAACTGAGAACAAACTGAGGGTTGATGGGGGGTGGGAGGGAGGGGAGGGTGGGTGATGGGTATTGAGGAGGGCACCTTTTGGGATGAGCACTGGGTGTTGTATGGAAACCAATTTGTCAATAAATTTCATATATATAAAAAATAAATAAATAAAAAAAAACAAAAAAAAACAAAAAAAAAACCAAAAAACAAAAAACAAACAAAAAAAAAATTACCAGTTCTGGAATCTGGGGGAAGATTGCAGAGTAGAAGGACCTTGAGCTCTCCCTGCCCGATATTTACAACTACATATCATCTACATCCAAGTCAATAAATTGGAAAGCAATCTGAAGACTGGCAGAACAAACTCCACAACTGAATATACAGAAGAAACTGCATCTGAAAGGGTATGAATGTTTATGAAAATTGTTGTGTTTTCCCTTTCATTTGTTTCTATATATTTTTAAATTTCTTCTTTAATTGCCTGGTTGACCCATTCATTATTTAGCAGAATGTAATTTAACCTCCATGAATTTGGAGGTTTTCTAAACTTTTTCCTGTGGTTGATTTCAAGTTTCATAGCATTGTGATCTGAAAATGTATATGGTATGATCTCAATTCTTTTATATTTATTGAGGGATGTTTTGTAACCCAGTATTTGATCTATCTTGGAGAATGTTCCATGTGCACTCGAGAAGAATGTGTATTCTGCTGCTTTAGGATGAAAAATTCTGAATATATCTGTCAAGTCCATCTGATCCAGTGTATCATTCAGGGGCATTGTTTCTTTATTGATTTTCTGTCTGGACGATCTCTCCATTGCTGAAAGTATTAAAGTCCCCTTTAATTACCATATTCTTACCAATAAGATTCCTTATGTTTGTGATTAATTGTTTTATATATTTGGGGGCTTCTAAATTCGGTGCATAAACGGTTAAAATTGTTAACTCTTATTGAAGGATAGACCCCATAATTGTGATATAATGCTCTTCTTCATCTTTTGTTACACGCTTCAGTTTAAAATCTAGTTTGTCTGATATAAGTATGGCTACTCCAGCTTTCTTTTGACTTCCAGTAGCATGATAGATAGTTCTCCATCCCCTCACTTTCAATCTGAAGGTGTCTTCAGGTCTAAAATGGGTGTCTTGTAGACAGCAAATAGATGGGTCTTTTTTTTTATTATTATCCAATCTGGTACCCTATGTCTTTTGATTGGAGCATGTAGTCCATTTACATTCAGTGTTATTATTGAAAGATATGGGTGTACGGTCATTGTGTTATCTGTAGGTTTTGTGCTTGTAGTGATGTCTCTGTCCCTTTGTGGTCTTTGCAACATTCCACTCAGAGTCCCACTTATGATCTCTTGTAGGGCTGTTTTAGTGGTGATGAATTACTTCAGTTTTTCTTTGTCTGAGAAAACCTTTATCTCTCTTTGTATTCTGAATGACAGGTTTGCTGGATAAAGGATTCTTGGCTGCACATTTTTCCTATTCAGAACATTGAAAATTTCCTGCCATTCCTTTCTGGCCTGCCAAATTTCAGTAGATAGTTCTGCTATTACATTTATGTGTCTACCCTTGTACATTAAGGCCTGTTTGTCCCCAGCTGCTTTCAGAAATCTCTCTTTATCTTTGTATTTTTCCAGTTTCACCATGATGTGATGTGCAGAAGATCAATTCAAGCTATGTCTGAAGGGAGTTTTCTGTGCTAATGCTGCTTCTTTGAATTTGCAATTCGATATATTCACCACAGAGCTTGATAAAAAGAGGGCTCAACCTTTGTTTTTACAATTATAGTCTAATGTTTTCCTCAGTCATTTTACCTATGTTCATAAACCACTGATTATTTTTACAAAATCATGAAGATATTGGCACCCTGTATCTTCTATTTGGTGCATGAGTTGGAATAGTGGGAACTACCCTAAATGTTCTAATCCATGCCAAACTAGGTCAATCCAGGGCCGTACTGTAAGATGACAAAATTTATAATGTAATTGTGACTGCCCACACATATTCATAATAATTTTCTTTATAATATTTTCTATTATAATTGGAGGGTTTGGAAAGTGACTAGTACCACTAATAATTGGAACATCTGATATACCATTTCTCTGAATCAACAATAAAAGCTTCTATTACCACCATCATTTGTACTCTTACATCATCCATAGTTAAAACAGGTTCAGGAACCGGTTGGACTGTATATCCTCCTCTAGCTGGCAATCCAGCACACACAGGAGCATCACTAGATCTATTTTTCCCCTTTACTTAGCAGGTGTATCCTCAATTTTAGTGGCTATCAACTACATTACTATATCAACATGAAGCCACCTGCTGTATCCCAATATGAAACACCTTTATTCATTTGTTTTGTCCTAATTACAGCTGTTCTACTTCTGTCACTTTCAGTTTTAGCAACTGGAATTGCTATGTTACTAACAGAACACAACCTAAGTACCACATTCTTTGACCCTACAGAAATATGAAACACTATTTTATAACATCTATATTGATATATTGGTTCTTCTGGCACCCTGAAGTGTATATCCTAATTTTACCCGATTTGGGAATGATTGCACATATTATTACCTATTATTCAGGAGGAAAAAAAAGAACCCTTTGTATAGATAGAAATAGTTTCAGCCATAAGTCCATCAGATTCCTAGCTTTCATTGCATGAGCTCACCATATATTTACTGTAGGCATGAATGCCAACACATGAGCATACCTTACATCAGCCTTTGTAATTATTGTTATCCAAACAGGAGTAAAAGTATTTAGTTGACTAACAACCTTTCATGGAGGCGACATCAAATGATCACCAGGCATGCTATGAGTCCTGGGTTTTATCTATTTATTCACAGTGGGGGGCTTAACAGGAATTGTATTAGCTAATTCATTCCTAGATATTCTCCTCCATGACACATATTATATAGTAGCACATTTCCACTATGTCTTATCAGTAGAAGCAGTATTTGCTATTATTGGAAGTTTCATTCATTGATTCCCTCTATTTTCAGTCTGCACACTTAATTCTACTTAGGCAAAAGTTCACTTCATAATTATATTTGTTGAGGTTGATATAATCTTCTTCCCACAACACTTTCCTGACTTATCAAGAATACCTTCATGCTATTCCAATTATCCAGATGTGTACACAACATGAAATACCATCTCATAAACAGGCTCATTCATCTCATCACCAGAGTTATATTCATAATCTTTATAGTTTGAGAAGCTTTTGCATCCAAATGAGAAGTAGCAATGGTAGAGGCGATTAATTCTAACTTCAAATGACTACTCTGATTCCGTCCTCCATATCACATATTTGAAGAATCCACTTGCATAAGTCTAAAATAAGAAAGGAAGGAGTCAAAACTTCTCAAACTTGTTTCAAGCCAACACCATAACCATTACGTTTTTCTCAATAATGAGATGTTATTAAAAATTACAAAACTTTGTCAAAGTTAAATTATAGGTTGAAGTCCTGTATATTTCTATGGCATACCCCTTTCAATTAGGTTTCTAAGATGTGACATCTCCAATGATAAAAGAATACTTACATTTTCATGACAACATGCTGATGATCATCTTACTCAGCTCTTTAGTACTTTATATTATTTCATTAATACTAGCAACTAAATGGGGGCCCCTGGGTGGCTCAGTCAGTTAAGCATCCAGCTCTTGGTTTCAACCCAGGTAATGATCACGGTTCATGAGTTTGAGCCCCACATGGGGCCCAATAATGACAGTGAAGAGCCTGCTTGGAATGATCTTTCCCGCTCTCTCTGCCCTTCCCCACTTGTTATCTCTCTCTCTCTCTCTCTCTCTCTCTCTCTCTCTCTCAAAATAAATATATAAACTTAAAAAAATACTAAAAGGTAAATGTCACACCCCCTCGAGGAAGATGGCAGTGTAGGAGGACACTGGGCTCACCGTGTCCTGCTGATTGCTTAGATCCCACCCACATATATCTAATTTACCCAGAAAAATACCAGAAGACTAGCAGAACGGACTTTCCAGAGCCAAGTGTAAACGAGAGGCCCATGGAAGATGGTAGCAAGGGCTGAAAGGCAGTGCGCACTACACAGACTGGTGGGAGGGAGCCAGGGCGGTGGAGGGGCAGCCAGCCCACCCAGCAAGGCAGAGCCCCTGAGTCTGGCTTGAAAAAGTGGAGGGGCAGGACAGAGTGTGTTCTGACAGCCAGCAGGACTTAACCTCTGGAATATTATAAGTCAACAGCTCTGCTCGGAGAGCCGGGGGGCTAAAGGATATTGGGAGAGAGAGATGTTGAGCCCCAGAGGACAGAGCTCAGCTTAGTGGGGAACAAAGGTGCTGTGAAGCGCCATCTCCCTCGCCCATCCCCCAGCCAAAATCCCAAAGGGAACCAGTTCCCGTCAAGAACTTGCTTGCACCGCTCAAACACCCAATGCTGTGCTTCTGCAGATCCATCCCTCTGATGGGTCTGCCTCCCTCCCCGTGCCACAGGGCCCTCCCAAAGCAGACCACCAAAGGCAAAGCAAGCTGAGCCTGCCCGTCCTGCCCCTGTGCACCTTGCAGGTCTACCCCGGCTAATATGCCAGATCCAATCAAAACAGCACCACAAGCCTGGCAGTGTGCAAGTAGCCCAGAGAGAGGCCCCACCACTCGACAGTGAGTCCTGCCCTGGGAGAGGGGAGGATAAGGTACACACCAGTCTGACTGTGGCCCCAGGGTGGGCTGGGGGAAGACATCATTCTGACTGCAGCCCCGCCCACCAATGCAACTTACTCCAGAAAGCACAGGGGAAGAGCCCTGCAGTTCCCCACCACTCCACGGACTATCCAAAATGATGAAATGGAAGAATTCTCCTCAAAAGAAACTCCAGGACATAGCGACAGCTAATGAACTGATCAAAAACGATTTAAGAAATATAGCAGAAAATGAATTTAAAATAATAGTCACAAAATTAATCAATGGCCTTGAAAAAAGTATAGAGGACAGCAGAGAATCTATTACTACAGAGATCAAAGGACTAAGAAACAGTCAGGAGGAGCTAAAAAATGCTATAAATGAGCAAAATAAAATGGAGGCGACCACAGCTCAGATTGAAGAGGCAGAGGAGAGAATAGGTGAATTATAAGATAAAATTATGGAAAAAGAAGAAACTGAGAAAAAGAAATAAAAAAAATCCAGGAGTGTGAGGGGAGACTTAGAGAACTAAGTGACATAATTAAATTAAATAATATATGCATAATCGGTATTCCAGAGGAGGAAGAGAGAGGGCAAGGTGCTGAAGGTGTACTTGAAGAAATAATAGCTGAGAAGTTCCCAGATCTGGGGAAGGAAAAAGGCATTGAAATCCAAGAGGCACAGAGAACTCCCTTCAGACGTTAACTTGAATCGATCTTCTGCACAACATATAATAGTGAAACTGGCAAAATAAAAAGATGAGGAGAGAATTCTGAAAGCAGCTAGGGATAAACAGGCTCTAACCTATAAAGGGAGACTGAGAAGACTCGTGATGGATCTGTCTACTGAAATTTGGCAGGCCAGAAAGGAATGGCAGGAAATCTTCAATGTGATGAACAGAAAAAATATGCAGCTGAGAATCCTTTATCCAGCAAGTCTGTCATTTAGAAAAGAAGGAGAAATAAAGGTCTTCCCAAACAAACAAAACTGAAGGAATTCATCACCACTAAACCAGCCCTACAAGAGATCCTAAAGGGGATCCTGTGAGACAAAGCACCAGAAACCTCGCTACAAGCATGAAAACAGACATCACAATGTCTCTAAACCCATATCTTTCTAAAATAACACTGAATGCAAATGGACTAAATGCTCCAACCAAAAGAAATAGGGTATCAGAATGGATAAAAAAAGAACAGGACCCATCTATTTGCTGTCTACAAGAGACTCGTTTTAGACCTGAGGACACCTTCAGATTGAAAGTGAGGGGATGGAGAACTATCTATCATGCTACTGAAAGTCAAAAGAAAGCTGGAGTAGCCATACTTATATCAGACAAACTAGATTTAAATTAAAGGCTGTAACAAGAGATGAAGAAGGGCATTCTATAATAATTACAGGTCTATCCATCAGGAAGAGCTAACAATTATAAATGTCTATGCGCCGAATACAGGAGCCCCCAAATATACATAAAAAATTAATCACATACATAAGCAACCTTATTGATAAGAATGTGGTAATTTCAGGGTACTTTAATACTCCACTTACAACATTGGATAGATCATCAAACACAGGATCAATAAAGAAAGAAGGGCCCTGAATGATACATTGGATCAGACGGACTTGACAGATGTATTTAGAAGTCTGCATCCCAAAGCAACAGAATATATGTTCTTCTCCAGTGCACATGCAATATTCTCCAAGATAGATCACATACTGGGTCACAAAACAGCCCTTCATAAGTATACAAGAATTGATATAATAACATGCATACTTTCAGACCACAATGCGATGAAGCTTGAAATCAACCACAGGAAAAAGTCTGGAAAACCTCCAAAAGCATGGAAGTTAAAGAACATCTTACAAAAGAATGAATGAGTCAACCAGGCAATTAGAGAAGAAATTAAAAAATATATGGAAACAAATGAAAATGAAAATACAACAATCTAAACGCTTTGGGATGCAACAAAGGCAGTCCTGAGAGGAAAATACATTGCAATTCAGGCCTATCTCAAGAACCAAGAAAAATTCCAAATACAAAATCTAAAAGCACATGGAAAGGAAATACAGGAAGAATAGCAAAGACACCCCAAACCAAGAGAAGAAGAGAAATAATAAAGATAAGAGCAGAAATAAACAATATAGAATCTAAAAAAAACTATAGAGCAGATCAATGAAACCAAGAGTTGGTTTTTTGAAAAAATACACAAAACTGATAAACCTCTAGCCAGGCTTCTCAAAAAGAAAAGGGAGATGACCCAAATAGATAAAATCATGAATGAAAATGGAATTATTACAACCAATCCCTCAGAAATACAAGCAATTATCAGGGAATACTATGAAAAATTATATGCCAACAAACTGGACAACCTGGAAGAAATGGACAAATTCCTCAGCACCCACACACTTCTAAAACTCAAACAGGAAGAAAAAGAAAACTTGAACAGAACCATAAACAGCAAAGAAATTGAATCAGTTATCAATAATCGCCCAACAAATTAACAGTCCAGGACGAGATGGCTTCCCTGGGGAAGTCTACCAGACATTTAAAGCAGAGATAATACCTATACTTCTGAAGTTGTTCCAAAAAATAGAAAGGGAAGGAAAACTTCCAGACTCGTTCTATGAAATCAGCATTGTTTGGTTCATAAACCAAACAGAGACCCAGGAAAAAAAAGAGAACTACAGGCCAATATCCCTGATGAATACGGATGCAAAAGTTCTCAATAAGATACTAGCAAATCGAATTCAACATCATATAAAATGAATTATTCACCATGACAAAGTGGGATTCATTCCTGGGCTGCAGGACAGGTTCAACATTCGCAAATCAATCAATGTAATACATCACATTAATAAAAGGAAAGAAAAGAACCATATGATCCTGTTAATCGATGCAGAAAAACCATTTAACAAAATTCAGCCACGTTACTTAGTAAAAACCCTCGAGAAAGTCGGGATAGAAGGAACATACTTAAACATCATCAAAGCCATTTATGAAAAGCCCACAGCTAATATCATCCTCAATGGGGAAAAACTGAGAGCTTTCTCTCTGAGATCAGGAACACGACAGGGATGTCCACTCTCACCGCTGTTGTTTAACATAGTGTTGGAGGTTCTAGCATCAGCAATCAGACAACAAAAGGAAATCAAAGGCATCAAAATTGGCAAAGATGAAGTCAAGCTTTCATTTTTGCAGATTACATGATATTATACATGGAAAACCCAACAGACTCTACCAAAAGTTTGCTAGAACTGATACATGAATTCAGCAAAGTCGCAGGATACAAAATCAATGTACAGAAATCAGTTGCATTCTTATACACTAATAATGAAGCAACAGAAAGACAAATAAAGAAACTGACCCCATTCACAATTGCACCAAGAAGCATAAAATACCTAGGAATAAATCTAACCAAAGATGTAAAAGATATGTATGCTCAAAAGTATAGAAAGCTTATGAAGGAAATTGAAGAAGATACAAAGAAATGGAAAAACGTTCCATGCTCATGGATTGGAAGAATAAATATTGTCAAAATGTCAATACTACCCAAAGCGATCTACACATTCAATGCAATCCCAATCAAAATTGCACCAGCATTCTTCTCGAAACTAGAACAAGCAATCCTAAAATTCATATGGAACCACAAAAGGCCCCGAATAGCCAAAGGAATTTTGAAGAAGAAGACCAAAGCAGGAAGCACCACAATCCCAGACTTTAGCCTCTACTACAAAGCTGTAATCATCAAGACAGCATGGTATTGGCACAAAAACAGACACATAGACCAATGGAATATAATAGAGACTCCAGAATTGGACCCACAAATGTATGGCCAACAACTCTGACGAAGCAGGAAAAAATATCCAATGGAAAAAATGACAGTCTCTTTAACAAATGGTACTGGGGAAACTGGACAGCAACATGCATAAGAATGAAACTAGAACACTTTCTTACACCATTCACACAAACAAACTCAAAATGGATAAAGGACCTGAATGTGAGACAGGAAACCATCAAAACCCTAGAGGAGAAAGCAGGGAAAACCTCTCCAACTTCAGCCTCAGTAATTTCTTACTTGACACATCCCCAAAGGCAAGGGAATTCAAAGCAAAAATGAACTATTGGGACCTCATGAAGATAAAAAGCTTCTGCACTGAAAAGGAAACAATCAACAAAACTAAAAGGCAACCAACAGAATGGGAAAAGATATTTGCAAATGACATATCGGACAAAGGGCTAGTATCCAAAATCTATAAAGAGCTCACAAACTCCACACCCAAAAGAAACAAATAATCCAGTGAAGAAATGGGCAGAAAACATGAATAGACACTTCTCTAAAGAAGACATCTAGATGGCCAACAGGCACATGAAAAGATGCTCAACGTCGCTCCTCATCGGGGAAATACAAATCAAAACCACACTCAGGTATCACCTCACGACAGTCAGTGGCTAAAATGAACAAAACAGGAGACAGTTGATGCTGGCGAGGATGTGGAGAAACGGGAACCCTCTTGCACTGTTGGTGGGAATGCGAATTGGTGCAGCCACTCTTATTGTTTATTCTAATGCTATCTGCTCTAGTACTATTCTCACCTGACCTCTTAGGAGACCCAGACAATTACAACCCTGCCAACCCTTTAAATACCCCATCACATATTAAGCCTGAATGATTCTTATTTGCCTATGCGATCCTCTGCTCCATCCCTAATATATTAGGAGGTGTACTAGCCCTACTTAATCTTTTCTATCTTAATTCTAGTATTCATTCCCATACTTCAGACATCAAAACAGTGAAGTATAATATTTGGACCCCTATGAATGCTTATTCTGATTATTAATAGCAGACTTACTAACACTAACATAAATTTGAGGACAGCCAGCTGAATGTTCATTTATCACTATCAGTCAACTAACATCAATTCTATACTTTTACATTAACCTAATTCTCATGCCATTACAACTGTAATTGGAAACAACCTTAGGGCACCTGGGCGGCTCAGTCGGTTGAACGTCTGACTTTGATTCAGGTCATGATCTCATGGTTCGTGAGTTTGAGTCTCACATCAGGCATGCTGCTGTCAGCCTATCAGCGCAGAACCTGCTTTGGATCCTCCGTCCCCCTATCTCTAGCCCTCCCCTGCTTGCACTCTCCCAAAACTAAACACAATTTTAAAAAAATAAATAAATAAACAACTTCATAAAATGAAGAGTTTTTGTAGCATATTCTCCCTAGGGCTCAAGGATGAAACAGCAGTTCTACCATCAGCACCCAAACCTGACACACACAAAAAAAAATGACAAGTGTTGACAAGGATATTGAAAAATTGGAACATTCATACACTACTGGTGGGAATGTAACATGGTATGGCCACTTTGGGAGATAGTTTGATAGCTTCTCAAAAATGTAAACATATAATTACCTATCCCAGTAATTTCACCTACAGGTCTCTATGCTGCCCCCCAAAAATAAAAATACAAATGTTCACACAAAAATGCACCAAGTGTTTTTACTAACATTATTTCTGGCAGGCCCAGGTGGAAACAACCCAATTGTTCAACTCATGAATGGACAAACAAAATGAGGTATATTCATTATAAAATCTAACATTATTCAACCATGAAAATGAATGACATACTGATAAATTCTAGCACAATGATGAGCCTTGAAAACGTTATGCTAAGTGAAAGAAACCAGAAACAAAAGGCATGCAAAATTTTTTTGATATGAAATTTCCAGAATAGGAAAATCCATAAATATAGAAAACAGATTCAGGGTTGCCAAGGTTTGGGGGTAATAGGGAGTGACTAATAACGAGTACAGGTTTCATTTTAGGGGTGATGAAAGTTTTGGAATTGGAAGGCAGTGATGGTTGCACACCTCCTAGAATATACTAAAAACCACCTAATTGTACACTTTAAATGGGTAAATATTTTTATCTCAATAAAAAGAAAATGTATGGAGACACAGTAGATTGGGGGTGGCTTGGGGCTGAGGGTGAGAAGAGGAAGTATCTGTAAATGGATGGGGGATTGGGGAGGTTGGTAGAAATATTCTAAAATTAGATTTTGGTGATAGTTGCATAACTGTACATTTATTTAAAAACTACTGAATTGTGCACTTCAAATGAATGAATTTTATTATATGTAAATTATATCTCAATAAAACTATTTTTAAAAAAGATATGAATGTCTGGTCTGCTCCTAGGGGTATATTGGGGGTATGTCCTAGTTACCAGTAATTTTTAAAAATTCCCCTGGTGATTGTAACATGCAGCTGCAATTGAAAACCATTTTATTAAATCATGGCTTCTGAGTTAAAGAATTGATTGATCTTGCAATAGCAATTCTCATGGCTGATAAAATTCCTGGTACCCTCACTAATACTGCACCCTCATCTTACCCTACTTGCTATTTACACAGAATTAATTCATTCATTCAATAGTAATTTATTAGGCATCTAATGTGTGCCAGGTGCTGATCTGGTCACCAAAAACACAACTGATATTCTAGTGGGATACAGAGACAATGTGAACATCAAATTGCCATATGATGTGATAGGGGTAAGTGAGGTATATACTAGATCCATAAGTCCAGGGAAAGGATGACTAACTCAGCCAGACATGCTGCTTACAGTCAAATGATGAAGCAGATATGAAAATTAATAATTAAAATACAGTATCCTAAGAATTGTTATAGCTTAATCATTCACAAAAGGCAATATGAGCACCAAGTCTATCTGGGAGTCTTAGGGAAAGCTTTACAAAGATTACATTTGAAGTCAATATTTAAAAAGGAGAAATAATTTGCCAAGAGAAAGGGGTGGGGAATGAAGGAGAATGACTAGCATTCACTGAGGGTTTACTACAAACCAATTATTGTTCTGAATTTTTTATATATGTTCTTAGTGAGCTTCAGAAACTTTTGCAATTACACAATTAAATTGTAAGACCAAACTTTGAACCTATGTGGTCTGAATATAGATCCCCAAATCAACCACTACACTATTATAGGCTGGGATTCTGGTAGCTAACAATATAACCTCTGTGGAAAGGCAACTAAAGTGTGAACAATTTTAACAAACACCAAAATGTCCACTTAAGTTGTGACCACATTTTAATTGAGGGTTGATTTGATCCGCTGTTATTAATTTATAGTGGGTGAAAAAGTTTTGTATAGTTTGGGTAATTCCTATATTCTTCAATTCCTGTGACTCCAAGATATAAACAGGCTGAAAAAAATAGGATGTATATTTGAATTACTAGAAAAGAATCTCTGTTAACTCTTGGCAGTGTTAACTGTCCTTTGAATATCTTACTTGAGAAGCTTGAGAGTAGGATACATCCTGTAAATTATGGCTAGAGGAGAAATAGCCATCAACATTTATAGGAGGAAAGATCAATAATAAACTCATTCAAATATTGATATTGGTCCCTGGAATAATCCTTTTTTAGAACCTGGTTACCTCCTTCAGAGGGAGAGAGAGAATCCCAAGCAGACCCTGGGCTTTCAGAAAGGAACCCCATGCAGTGTCGGTCCCATGACCTTGAGATCATGAACTGAGCCGAAATCAAGAGTCGGATGCTTAACCGACCAAGCCACTCAGGTGTACCTTTCATTACTCATTTATCAGTTCTTTTTTCTGTCTGATTTTATTGCCACCCAGTTAGTTTGAGACCATAGGGCTTAAAATATGGCTGAATCTACTCTTTTATGAGACAGTGATCTGAGCTTAGGCAAATGCTATTTTTGAAATGTAATGATCAACTCTTAGCACATAATTTAAGAGGATTATTAAAAAAATTTGCATGCACAATCCATGTAAAAGTTATGACTACACAATCTGGGGGGGAAAAGGGAGTGCTGTTGTTCACTTTCTCCTTGGAAGACTGCATCTATGTTTTTTGTGGATATACTCACTGAGACCCACTGAAAGGATTGCTGTTTTTCTCCCTACTGGATCAACTAGATGAGGCAGGTCCAATTCAATGCCAAATTGAAGATTCCTGTAATAATGCCCACCCTCTTTTAATGATGTTTTAATATGTTCGACTTTTTTTTTTGGAGTAGTGAGAAACTAGAATCCTTTAATTATTTTTGGGGTTGGTGAAATTAGAGTTTGTTCTTATTGCATGCACCATTACCATATAAGTCTATGTTTTCTGTGTAAAGGTCCACTCATTTAGAGGGAAAACAAGCTGCTGTTTCACTTCATAAACTAGAAATTGATTTCTAATCAGACTAAGATAATCCATTAGTGCATTATTCACATTTTTGTGGAACTCTAATCACTAACTTGCATCAAATATATAGAAGAATACCTGGCACACAGTTGAAGATCCACAGTAAACATTTGTTGGCTTGATCAGTGACTATATATTTAATTGAGAACCTACTTTCATGTAAGCCTTGGAAGACATCTTATGGAGGACTCAGGAAAAAATAATGACTGGTTTCATCTTATAAAGAAATTTAAAAACTCGCTTGGGCAGCAAATATTGGCACATTTTCAAATAATTAACAACTATACAAAGCAGCATGCAATTCCGTATAAAATTAGATTTCACAAGCTAAATATTCTAAGTAACATTAAGAGCCTTGAGTTATTTTTGAGTAAATGGAATATTAAATTATTCATATTGTCAATGAGTGAAATATATATTTGCATGTTCAAATAAACATTAGATCATGCTACATTGCACAACTGTAACTGAAGCTCAGTCAATATTTTTCTTTTAACAAGTAATAAACCAGCTCTTCTCTTCACTAGTTGGAAGCATGAATCTAAAAATGAAATAAGCCATACAGAGAAAGACAGATACCATATGGTTTCACTCTTATGTGGATCCTGAGAAACTTAACAGGAACCCATGGGGGAGGGGAAGGAAAAAAAAAAAAAAAAGAGGTTAGAGTGGGAGAGAGCCAAAGCATAAGAGACTGTTAAAAACTGAGAACAAACTGAGGGTTGATGGGGGGTGGGAGGGAGGGGAGGGTGGGTGATGGGTATTGAGGAGGGCACCTTTTGGGATGAGCACTGGGTGTTGTATGGAAACCAATTTGTCAATAAATTTCATATATATAAAAAATAAATAAATAAATAAAAATGATTATAAATAATTTTAAAAGAAATGTAGTTCTATAACTTGCAATTTTATAGCCATTAAATGAAGCTACAGGGGCGCCTGGGTGGCGCAGTCGGTTAAGCGTCCGACATCAGCCAGGTCACGATCTCGCGGTCCGTGAGTTCGAGCCCCGCATCAGGCTCTGGGCTGATGGCTCAGAGCCTGGAGCCTGTTTCTGATTCTGTGTCTCCCTCTCTCTCTGCCCCTCCCCCGTTCATGCTCTGTCTCTCTCTGTCCCAAAAATAAATAAAAAACGTTGAAAAAAAAATTTAAATGAAGCTACAAATTACAAAGAACTTCACATAGAAATGCTTTAGTGAATAGATTTTTAAGAGAGTTTGAAAATAGCATAGCAAATATTTGAAAGGAGTTTGTGTTTTTAAATCTCAGTTTGTTCTCTGAGGTAGCTTAGATATATTCCAAAAAAAGTATTTGCATTATTATCTTGCATGGCAAAACATTTCCTCCATAAACATCAAGAAACTAAATGTAATCAAGGCCATTTTCCAATTGTGAAAATTTCCAAGCTAAGAGAACCTGAATTATTCATGCATTTAACAAACATTTTTTGCACAGACAAGTGCCAAGCAATACTCCAGATATTTGGGATACATCAGTAAACAAACAGGCAAAAAGTTTATGTTCTCTTGGAGTTTATGTTCTAGTATGAAAGGTTCATGAGATTCTAACTACACTCAGACATGGAGCAAAAGGCTCCTGAATGGCTTAGTTTGTTAAGCATCATACTCTTGATTTCAGGTCAGGTCATGATCTCAGGGTGGTGGGATTGAGCCCTGCATCACGCTCTGTGCTCAGTGTGGAGCCTGCTTGAGAATCTTTCTCTCATTTTCTCTCTGGCCCTTATCTTCCCCACCTTCTAAAATTAAAAAAAGAAAGAAATGGAGTGAGAATGAGAAAACTTTACTTATAAAATCAAAAGTCTTTTAAATGGTACAAAGTAATTCAGTAAGATGTTTGGCTGTTATATCTTAAACGAGTACAAGACAATTACACATTCTTAAATTTTTTTAGTGTTTATTTATTCTCTGGGAAAGATCGAGAGAGAGCATGAGAGGGGAGAGGCAGAGAGAGGGAGACACAGAATCTGAAGCAGGCTCTGAGCTGTCAGCACAGAGCCCAACGCAGGGCTCAAAGTCATGAACCATAAGATCATGACCTGAGCCAAAGCCAGATGCTTAACCAACTGAGCCACTCAGGCACCCCACTGAATATTTTTTTTTTAAATCAGAAAGTGCAATGTTTTATAGTCTGCATCAAATTTCCCCATGTCAAAATATCTCTACCAACGTAACAAGGTAAAACAAAATCAATATCCTTGATTTCAATATGGCTCCATCAAAATGACCATGTCAACAATGTTATGTACCCATATAACTAGTGTGGCTGTAAGAATAGGCTTTGTGTAGATCCAGTATGAATCCAGTTATATGCCTCATATCTGTGATAAAATGCCAATTTCTTGTTTCAATGCCCCTATTAATACAACTTACTCTTTCTACTGCAATTACTCAAAATGCAGTCTTGAATTACCAAGTATTTGTCAATTGATTTGTATGTATTACCTTCTCTCCAAAGCTCTCTGCAGTATGCTGTGACTGATATTGAAGCTGTCTATATTCAGAAAGCTGAAAAGTATTATTTTTCTGAGTTACTTCTTCAACTGTGTTTTCATATATAATCCTTTCGGCTAGAAAGGTCACTTAGTGCTTAGCTCACTAAGCACTCTTAGAGTGGAAGCTGAAATGAATCTTCCATTTGCATTTCCCCTTCAGCAAACCATTCTCCATCCTAGATAAATAGATGGTAGATAGATGTTGATAGATGATAGATAGATAGGCAATAGATAGATAGATAGATAGATAGATAGATAGATATGAGAGACAGATTTGCTAAGTTATCGCTATAAGTAAGCATTTGCCTGTTAGCAATAACTTTGTTTATTGGTCATTTTTAATAATGAAGTCTGGAGATATATTGGCATTTAAATATTTAGCATGTAGAATCATTGTGGGCTATTGTGTTTCAAATTTCCTTAAAATCATGGCTAAATTTTTCCTCACTCCCTTAAAAAAATGTATGTGCAGAATCCCTGGAGCTCATCCTGTCAGAGTATCCTTCCTAGAAGTCCTGTATCTCCACCGCTAAAGTTCTCTGGAAGAAATTACAAGTAAGTTCTCTTAAAAAGAAAGTTAAAACATGTAAATACTGAAAAAGAAAGCCCAATCTTATTTGGAAATAATTTTAGTAGAGAGTTTTATGTATTTATTTTTCAGTAGGAGGTGGGGGTGCAGAGAGGAAGAGGCACTGTCAGAGATAACAATGTTTCTAACCAGAAGTATCCGTCGCTGTATTTATACCAGACTAGAAGGTAACTCTTTGACACATTTATTGAGGAAAAAGGCAGTATTGACCAAATTAATCTGCAAGATTTTTAAAATTGTACTTCCTTCATTTATCTAAATATCATAGTAATTTCTCAAACATTCTGAGGAAGAACAGGAAATATCCCCTAACAAAACCCCTAGTTTTAGTGAGAAATTGAATAAAAGGAGAATGATTTTCTTTGTTTTATGAGGATGCCATTATTTTATTATATGTGTTATATCAATCAAAGGTGGCTTCTGGATTATTTTATTTATTTGTTTCCTGTAGAGTATGGTAATAACAATCTATTTTATTATAATACTTAACACTATGTATTTTATTTTTTAAAGCATCCTGAAATATTTCATATTTATTTTTTTCATTTAAAATAGCTTTATGATTCATGAACACAAAGAGGACAATCCTTTCATCTATCTATCTTATAAATGGGATGGCTCTCTGGGAACAGCTAAACTTGAAAGAAATTATGGGAGCAAGTATTCTTCAACCACATACTTGAAGCCACTCTTCGTATGTATCATGCATTTCAATCTCTATATGTGGTTATCATCATCATAATTCAAGTAAAAATAACACAATGAATACTAAGACTTTGCTATAGCAAAATGATATGACAATATCAGTTGAGATAAAGATGGAAAGATTAGCTTATAAGACTTGCTATCACAATTATTTCATTTGTAAAATGAGATTAGGAAATATGAGTCAAAGATATAGTGTATTTAATACTCCATACGCATGCATATACTTCATGTATATAAAATATTATGTAAAATATTATATAAAGTATACATGAATCATTAGAAATATGAGTCAAAAGTATAGTATATGTAATAATTCAAATGTATTAATATACTATATATACCTTAGTGAAATTTGCAATTTTTAGAAAGGAGATTTGATATCACAGGAAGACTAGTTAAATGCTATGAGATTAACTCAGAGGTCAGAACAGTCTTATGTTATTATAATATTAACTTTCAGAATTTACCTGCTATTTTGTGTTTCAAATAACACATTAAATAGTACATTGTTCAAGCTAATGCTGAACACTAGCTAATTGCTAATCTTTAGTTACAAGACGTATTAATAATTAACATAAAGTGCAAACTGTGTTTCTCTGTACAAGTAGAAACAGCAATCAAAATAATAGTGAAATGGATTATCACCTAAAAGTTATTTTTATGGATTTTCTTGAAATGTAATAAATTATAGAAAAATGGGACTAAAAATTCATCAAAAATGAATACCTGGTTTTGTTGACATATTGAAGTGGTTTTTTGAGGAGACGGTTTTAGTTAAGTTGACCACATGACAAAATAACCTTCCCCAAAAAACTCACTGCGGGGAGTGACATCACCAAGATGGCAACATAGGTCTTTCCTGACTTCACTTCCTCTCACAAGAAGAACAACTAATGACTATTTATGAACAAGACACCATTGAGAGAATCCTAGAACATGGGGCTGAGGTTGAAACACCCGCCAGCACCACAGAGAACAAGACAGACTTCATTAGAAGGGTAAAAGAAGCAGCTACACGGTGACCACATCGTCCCTCCCCTAGGCCAGCATACCACCACTGGGAGACATCTCTCCTGAGTCTCCAGTTCCTCCAGTGGGAAAAAAGATCCTAAGGGGACAACTAGTCCCCCAGCACTATGGGAGTCCCTAATGTGGTGTCATCCCATGAGGGCTACAGTGGAATCTGCAGGGCTCAACCACCGGCAATCTGTGACAGAGAAGGTGGGGGGCTTGCAACAACCAATTTACATATCTTGGAAAACTGAGTTCATCTCTGCAGTGTCCAAGTAGTAATTCCAACCAGCAGTTCTGCTCATCTGAAGAAGTTGGCAGTACACTTTGTCTAGAGAAGTTTTAGGATGCAGAATTGCCTGATTTGGGTCCTCAATTGAGTTTTTCAGGCCTTAGTGTCTGGTTTGTCCATTCCCAGGAAAACCCCCAACTGGGAAGAGTGTCTCTGGGCCCCATCTGACCATAGGGGCTGGCAAGAGCACATGGAAGCTGTGTAGTCAAGCAATGCTCCTGCTGAGAGGCACGTGATGGTGATTGCTCCCAAAGAAAAGCCAGTAGCAGGCATGGAGGATT
This sequence comes from Lynx canadensis, assembly GCF_007474595.2. Lineage (NCBI taxonomy): Eukaryota > Metazoa > Chordata > Mammalia > Carnivora > Felidae > Lynx > Lynx canadensis. The sequence continues at coordinate 69,226,143 of NC_044321.2, read as the reverse complement.
ATTCTGCTATGCCCAGGCAGGAGGGTTAATTTATAGCCAAGCCTGAAAGTAGCTCCCAGTCCCTCTGAACTGGAAAGGCTGTTTGTGAAAAATGTAAGGGGCCTGGAAGGGCCCTTTCTTATTCTGCCCAAACGAGGAAACTGAGACACAGCTCCATCCACTGTGGAGAGTGTCTCCCAACCCCGTCTGAACAAAATGACTGGAAGTAAGATCTGGTTACACAGGTAACTCAGTAATGCTCTAGCTGAGAGATAGGCAGGCAGAGCCAACAGACTGCAGAGTAAAGCCAGTGGCTCTCTGTGGCCAGGAAACTTGGAGTATGGGTTGGCTTGAGTTAAGACAACAAAGAGCTTTATCAGCTTGAGAGCTGCTTCTTCTGCTGCACCTAGTAAAGAAAACTAATTCATAGCCTCACTTATTGCTGAATATAGTTTTCAGCCTGCCTGACGAGGGAACCTAACCAGAACACATGGGAAGCTGTGTAGCTCATCCAACAGTCTTGCTCACAGTGGCACTTGAACAAAGCATGGCCTGTGGCTTTCCCCAACTGCAGAGCAAAACTAGTGGCCTCACCTGACAAGGGAATTCAGTCACACTCTTGCATGATTGGGGTCCCCAAACAATGAGCCCAGACCCTGCATCCCAACCTGCTTCCCAGCAGGGAAGCTAATTCATAGTCCCGTTTACTACTGAATATAGTACCCAGTTCCAACCATCTAGTAAGCCTGGTCAGTTCCAACCATCTAGTAAGCCTGACCAGAGAATCAGGGCAACCCCACAGCCCATACTACAGCTTCACTTGAGCAGTGAACCAAGCCAGCAATTCTATACAACTGTTCTCAGCCAGTGGTATGCCTCCTTCATTCCTGACCTCAGAGCTTTAACAGCTGCCTCACCTAAAAATAGACCTTAATAGCCATCTCCACCTACCCAAGGACACTACCAGAAGATACCCAGAAATGCAAGCTACACCTAATGGTGAATATCTACCTCTACCAAAGTAAACTTATAAAGTCTGGAAGAAAACCTCAATTACTCAAATGTACAGATACCAATATAAGGAATCAAAGATAACGAAAAATCAGGTAAATATGACACCACCAGAGGAAACTAATAAGGCTCCAAGTAAGTCACCCTAAAGAAATAGATATTTATGAACTGTCAAAAAATTCAGAATAATTCTCTTAAAGAAGATTAGCAACTAAAAGAACACACAAAATCTAAACAAAATTAAGTGAACAAGACGTGAACTAAACAAGAAGTTCAACAAATAGAAACCATAAAATAACCCCAGAAATCTTAGAGTTGAAAAATACAATAGCTGAAATGAAGAGTTCAACAGAGAGCTCCAAAAGCAGATTCAACCATGCAGAAGAATGAATCAACGACTTGAAGATAGGACGTTAGAAATCATTTAGTCAGAGGAGCAAAAAAAAATTATTTTTAATGAAACAGAGTGAAAAAAGCCTATGAGACTTATGCAACATAATGGAAACATACAATATTCACATTATGGGAATTCCAGAAGAAGAGAAATAGAAAAGAACAGAGAGTATATTCAAAGTAATAATCACTGAAACCTTTCTGAACTTGAGGAAAGAAATGGACATCCAGATACATGAGGCCTAAAAGATCCCAAATAGGTTGAACCCAAATAGAACTACATCAAGACACATTATAATCAAATCATCAAAAGTCAAAGAGAAAAAAAAAAGAATTTTAAAAGCAGAAAGAGAAAAAAGAAAAGTTACATACAAGAAAAACTCCATAAGACTATGAGTAGATTCCTCAACAGAAACATTTCAGGCAGGAGACAATGGGATGACATATTGAAAATATTGAAAGAAAAAAAAAAACGTATCAACCAAGAATATTATACCTGGCAAAGCTTTCTTCAGAAATGAAGGACAGATAAAGACTTGCCCAAACAAACAGAAGGTGAAGGAATTTATTACCACTAGGCCTGCCTAACAAGAAATGCTCAAAGGAGTTCTTTGAGTGGAAATAAAAGACGCTAATTAACATCATGAAAACACAAAAAGTTAGTGTAAAACTCACTCAATGGTAAACATATAGTCAAAGTTAGATTCTGTAATTTGGTAATGGTGGTAAATAATTCACTTACAATTCTAATTTAAAGGTAAAAACAAATGTAGTAAAAATAACTGTAATGAAAATAATCTATTATTAGTTACATAAAAAATATGTAAAGTGTAACAGCAGTAACCTAAAATTTGAAGGAGAGGAAATGTAAAACTGTAAAGTTTAAGAATTATATTGAAGTTAAGTTGTTATTGGCTTAAAACTAGAGTGTTATAATTTAAGATATTTTATGTAAGCCTCATAGTAACTGCAAGGGAAAAACCTGCAGTAATTACACAAAATAATGTGATAAAGATGTCAAATTATACTGATACAAAATATATCAAAATATACACAAAAATACAGCAGAATAAGAAGCCAAAAACCGTGAATCTACAAAATACCAGAAAACAATTAACAAAATGACAAAAGTAAGTCCTTACCTATAAACAATACTTTAAACATAACAGGATTAAATTCTCCAATTCAAACACATAGAGTGGCTGCCTACAAGAGGCTCACAGTAGCCTTAAAGACATGCATAGACTTAAAGTGAAAGGATAGAAAAATACATTTCAAGCAAATGGTAACACACACACACACACACACACATATATATATATATATATATATATACATAAAATATATACACACACACATATATAGGATAGTCATACTTATATAAGACAAAATATGCTTTAAAGTAAAAATGGTAAAAAGAGACAAAGAATGTCATTACATAATGATGGAGTCAACCCATCAAGAAGATATAACAATTGCAAATATTTATGTGCCCAACATTAGAACATCTAAATATATAAAGCAAAAGGAAACATAGCTGAAAGGAGAAATAAACAGAAATACAATAATAGTTCAGGACATAATATCCCACTCTCAAAAATAGCACTGCTAGGAATTTACCCAAGGGATACAGGAGTGCTGATGCATAGAGGCACTTGTACCCCAATGTTTATAGCAGCACTTTCAACAATAGCCAAATTATGGAAAGAGCCTAAATGTCCATCAACTGATGAATGGATAAAGAAGTTGTGGTTTATATATACAATGGAATACTACTTGGCAATGAGAATGAATGAAATATAGACTTTTGCAGCAACGTGGATGGAACTGGAGGGTGTTCTGCTAAGTGAAATAAACCAGGAAGAGTAAGACAGATACCATATGTTTTCACTCTTATGTGGATCCTGAGAAACTTAATAGAAGACCACGGGGGAGGGAAAGGGGGAAAAAGTGACAGAGAGGGAAGGAGCCAAACCATAAGAGACTCTTAAAAACTGAGAATAAACTGAGGGTTGATGGGGGTGGAAGGGAGGGGAAAGTGGGTGATGGGCATTGAGGAGAGCACCTGTCGGGATGAGCAATGAGTGTTGTATGGAAACCAATTTGACAATAAGTTTCATATTAAAAAATAATAAAAAAATAAATAGACTATCCAGACAATCAATAAACAGTGGATTTGAACAAAATTATAGACCAAATGGACCTAACAGATATATACAAAACATTCTATCCAATAACAGCACTGTACACATTGTCTCAATTGCCCATGGATCATTTTCTAGGAGACATTATACGTTAGGCCACAAAATAAGTCTTAGCAAATTCAAGACTGAGATCATAACAAGTATCTTCCCTGACCATAATCACATAAAACTAGAAATCAATACCAAGAAGAAAAATGGAAAGTTCACAAATAAATTGAAATTAAACAATACTCTTCTGAACAACCAATGGATCAAAGAAGAAATTAAAGAGAAAATAAGTGAAAAAAATGTATTGAGACAAATGAAAGTGGAAACCAAACATACTAGAATTTACGATTTGCAGCAAAAGCAAGTCTAAGAGGAATGTTTATCAAAATAAATGTCTAAATTTAAAAAAAAAAGCAAGAAATATACCAAATAAAAAAAATTAACTGAACACTTTAAGAAACTAGAAAAAGAAGAACGAACTGAGCCCAAAGTTAGCAGAAGGACAAAATAAAGACTAGAGCAGAAATAAATGAAGTTGAGATCAGAGAAACAATAGAAAAGATTACCCAAACTAAGAATTGGTTCTTTGAAAAGGTAAACAAAATTGACAAACTTTTAGTTAGACTAATCAAGGAAAAAAGAGAGAGGACCCAAATCAATAAAATTACAAATGAAAAAGTCATTACAACTGATACCACAGAAATACAAAGGATTATAAGAAGCTACTATGAATAACTACATGCCAACAAAGTGGACAACCTAGAAGAAATGGAAAAATTTAGGGGTGCCTGGGTGGCTCAGTCGGCTAAGCAACCGACTTCAGCTCAGGTCATGATCTCACGGTTCATGTGTTTTTGGGGCCCACGTTGGGCTCCATGCTTAGGGCTTGGAGCCTGGAGCATGCCTCAGATTCTGTGTCTCCCTCTCTTTCTCTGCCCCTCCCCTGCTCGTGCCCTATCTCTCTCTCTCTCAAAAATAAACAAACATTTTTTTTTTTAAATTACAAAACGAAATGGAAAAATTCTTAGAAACATACAACCTACCAACTGAATCAGGAAAAAATTAAAAATCTGAATAAAGCAACTACTAGTAAGGAGGTTGAATCAGTAAGCAAAAATCTCCCAGTGAATGAAAGCCCAGGATCAGAGGCTTCTCTGGTGAAGTTTACCAAACATTTCAATAAGAATTAACATCAATCCTTCTCAACCTCTTGCAAAAATAAATAGATGAGGGAACACTCTCAAACTCATTTTACAAGGCCAGCCTTATCCTAATTATGCTAATATCCTAATACTTAATATCCAAATCAAAGCCAGAAAAGGACATTACTAGAAATTATAGACCAATATCCTTGATGAATACAGACGCAAGAATTCTCAATAAAATACTAGCAAGGCAAATTAAGCAGCACATTAGAAGGATCATTCACCATGATCGAGTGGGATTTATCCCTGGGGTGCAAGGATGGTTCAGCACATGCCAATCAATCAATGTGATGCATCACATTAATAGAATGAAGGAAAAGGATGATTATCTCAATAGACAGAAAACATTTGACAAAATTCAACATCAGTTCATGATAAAAACACTTAACAAATTAGACATAGAAGGAATATATATCAACATAATAAGGGACATATGGGATAAGCCCACAGCTAACATCATGCTCAATAGTGGGAAATTAAGAGCTTTTCTTCTAAAATCAGGAACTAGACAAGGGGACTTAATGTCACCATTAAAAAAAATCAAATCTAAGTTAGCATATAGTGTAATAATGGTTTCAGGAGTAGAATTTAGTGATTCATTACTTCCATACAACACTCAGTGTTCATCCCAACAAGTGCCCTCCTTAATGCCCATCACCCATTTAGCCCATCACCCCCCCCACCTTCCTCCAGCAACCCTCAGTTTGTCCTCTGTATTTAAGAGACTTATGGGAGCGCTTGGGTGGCTCAGTCGGTTGTCTCTGACTTCAGCTAAGGTCATGATCTCATGGTTCATGGGTTTGAGTCCAGATCAGGCTCTGTTCTGACAGCTCAGAGCCTGGATCCTGCTTTAGATTCTGTCTCCCTCTCTCTCTCTGCCTCTCTCTCTCTCTCTCTCTCTCTCTCTCTCTCTCTCTCAAAAATAAAATAAATGGGCGCCTGGGTGGCTCAGTCGGTTAAGTGGCCGACTTCGGCTCAGGTCATGATCTCGCGGTCCATGAGTTCGAGCCCCGCGTCGGGCTCTGTGCTGACAGCTCAGAGCCTGGAGCCTGTTTCGGATTCTGTGTCTCCCTCTCTCTGACCCTCCCCCATTCATGCTCTGTCTCTCTCTGTCTCAAAAATAAATAAACGTTAAAAAACAAATCCTTCAGCTTTAAAAAAAATAAAATAAAATAAACATTAAAAATTTTTTTAAAAAGAGTCTCATGGTTTGTCTCCTTCTCTGTTTTTATCTTATTTTTCCTTTCTTTCCCCTATGTTCATCTCTTTTGTTTCTTAAATTCCATATATGAGTGAAATCACATGATATTTATCTTTCTCTGCTTGACTTGTCTTACTTAGAATAATACATTCTATTCCCATGCACGTTGTTGCAAATGGCAAGATTTCATTCTTTTTGATTGGCAAGTAGTATTCGTCACATCTTCTTCATCCATTCATCAGTCAATGGACATTTTGGCTCTTTCCATAATTTGGCTATAGTTGCTAGTGCTGCTATAAACAATGGGGTGCATGTGTCCCTTCAAATCTATATTTTTGTATTCTTTGGATAAATACCTGGTAGTAGTGCAATTGCTGGGTCGTAGGATAGCTCTGTTTTAATTTTTTGCAGAATCTTTATACTGTTCTCCAGAGTGGCTGCACCAGCTTGTATTCCCACCAACAGTGCAAAAGAGTTCCCCTTTCTCTGCATCCTCACCAACATCTGCTTTGATTTTCTTTTTCAACATTACTTTGGCTATTCGGGGTCTTTTCTGGTTTCCCATAAATTTCAGATTTTTTTGTTCTATCTCTATGAAGAATGCTGGTGTTATTTTGATAGGGATTGCATTGAATATGTAGATTGCTCTGCATAGTGTCGACATTTTAACAATATTCTTCTGATCCATGAGCATAGAATGTTTTTCCATTTCTTTGTGACTTCTTCAATTTCTTTCATAAGCTTTCTATAGTTTTCTGCGTACAGATATTTTACCTCTTTGGTTAGGTTTATTCCTAGGTATTTTTTTGGTTTTCTGTGAAATTGTAAATGGGATTGATTCCTCGATTTTTCTTTCTGCTGCTTCACTATTGGTGTATAGAAATGGAAATGATTTCTGTGCATTGATTTTATATCCTGCAACTTTGCTGAATTTCTGTATCAGTTCTAGCAGTATTTTGGTGGAGTCTGTCAGCTTTTCCATGTAGAGAATCATGCCATCTTCCAAGAGTGAAACTTTGACTTCTTCCTTGCTGATTTGGATGCCTTTTATTTCTTTTTGTTGTCTGATTGCTGAGGCTGGGATTTCCAGTACCATGTTGAACAGACATCCCTGAACTCAGGGAGAAAGCTCTCAGTTTTTCCCCATTGAAGATGATATTGTCTATGGGTCTTTCTTATATGGCCTTTATGGTTTTGAGTATGTTCCTTCTATCCCTACTTTCTTGAGGGTTTTTATCAAGAAAGATACTGTATTTTGTCAAATGCTATTTCTGCATCTATTGAGAGGATCATATGGTTCTTATCCTTTATTTATTGATGTGAGATATCACTTTGATTTATTTGTGGATATTGAACCACTCCTGCATCCCAGGAATGAACCCCACTCGATTGTGGTGAATACTTCTTTTAATGTATTGTTGTATTATCACTCTCGCCATTTTTATCCAACATAGTAATGGAAATCTAGCTAGAGCAATCAGAGAAGAAAAAGAAATTAAAACATCAAAATTGGAAAGGACCATTAAAATTGTTTCTATTTACTGATGAAATTATTTTATATATAGATAATCCTAAAGAATCAACCAAAAAGACTTAGAAATTATCAACAGATTCAGAAAAGTTGCAGGATATAAAATTAATATACAAACATCAATAGCATTTCTATACACTAACAGGAAATTTTCTGAAAAAAAAGAAAAGAAAAAGAAAATGATCCCGTTTACAATAACATCAAAGACAATAAAATCCTTAGGAATAAATTTAACCAAGGAGGTGAAAGATCTGTACTCTGAACACCATAAGGGATTAATAAAACAGATTGGAGAAGGCATAAATAAATGGAAAGGTATTCTATGTTCGTGGATTGGGATAATTAATATTGTTAAAATATCTATCGTATCAAAAGCCATCTGTATATTCAATGCATTCCCTACCAAGATCCCAATGGTATTTTTTATGAAAAAAAAACCCTCCTAAAATTTATATGGAAACACAAAAGACCCCAAATAGCCAAAGAAATCCTGAGAAAGAAGAACAAACCAGGAGGCATCATACTTCCTGATTTCAAGCTATATTATAAAGCTATAATGATTAAAACAGTAAGGTACTGGCATAAAAACAAATGGACCAGCAGAAAACAATCAAGAGCACACAAATAAAACCAAGCATATACCATCAGCTAATATTTGACAAGGGAGCCAAGAATACTTAATGAAGAAAAGGCAGTATCTTCAATAAATGGTTCTGAAAACATTGGATATTTACATATTAAAAAATGAAGCTTGACCCCCATCTTACACCACTCACAAAAACAAACTTAAAATGGATTAAAGACTTAAATGTAAGAACTGAAGGGGTGCCTGGGTGGCTCAGTTGGTTAAACATCTGATTCTTGATTTCAGGCTCAGGTCATGATCTCATGGTTTGTGAGATCCAGGCCCCATCAGGCTCTGTGCTGACAGCGTGGAGTCTGCTTGGGATTCTCTCTCTGCCCCTCCCTTGATTCTTTTAAAGTAAGACCTAATCTCTGCCCCTCCCTTGATTCTTTTATATTTATTTTTGTTTTTTTTAATAATATAAATATATAAACATATATATATATATATATATATATATATATATATACAGTCAAATTGGTTTACATACAAAACCCAGTGCTCATTCAAGTGCCTTCTTCCATGTACATCAACCATTTTCCCCTCTACCCCACCCCCATCAGCCCTCAGTTTGTGCTCAGTCCTTAAGAGTCTCTAAATCACTGGGCTTGAAACAGGCATAGAAGAGAGCAGAGAATCTATTACTGCAGAGACCAAGGAAGTAAAAAATAGTCATGATGAATTTAAAAAAATGCTATAAATGATGTGCAAAATAAAATGGAAGCAGCCACAGTGCAGATTCTTTTAAAATAAGACCTAAAACACAAGCAACAAAATCAAAAGTCAACAATTGGGGCTACATCAATCTACAAAGCTTCTGCACAGTAAAAGAAACCATAACCAAAGTGAAAAGACAACTTATGGAATGGGATAAAATATTTTAAACCATACATCTGACAAGAGGTTAACATCTAAAATATATAAAGAACAAATACAACTCAATAGAAAAAAAAACACAAATAATCCAAAATGAGCAAAGAAGCAGAATAGACATTTTTTCCAAAGAAGATATACAAATGCCCAACACGTACATGAAAAGATGCTCAACATCAGTAGTCATCAAAGAAATGAGAATTAAAACCATAAGGAGATATCATCACATTTCTGTTATAATGGCCATTATTAAAAAGACAAGAAATAACAAATGCTGGTGTGGATGTGGAGAAAATGGAACCCCTGTGCATTGTTGGTGGGATTATAAACTGGTACAGCCAGTACAGAAAACAGTAAGGAGGCTCCTCTAAATGAACAAACAAACAAACAAACAAATAGAGGATAAATAAATAAATAAATAAATAAATAAATAAATAAAGGAGCTATGAGATGATCTAGCAATTTCACTTCTGGGAATATATTCAAAGGAAATGAAAACACTAACTCAAAAAGATATCTGCATTACCATGTTCACAGCAGCATTATTTGCAGTAGCCAAGACATGGAAACAACATAAGTGTCCATCCATAGATGAATGGATAAAGAAGCTGTGGTATGGGGCGCCTGGGTGGCTCAATTGGTTAAGCGCCCAACTTTGGCTCTGGTCATGATCTCACGGTTCATGGGTTCGAGCCCTGCATCAGGCTCTGTGCTGACAACCCAGAGCCTGGAGCCTGTTTCAGATTCTGTGTCTCCCTCTCTCTCTATCCCTCCCCCACTCACCCTCTGTCTCCCTCTGTCTCAAAAATAAATGAACATTAAAAAAAAAAGAAGTTGTGGTATATGTATCCAAAAGGAATATTCAGCCATTAAAAAAATGAGGAAATCCTATCATTTGCAACAACATGGATGGACCTTTCAGGCATTGTGCTAAGTGAAATAAGTGAGACAGGGAAAAACAAATATTGTACGATCTCATTTATATGTGGAATCTAATAGAGGTTGGGGTGAGGGGAGGAGGAACAGGAGGAAGGTGGTCAAAACGTACAAACTTCCAGTCATAAGATGAATGAGTACTAGGTGTGTTAATGTAAAACATGATTACTATAGTTAATACTACTGTGTGATATATAGGAAAGTTGTTAATAGAGTAAATCCTAAGAATCCTCACCACAAAGATACTTTTTACCTTTTTATTGTATCTATAAGAGATGATGAATGTTA